>NC_140517.1:31915580-33115580 GCF_964339955.1 Pipistrellus hanaki
TATAAGCTTTGCCCACATTATCAAACAACTTCCTACACACTGTTATAAACAGAGGCAGCTCATGAACATTGTCTCTCAACTGTGTTACAGAGTGTATTCCTACATTTCAGTGAAGTGTAAGGCTTTCCAAAGCTGCCGAATGTGTTTCTTTCTCTATTTCAATGGTATTCTGCCTTGCATAACACACATTTAACACTCTAGTCTCCTTTAAGAAAACAATACAGGATTCATACAGTCTTTCATGTGATCTTAACTCGAATTAAGGATTTCCCGGATCTTAACTACCTTTTCTACACTAAGAACTGACTTGGGCAATCTCTTTCAGCTGTTCTAAATGAGTTCTCATCTGTTTACAGTCATTTTCTCTGAATTATCCATGTTTTCATAAGTTTCTTATATTCTGCCTTCTGGTACAAGTATAATTTTTGCCCACTTTATCAAACAACTTCCTACACACTGTTATGAACTGAGGCAGCTTGGGAACATTGTCTCTCAACTGTGTTATAGAGTGTAGTACTACATTTCAGTGAAGTGTAAGGCCTTCCAAAGCTGCCGAACGTGTTTCTTTCACTATTTCAATGGTATTCTACCTTGTATAACACACATTTATTACTCTAGTCTCTTTTAAGTAAACAATACAGGATTCATAGAGTGTTTCATGTGATCTTAACTCGAATAAGTATTTCCCGGATCTTAGCTACCTTTTGTACAGTAAGAACTGACTTGGAGAATCTCTTTGAGCTGTTCTAAACGAGTTCTCATCTGTTTACAGTCATTTTCTCTGAATTATCCATGCTTTCATGTAGTTTCCTATATTCTTCCTTCTGGTCCAAGTATAAGCTTTGCCCACTTTATCAAACACCTTCCTACACACTGTTATAACCAGAGGCAGCTCGGGAACATTGTCTCTCAACTGTGTTACAGAGTGTAGTACTACATTTCAGTGAAGTGTAAGGCTTTCCAAAGCTGCCGAATGTGTTTCTTTCTCTATCTCCATGGTATTTTGCCTTGTATAACACACATTTACCAATCTAGTCTCTTTTAAGTAAAGAATACAGGATTCATACAGTGTTACATGTGATCTTAACTCTAATAAAGGAGTACCCAGATCTTAACTACCTTTTCTACACTATGAACTGACTTGGAGAATCTCTTTGTGCTGTTCTAAACCAGTTCTCATCTGTTTACAGTCATTTACTCTGAATTATCCATGTTTTCATGTAGTTTCCTATATTCTTCCTTCTGGTCCAAGTGTAAGCTTTGCCCACTTTATCAAACAACTTCCTACACACTGTTATAAACAGAGGCAGCTCGGGAACATTGTCTCTCAACTGTGTTACACAGTGTATTCCTACATTTCAGTGAAGTGTAAGGCTTTCCAAAGCCCGAATGTGTTTCTTTCTCTATTTCAATGGTATTCTGCCTTGTATAACACACATTTACCACTCTAGTCTCTTTTAAGTAAAGAATACAGGATTCATACAGTGTTACATGTGATCTTAACTCTAATTAAGGAGTACCCAGATCTTAACTAACTTTTCTACACTATGAACTGACTTGGAGAATCTCTTTGAGCTGTTCTAAACCAGTTCTCATCTGTTTACAGTCATTTTCTCTGAATTATCCATGTTTTCATGTAGTTTCCTATATTCTTCCTTCTGTTCCAAGTATAAGCTTTGCCCACTTTATGAAACAACTTCCTACACACTGTTATAAACAGAGGCAGCTCGGGAACATTGTCTCTCAACTGTGTTACAGAGTGTAGTACTACATTTCAGTGAAGTGAAAGGCTTTCCAAAGCGCCGAATGTGTTTCTTTATCTATTTCAATGGTATTCTGCCTTGCATAACACACATTTAACACTCTAGTCTCCTTTAAGAAAACAATACAGGATTCATACAGTCTTTCATGTGATCTTAACTCGAATTAAGGATTTCCCGGATCTTAACTACCTTTTCTACACGAAGAACTGACTTGGGCAATCTCTTTCAGCTGTTCTAAATGAGTTCTCATCTGTTTACAGTCATTTTCTCTGAATTATCCATGTTTTCATAAGTTTCTTATATTCTGCCTTCTGGTACAAGTATAATTTTTGCCCACTTTATCAAACAACTTCCTACACACTGTTATGAACTGAGGCAGCTTGGGAACATTGTCTCTCAACTGTGTTATAGAGTGTAGTACTACATTTCAGTGAAGTGTAAGTCCTTCCAAAGCTGCCGAACGTGTTTCTTTCACTATTTCAATGGTATTCTACCTTGTATAACACACATTTATTACTCTAGTCTCTTTTAAGTAAACAATACAGGCTTCATACAGTGTTTCATGTGATCTTAACTCGAATAAGTATTTCCCGGATCTTAGCTACCTTTTGTACAGTAAGAACTGACTTGGAGAATGTCTTTGAGCTGTTCTAAACGAGTTCTCATCTGTTTACAGTCATTTTCTCTGAATTATCCATGCTTTCATGTAGTTTCCTATATTCTTCCTTCTGGTCCAAGTATAAGCTTTGCCCACTTTATCAAACACCTTCCTACACACTGTTATAAACAGAGGCAGCTCGGGAACATTGTCTCTCAACTGTGTTACAGAGTGTAGTACTACATTTCAGTGAAGTGTAAGGCTTTCCAAAGCTGCCGAATGTGTTTCTTTCTCTATCTCCATGGTATTTTGCCTTGTATAACACACATTTACCAATCTAGTCTCTTTTAAGTAAAGAATACAGGATTCATACAGTGTTACATGTGATCTTAACTCGAATAAAGGAGTACCCAGAACTTAACTACCTTTTCTACACTATGAACTGACTTGGAGAATCTCTTTGTGCTGTTCTAAACCTGTTCTCATCTGTTTACAGTCATTTTCTCTGAATTATCTATGTTTTCATGTAGTTTCCTATATTCTTCCTTCTGGTCCAAGTGTAAGCTTTGCCCACTTTATCAAACAACTTCCTACACACTGTTATAAACAGAGGCAGCTCGGGAACATTGTCTCTCAACTGTGTTACACAGTGTATTCCTACATTTCAGTGAAGTGTAAGGCTTTCCAAAGCCCGAATGTGTTTCTTTCTCTATTTCAATGGTATTCTGCCTTGTATAACACACATTTACCACTCTAGTCTCTTTTAAGTAAAGAATACAGGATTCATACAGTGTTACATGTGATCTTAACTCTAATTAAGGAGTACCCAGATCTTAACTACCTTTTCTACACTATGAACTGACTTGGAGAATCTCTTTGAGCTGTTCTAAACCAGTTCTCATCTGTTTACAGTCATTTTCTCTGAATTATCCATGTTTTCATGTAGTTTCCTATATTCTTCCTTCTGTTCCAAGTATAAGCTTTGCCCACTTTATGAAACAACTTCCTACACACTGTTATAAACAGAGGCAGCTCGGGAACATTGTCTCTCAACTGTGTTACAGAGTGTAGTACTACATTTCAGTGAAGTGAAAGGCTTTCCAAAGCGCCGAATGTGTTTCTTTATCTATTTCAATGGCATTCTGCCTTGTATAACACACATTTACCACTCTAGTCTCTTTTAAGTACACAATACAGAATTCATACATTGTTTCATGTGATCTTACTTCGAATTAAGGATTTCCCGGATCTTAACTACCTTTTCTACACTAAGAACTGACTTGGGCAATCTCTTTCAGCTGTTCTAAATGAGTTCTCATCTGTTTACAGTCATTTTCTCTGAATTATCCATGTTTTCATAAGTATCTTATATTCTGCCTTCTGGTACAAGTATAATCTTTGCCCACTTTATCAAACAACTTCCTACACACTGTTATAAACAGAGGCAGCTCGGGAACATTGTCTCTCAACTGTGTTACGGAGTGTAGTACTACATTTCAGTGAAGTGTAAGGCCTTCCAAAGCTGCCGAACGTGTTTCTTTCACTATTTCAATGGTATTCTGCCTTGTATAACACACATTTACCACTCTAGTCTCTTTTAAGTACACAATACAGAATTCATACAGTGTTTCATGTGATCTTACTTCGAATTAAGGATTTCCCGGATCTTAGCTACCTTTTTACACTATGAACTGACTTGGAGAATATCTTTGAGCTGTTCTAAACCAGTTCTCATCTGTTTACAGTCATTTTCTCTGAATTATCCATGTTTTCATGTAGTTTAATATATTCTTCCTTCTGATCCAAGTATAAGCTTTGCCCACATTATCAAACAACTTCCTACACACTGTTATAAACAGAGGCAGCTCATGAACATTGTCTCTCAACTGTGTTACAGAGTGTATTCCTACATTTCAGTGAAGTGTAAGGCTTTCCAAAGCTGCCGAATGTGTTTCTTTCTCTATTTCAATGATATTCTGCCTTGCATAACACACATTTACCACTCTAGTCTCCTTTAAGAAAACCATACAGGATTCATACAGTCTTTCATGTGATCTTAACTCGAATTAAGGATTTCCCGGATCTTAACTACCTTTTCTACACTAAGAACTGACTTGGGCAATCTCTTTCAGCTGTTCTAAATGAGTTCTCATCTGTTTACAGTCATTTTCTCGGAATTATCCATGTTTTCATAAGTTTCTTATATTCTGCCTTCTGGTACAAGTATAATCTTTGCCCACTTTATCAAACAACTTCCTACACACTGTTATGAACTGAGGCAGCTTGGGAACATTGTCTCTCAACTGTGTTATAGAGTGTAGTACTACATTTCAGTGAAGTGTAAGGCCTTCCAAAGCTGCCGAACGTGTTTCTTTCACTATTTCAAAGGTATTCTGCCTGGTATAACACACATTTACCACTCTAGTCTCTTTTAAGTAAACAATACAGGATTCATACAGTGTTTCATGTGATCTTAACTCGAATAAGTATTTCCCGGATCTTAGCTACCTTTTCTACAGTAAGAACTGACTTGGAGAATGTCTTTGAGCTGTTCTAAACGAGTTCTCATCAGTTTACAGTCATTTTCTCAGAATTATCCATGCTTTCATGTAGTTCCCTATATTCTTCCTTCTGGTCCAAGTATAAGCTTTGCCCACTTTATCAAACACCTTCCTACACACTGTTATAAACAGAGGCAGCTCGGGAACATTGTCTCTCAACTGTGTTACAGAGTGTAGTACTACATTAGAGTGAAGTGTAAGGCTTTCCAAAGCGCCGAATGTGTTTCTTTCTCTATTTCAATGGTATTCTGCCTTGTACAACACACATTTACCACTCTAGTCTCTTTTAAGTACACAATACAGAATTCATACAGTGTTTCATGTGATCTTACTTTGAATTAAGGATTTCCCGGATCTTAGCTACCTTTTCTACACTATGAACTGACTTGGAGAATCTCTTTGAGCTGTTCTAAACCAGTTCTCATCTGTTTACAGTCATTTTCTCTGAATTATCCATGTTTTCATGTAGTTTCCTATATTCTTCCTTCTGATCCAAGTATAAGCTTTGCCCACATTATCAAACAACTTCCTACACACTGTTATAAACAGAGGCAGCTCGGGAACATTGTCTCTCAACTGTGTTACAGAGTGTATTCCTACATTTCAGTGAAGTGTAAGGCTTTCCAAAGCTGCCGAATGTGTTTCTTTCTCTATTTCAATGGTATTCTGCCTTGCATAACACACATTTAACACTCTAGTCTCCTTTAAGTAAACAATACAGGATTCATACAGTCTTTCATGTGATCTTAACTCGAATTAAGGATTTCCCGGATCTTAACTACCTTTTCTACACTAAGAACTGACTTGGGCAATCTCTTTCAGCTGTTCTAAATGAGTTCTCATCTGTTTACAGTCATTTTCTCTGAATTATCCATGTTTTCATAAGTTTCTTATATTCTGCCTTCTGGTACAAGTATAATCTTTGCCCACTTTATCAAACAACTTCCTACACACTGTTATGAACTGAGGCAGCTTGGGAACATTGTCTCTCAACTGTGTTATAGAGTGTAGTACTACATTTCAGTGAAGTGTAAGGCCTTCCAAAGCTGCCGAACGTGTTTCTTTCACTATTTCAAAGGTATTCTGCCTTGTATAACACACATTTACCACTCTAGTCTCTTTTAAGTAAAGAATACAGGATTCATACAGTGTTTCATGTGATCTTAACTCGAATAAGTATTTCCCGGATCTTAGCTACCTTTTCTACAGTAAGAACTGACTTGGAGAATGTCTTTGAGCTGTTCTAAACGAGTTCTCATCTGTTTACAGTCATTTTCTCTGAATTATCCATGCTTTCATGTAGTTTCCTATATTCTTCCTTCTGGTCCAAGTATAAGCTTTGCCCACTTTATCAAACACCTTCCTACACACTGTTATAAACAGAGGCAGCTCGGGAACATTGTCTCTCAACTGTGTTACAGAGTGTAGTACTACATTTCAGTGAAGTGTAAGGCTTTCCAAAGCGCCGAATGTGTTTCTTTCTCTATTTCAATGGTATTCTGCCTTGTACAACACACATTTACCACTCTAGTCTCTTTTAAGTACACAATACAGAATTCATACAGTGTTTCATGTGATCTTACTTCGAATTAAGGATTTCCCGGATCTTAGCTACCTTTTCTACACTATGAACTGACTTGGAGAATCTCTTTGAGCTGTTCTAAACCAGTTCTCATCTGTTTACCGTCATTTTCTCTGAATTATCCATGTTTTCATGTAGTTTCCTATATTCTTCCTTCTGATCCAAGTATAAGCTTTGCCCACATTATCAAACAACTTCCTACACACTGTTATAAACAGAGGCAGCTCATGAACATTGTCTCTCAACTGTGTTACAGAGTGTATTCCTACATTTCAGTGAAGTGTAAGGCTTTCCAAAGCTGCCGAATGTGTTTCTTTCTCTATTTCAATGGTATTCTGCCTTGCATAACACACATTTAACACTCTAGTCTCCTTTAAGAAAACAATACAGGATTCATACAGTCTTTCATGTGATCTTAACTCGAATTAAGGATTTCCCGGATCTTAACTACCTTTTCTACACTAAGAACTGACTTGGGCAATCTCTTTCAGCTGTTCTAAATGAGTTCTCATCTGTTTACAGTCATTTTCTCTGAATTATCCATGTTTTCATAAGTTTCTTATATTCTGCCTTCTGGTACAAGTATAATTTTTGCCCACTTTATCAAACAACTTCCTACACACTGTTATGAACTGAGGCAGCTTGGGAACATTGTCTCTCAACTGTGTTATAGAGTGTAGTACTACATTTCAGTGAAGTGTAAGGCCTTTCAAAGCTGCCGAACGTGTTTCTTTCACTATTTCAATGGTATTCTACCTTGTATAACACACATTTATTACTCTAGTCTCTTTTAAGTAAACAATACAGGATTCATAGAGTGTTTCATGTGATCTTAACTCGAATAAGTATTTCCCGGATCTTAGCTACCTTTTGTACAGTAAGAACTGACTTGGAGAATGTCTTTGAGCTGTTCTAAACGAGTTCTCATCTGTTTACAGTCATTTTCTCTGAATTATCCATGCTTTCATGTAGTTTCCTATATTCTTCCTTCTGGTCCAAGTATAAGCTTTGCCCACTTTATCAAACACCTTCCTACACACTGTTATAAACAGAGGCAGCTCGGGAACATTGTCTCTCAACTGTGTTACAGAGTGTAGTACTACATTTCAGTGAAGTGTAAGGCTTTCCAAAGCTGCCGAATGTGTTTCTTTCTCTATCTCCATGGTATTTTGCCTTGTATAACACACATTTACCAATCTAGTCTCTTTTAAGTAAAGAATACAGGATTCATACAGTGTTACATGTGATCTTAACTCTAATAAAGGAGTACCCAGATCTTAACTACCTTTTCTACACTATGAACTGACTTGGAGAATCTCTTTGTGCTGTTCTAAACCAGTTCTCATCTGTTTACAGTCATTTTCTCTGAATTATCCATGTTTTCATGTAGTTTCCTATATTCTTCCTTCTGGTCCAAGTGTAAGCTTTGCCCACTTTATCAAACAACTTCCTACACACTGTTATAAACAGAGGCAGCTCGGGAACATTGTCTCTCAACTGTGTTACACAGTGTATTCCTACATTTCAGTGAAGTGTAAGGCTTTCCAAAGCCCGAATGTGTTTCTTTCTCTATTTCAATGGTATTCTGCCTTGTATAACACACATTTACCACTCTAGTCTCTTTTAAGTAAAGAATACAGGATTCATACAGTGTTACATGTGATCTTAACTCTAATTAAGGAGTACCCAGATCTTAACTACCTTTTCTACACTATGAACTGACTTGGAGAATCTCTTTGAGCTGTTCTAAACCAGTTCTCATCTGTTTACAGTCATTTTCTCTGAATTATCCATGTTTTCATGTAGTTTCCTATATTCTTCCTTCTGTTCCAAGTATAAGCTTTGCCCACTTTATGAAACAACTTCCTACACACTGTTATAAACAGAGGCAGCTCGGGAACATTGTCTCTCAACTGTGTTACAGAGTGTAGTACTACATTTCAGTGAAGTGAAATGCTTTCCAAAGCGCCGAATGTGTTTCTTTATCTATTTCAATGGTATTCTGCCTTGCATAACACACATTTAACACTCTAGTCTCCTTTAAGAAAACAATACAGGATTCATACAGTCTTTCATGTGATCTTAACTCGAATTAAGGATTTCCCGGATCTTAACTACCTTTTCTACACTAAGAACTGACTTGGGCAATCTCTTTCAGCTGTTCTAAATGAGTTCTCATCTGTTTACAGTCATTTTCTCTGAATTATCCATGTTTTCATAAGTTTCTTATATTCTGCCTTCTGGTACAAGTATAATTTTTGCCCACTTTATCAAACAACTTCCTACACACTGTTATGAACTGAGGCAGCTTGGGAACATTGTCTCTCAACTGTGTTATAGAGTGTAGTACTACATTTCAGTGAAGTGTAAGGCCTTCCAAAGCTGCCGAACGTGTTTCTTTCACTATTTCAATGGTATTCTACCTTGTATAACACACATTTATTACTCTAGTCTCTTTTAAGTAAACAATACAGGATTCATACAGTGTTTCATGTGATCTTAACTCGAATAAGTATTTCCCGTATCTTAGCTACCTTTTGTACAGTAAGAACTGACTTGGAGAATGTCTTTGAGCTGTTCTAAACGAGTTCTCATCTGTTTACAGTCATTTTCTCTGAATTATCCATGCTTTCATGTAGTTTCCTATATTCTTCCTTCTGGTCCAAGTATAAGCTTTGCCCACTTTATCAAACACCTTCCTACACACTGTTATAAACAGAGGCAGCTCGGGAACATTGTCTCTCAACTGTGTTACAGAGTGTAGTACTACATTTCAGTGAAGTGTAAGGCTTTCCAAAGCTGCCGAATGTGTTTCTTTCTCTATCTCCATGGTATTTTGCCTTGTATAACACACATTTACCAATCTAGTCTCTTTTAAGTAAAGAATACAGGATTCATACAGTGTTACATGTGATCTTAACTCGAATAAAGGAGTACCCAGAACTTAACTACCTTTTCTACACTATGAACTGACTTGGAGAATCTCTTTGTGCTGTTCTAAACCTGTTCTCATTTGTTTACAGTCATTTTCTCTGAATTATCCATGTTTTCATGTAGTTTCCTATATTCTTCCTTCTGGTCCAAGTGTAAGCTTTGCCCACTTTATCAAACAACTTCCTACACACTGTTATAAACAGAGGCAGCTCGGGAACATTGTCTCTCAACTGTGTTACACAGTGTATTCCTACATTTCAGTGAAGTGTAAGGCTTTCCAAAGCCCGAATGTGTTTCTTTCTCTATTTCAATGGTATTCTGCCTTGTATAACACACATTTACCACTCTAGTCTCTTTTAAGTAAAGAATACAGGATTCATACAGTGTTACATGTGATCTTAACTCTAATTAAGGAGTACCCAGATCTTAACTACCTTTTCTACACTATGAACTGACTTGGAGAATCTCTTTGAGCTGTTCTAAACCAGTTCTCATCTGTTTACAGTCATTTTCTCTGAATTATCCATGTTTTCATGTAGTTTCCTATATTCTTCCTTCTGTTCCAAGTATAAGCTTTGCCCACTTTATGAAACAACTTCCTACACAGTGTTATAAACAGAGGCAGCTCGGGAACATTGTCTCTCAACTGTGTTACAGAGTGTAGTACTACATTTCAGTGAAGTGAAAGGCTTTCCAAAGCGCCGAATGTGTTTCTTTATCTATTTCAATGGCATTCTGCCTTGTATAACACACATTTACCACTCTAGTCTCTTTTAAGTACACAATACAGAATTCATACATTGTTTCATGTGATCTTACTTCGAATTAAGGATTTCCCGGATCTTAACTACCTTTTCTACACTAAGAACTGACTTGGGCAATCTCTTTCAGCTGTTCTAAATGAGTTCTCATCTGTTTACAGTCATTTTCTCTGAATTATCCATGTTTTCATAAGTATCTTATATTCTGCCTTCTGGTACAAGTATAATCTTTGCCCACTTTATCAAACAACTTCCTACACACTGTTATAAACAGAGGCAGCTCGGGAACATTGTCTCTCAACTGTGTTACGGAGTGTAGTACTACATTTCAGTGAAGTGTAAGGCCTTCCAAAGCTGCCGAACGTGTTTCTTTCACTATTTCAATGGTATTCTGCCTTGTATAACAAACATTTACCACTCTAGTCTCTTTTAAGTACACAATACAGAATTCATACAGTGTTTCATGTGATCTTACTTCGAATTAAGGATTTCCCGGATCTTAGCTACCTTTTCTACACTATGAACTGACTTGGAGAATCTCTTTGAGCTGTTCTAAACCAGTTCTCATCTGTTTACAGTCATTTTCTCTGAATTACCCATGTTTTCATGTAGTTTCCAATATTCTTCCTTCTGGTCCAAGTATAAGCTTTGCCCACTTTATCAAACAACTTCGTACACACTGTTATAAACAGAGGCAGCTCAGGAACATTGTCTCTCAACTGTGTTACAGAGTGTAGTACTACATTTCAGTGAAGTGTAAGGCTTTCCAAAGCGCCGAATGAGTTTCTTTCTCTATTTCAATGGTATTCTGCATTGTACAACACACATTTACCACTCTAGTCTCTTTTAAGTACACAATACAGAATTCATACAGTGTTTCATGTGATCTTACTTCGAATTAAGGATTTCCCGGATCTTAGCTACCTTTTTACACTATGAACTGACTTGGAGAACATCTTTGAGCTGTTCTAAACCAGTTCTCATCTGTTTACAGTCATTTTCTCTGAATTATCCATGTTTTCATGTAGTTTCCTATATTCTTCCTTCTGATCCAAGTATAAGCTTTGCCCACATTATCAAACAACTTCCTACACACTGTTATAAACAGAGGCAGCTCATGAACATTGTCTCTCAACTGTGTTACAGAGTGTAGTACTACATTTCAGTGAAGTGTAAGGCTTTCCAAAGCTGCTGAATGTGTTTCTTTCTCTATTTCAATGATATTCTGCCTTGCATAACACACATTTAACACTCTAGTCTCCTTTAAGAAAACAATACAGGATTCATACAGTCTTTCATGTGATCTTAACTCGAATTAAGGATTTCCCGGATCTTAACCACCTTTTCTACACTAAGAACTGACTTGGGCAATCTCTTTCAGCTGTTCTAAATGAGTTCTCATCTGTTTACAGTCATTTTCTCTGAATTATCCATGTTTTCATAAGTTTCTTATATTCTGCCTTCTGGTACAAGTATAATCTTTGCCCACTTTATCAAACAACTTCCTACACACTGTTATGAACTGAGGCAGCTTGGGAACATTGTCTCTCAACTGTGTTATAGAGTGTAGTACTACATTTCAGTGAAGTGTAAGGCCTTCCAAAGCTGCCGAACGTGTTTCTTTCACTATTTCAATGGTATTCTACCTTGTATAACACACATTTATTACTCTAGTCTCTTTTAAGTAAACAATACAGGATTCATACAGTGTTTCATGTGATCTTAACTCGAATAAGTATTTCCCGGATCTTAGCTACCTTTTCTACAGTAAGAACTGACTTGGAGAATGTCTTTGAGCTGTTCTAAACGAGTTCTCATCTGTTTACAGTCATTTTCTCTGAATTATCCATGCTTTCATGTAGTTTCCCATATTCTTCCTTCTGGTCCAAGTATAAGCTTTCCCCACTTTATCAAACACCTTCCTACACACTGTTATAAACAGAGGCAGCTCGGGAACATTGTCTCTCAACTGTGTTACAGAGTGTAGTACTACATTTCAGTGTAGTGTAAGGCTTTCCAAAGCCCCGAATGTGTTTCTTTCTCTATTTCAATGGTATTCTGCCTTGTACAACACACATTTACCACTCTAGTCTCTTTTAAGTACACAATACAGAATTCATACAGTGTTTCATGTGATCTTACTTCGAATTAAGGATTTCCCGGATCTTAGCTACCTTTTCTACACTATGAACTGACTTGGAGAATCTCTTTGAGCTGTTCTAAACCAGTTCTCATCTGTTTACAGTCATTTTCTCTGAATTATCCATGTTTTCATGCAGTTTCCTATATTCTTCCTTCTGGTCCAAGTATAAGCTTTGCCCACTTTATCAAACAACTTCCTACACACTGTTATAAACAGAGGCAGCTCAGGAACATTGTCTCTCAACTGTGTTACAGAGTGTAGTACTACATTTCAGTGAAGTGTAAGGCTTTCCAAAGCGCCGAATGTGTTTCTTTCTCTATTTCAATGGTATTCTGCCTTGTACAACACACATTTACCACTCTAGTCTCTTTTAAGTACACAATACAGAATTCATACTGTGTTTCATGTGATCTTACTTCGAATTAAGGATTTCCCAGATCTTAGCTACCTTTTCTACACTATGAACTGACTTGGAGAATCTCTTTGAGCTGTTCTAAACCAGTTCTCATCTGTTTACAGTCATTTTCTCTGAATTATCCATGTTTTCGTGTAGTTTCCTATATTTTTCCTTCTGGTCCAAGTATTAGCTTTGCCCACTTTATCAAACAACTTCCTACACACTGTTATAAACAGAGGCAGCTCGGGAACATTGTCTCTCAACTGTGTTACCGAGTGTAGTACTACATTTCATTGAAGTGTAAGGCTTTCCAAAGCGCCGAATATGTTTCTTTCTCTATTTCAATGGTATTCTGCATTGTACAACACACATTTACCACTCTAGTCTCTTTTAAGTACACAATACAGAATTCATACAGTGTTTCATGTGATCTTACTTCGAATTAAGCATTTCCCGGATCTTAGCTACCTTTTCTACACTATGAACTGACTTGGAGAATCTCTTTGAGCTGTTCTAAACCAGTTCTCATCTGTTTACAGTCATTTTCTCTGAATTATCCATGTTTTCATGTAGTTTCCTATATTTTTCCTTCTGATCCAAGTATAAGCTTTGCCCACATTATCAAACAACTTCCTACACACTGTTATAAACAGAGGCAGCTCATGAACATTGTCTCTCAACTGTGTTACAGAGTGTATTCCTACATTTCAGTGAAGTGTAAGGCTTTCCAAAGCTGCCGAATGTGTTTCTTTCTCTATTTCAAAGGTATTCTGCCTTGCATAACACACATTTAACACTCTAGTCTCCTTTAAGTAAACAATACAGGATTCATACAGTCTTTCATGTGATCTTAACTCGAATTAAGGATTTCCCGGATCTTAACTACCTTTTCTACACTAAGATCTGACTTGGGCAATCTCTTTCAGCTGTTCTAAATGAGTTCTCATCTGTTTACAGTCATTTTCTCTGAATTATCCATGTTTTCATAAGTTTCTTATATTCTGCCTTCTGGTACAAGTATAATCTTTGCCCACTTTATCAAACAACTTCCTACACACTGTTATGAACTGAGGCAGCTTGGGAACATTGTCTCTCAACTGTGTTATAGAGTGTAGTACTACATTTCAGTGAAGTGTAAGGCCTTCCAAAGCTGCCGAACGTGTTTCTTTCACTATTTCAAAGGTATTCTGCCTTGTATAACACACATTTACCACTCTAGTCTCTTTTAAGTAAAGAATACAGGATTCATACAGTGTTTCATGTGATCTTAACTCGAATAAGTATTTCCCGGATCTTAGCTACCTTTTCTACAGTAAGAACTGACTTGGAGAATGTCTTTGAGCTGTTCTAAACGAGTTCTCATCTGTTTACAGTCATTTTCTCTGAATTATCCATGCTTTCATGTAGTTTCCTATATTCTTCCTTCTGGTCCAAGTATAAGCTTTGCCCACTTTATCAAACACCTTCCTACACACTGTTATAAACAGAGGCAGCTCGGGAACATTGTCTCTCAACTGTGTTACAGAGTGTAGTACTACATTTCAGTGTAGTGTAAGGCTTTCCAAAGCCCCGAATGTGTTTCTTTCTCTATTTCAATGGTATTCTGCCTTGTACAACACACATTTACCACTCTAGTCTCTTTTAAGTACACAATACAGAATTCATACAGTGTTTCATGTGATCTTACTTCGAATTAAGCATTTCCCGGATCTTAGCTACCTTTTCTACACTATGAACTGACTTGGAGAATCTCTTTGAGCTGTTCTAAACCAGTTCTCATCTGTTTACAGTCATTTTCTCTGAATTATCCATGTTTTCATGTAGTTTCCTATATTTTTCCTTCTGATCCAAGTATAAGCTTTGCCCACATTATCAAACAACTTCCTACACACTGTTATAAACAGAGGCAGCTCATGAACATTGTCTCTCAACTGTGTTACAGAGTGTATTCCTACATTTCAGTGAAGTGTAAGGCTTTCCAAAGCTGCCGAATGTGTTTCTTTCTCTATTTCAAAGGTATTCTGCCTTGCATAACACACATTTAACACTCTAGTCTCCTTTAAGTAAACAATACAGGATTCATACAGTCTTTCATGTGATCTTAACTCGAATTAAGGATTTCCCGGATCTTAACTACCTTTTCTACACTAAGAACTGACTTGGGCAATCTCTTTCAGCTGTTCTAAATGAGTTCTCATCTGTTTACAGTCATTTTCTCTGAATTATCCATGTTTTCATAAGTTTCTTATATTCTGCCTTCTGGTACAAGTATAATCTTTGCCCACTTTATCAAACAACTTCCTACACACTGTTATGAACTGAGGCAGCTTGGGAACATTGTCTCTCAACTGTGTTATAGAGTGTAGTACTACATTTCAGTGAAGTGTAAGGCCTTCCAAAGCTGCCGAACGTGTTTCTTTCACTATTTCAAAGGTATTCTGCCTTGTATAACACACATTTACCACTCTAGTCTCTTTTAAGTAAAGAATACAGGATTCATACAGTGTTTCATGTGATCTTAACTCGAATAAGTATTTCCCGGATCTTAGCTACCTTTTCTACAGTAAGAACTGACTTGGAGAATGTCTTTGAGCTGTTCTAAACGAGTTCTCATCTGTTTACAGTCATTTTCTCTGAATTATCCATGCTTTCATGTAGTTTCCTATATTCTTCCTTCTGGTCCAAGTATAAGCTTTGCCCACTTTATCAAACACCTTCCTACACACTGTTATAAACAGAGGCAGCTCGGGAACATTGTCTCTCAACTGTGTTACAGAGTGTAGTACTACATTTCAGTGTAGTGTAAGGCTTTCCAAAGCCCCGAATGTGTTTCTTTCTCTATTTCAATGGTATTCTGCCTTGTACAACACACATTTACCACTCTAGTCTCTTTTAAGTACACAATACAGAATTCATACAGTGTTTCATGTGATCTTACTTCGAATTAAGGATTTCCCGGATCTTAGCTACCTTTTCTACACTATGAACTGACTTGGAGAATCTCTTTGAGCTGTTCTAAACCAGTTCTCATCTGTTTACAGTCATTTTCTCTGAATTATCCATGTTTTCATGCAGTTTCCTATATTTTTCCTTCTGGTCCAAGTATAAGCTTTGCCCACTTTATCAAACAACTTCCTACACACTGTTATAAACAGAGGCAGCTCAGGAACATTGTCTCTCAACTGTGTTACAGAGTGTAGTACTACATTTCAGTGAAGTGTAAGGCTTTCCAAAGCGCCGAATGTGTTTCTTTCTCTATTTCAATGGTATTCTGCATTGTACAACACACATTTACCACTCTAGTCTCTTTTAAGTACACAATACAGAATTCATACAGTGTTTCATGTGATCTTACTTCGAATTAAGGATTTCCCAGATCTTAGCTACCTTTTCTACACTATGAACTGACTTGGAGAATCTCTTTGAGCTGTTCTAAACCAGTTCTCATCTGTTTACAGTCATTTTCTCTGAATTATCCATGTTTTCGTGTAGTTTCCTATATTTTTCCTTCTGGTCCAAGTATTAGCTTTGCCCACTTTATCAAACAACTTCCTACACACTGTTATAAACAGAGGCAGCTCGGGAACATTGTCTCTCAACTGTGTTACCGAGTGTAGTACTACATTTCAGTGAAGTGTAAGGCTTTCCAAAGCGCCGAATATGTTTCTTTCTCTATTTCAATGGTATTCTGCATTGTACAACACACATTTACCACTCTAGTCTCTTTTAAGTACACAATACAGAATTCATACAGTGTTTCATGTGATCTTACTTCGAATTAAGCATTTCCCGGATCTTAGCTACCTTTTCTACACTATGAACCGACTTGGAGAATCTCTTTGAGCTGTTCTAAACCAGTTCTCATCTGTTTACAGTCATTTTCTCTGAATTATCCATGTTTTCATGTAGTTTCCTATATTTTTCCTTCTGATCCAAGTATAAGCTTTGCCCACATTATCAAACAACTTCCTACACACTGTTATAAACAGAGGCAGCTCATGAACATTGTCTCTCAACTGTGTTACAGAGTGTATTCCTACATTTCAGTGAAGTGTAAGGCTTTCCAAAGCTGCCGAATGTGTTTCTTTCTCTATTTCAAAGGTATTCTGCCTTGCATAACACACATTTAACACTCTAGTCTCCTTTAAGTAAACAATACAGGATTCATACAGTCTTTCATGTGATCTTAACTCGAATTAAGGATTTCCCGGATCTTAACTACCTTTTCTACACTAAGAACTGACTTGGGCAATCTCTTTCAGCTGTTCTAAATGAGTTCTCATCTGTTTACAGTCATTTTCTCTGAATTATCCATGTTTTCATAAGTTTCTTATATTCTGCCTTCTGGTACAAGTATAATCTTTGCCCACTTTATCAAACAACTTCCTACACACTGTTATGAACTGAGGCAGCTTGGGAACATTGTCTCTCAACTGTGTTATAGAGTGTAGTACTACATTTCAGTGAAGTGTAAGGCCTTCCAAAGCTGCCGAACGTGTTTCTTTCACTATTTCAAAGGTATTCTGCCTTGTATAACACACATTTACCACTCTAGTCTCTTTTAAGTAAAGAATACAGGATTCATACAGTGTTTCATGTGATCTTAACTCGAATAAGTATTTCCCGGATCTTAGCTACCTTTTCTACAGTAAGAACTGACTTGGAGAATGTCTTTGAGCTGTTCTAAACGAGTTCTCATCTGTTTACAGTCATTTTCTCTGAATTATCCATGCTTTCATGTAGTTTCCTATATTCTTCCTTCTGGTCCAAGTATAAGCTTTGCCCACTTTATCAAACACCTTCCTACACACTGTTATAAAGAGAGGCAGCTCGGGAACATTGTCTCTCAACTGTGTTACAGAGTGTAGTACTACATTTCAGTGTAGTGTAAGGCTTTCCAAAGCCCCGAATGTGTTTCTTTCTCTATTTCAATGGTATTCTGCCTTGTACAACACACATTTACCACTCTAGTCTCTTTTAAGTACACAATACAGAATTCATACTGTGTTTCATGTGATCTTACTTCGAATTAAGGATTTCCCGGATCTTAGCTACCTTTTCTACACTATGAACTGACTTGGAGAATCTCTTTGAGCTGTTCTAAACCAGTTCTCATCTGTTTACAGTCATTTTCTCTGAATTATCCATGTTTTCATGCAGTTTCCTATATTTTTCCTTCTGGTCCAAGTATAAGCTTTGCCCACTTTATCAAACAACTTCCTACACACTGTTATAAACAGAGGCAGCTCAGGAACATTGTCTCTCAACTGTGTTACAGAGTGTAGTACTACATTTCAGTGAAGTGTAAGGCTTTCCAAAGCGCCGAATGTGTTTCTTTGTCTATTTCAATGGTATTCTGCATTGTACAACACACATTTACCACTCTAGTCTCTTTTAAGTACACAATACAGAATTCATACAGTGTTTCATGTGATCTTACTTCGAATTAAGGATTTCCCAGATCTTAGCTACCTTTTCTACACTATGAACGGACTTGGAGAATCTCTTTGAGCTGTTCTAAACCAGTTCTCATCTTTTTACAGTCATTTTCTCTGAATTATCCATGTTTTCGTGTAGTTTCCTATATTTTTCCTTCTGGTCCAAGTATTAGCTTTGCCCACTTTATCAAACAACTTCCTACACACTGTTATAAACAGAGGCAGCTCGGGAACATTGTCTCTCAACTGTGTTACCGAGTGTAGTACTACATTTAAGTTAAGTGTAAGGCCTTCCAAAGCTGCCGAACGTGTTTCTTTCACTATTTCAATGGTATTCTGCCTTGTATAACACACATTTACCACTCTAGTCTCTTTTAAGTACACAATACAGAATTCATACAGTGTTTCATGTGATCTTACTTCGAATTCAGGATTTCCCGGATCTTAGCTACCTTTTCTACACTATGAACTGACTTGGAGAATCTCTTTGAGCTGTTCTAAACCAGTTCTCATATGTTTACAGTCATTTTCTCTGAATTATCCATGTTTTCGTGTAGTTTCCTATATTTTTCCTTCTGGTCCAAGTATAAGCTTTGCCCAGTTTATCAAACAACTTCCTACACACTGTTATAAACAGAGGCAGCTCAGGAACATTGTCTCTCAACTGTGTTACAGAGTGTAGTACTACATTTCAGTGAAGTGTAAGGCTTTCCAAAGCGCCGAATATGTTTCTTTCTCTATTTCAATGGTATTCTGCATTGTACAACACACATTTACCACTCTAGTCTCTTTTAAGTACACAATACAGAATTCATACAGTGTTTCATGTGATCTTACTTCGAATTAAGCATTTCCCGGATCTTAGCTACCTTTTCTACACTATGAACTGACTTGGAGAATCTCTTTGAGCTGTTCTAAACCAGTTCTCATCTGTTTACAGTCATTTTCTCTGAATTATCCATGTTTTCATGTAGTTTCCTATATTTTTCCTTCTGATCCAAGTATAAGCTTTGCCCACATTATCAAACAACTTCCTACACACTGTTATAAACAGAGGCAGCTCATGAACATTGTCTCTCAACTGTGTTACAGAGTGTATTCCTACATTTCAGTGAAGTGTAAGGCTTTCCAAAGCTGCCGAATGTGTTTCTTTCTCTATTTCAAAGGTATTCTGCCTTGCATAACACACATTTAACACTCTAGTCTCCTTTAAGTAAACAATACAGGATTCATACAGTCTTTCATGTGATCTTAACTCGAATTAAGGATTTCCCGGATCTTAACTACCTTTTCTACACTAAGAACTGACTTGGGCAATCTCTTTCAGCTGTTCTAAATGAGTTCTCATCTGTTTACAGTCATTTTCTCTGAATTATCCATGTTTTCATAAGTTTCTTATATTCTGCCTTCTGGTACAAGTATAATCTTTGCCCACTTTATCAAACAACTTCCTACACACTGTTATGAACTGAGGCAGCTTGGGAACATTGTCTCTCAACTGTGTTATAGAGTGTAGTAGTACATTTCAGTGAAGTGTAAGGCCTTCCAAAGCTGCCGAACGTGTTTCTTTCACTATTTCAAAGGTATTCTGCCTTGTATAACACACATTTACCACTCTAGTCTCTTTTAAGTAAACAATACAGGATTCATACAGTGTTTCATGTGATCTTAACTCGAATAAGTATTTCCCGGATCTTAGCTACCTTTTCTACAGTAAGAACTGACTTGGAGAATGTCTTTGAGTTGTTCTAAATGAGTTCTCATCTGTTTACAGTCATTTTCTCTGAATTATCCATGTTTTCATGTAGCTTCTTATATTCTTCCTTCTGGTCCAAGTATAAGCTTTGCCCACATTATCAAACAACTTCCTACACACTGTTATAAACAGAGGCAGCTCATGAACATTGTCTCTCAACTGTGTTACAGAGTGTATTCCTACATTTCAGTGAAGTGTAAGGCTTTCCAAAGCTGCCGAATGTGTTTCTTTCTCTATTTCAATGGTATTCTGCCTTGCATAACACACATTTAACACTCTAGTCTCCTTTAAGTAAACAATACAGGATTCATACAGTCTTTCATGTGATCTTAACTCGAATTAAGGATTTCCCGGATCTTAACTACCTTTTCTACACTAAGAACTGACTTGGGCAATCTCTTTCAGCTGTTCTAAATGAGTTCTCATCTGTTTACAGTCATTTTCTCTGAATTATCCATGTTTTAATAAGTTTCTTATATTCTGCCTTCTGGTAAAAGTATAATCTTTGCCCACTTTATCAAACAACTTCCTACACACTGTTATGAACTGAGGCAGCTTGGGAACATTGTCTCTCAACTGTGTTATAGAGTGTAGTACTACATTTCAGTGAAGTGTAAGGCCTTCCAAAGCTGCCGAACGTGTTTCTTTCACTATTTCAAAGGTATTCTGCCTTGTATAACACACATTTACCACTCTAGTCTCTTTTAAGTAAAGAATACAGGATTCATACAGTGTTTCATGTGATCTTAACTCGAATAAGTATTTCCCGGATCTTAGCTACCTTTTCTACAGTAAGAACTGACTTGGAGAATGTCTTTGAGCTGTTCTAAACGAGTTCTCATCTGTTTACAGTCATTTTCTCTGAATTATCCATGCTTTCATGTAGTTTCCTATATTCTTCCTTCTGGTCCAAGTATAAGCTTTGCCCACTTTATCAAACACCTTCCTACACACTGTTATAAACAGAGGCAGCTCGGGAACATTGTCTCTCAACTGTGTCACAGAGTGTAGTACTACATTTCAGTGAAGTGTAAGGCTTTCCAAAGCGCCGAATGTGTTTCTTTCTCTATTTCAATGGTATTCTGCCTTGTACAACACACATTTACCACTCTAGTCTCTTTTAAGTACACAATACAGAATTCATACAGTGTTTCATGTGATCTTACTTCGAATTAATGATTTCCCGGATCTTAGCTACCTTTTCTACACTATGAACTGACTTGGAGAATCTCTTTGAGCTGTTCTAAACCAGTTCTCATCTGTTTACAGTCATTTTCTCTGAATTATCCATGTTTTCATGCAGTTTCCTATATTTTTCCTTCTGGTCCAAGTATAAGCTTTGCCCACTTTATCAAACAACTTCCTACACACTGTTATAAACAGAGGCAGCTCGGGAACATTGTCTCTCAACTGTGTTACCGAGTGTAGTACTACATTTCAGTTAAGTGTAAGGCCTTCCAAAGCTGCCGAACGTGTTTCTTTCACTATTTCAATGGTATTCTGCCTTGTATAACACACATTTACCACTCTAGTCTCTTTTAAGTACACAATACAGAATTCATACAGTGTTTCATGTGATCTTACTTCGAATTCAGGATTTCCCGGATCTTAGCTACCTTTTCTACCCTATGAACTGACTTGGAGAATCTCTTTGAGCTGTTCTAAACCAGTTCTCATATGTTTACAGTCATTTTCTCTGAATTATCCATGTTTTCGTGTAGTTTCCTATATTTTTCCTTCTGGTCCAAGTATAAGCTTTGCCCAGTTTATCAAACAACTTCCTACACACTGTTATAAACAGAGGCAGCTCAGGAACATTGTCTCTCAACTGTGTTACAGAGTGTAGTACTACATTTCAGTGAAGTGTAAGGCTTTCCAAAGCTGCCGAATGTGTTTCTTTCTCTATTTCAATGGTATTCTGCTTTGTATAACACACATTTACCACTCTAGTTTCTTTTAAGTAAAGAATACAGGATTCATAGTGTTTCATGTGATCTTAACTCGAATTAAGGATTACCCAGATCTTATCTACCTTTTCTACACTATGGACTGACTTGGAGAATCTCTTTGAGCTGTTCTAAACCAGTTCTCATCTGTTTACAGTCATTTTCTCTGAATTATCCATGTTTTCATGTAGTTTACTATATTCTTCCTTCTGGTCCAAGTATAAGCTTTGCCCACTGTATCAAACAACTTCCTACACACTGTTATAAACAGAGGCAGCTCAGGAACATTGTCTCTCAACTGTGTTACAGAGTGTAGTACTACATTTCAGTGAAGTGTAAGGCTTTCCAAAGCGCCGAATGTGTTTCTTTCTCTATTTCAATGGTATTCTGCATTGTACAACATACATTTACCACTCTAGTCTCTTTTAAGTACACAATACAGAATTCATGCAGTGTTTCATGTGATCTTACTTCGAATTAAGGATTTCCCGGATCTTAGCTACCTTTTCTACACTATGAACTGAATTGGAGAATCTCTTTGAGCTGTTCTAAACCAGTTCTCATCTGTTAACAGTCATTTTCTCTGAATTATCCATGTTTTCATGTAGTTTCCTATATTCTTCCTTCTGATCCAAGTATAAGCTTTGCCCACATTAGCAAACAACTTCCTACACACTGTTATAAACAGAGGCAGCTCATGAACATTGTCTCTCAACTGTGTTACAGAGTGTATTCCTACATTTCAGTGAAGTGTAAGGCTTTCCAAAGCTGCCGAATGTGTTTCTTTCTCTATTTCAATGGTATTCTTCCTTGCATAACACACATTTAACACTCTAGTCTCCTTTAAGTAAACAATACAGGATTCATACTGTCTTTCATGTGATCTTAACTCGAATTAAGGATTTCCCGGATCTTAACTACCTTTTCTACACTAAGAACTGACTTGGGCAATCTATTTCAGCTGTTCTAAATGAGTTCTCATCTGTTTACAGTCATTTTCTCTGAATTATCCATGTTTTCATAAGTTTCTTATATTCTGCCTTCTGGTACAAGTTTAATCTTTGCCCACTTTATCAAACAACTTCCTACACACTGTTATAAACAGAGGCAGCTCGGGAACATTGTCTCTCAACTGTGTTACGGAGTGTAGTACTACATTTCAGTGAATTGTAAGGCTATCCAAAGCTGCCGAATGTGTTTCTTTCTCTATTTCAATGGTATTCTGCCTTGCATAACACACATTTAACACTCTAGTCTCCTTTAAGTAAACAATACAGGATTCATACAGTGTTTCATGTGATCTTAACTCGAATAAGTATTTCCCGGATCTTAGCTACCTTTTCTACAGTAAGAACTGACTTGGAGAATGTCTTTGAGCTGTTCTAAACGAGTTCTCATCTGTTTACAGTCATTTTCTCTGAATTATCCATGCTTTCATGTAGTTTCCTATATTCTTCCTTCTGGTCCAAGTATAAGCTTTGCCCACTTTATCAAACACCTTCCTACACACTGTTATAAACAGAGGCAGCTCGGGAACATTGTCTCTCAACTGTGTTACAGAGTGTAGTACTACATTTCAGTGAAGTGTAAGGCTTTCCAGACCGCCGAATGTGTTTCTTTCTCTATTTCAATGGTATTCTGCCTTGTACAACACACATTTACCACTCTAGTCTCTTTTAAGTACACAATACAGAATTCATCCAGTGTTTCATGTGATCTTACTTTGAATTAAGGATTTCCCGGATCTTAGCTACCTTTTCTACACTATGAACTGACTTGGAGAATCTCTTTGAGCTGTTCTAAACCAGTTCTCATCTGTTTACAGTCATTTTCTCTGAATTATCCATGTATTCATGTAGTTTCCTATATTCTTCCTTCTGGTCCAAGTATAAGCTTTGCCCACTGTATCAAACAACTTCCTACACACTGTTATAAACAGAGGCAGCTCAGGAACATTGTCTCTCAACTGTGTTACAGAGTGTAGTACTACATTTCAGTGAAGTGTAAGGCTTTCCAAAGCGCCGAATGTGTTTCTTTCTCTATTTCAATGGTATTCTGCATTGTACAACACACATTTACCACTCTAGTCTCTTTTAAGTACACAATACAGAATTCATGCAGTGTTTCATGTGATCTTACTTCGAATTAAGGATTTCCCGGATCTTAGCTACCTTTTCTACACTATGAACTGACTTGGAGAATCTCTTTGAGCTGTTCTAAACCAGTTCTCATCTGTTTACAGTCATTTTCTCTGAATTATCCATGTTTTCATGTAGTTTCCTATATTCTTCCTTCTGATCCAAGTATAAGCTTTGCCCACATTATCAAACAACTTCCTACACACTGTTATAAACAGAGGCAGCTCATGAACATTGTCTCTCAACTGTGTTACAGAGTGTATTCCTACATTTCAGTGAAGTGTAAGGCTTTCCAAAGCTGCCGAATGTGTTTCTTTCTCTATTTCAATGGTATTCTGCCTTGCATAACACACATTTAACACTCTAGTCTCCTTTAAGTAAACAATACAGGATTCATACAGTCTTTCATGTGATCTTAACTCGAATTAAGGATTTCCCGGATCTTAACTACCTTTTCTACACTAAGAACTGACTTGGGCAATCTATTTCAGCTGTTCTAAATGAGTTCTCATCTGTTTACAGTCATTTTCTCTGAATTATCCATGTTTTCATAAGTTTCTTATATTCTGCCTTCTGGTACAAGTATAATCTTTGCCCACTTTATCAAACAACTTCCTACACACTGTTATAAACAGAGGCAGCTCGGGAACATTGTCTCTCAACTGTGTTACGGAGTGTAGTACTACATTTCAGTGAAGTGTAAGGCCTTCCAAAGCTGCCGAACGTGTTTCTTTCACTATTTCAATGGTATTCTGCCTTGTATAACACACATTTACCACTCTAGTCTCATTTAAGTAAACAATACAGGATTCATACAGTGTTTCATGTGATCTTAACTCGAATAAGTATTTCCCGGATCTTAGCTACCTTTTCTACAGTAAGAACTGACGTGGAGAATGTCTTTGAGCTGTTCTAAACGAATTCTCATCTGTTTACAGTCATTTTCTCTGAATTATCCATGCTTTCATGTAGTTTCCTATATTCTTCCTTCTGGTCCAAGTATAAGCTTTGCCCACTTTATCAAACAACTTCCTACACACTGTTATAAACAGAGGCAGCTCGGGAACATTGTCTCTCAACTGTGTTACAGAGTGTAGTGCTACATTTCAGTGAAGAGTAAGGCTTTCCAAAGCGCCGAATGTGTTTCTTTCTCTATTTCAATGGTATTCTGCCTTGTACAACACACATTTACCACTCTAGTCTCTTTTAAGTACACAATACAGAATTCATACAGTGTTTCATGTGATCTTACTTCGAATTAAGGATTTCCCGGATCTTAGCTACCTTTTCTACACTATGAACTGACTTGGAGAATCTCTTTGAGCTGTTCTAAACCAGTTCTCATCTGTTTACAGTCATTTTCTCTGAATTATCCATGTTTTCATGTAGTTTCCTATATTCTTCCTTCTGATCCAAGTATAAGCTTTGCCCACATTATCAAACAACTTCCTACACACTGTTATAAACAGAGGCAGCTCATGAACATTGTCTCTCAACTGTGTTACAGAGTGTATTCCTACATTTCAGTGAAGTGTAAGGCTTTCCAAAGCTGCCGAATGTGTTTCTTTCTCTATTTCAATGGTATTCTGCCTTGCATAACACACATTTAACACTCTAGTCTCCTTTAAGTAAACAATACAGGATTCATACTGTCTTTCATGTGATCTTAACTCGAATTAAGGATTTCCCGGATCTTAACTACCTTTTCTACACTAAGAACTGACTTGGGCAATCTATTTCAGCTGTTCTAAATGAGTTCTCATCTGTTTACAGTCATTTTCTCTGAATTATCCATGTTTTCATAAGTTTCTTATATTCTGCCTTCTGGTACAAGTTTAATCTTTGCCCACTTTATCAAACAACTTCCTACACACTGTTATAAACAGAGGCAGCTCGGGAACATTGTCTCTCAACTGTGTTACGGAGTGTAGTACTACATTTCAGTGAATTGTAAGGCTATCCAAAGCTGCCGAATGTGTTTCTTTCTCTATTTCAATGGTATTCTGCCTTGCATAACACACATTTAACACTCTAGTCTCCTTTAAGTAAACAATACAGGATTCATACAGTGTTTCATGTGATCTTAACTCGAATAAGTATTTCCCGGATCTTAGCTACCTTTTCTACAGTAAGAACTGACTTGGAGAATCTCTTTGAGCTGTTCTAAACCAGTTCTCATCTGTTTACAGTCATTTTCTCTGAATTATCCATGCTTTCATGTAGTTTCCTATATTCTTCCTTCTGGTCCAAGTATAAGCTTTGCCCACTTTATCAAACAACTTCCTACACACTGTTATAAACAGAGGCAGCTCGGGAACATTGTCTCTCAACTGTGTTACAGAGTGTAGTGCTACATTTCAGTGAAGAGTAAGGCTTTCCAAAGCGCCGAATGTGTTTCTTTCTCTATTTCAATGGTATTCTGCCTTGTACAACACACATTTACCACTCTAGTCTCTTTTAAGTACACAATACAGAATTCATATAGTGTTTCATGTGATCTTACTTCGAATTAAGGATTTCCCGGATCTTAGCTACCTTTTCTACACTATGAACTGACTTGGAGAATCTCTTTGAGCTGTTCTAAACCAGTTCTCATCTGTTTACAGTCATTTTCTCTGAATTATCCATGTTTTCATAAGTTTCTTATATTCTGCCTTCTGGTACAAGTATAATTTTTGCCCACTTTATCAAACAACTTCCTACACACTGTTATGAACTGAGGCAGCTTGGGAACATTGTCTCTCAACTGTGTTATAGAGTGTAGTACTACATTTCAGTGAAGTGTAAGGCCTTCCAAACCTGGCGAACGTGTTTCTTTCACTATTTCAATGGTATTCTACCTTGTATAACACACATTTATTACTCTAGTCTCTTTTAAGTAAACAGTACAGTTTTCATACAGTGTTTCATGTGATCTTAACTCGAATAAGTATTTCCCGGATCTTAGCTACCTTTTGTACAGTAAGAACTGACTTGGAGAATGTCTTTGAGCTGTTCTAAACGAGTTCTCATCTGTTTACAGTCATTTTCTCTGAATTATCCATGCTTTCATGTAGTTTCCTATATTCTTCCTTCTGGTCCAAGTATAAGCTTTGCCCACTTTATCAAACACCTTCCTACACACTGTTATAAACAGAGGCAGCTCGGGAACATTGTCTCTCAACTGTGTTACAGAGTGTAGTACTACATTTCAGTGTAGTGTAAGGCTTTCCAAAGCGCCGAATGTGTTTCTTTCTCTATTTCAATGGTATTCTGCCTTGTACAACACACATTTACCACTCTAGTCTCTTTTAAGTACACAATACAGAATTCATACAGTGTTTCATGTGATCTTACTTCGAATTAAGGATTTCCCGGATCTTAGCTACCTTTTCTACACTATGAACTGACTTGGAGAATCTCTTTGAGCTGTTCTAAACCAGTTCTCATCTGTTTACAGTCATTTTCTCTGAATTATCCATGTTTTCATGTAGTTTACTATATTCTTCCTTCTGGTCCAAGTATAAGCTTTGCCCACTGTATCAAACAACTTCCTACACACTGTTATAAACAGAGGCAGCTCAGGAACATTGTCTCTCAACTGTGTTACAGAGTGTAGTACTACATTTCAGTGAAGTGTAAGGCTTTCCAAAGCGCCGAATGTGTTTCTTTCTCTATTTCAATGGTATTCTGCATTGTACAACATACATTTACCACTCTAGTCTCTTTTAAGTACACAATACAGAATTCATGCAGTGTTTCATGTGATCTTACTTCGAATTAAGGATTTCCCGGATCTTAGCTACCTTTTCTACACTATGAACTGACTTGGAGAATCTCTTTGAGCTGTTCTAAACCAGTTCTCATCTGTTAACAGTCATTTTCTCTGAATTATCCATGTTTTCATGTAGTTTCCTATATTCTTCCTTCTGATCCAAGTATAAGCTTTGCCCACATTATCAAACAACTTCCTACACACTGTTATAAACAGAGGCAGCTCATGAACATTGTCTCTCAACTGTGTTACAGAGTGTATTCCTACATTTCAGTGAAGTGTAAGGCTTTCCAAAGCTGCCGAATGTGTTTCTTTCTCTATTTCAATGGTATTCTGCCTTGCATAACACACATTTAACACTCTAGTCTCCTTTAAGTAAACAATACAGGATTCATACAGTCTTTCATGTGATCTTAACTCGAATTAAGGATTTCCCGCATCTTAACTACCTTTTCTACACTAAGAACTGACTTGGGCAATCTATTTCAGCTGTTCTAAATGAGTTCTCATCTGTTTACAGTCATTTTCTCTGAATTATCCATGTTTTCATAAGTTTCTTATATTCTGCCTTCTGGTACAAGTATAATCTTTGCCCACTTTATCAAACAACTTCCTACACACTGTTATAAACAGAGGCAGCTCGAGAACATTGTCTCTCAACTGTGTTACGGAGTGTATTCCTACATTTCAGTGAAGTGTAAGGCTTTCCAAAGCTGCCGAATGTGTTTCTTTCTCTATTTCAATGGTATTCTGCCTTGCATAACACACATTTAACACTCTAGTCTCCTTTAAGTAAACAATACAGGATTCATACTGTCTTTCATGTGATCTTAACTCGAATTAAGGATTTCCCGGATCTTAACTACCTTTTCTACACTAAGAACTGACTTGGGCAATCTATTTCAGCTGTTCTAAATGAGTTCTCATCTGTTTACAGTCATTTTCTCTGAATTATCCATGTTTTCATAAGTTTCTTATATTCTGCCTTCTGGTACAAGTATAATCTTTGCCCACTTTATCAAACAACTTCCTACACACTGTTATAAACAGAGGCAGCTCGAGAACATTGTCTCTCAACTGTGTTACGGAGTGTAGTACTACATTTCAGTGAAGTGTAAGGCTTTCCAAAGCGCCAAATGTGTTTCTTTCTCTATTTCAATGGTATTCTGCATTGTACAACACACATTTACCACTCTAGTCTCTTTTAAGAACACAATACAGAATTCATGCAGTGTTTCATGTGATCTTACTTCGAATTAAGGATTTCCCGGATCTTAGCTACCTTTTCTACACTATGAACTGACTTGGAGAATCTCTTTGAGCTGTTCTAAACCAGTTCTCATCTGTTTACAGTCATTTTCTCTGAATTATCCATGTTTTCATGTAGTTTCCTATATTCTTCCTTCTGATCCAAGTATAAGCTTTGCCCACATTATCAAACAACTTCCTACACACTGTTATAAACAGAGGCAGCTCAGGAACATTGTCTCTCAACTGTGTTACAGAGTGTAGTACTACATTTCAGTGAAGTGTAAGGCTTTCCAAAGCGCCGAATGTGTTTCTTTCTCTATTTCAATGGTATTCTGCATTGTACAACATACATTTACCACTCTAGTCTCTTTTAAGTACACAATACAGAATTCGTGCAGTGTTTCATGTGATCTTACTTCGAATTAAGGATTTCCCGGATCTTAGCTACCTTTTCTACACTATGAACTGAATTGGAGAATCTCTTTGAGCTGTTCTAAACCAGTTCTCATCTGTTAACAGTCATTTTCTCTGAATTATCCATGTTTTCATGTAGTTTCCTATATTCTTCCTTCTGATCCAAGAATAAGCTTTGCCCACATTAGCAAACAACTTCCTACACACTGTTATAAACAGAGGCAGCTCATGAACATTGTCTCTCAACTGTGTTACAGAGTGTATTCCTACATTTCAGTGAAGTGTAAGGCTTTCCAAAGCTGCCGAATGTGTTTCTTTCTCTATTTCAATGGTATTCTGCCTTGCATAACACACATTTAACACTCTAGTCTCCTTTAAGTAAACAATACAGGATTCATACTGTCTTTCATGTGATCTTAACTCGAATTAAGGATTTCCCGGATCTTAACTACCTTTTCTACACTAAGAACTGACTTGGGCAATCTATTTCAGCTGTTCTAAATGAGTTCTCATCTGTTTACAGTCATTTTCTCTGAATTATCCATGTTTTCATAAGTTTCTTATATTCTGCCTTCTGGTACAAGTTTAATCTTTGCCCACTTTATCAAACAACCTCCTACACACTGTTATAAACAGAGGCAGCTCGGGAACATTGTCTCTCAACTGTGTTACGGAGTGTAGTACTACATTTCAGTGAATTGTAAGGCTATCCAAAGCTGCCGAATGTGTTTCTTTCTCTATTTCAATGGTATTCTGCCTTGCATAACACACATTTAACACTCTAGTCTCCTGTAAGTAAACAATACAGGATTCATACAGTGTTTCATGTGATCTTAACTCGAATAAGTATTTCCCGGATCTTAGCTACCTTTTCTACAGTAAGAACTGACTTGGAGAATGTCTTTGAGCTGTTCTAAACGAGTTCTCATCAGTTTACAGTCATTTTCTCTGAATTATCCATGCTTTCATGTAGTTTCCTATATTCTTCCTTCTGGTCCAAGTATAAGCTTTGCCCACTTTATCAAACACCTTCCTACACACTGTTATAAACAGAGGCAGCTCGGGAACATTGTCTCTCAACTGTGTTACAGAGTGTAGTACTACATTTCAGTGAAGTGTAAGGCTTTCCAGACCGCCGAATGTGTTTCTTTCTCTATTTCAATGGTATTCTGCCTTGTACAACACACATTTACCACTCTAGTCTCTTTTAAGTACACAATACAGAATTCATCCAGTGTTTCATGTGATCTTACTTTGAATTAAGGATTTCCCGGATCTTAGCTACCTTTTCTACACTATGAACTGACTTGGAGAATCTCTTTGAGCTGTTCTAAACCAGTTCTCATCTGTTTACAGTCATTTTCTCTGAATTATCCATGTATTCATGTAGTTTCCTATATTCTTCCTTCTGGTCCAAGTATAAGCTTTGCCCACTGTATCAAACAACTTCCTACACACTGTTATAAACAGAGGCAGCTCAGGAACATTGTCTCTCAACTGTGTTACAGAGTGTAGTACTACATTTCAGTGAAGTGTAAGGCTTTCCAAAGCGCCGAATGTGTTTCTTTCTCTATTTCAATGGTATTCTGCATTGTACAACACACATTTACCACTCTAGTCTCTTTTAAGTACACAATACAGAATTCATGCAGTGTTTCATGTGATCTTACTTCGAATTCAGGATTTCCCGGATCTTAGCTACCTTTTCTACACTATGAACTGACTTGGAGAATCTCTTTGAGCTGTTCTAAACCAGTTCTCATCTGTTTACAGTCATTTTCTCTGAATTATCCATGTTTTCATGTAGTTTCCTATATTCTTCCTTCTGATCCAAGTATAAGCTTTGCCCACATTATCAAACAACTTCCTACACACTGTTATAAACAGAGGCAGCTCATGAACATTGTCTCTCAACTGTGTTACAGAGTGTATTCCTACATTTCAGTGAAGTGTAAGGCTTTCCAAAGCTGCCGAATGTGTTTCTTTCTCTATTTCAATGGTATTCTGCCTTGCATAACACACATTTAACACTCTAGTCTCCTTTAAGTAAACAATACAGGATTCATACAGTCTTTCATGTGATCTTAACTCGAATTAAGGATTTCCCGGATCTTAACTACCTTTTCTACACTAAGAACTGACTTGGGCAATCTATTTCAGCTGTTCTAAATGAGTTCTCATCTGTTTACAGTCATTTTCTCTGAATTATCCATGTTTTCATAAGTTTCTTATATTCTGCCTTCTGGTACAAGTATAATCTTTGCCCACTTTATCAAACAACTTCCTACACACTGTTATAAACAGAGGCAGCTCGGGAACATTGTCTCTCAACTGTGTTACGGAGTGTAGTACTACATTTCAGTGAAGTGTAAGGCCTTCCAAAGCTGCCGAACGTGTTTCTTTCACTATTTCAATGGTATTCTGCCTTGTATAACACACATTTACCACTCTAGTCTCATTTAAGTAAACTATACAGGATTCATACAGTGTTTCATGTGATCTTAACTCGAATAAGTATTTCCCGGATCTTAGCTACCTTTTCTACAGTAAGAACTGACGTGGAGAATGTCTTTGAGCTGTTCTAAACGAATTCTCATCTGTTTACAGTCATTTTCTCTGAATTATCCATGCTTTCATGTAGTTTCCTATATTCTTCCTTCTGGTCCAAGTATAAGCTTTGCCCACTTTATCAAACAACTTCCTACACACTGTTATAAACAGAGGCAGCTCGGGAACATTGTCTCTCAACTGTGTTACAGAGTGTAGTGCTACATTTCAGTGAAGAGTAAGGCTTTCCAAAGCGCCGAATGTGTTTCTTTCTCTATTTCAATGGTATTCTGCCTTGTACAACACACATTTACCACTCTAGTCTCTTTTAAGTACACAATACAGAATTCATACAGTGTTTCATGTGATCTTACTTCGAATTAAGGATTTCCCGGATCTTAGCTACCTTTTCTACACTATGAACTGACTTGGAGAATCTCTTTGAGCTGTTCTAAACCAGTTCTCATCTGTTTACAGTCATTTTCTCTGAATTATCCATGTTTTCATGTAGTTTCCTATATTCTTCCTTCTGATCCAAGTATAAGCTTTGCCCACATTATCAAACAACTTCCTACACACTGTTATAAACAGAGGCAGCTCATGAACATTGTCTCTCAACTGTGTTACAGAGTGTATTCCTACATTTCAGTGAAGTGTAAGGCTTTCCAAAGCTGCCGAATGTGTTTCTTTCTCTATTTCAATGGTATTCTGCCTTGCATAACACACATTTAACACTCTAGTCTCCTTTAAGTAAACAATACAGGATTCATACTGTCTTTCATGTGATCTTAACTCGAATTAAGGATTTCCCGGATCTTAACTACCTTTTCTACACTAAGAACTGACATGGGCAATCTATTTCAGCTGTTCTAAATGAGTTCTCATCTGTTTACAGTCATTTTCTCTGAATTATCCATGTTTTCATAAGTTTCTTATATTCTGCCTTCTGGTACAAGTATAATCTTTGCCCACTTTATCAAACAACTTCCTACACACTGTTATAAACAGAGGCAGCTCGAGAACATTGTCTCTCAACTGTGTTACGGAGTGTAGTACTACATTTCAGTGAAGTGTAAGGCTTTCCAAAGCGCCAAATGTGTTTCTTTCTCTATTTCAATGGTATTCTGCATTGTACAACACACATTTACCACTCTAGTCTCTTTTAAGTACACAATACAGAATTCATGCAGTGTTTCATGTGATCTTACTTCGAATTAAGGATTTCCCGGATCTTAGCTACCTTTTCTACACTATGAACTGACTTGGAGAATCTCTTTGAGCTGTTCTAAACCAGTTCTCATCTGTTTACAGTCATTTTCTCTGAATTATCCATGTTTTCATGTAGTTTCCTATATTCTTCCTTCTGATCCAAGTATAAGCTTTGCCCACATTATCAAACAACTTCCTACACACTGTTATAAACAGAGGCAGCTCATGAACATTGTCTCTCAACTGTGTTACAGAGTGTATTCCTACATTTCAGTGAAGTGTAAGGCTTTCCAAAGCTGCCGAATGTGTTTCTTTCTCTATTTCAATGGTATTCTGCCTTGCATAACACACATTTAACACTCTAGTCTCCTTTAAGTAAACAATACAGGATTCATACAGTCTTTCATGTGATCTTAACTCGAATTAAGGATTTCCCGGATCTTAACTACCTTTTCTACACTAAGAACTGACTTGGGCAATCTATTTCAGCTGTTCTAAATGAGTTCTCATCTGTTTACAGTCATTTTCTCTGAATTATCCATGTTTTCATAAGTTTCTTATATTCTGCCTTCTGGTACAAGTTTAATCTTTGCCCACTTTATCAAACAACTTCCTACACACTGTTATAAACAGAGGCAGCTCGGGAACATTGTCTCTCAACTGTGTTACGGAGTGTAGTACTACATTTCAGTGAATTGTAAGGCTATCCAAAGCTGCCGAATGTGTTTCTTTCTCTATTTCAATGGTATTCTGCCTTGCATAACACACATTTAACACTCTAGTCTCCTTTAAGTAAACAATACAGGATTCATACAGTGTTTCATGTGATCTTAACTCGAATAAGTATTTCCCGGATCTTAGCTACCTTTTCTACAGTAAGAACTGACTTGGAGAATGTCTTTGAGCTGTTCTAAACGAGTTCTCATCTGTTTACAGTCATTTTCTCTGAATTATCCATGCTTTCATGTAGTTTCCTATATTCTTCCTTCTGGTCCAAGTATAAGCTTTGCCCACTTTATCAAACACCTTCCTACACACTGTTATAAACAGAGGCAGCTCGGGAACATTGTCTCTCAACTGTGTTACAGAGTGTAGTACTACATTTCAGTGAAGTGTAAGGCTTTCCAGACCGCCGAATGTGTTTCTTTCTCTATTTCAATGGTATTCTGCCTTGTACAACACACATTTACCACTCTAGTCTCTTTTAAGTACACAATACAGAATTCATCCAGTGTTTCATGTGATCTTACTTCGAATTAAGGATTTCCCGGATCTTAGCTACCTTTTCTACACTATGAACTGACTTGGAGAATCTCTTTGAGCTGTTCTAAACCAGTTCTCATCTGTTTACAGTCATTTTCTCTGAATTATCCATGTATTCATGTAGTTTCCTATATTCGTCCTTCTGGTCCAAGTATAAGCTTTGCCCACTGTATCAAACAACTTCCTACACACTGTTATAAACAGAGGCAGCTCAGGAATATTGTCTCTCAACTGTGTTACAGAGTGTAGTACTACATTTCAGTGAAGTGTAAGGCTTTCCAAAGCGCCGAATGTGTTTCTTTCTCTATTTCAATGGTATTCTGCATTGTACAACACACATTTACCACTCTAGTCTCTTTTAAGTACACAATACAGAATTCATGCAGTGTTTCATGTGATCTTACTTCGAATTAAGGATTTCCCGGATCTTAGCTACCTTTTCTACACTATGAACTGACTTGGAGAATCTCTTTGAGCTGTTCTAAACCAGTTCTCATCTGTTTACAGTCATTTTCTCTGAATTATCCATGTTTTCATGTAGTTTCCTATATTCTTCCTTCTGATCCAAGTATAAGCTTTGCCCACATTATCAAACAACTTCCTACACACTGTTATAAACAGAGGCAGCTCATGAACATTGTCTCTCAACTGTGTTACAGAGTGTATTCCTACATTTCAGTGAAGTGTAAGGCTTTCCAAAGCTGCCGAATGTGTTTCTTTCTCTATTTCAATGGTATTCTGCCTTGCATAACACACATTTAACACTCTAGTCTCCTTTAAGTAAACAATACAGGATTCATACAGTCTTTCATGTGATCTTAACTCGAATTAAGGATTTCCCGGATCTTAACTACCTTTTCTACACTAAGAACTGACTTGGGCAATCTATTTCAGCTGTTCTAAATGAGTTCTCATCTGTTTACAGTCATTTTCTCTGAATTATCCATGTTTTCATAAGTTTCTTATATTCTGCCTTCTGGTACAAGTATAATCTTTGCCCACTTTATCAAACAACTTCCTACACACTGTTATAAACAGAGGCAGCTCGGGAACATTGTCTCTCAACTGTGTTACGGAGTGTAGTACTACATTTCAGTGAAGTGTAAGGCCTTCCAAAGCTGCCGAACGTGTTTCTTTCACTATTTCAATGGTATTCTGCCTTGTATAACACACATTTACCACTCTAGTCTCATTTAAGTAAACAATACAGGATTCATACAGTGTTTCATGTGATCTTAACTCGAATAAGTATTTCCCGGATCTTAGCTACCTTTTCTACAGTAAGAACTGACGTGGAGAATGTCTTTGAGCTGTTCTAAACGAGTTCTCATCTGTTTACAGTCATTTTCTCTGAATTATCCATGCTTTCATGTAGTTTCCTATATTCTTCCTTCTGGTCCAAGTATAAGCTTTGCCCACTTTATCAAACAACTTCCTACACACTGTTATAAACAGAGGCAGCTCGGGAACATTGTCTCTCAACTGTGTTACAGAGTGTAGTGCTACATTTCAGTGAAGAGTAAGGCTTTCCAAAGCGCCGAATGTGTTTCTTTCTCTATTTCAATGGTATTCTGCCTTGTACAACACACATTTACCACTCTAGTCTCTTTTAAGTACACAATACAGAATTCATACAGTGTTTCATGTGATCTTACTTCGAATTAAGGATTTCCCGGATCTTAGCTACCTTTTCTACACTATGAACTGACTTGGAGAATCTCTTTGAGCTGTTCTAAACCAGTTCTCATCTGTTTACAGTCATTTTCTCTGAATTATCCATGTTTTCATGTAGTTTCCTATATTCTTCCTTCTGGTCCAAGTATAAGCTTTGCCCACTTTATCAAACAACTTCCTACACACTGTTATAAACAGAGGCAGCTCAGGAACATTGTCTCTCAACTGTGTTACAGAGTGTAGTACTACATTTCAGTGAAGTGTAAGGCTTTCCAAAGCGCCGAATGTGTTTCTTTCTCTATTTCAATGGTATTCTGCCTTGTATAACACACATTTACCACTCTAGTCTCTTTTAAGTAAACAATACAGGATTCATACAGTGTTTCATGTGATCTTAACTCGAATAAGTATTTCCCGGATCTTAGCTACCTTTTCTACAGTAAGAACTGACTTGGAGAATGTCTTTGAGCTGTTCTAAACGAGTTCTCATCTGTTTACAGTCATTTTCTCTGAATTATCCATGCTTTCATGTAGTTTCCTATATTCTTCCTTCTGGTCCAAGTATAAGCTTTGCCCACTTTATCAAACACCTTCCTACACACTGTTATAAACAGAGGCAGCTCGGGAACATTGTCTCTCAACTGTGTTACAGAGTGTAGTACTACATTTCAGTGAAGTGTAAGGCTTTCCAGACCGCCGAATGTGTTTCTTTCTCTATTTCAATGGTATTCTGCCTTGTACAACACACATTTACCACTCTAGTCTCTTTTAAGTACACAATACAGAATTCATCCAGTGTTTCATGTGATCTTACTTCGAATTAAGGATTTCCCGGATCTTAGCTACCTTTTCTACACTATGAACTGACTTGGAGAATCTCTTTGAGCTGTTCTAAACCAGTTCTCATCTGTTTACAGTCATTTTCTCTGAATTATCCATGTATTCATGTAGTTTCCTATATTCGTCCTTCTGGTCCAAGTATAAGCTTTGCCCACTGTATCAAACAACTTCCTACACACTGTTATAAACAGAGGCAGCTCAGGAATATTGTCTCTCAACTGTGTTACAGAGTGTAGTACTACATTTCAGTGAAGTATAAGGCTTTCCAAAGCGCCGAATGTGTTTCTTTCTCTATTTCAATGGTATTCTGCATTGTACAACACACATTTACCACTCTAGTCTCTTTTAAGTACACAATACAGAATTCATGCAGTGTTTCATGTGATCTTACTTCGAATTAAGGATTTCCCGGATCTTAGCTACCTTTTCTACACTATGAACTGACTTGGAGAATCTCTTTGAGCTGTTCTAAACCAGTTCTCATCTGTTTACAGTCATTTTCTCTGAATTATCCATGTTTTCATGTAGTTTCCTATATTCTTCCTTCTGATCCAAGTATAAGCTTTGCCCACATTATCAAACAACTTCCTACACACTGTTATAAACAGAGGCAGCTCATGAACATTGTCTCTCAACTGTGTTACAGAGTGTATTCCTACATTTCAGTGAAGTGTAAGGCTTTCCAAAGCTGCCGAATGTGTTTCTTTCTCTATTTCAATGGTATTCTGCCTTGCATAACACACATTTAACACTCTAGTCTCCTTTAAGTAAACAATACAGGATTCATACAGTCTTTCATGTGATCTTAACTCGAATTAAGGATTTCCCGGATCTTAACTACCTTTTCTACACTAAGAACTGACTTGGGCAATCTATTTCAGCTGTTCTAAATGAGTTCTCATCTGTTTACAGTCATTTTCTCTGAATTATCCATGTTTTCATAAGTTTCTTATATTCTTCCTTCTGGTACAAGTATAATCTTTGCCCACTTTATCAAACAACTTCCTACACACTGTTATAAACAGAGGCAGCTCGGGAACATTGTCTCTCAACTGTGTTACGGAGTGTAGTACTACATTTCAGTGAAGTGTAAGGCCTTCCAAAGCTGCCGAACGTGTTTCTTTCACTATTTCAATGGTATTCTGCCTTGTATAACACACATTTACCACTCTAGTCTCATTTAAGTAAACAATACAGGATTCATACAGTGTTTCATGTGATCTTAACTCGAATAAGTATTTCCCGGATCTTAGCTACCTTTTCTACAGTAAGAACTGACGTGGAGAATGTCTTTGAGCTGTTCTAAACGAGTTCTCATCTGTTTACAGTCATTTTCTCTGAATTATCCATGCTTTCATGTAGTTTCCTATATTCTTCCTTCTGGTCCAAGTATAAGCTTTGCCCACTTTATCAAACAACTTCCTACACACTGTTATAAACAGAGGCAGCTCGGGAACATTGTCTCTCAACTGTGTTACAGAGTGTAGTGCTACATTTCAGTGAAGAGTAAGGCTTTCCAAAGCGCCGAATGTGTTTCTTTCTCTATTTCAATGGTATTCTGCCTTGTACAACACACATTTACCACTCTAGTCTCTTTTAAGTACACAATACAGAATTCATACAGTGTTTCATGTGATCTTACTTCGAATTAAGGATTTCCCGGATCTTAGCTACCTTTTCTACACTATGAACTGACTTGGAGAATCTCTTTGAGCTGTTCTAAACCAGTTCTCATCTGTTTACAGTCATTTTCTCTGAATTATCCATGTTTTCATGTAGTTTCCTATATTCTTCCTTCTGGTCCAAGTATAAGCTTTGCCCACTTTATCAAACAACTTCCTACACACTGTTATAAACAGAGGCAGCTCAGGAACATTGTCTCTCAACTGTGTTACAGAGTGTAGTACTACATTTCAGTGAAGTGTAAGGCTTTCCAAAGCGCCGAATGTGTTTCTTTCTCTATTTCAATGGTATTCTGCCTTGTATAACACACATTTACCACTCTAGTCTCTTTTAAGTAAACAATACAGGATTCATACAGTGTTTCATGTGATCTTAACTCGAATAAGTATTTCCCGGATCTTAGCTACCTTTTCTACAGTAAGAACTGACTTGGAGAATGTCTTTGAGCTGTTCTAAACGAGTTCTCATCTGTTTACAGTCATTTTCTCTGAATTATCCATGCTTTCATGTAGTTTCCTATATTCTTCCTTCTGGTCCAAGTATAAGCTTTGCCCACTTTATCAAACACCTTCCTACACACTGTTATAAACAGAGGCAGCTCGGGAACATTGTATCTCAACTGTGTTACAGAGTGTAGTACTACATTTCAGTGAAGTGTAAGGCTTTCCAGAGCGCCGAATGTGTTTCTTTCTCTATTTCAATGGTATTCTGCCTTGTACAACACACATTTACCACTCTATTCTCTTTTAAGTACACAATACAGAATTCATCCAGTGTTTCATGTGATCTTACTTCGAATTAAGGATTTCCCGGATCTTAGCTACCTTTTCTACACTATGAACTGACTTGGAGAATCTCTTTGAGCTGTTCTAAACCAGTTCTCATCTGTTTACAGTCATTTTCTCTGAATTATCCATGTTTTCATGTAGTTTCCTATATTCTTCCTTCTGGTCCAAGTATAAGCTTTGCCCACTGTATCAAACAACTTCCTACACACTGTTATAAACAGAGGCAGCTCAGGAACATTGTCTCTCAACTGTGTTACAGAGTGTAGTACTACATTTCAGTGAAGTGTAAGGCTTTCCAAAGCGCCGAATGTGTTTCTTTCTCTATTTCAATGGTATTCTGCATTGTACAACACACATTTACCACTCTAGTCTCTTTTAAGTACACAATACAGAATTCATGCAGTGTTTCATGTGATCTTACTTCGAATTAAGGATTTCCCGGATCTTAGCTACCTTTTCTACACTATGAACTGACTTGGAGAATCTCTTTGAGCTGTTCTAAACCAGTTCTCATCTGTTTACAGTCATTTTCTCTGAATTATCCATGTTTTCATGTAGTTTCCTATATTCTTCCTTCTGATCCAAGTATAAGCTTTGCCCACATTATCAAACAACTTCCTACACACTGTTATAAACAGAGGCAGCTCATGAACATTGTCTCTCAACTGTGTTACAGAGTGTATTCCTACATTTCAGTGAAGTGTAAGGCTTTCCAAAGCTGCCGAATGTGTTTCTTTCTCTATTTCAATGGTATTCTGCCTTGCATAACACACATTTAACACTCTAGTCTCCTTTAAGTAAACAATACAGGATTTATACAGTCTTTCATGTGATCTTAACTCGAATTAAGGATTTCCCGGATCTTAACTACCTTTTCTACACTAAGAACTGACTTGGGCAATCTATTTCAGCTGTTCTTAATGAGTTCTCATCTGTTTACAGTCATTTTCTCTGAATTATCCATGTTTTCATAAGTTTCTTATATTCTGCCTTCTGGTACAAGTATAATCTTTGCCCACTTTATCAAACAACTTCCTACACACTGTTATAAACAGAGGCAGCTCGGGAACATTGTCTCTCAACTGTGTTACGGAGTGTAGTACTACATTTCAGTGAAGTGTAAGGCCTTCCAAAGCTGCCGAACGTGTTTCTTTCACTATTTCAATGGTATTCTGCCTTGTATAACACACATTTACCACTCTAGTATCTTTTAAGTAAACAATACAGGATTCATACAGTGTTTCATGTGATCTTAACTCGAATAAGTATTTCCCGGATCTTAGCTACCTTTTCTACAGTAAGAACTGTCTTGGAGAATGTCTTTGAGCTGTTCTAAACGAGTTCTCATCTGTTTACAGTCATTTTCTCTGAATTATCCATGCTTTCATGTAGTTTCCTATATTCTTCCTTCTGGTTCAAGTATAAGCTTTGCCCACTTTATCAAACAACTTCCTACACACTGTTATAAACAGAGGCAGCTCGGGAACATTGTCTCTCAACTGTGTTACAGAGTGTAGTGCTACATTTCAGTGAAGTGTAAGGCTTTCCAAAGCGCCGAATGTGTTTCTTTCTCTATTTCAATGGTATTCTGCCTTGTACAACACACATTTACCACTCTAGTCTCTTTTAAGTACACAATACAGAATTCATACAGTGTTTCATGTGATCTTACTTCGAATTAAGGATTTCCCGGATCTTAGCTACCTTTTCTACACTATGAACTGACTTGGAGAATCTCTTTGAGCTGTTCTAAATGAGTTCTCATCTGTTTACAGTCATTTTCTCTGAATTATCCATGCTTTCATGTAGTTTCCTATATTCTTCCTTCTGGTCCAAGTATAAGCTTTGCCCACTTTATCAAACAGCTTCCTACACACTGTTATAAACAGAGGCAGCTCGGGAACATTGTCTCTCAACTGTGTTACAGAGTGTAGTACTACATTTCAGTGAAGTGTAAGGCTTTCCAGAGCGCCGAAGGTGTTTCTTTCTCTATTTCAATGGTATTCTGCCTTGTACAACACACATTTACCACTCTAGTCTCTTTTAAGTACACAATACAGAATTCATGCAGTGTTTCATGTGATCTTACTTCGAATTAAGGATTTCCCGGATCTTAGATACCTTTTCTACACTATGAACTGACTTGGAGAATCTCTTTGAGCTGTTCTAAACCAGTTCTCATCTGTTTACAGTCATTTTCTCTGAATTATCCATGTTTTCATGTAGTTTCCTATATTCTTCCTTCTGATCCAAGTATAAGCATTGCCCACATTATCAAACAACTTCCTACACACTGTTATAAACAGAGGCAGCTCATGAACATTGTCTCTCAACTGTGTTACAGAGTGTATTCCTACATTTCAGTGAAGTGTAAGGCTTTCCAAAGCTGCCGAATGTGTTTCTTTCTCTATTTCAATGGTATTCTGCCTTGCATAACACACATTTAACACTCTAGTCTCCTTTAAGTAAACAATACAGGATTTATACAGTCTTTCATGTGATCTTAACTCGAATTAAGGATTTCCCGGATCTTAACTACCTTTTCTACACTAAGAACTGACTTGGGCAATCTATTTCAGCTGTTCTTAATGAGTTCTCATCTGTTTACAGTCATTTTCTCTGAATTATCCATGTTTTCATAAGTTTCTTATATTCTGCCTTCTGGTACAAGTATAATCTTTGCCCACTTTATCAAACAACTTCCTACACACTGTTATAAACAGAGGCAGCTCGGGAACATTGTCTCTCAACTGTGTTACGGAGTGTAGTACTACATTTCAGTGAAGTGTAAGGCCTTCCAAAGCTGCCGAACGTGTTTCTTTCACTATTTCAATGGTATTCTGCCTTGTATAACACACATTTACCACTCTAGTATCTTTTAAGTAAACAATACAGGATTCATACAGTGTTTCATGTGATCTTAACTCGAATAAGTATTTCCCGGATCTTAGCTACCTTTTCTACAGTAAGAACTGTCTTGGAGAATGTCTTTGAGCTGTTCTAAACGAGTTCTCATCTGTTTACAGTCATTTTCTCTGAATTATCCATGCTTTCATGTAGTTTCCTATATTCTTCCTTCTGGTTCAAGTATAAGCTTTGCCCACTTTATCAAACAACTTCCTACACACTGTTATCAACAGAGGCAGCTCGGGAACATTGTCTCTCAACTGTGTTACAGAGTGTAGTTCTACATTTCAGTGAAGTGTAAGGCTTTCCAAAGCGCCGAATGTGTTTCTTTCTCTATTTCAATGGTATTCTGCCTTGTACAACACACATTTACCACTCTAGTCTCTTTTAAGTACACAATACAGAATTCATACAGTGTTTCATGTGATCTTACTTCGAATTAAGGATTTCCCGGATCTTAGCTACCTTTTCTACACTATGAACTGACTTGGAGAATCTCTTTGAGCTGTTCTAAATGAGTTCTCATCTGTTTACAGTCATTTTCTCTGAATTATCCATGCTTTCATGTAGTTTCCTATATTCTTCCTTCTGGTCCAAGTATAAGCTTTGCCCACTTTATCAAACAGCTTCCTACACACTGTTATAAACAGAGGCAGCTCGGGAACATTGTCTCTCAACTGTGTTACAGAGTGTAGTACTACATTTCAGTGAAGTGTAAGGCTTTCCAGAGCGCCGAAGGTGTTTCTTTCTCTATTTCAATGGTATTCTGCCTTGTACAACACACATTTACCACTCTAGTCTCTTTTAAGTACACAATACAGAATTCATGCAGTGTTTCATGTGATCTTACTTCGAATTAAGGATTTCCCGGATCTTAGCTACCTTTTCTACACTATGAACTGACTTGGAGAATCTCTTTGAGCTGTTCTAAACCAGTTCTCATCTGTTTACAGTCATTTTCTCTGAATTATCCATGTTTTCATGTAGTTTCCTATATTCTTCCTTCTGATCCAAGTATAAGCATTGCCCACATTATCAAACAACTTCCTACACACTGTTATAAACAGAGGCAGCTCATGAACATTGTCTCTCAACTGTGTTACAGAGTGTATTCCTACATTTCAGTGAAGTGTAAGGCTTTCCAAAGCTGCCGAATGTGTTTCTTTCTCTATTTCAATGGTATTCTGCCTTGCATAACACACATTTAACACTCTAGTCTCCTTTAAGTAAACAATACAGGATTCATACAGTCTTTCATGTGATCTTAACTCGAATTAAGGATTTCCCGGATCTTAACTACCTTTTCTACACTAAGAACTGACTTGGGCAATCTATTTCAGCTGTTCTAAATGAGTTCTCATCTGTTTACAGTCATTTTCTCTGAATTATCCATGTTTTCATAAGTTTCTTATATTCTGCCTTCTGGTACAAGTATAATCTTTGCCCACTTTATCAAACAACTTCCTACACACTGTTATAAACAGAGGCAGCTCGGGAACATTGTCTCTCAACTGTGTTACGGAGTGTAGTACTACATTTCAGTGAAGTGTAAGGCCTTCCAAAGCTGCCGAACGTGTTTCTTTCACTATTTCAATGGTATTCTGCCTTGTATAACACACATTTACCACTCTAGTCTCATTTAAGTAAACAATACAGGATTCATACAGTGTTTCATGTGATCTTAACTCGAATAAGTATTTCCCGGATCTTAGCTACCTTTTCTACAGTAAGAACTGACGTGGAGAATGTCTTTGAGCTGTTCTAAACGAGTTCTCATCTGTTTACAGTCATTTTCTCTGAATTATCCATGCTTTCATGTAGTTTCCTATATTCTTCCTTCTGGTCCAAGTATAAGCTTTGCCCACTTTATCAAACAACTTCCTACACACTGTTATAAACAGAGGCAGCTCGGGAACATTGTCTCTCAACTGTGTTACAGAGTGTAGTGCTACATTTCAGTGAAGTGTAAGGCTTTCCAAAGCGCCGAATGTGTTTCTTTCTCTATTTCAATGGTATTCTGCCTTGTACAACACACATTTACCACTCTAGTCTCTTTTAAGTACACAATACAGAATTCATACAGTGTTTCATGTGATCGTACTTCGAATTAAGGATTTCCCGGATCTTAGCTACCTTTTCTACACTATGAACTGACTTGGAGAATCTCTTTGAGCTGTTCTAAACCAGTTCTCATCTGTTTACAGTCATTTTCTCTGAATTATCCATGTTTTCATGTAGTTTCCTATATTCTTCCTTCTGGTCCAAGTATAAGCTTTGCCCACTTTATCAAACAACTTCCTACACACTGTTATAAACAGAGGCAGCTCAGGAACATTGTCTCTCAACTGTGTTACAGAGTGTAGTACTACATTTCAGTGAAGTGTAAGGCTTTCCAAAGCGCCGAATGTGTTTCCTTCTCTATTTCAATGGTATTCTGCCTTGTATAACACACATTTACCACTCTAATCTCTTTTAAGTAAACAATACAGGATTCATACAGTGTTTCATGTGATCTTAACTCGAATAAGTATTTCCCGGATCTTAGCTACCTTTTCTACAGTAAGAACTGACTTGGAGAATGTCTTTGAGCTGTTCTAAACGAGTTCTCATCTGTTTACAGTCATTTTCTCTGAATTATCCATGCTTTCATGTAGTTTCCTATATTCTTCCTTCTGGTCCAAGTATAAGCTTTGCCCACTTTATCAAACACCTTCCTACACACTGTTATAAACAGAGGCAGCTCGGGAACATTGTCTCTCAACTGTGTTACAGAGTGTAGTACTACATTTCAGTGAAGTGTAAGGCTTTCCAGAGCGCCGAAGGTGTTTCTTTCTCTATTTCAATGGTATTCTGCCTTGTACAACACACATTTACCACTCTAGTCTCTTTTAAGTACACAATACAGAATTCATGCAGTGTTTCATGTGATCTTACTTCGAATTAAGGATTTCCCGGATCTTAGCTACCTTTTCTACACTATGAACTGACTTGGAGAATCTCTTTGAGCTGTTCTAAACCAGTTCTCATCTGTTTACAGTCATTTTCTCTGAATTATCCATGTTTTCATGTAGTTTCCTATATTCTTCCTTCTGATCCAAGTATAAGCTTTGCCCACATTATCAAACAACTTCCTACACACTGTTATAAACAGAGGCAGCTCATGAACATTGTCTCTCAACTGTGTTACAGAGTGTATTCCTACATTTCAGTGAAGTGTAAGGCTTTCCAAAGCTGCCGAATGTGTTTCTTTCTCTATTTCAATGGTATTCTGCCTTGCATAACACACATTTAACACTCTAGTCTCCTTTAAGTAAACAATACAGGATTTATACAGTCTTTCATGTGATCTTAACTCGAATTAAGGATTTCCCGGATCTTAACTACCTTTTCTACACTAAGAACTGACTTGGGCAATCTATTTCAGCTGTTCTAAATGAGTTCTCATCTGTTTACAGTCATTTTCTCTGAATTATCCATGTTTTCATAAGTTTCTTATATTCTGCCTTCTGGTACAAGTATAATCTTTGCCCACTTTATCAAACAACTTCCTACACACTGTTATAAACAGAGGCAGCTCGGGAACATTGTCTCTCAACTGTGTTACGGAGTGTAGTACTACATTTCAGTGAAGTGTAAGGCCTTCCAAAGCTGCCGAACGTGTTTCTTTCACTATTTCAATGGTATTCTGCCTTGTATAACACACATTTACCACTCTAGTATCTTTTAAGTAAACAATACAGGATTCATACAGTGTTTCATGTGATCTTAACTCGAATAAGTATTTCCCGGATCTTAGCTACCTTTTCTACAGTAAGAACTGACTTGGAGAATGTCTTTGAGCTGTTCTAAACGAGTTCTCATCTGTTTACAGTCATTTTCTCTGAATTATCCATGCTTTCATGTAGTTTCCTATATTCTTCCTTCTGGTTCAAGTATAAGCTTTGCCCACTTTATCAAACAACTTCCTACACACTGTTATAAACAGAGGCAGCTCGGGAACATTGTCTCTCAACTGTGTTACAGAGTGTAGTTCTACATTTCAGTGAAGTGTAAGGCTTTCCAAAGCGCCGAATGTGTTTCTTTCTCTATTTCAATGGTATTCTGCCTTGTACAACACACATTTACCACTCTAGTCTCTTTTAAGTACACAATACAGAATTCATACAGTGTTTCATGTGATCTTACTTCGAATTAAGGATTTCCCGGATCTTAGCTACCTTTTCTACACTATGAACTGACTTGGAGAATCTCTTTGAGCTGTTCTAAACCAGTTCTCATCTGTTTACAGTCATTTTCTCTGAATTATCCATGTTTTCATGTAGTTTCCCATATTCTTCCTTCTGGTCCAAGTATAAGCTTTGCCCACTTTATCAAACAACTTCCTACACACTGTTATAAACAGAGGCAGCTCAGGAACATTGTCTCTCAACTGTGTTACAGAGTGTAGTACTACATTTCAGTGACGTGTAAGGCTTTCCAAAGCGCCGAATGTGTTTCTTTCTCTATTTCAATGGTATTCTGCATTGTAAAACACACATTTACCACTCTAGTCTCTTTTAAGTACACAATACAGAATTCATACAGTGTTTCATGTGATCTTACTTCTAATTAAGGATTTCCCGGATCTTAGCTACCTTTTCTACACTATGAACTGACTTGGAGAATCTCTTTGAGCTGTTCTAAATGAGTTCTCATCTGTTTACAGTCATTTTCTCTGAATTATCCATGTTTTCATACAGTTTCTTATATTCTGCCTTCTTGTACAAGTATAATCTTTGCCCACTTTATCAAACAACTTCCTATACACTGTTATGAACTGAGGCAGCTTGGGAACATTGTCTCTCTACTGTGTTACAGAGTGTAGTACTACATTTCAGTGAAGTGTAAGGCTTTCCTAAGCCCGAATGTGTTTCTTTCTCTATTTCAATGGCATTCTGCCTTGTATAACACACATTTACCACTCTAGTCTCTTTTAAGTAAAGAATTCAGGATTCATACAGTCTTACATGTGATCTTAACTCGAATTAAGGATTACCCAGATCTTAACTACCTTTTCTACACTATGAACTGACTTGGAGAATCACTTTGAGCTGTTCTAAACCAGTTCTCATCTGTTTACAGTCATTTTCTCTGAATTATCCATGTTTTCATACAGTTTCTTATATTCTGCCTTCTGGTACAAGTATAATCTTTGCCCACTTTATCAAACAACTTCCTACACACTGTTATGAACTGAGGTAGCTTGGGAACATTGTCTCTCAACTGTGTTATAGAGTGTAGTACTAAATTTCAGTGAAGTGTAAGGCCTTCCAAAGCTGCCGAACGTGTTTCTTTCACTATTTCAATGGTATTCTGCCTTGTATAACACACATTTACCACTCTAGTCTCTTTTAAGTAAAGAGTACAGGATTCATACAGTGTTTCATGTGATCTTAACTCGAATTGAGTATTTCCCGGATGTTAGCTACCTTTTCTACAGTAAGAACTGACTTGGAGAATGTCTTTGAGTTGTTCTAAATGAGTTCTCATCTGTTTACAGTCATTTTCTCTGAATTATCCATGTTTTCATGTAGCTTCCTATATTCTTCCTTCTGGTCCAAGTATAAGCTTTGCCCACTTTATCAAACAACTTCCTACACACTGTTATAAACAGAGGCAGCTCGGGAACATTGTCTCTCAACTGTGTTACAGAGTGTATTCCTACATTTCAGTGAAGTGTAAGGCTTTCCAAAGCTGCCGAAGGTGTTCCTTTCACTATTTCAATGCTATTCTGCCTTGTATAACACACATTTACCACTCTAGTCTCTTTTAAGTAAAGAATACAGGATTCATACAGTGTTTCATGTGATCTTAACTCGAATAAGTATTTCCCGGATCTTAGCTACCTTTTCTACATTAAGAACTGACTTGGAGAATGTCTTTGAGCTGTTCTAAACGAGTTCTCATCTGTTTACAATCATTTTCTCTGAATTATCCATGCTTTCATGTAGTTTCCTATATTCTTCCTTCTGGTCCAAGTATAAGCTTTGCCCTCTTTATCAAACAACTTCCTACACACTGTTATAAACAGAGGCAGCTCGGGAACATTGTTTCTCAACTGTGTTACAGAGTGTAGTACTACATTTCAGTGAAGTGTAAGGCTTTCCAAAGCTGCTGAATGTGTTTCTTTCTCTATTTCAATGGTATTCTGCCTTGTATAACACACATTTACCACTCTAGTCTCTTTTAAGTAAAGAATACAGGATTCATATAGTGTTTCATGTGATCTTAACTCGAATTAAGGATTACCCAGATCTTGTCTACCTTTGCTACACTATGAACTGACTTGGAGAATCTCTTTGAGCTGTTCTAAAGCAGTTCTCATCTGTTTACAGTCATTTTCTCTGAATTATCCATGTTTTCATGTAGTTTCCTATATTCTTCCTTCTGCTCCAAGTATAAGCTTTGCCCACTTTATCACACAACTTCCTACACACTGTTATGAACAGAGGCAGCTCGGGAACATTGTCTCTCAACTGTGTTACAGAGTGTAGTACTACATTTCAGTGAAGTGTAAGGCTTTCCAAAGCTGCCAAATGTGTTTCTTTCTCTATTTCAATGGTATTCTGCCTTGTATAACACACATTTACCACTCTAGTCTCTTTTAAGTAAAGAATACAGGATTCATACAGTGTTTCATGTGATCTTAACTCGAATTAAGGATTACCCAGATCTTATCTACCTTTGCTACACTATGAACTGACTTGGAGAATCTCTTTGAGCTGTTCTAAACCACTTCTCATCTGTTTACAGTCATTTTCTCTGAATTATCCATGTTTTCATGTAGTTTCCTATATTCTTCCTTCTGGTCCAAGTATAAGCTTTCCCCACTTTATCAAACAACTTCCTACACACTGTTATGAACAAAGGCAGCTCGGGAACATTGTCTCTCAACTGTGTTACAGAGTGTAGTACTACATTTCAGTGAAATGTAAGGACTTCCAAAGCTGCCGAACGTGTTTCTTTCACTATTTCAATGGTATTCTGCCTTGTATAACACACATTTTCCACTCTAGTCTCTTTTAAGTAAACAATACAGGATTCATACAGTGTTTCATGTGATCTTAACTCGAATTAAGGATTTCCCGGATCTTAGCTACCTTTTCTACACTAAGAACTGACTTGGAGAATCTCTTTGAGCTGTTCTAAACCAGTTCTCATCTGTTTACAGTCATTTTCTCTGAATTATCCATGTTTTCATGTAGTTTCCTATATTCTTCCTTCTGGTCCAAGTATAAGCTTTGCCCACTTTATGAAACAACTTCCTACACACTGTTATAAACAGAGGCAGCTCAGGAACATTGTCTCTCAACTGTGTTACAGAGTGTAGTACTACATTTCAGTGAAGTGTAAGGCTTTCCAAAGCGCCGAATGTGTTTCTTTCTCTATTTCAATGGTATTCTGCATTGTACAACACACATTTACCACTCTAGTCTCTTTTAAGTACACAATACAGAATTCATACAGTGTTTCATGTGATCTTACTTCGAATTAAGGATTTCCCGGAAGTTAGCTACCTTTTCTACACTATGAACTGACTTGGAGAATCTCTTTGAGCTGTTCTAAACCAGTTCTCATCTGTTTACAGTCATTTTCTCTGAATTATCCATGTTTTCATGTAGTTTCCTATATTCTTCCTTCTGATCCAAGTATAAGCTTTGCCCACATTATCAAACAACTTCCTACACACTGTTATAAACAGACGCAGCTCATGAACATTGTCTCTCAACTGTGTTACAGAGTGTATTCCTACATTTCAGTGAAGTGTAAGGCTTTCCAAAGCTGCCGAATGTGTTTCTTTCTCTATTTCAATGGTATTCTGCCTTGCATAACACACATTTAACAGTCTAGTCTCCTTTAAGTAAACAATACAGGATTCATACAGTCTTTCATGTGATCTTAACTCGAATTAAGGATTTCCCGGATCTTAACTACCTTTTCTACACTAAGAACTGACTTGGGCAATCTCTTTCAGCTGTTCTAAATGAGTTGTCATCTGTTTACAGTCATTTTCTCTGAATTATCCATGTTTTCATGTAGTTTCCTATATTCTTCCTTCTGGTCCAAGTATAAGCTTTGCCCACTTTATCAAACAACTTCCTACACACTGTTATAAACAGAGGCAGCTCGAGAACATTGTCTCTCAACTGTGTTACAGAGTGTAGTACTACATTTCAGTGAAGTGTAAGGCCTTCCAAAGCTGCCAAACGTGTTTCTTTCACTATTTCAATGGTATTCTGCCTTGCACAACACACATTTACCACTCTAGTCTCTTTTAAGTACACAATACAGGATTTATACAGTGTTTCATGTGATCTTAACTCGAATAAGTATTTCCCAGATCTTAGCTACCTTTTCTACAGTAAGAACTGACTTGGAGAATGTCTTTGAGCTGTTCTAAACCAGTTCTCATCTGTTTACAGTCATTTTCTCTGAATTATCCATGCTTTCATGTAGTTTCCTATATTCTTCCTTCTGGTCCAAGTATAAGCTTTGCCCACTTTATCAAACACCTTCCTACACACTGTTATAAACAGAGGCAGCTCGAGAACATTGTCTCTCAACTGTGTTAAAGAGTGTAGTACTACATTTTAGTGAAGTGTAAGGCTTTCCAAAGCCCGAATGTGTTTCTTTCTCTATTTCAATGGTATTCTGACTTGTATAACACACATTTACCACTCTAGTCTCTTTTAAGTAAAGAATACAGGATTCATACAGTGTTACATGTGATCTTAACTTGAATTAAGGAGTACCAGATCTTAACTACCTTTTCTACACTATGAACTGACTTGGAGAATCTCTTTGAGCTGTTCTAAACCAGTTCTCATCTGTTTACAGTCATTTTCTCTGAATTATCCATGTTTTCATGTAGTTTCCTATATTCTTCCTTCTGGTCCAAGTATAAGCTTTGCCCACTTTATCAAACAACATCCTACACACTGTTATAAACAGAGGCATCTCGGGAACATTGTCTCTCTACTGTGTTACAGAGTGTAGTACTACATTTCAGTGAAGTGTAAGGCTTTCCAAACCGCCAAATGTGTTTCTTTCTCTATTTCAATGGTATTCTGCCTTGTATAACACACATTTATCACTCTAGTCTCTTTTAAGTACACAATACAGAATTCATACAGTGTTTCATGTGATCTTACTTCGAATTAAGTATTTCCCGGATCTTAGCTACCTTTTCTACACTATGAACTGACTTGGAGAATCTCTTTGAGCTGTTCTAAACGAGTTCTCATCTGTTTACAGTCATTTTCTCTGAATTATCCATGTTTTCATGTAGTTTCCTATATTCTTCCTTCTGGTCCAAGTATAAGCTTTGCCCACTTTATCAAACAACTTCCTACACACTGTTATAAAAAGAGGCAGCTCATGAACATTGTCTCTCAACTGTGTTAAAGAGTGTATTCCTACATTTCAGTGAAGTGTAAGGCTTTCCAAAGCTGCCGAATGTGTTTCTTTCTCTATTTCAATGGTATTCTGCCTTGCATAACACACATTTAACACTCTAGTCTCCTTTAAGTAAACAATACAGGATTCATACTGTGTTTCATGTGATCTTAACTCGAATAAGTATTTCCCGGATCTTAGCTATCTTTTCTACAGTAAGAACTGACTTGGAGAATGTCTTTGAGCTGTTCTAAATGAGTTCTCATCTGTTTACAGTCATTTTCTCTGAATTATCCATGCTTTCATGTAGTTTCCTATATTCTTCCTTCTGATCCAAGTATAAGCTTTGCCCACTTTATCAAACAACTTCCTACACACTGTTATAAACAGAGGCAGCTCGGGAACATTGTCTCTCAACTGTGTTACAGAGTGTAGTACTACATTTCAGTGAAGTGTAAGGCTTTCCTAAGCCCGAATGTGTTTCTTTCTCTATTTCAATGGCATTCTGCCTTGTATAACACACATTTACCACTCTAGTCTCTTTTAAGTAAAGAATTCAGGATTCATACAGTGTTACATGTGATCTTAACTCGAAGTAAGGAGTACCCAGATCTTAACTACCTTTTCTACACTATGAACTGACTTGGAGAATCTCTTTGAGCTGTTCTAAACCAGTTCTCATCTGTTTACAGTCATTTTCTCTGAATTATCCATGTTTTCATACAGTTTCTTATATTCTGCCTTCTGGTACAAGTATAATCTTTGCCCACTTTATCAAACAACTTCCTACACACTGTTATGAACTGAGGTAGCTTGGGAACATTGTCTCTCAACTGTGTTATAGAGTGTAGTACTAAATTTCAGTGAAGTGTAAGGCCTTCCAAAGCTGCCGAACGTGTTTCTTTCACTATTTCAATGGTATTCTGCCTTGTATAAAACACATTTACCACTCTAGTCTCTTTTAAGTAAAGAGTACAGGATTCATACAGTGTTTCATGTGATCTTAACTCGAATTGAGTATTTCCCGGATGTTAGCTACCTTTTCTACAGTAAGAACTGACTTGGAGAATGTCTTTGAGTTGTTCTAAATGAGTTCTCATCTGTTTACAGTCATTTTCTCTGAATTATCCATGTTTTCATGTAGCTTCCTATATTCTTCCTTCTGGTCCAAGTATAAGCTTTCCCCACTTTATCAAACAACTTCCTACACACTGTTATGAACAGAGGCAGCTCGGGAACATTGTCTCTCAACTGTGTTACAGAGTGTAGTACTACATTTCAGTGAAGTGTAAGGCTTTCCAAAGCTGCTGAATGTGTTTCTTTCTCTATTTCAATGGTATTCTGCCTTGTATAACACACATTTACCACTCTAGTCTCTTTTAAGTAAAGAATACAGGATTCATACAGTGTTTCATGTGATTTTAACTCGAATTAAGGATTACCCAGATCTTTTCTACCTTTGCTACACTATGAACTGACTTGGAGAATCTCTTTGAGCTGTTCTAAACCAGTTCTCATCTGTTTACAGTCATTTTCTCTGAATTATCCATGTTTTCATGTAGTTTCCTATATTCTTCCTTCTGGTCCAAGTATAAGCTTTCCCCACTTTATCAAACAACTTCCTACACACTGTGATGAACAAAGGCAGCTCGGGAACATTGTCTCTCAACTGTGTTACAGAGTGTAGTACTACATTTCAGTGAAGTGTAAGGCCTTCCAAAGCTGCCGAACGTGTTTCTTTCACTATTTCAATGGTATTCTGCCTTGTATAACACACATTTTCCACTCTAGTCTCTTTTAAGTAAACAATACAGGATTCATACAGTGTTTCATGTGATCTTAACTCGAATTAAGGATTTCCCGTATCTTAGCTACCTTTTCTACACTAAGAACTGACTTGGAGAATCTCTTTGAGCTGTTCTAAACCAGTTCTCATCTGTTTACAGTCATTTTCTCTGAATTATCCATGTTTTCATGTACTTTCCTATATTCTTCCTTCTGGTCCAAGTATAAGCTTTCCCCACTTTATCACACAACTTCCTACACACTGTTATGAACAGAGGCAGCTCGGGAACATTGTCTCTCAACTGTGTTACAGAGTGTAGTACTACATTTCAGTGAAGTGTAAGGCTTTCCAAAGCTGCCAAATGTGTTTCTTTCTCTATTTCAATGGTATTCTGCTTTGTATAACACACATTTACCACTCTAGTCTCTTTTAAGTAAAGAATACAGGATTCATACAGTGTTTCATGTGATCTTAACTCGAATTAAGGATTTCCCGGATCTTAGCTACCTTTTCTACAGTAAGAACTGACTTGGAGAATGTCTTTGAGCTGTTCTAAACGAGTTCTCATCTGTTCACAGTCATTTTCTCTGAATTATCCATGCTTTCATGTAGTTTCCTATATTCTTCCTTCTGGTCCAAGTATAAGCTTTGCCCACTTTATCAAACAACTTCCTACACACTGTTATAAACAGAGGCAGCTCGGGAACATTGTCTCTCAACTGTGTTACAGAGTGTAGTACTACATTTTAGTGAAGTGTAAGGCTTTCCAAATCCCGAATGTGTTTCTTTCTCTATTTCAATGGTATTCTGCCTTGTATAACACACATTTACCACTCTAGTCTCTTTTAAGTACACAATACAGAATTCATACAGTGTTTCATGTGATCTTACTTCGAATTAAGTATTTCCCGGATCTTAGCTACCTTTTCTACACTATGAACTGACTTGGAGAATCTCTTTGAGCTGTTCTAAACCAGTTCTCATCTGTTTACAGTCATTTTCTCTGAATTATCCATGTTTTCATGTAGTTTCCTATATTCTTCCTTCTGGTCCAAGTATAAGCTTTGCCCACTTTATCAAACAACTTCCTACACACTGTTATAAACAGAGGAAGCTCAGGAACATTGTCTCTCAACTGTGTTACAGAGTGTAGTACAACATTTCAGTGAAGTGTAAGGCTTTCCAAAGCGCCGAATGTGTTTCTTTCTCTATTTCAATGGTATTCTGCATTGTACAACAGACATTTACCACTCTAGTCTCTTTTAAGTACACAATACAGAATTCATGCAGTGTTTCATGTGATCTTACTTCGAATTAAGGATTTCCCGGATGTTAGCTACCTTTTCTACACTATGAACTGACTTGGAGAATCTCTTTGAGCTGTTCTAAACCAGTTCTCATCTGTTTACAGTCATTTTCTCTGAATTATCCATGTTTTCATGTAGTTTCCTATATTCTTCCTTCTGATCCAAGTATAAGCTTTGCCCACATTATCAAACAACTTCCTACACACTGTTATAAACAGAGGCAGCTCATGAACATTGTCTCTCAACTGTGTTACAGAGTGTATTCCTATATTTCAGTGAAGTGTAAGGCTTTCCAAAGCTGCCGAATGTGTTTCTTTCTCTATTTCAATGGTATTCTGCCTTGCATAACACACATTTAACACTCTAGTCTCCTTTAAGTAAACAATACAGGATTCATACAGTCTTTCATGTGATCTTAACTCGAATTAAGGATTTCCCGGATCTTAACTACCTTTTCTACACTAAGAACTGACTTGGGCAATCTCTTTCAGCTGTTCTAAATGAGTTCTCATCTGTTTACAGTCATTTTCTCTGAATTATCCATGTTTTCATGTAGTTTCCTATATTCTTCCTTCTGGTCCAAGTATAAGCTTTGCCCACTTTATCAAACAACTTCCTACACACTGTTATAAACAGAGGCAGCTCGAGAACATTGTCTCTCAACTGTGTTACAGAGTGTAGTACTACATTTCAGTGAAGTGTAAGGCCTTCCAAAGCTGCCGAACGTGTTTCTTTCACTATTTCAATGGTATTCTGCCTTGTATAACACACATTTACCACTCTAGTCTCTTTTAAGTAAAGAATACAGGATTCATACAGTGTTTCATGTGATCTTAACTCGAATTAAGGATTACCCAGATCTTGTCTACCTTTGCTACACTATGAACTGACTTGGAGAATCTCTTTGAGCTGTTCTAAACCAGTTCTCATCTGTTTACAGTCATTTTCTCCGAATTATCCATGTTTTCATGTAGTTTCCTATATTCTTCCTTCTGGTCCAAGTATAAGCTTTGCCCACTTTATCACACAACTTCCTACACACTGTTATGAAGAGAGGCAGCTCGGGAACATTGTCTCTCAACTGTGTTACAGAGTGCAGTACTACATTTCAGTGAAGTGTAAGGCTTTCCAAAGCTGCGAAATGTGTTTCTTTCTCTATTTCAATGGTATTCTGCCTTGTATAACACACATTTACCACTCTAGTCTCTTTTAAGTAAAGAATACAGGATTCATACAGTGTTTCATGTGATCTTAACTCGAATAAGTATTTCCCGGATCTTAGCTACCTTTTCTACAGTAAGAACTGACTTGGAGAATGTCTTTGAGCTGTTCTAAACGAGTTCTCATCTGTTCACAGTCATTTTCTCTGAATTATCCATGCTTTCATGTAGTTTCCTATATTCTTCCTTCTGGTCCAAGTATAAGCTTTGCCCACTTTATCAAACAACTTCCTACACACTGTTATGAACAGAGGCAGCTCGGGAACATTGTCTCTCAACTGTGTTACAGAGTGTAGTACTACATTTCAGTGAAGTGTAAGGCTTTCCAAAGCTGCCGAATGTGTTTCTTTCTCTATTTCAATGGTTTTCTGCCTTGTATAACACACATTTACCACTCTAGTCTCTTTTAAGTAAAGAATATAGGATTCATACAGTGTTTCATGTGATCTTAACTCGAATTAAGGATTACCCATATCTTGTCTACCTTTGCTACACTATGAACTGACTTGGAGAATCTCTTTGAGCTGTTCTAAACCAGTTCTCATCTGTTTACAGTCATTTTCTCTGAATTATCCATGTTTTCATGTAGTTTCCTCTATTCTTCCTTCTGGTCCAAGTATAAGCTTTGCCCACTTTATCAAACAACTTCCTACACACTGTTATAAACAGAGGCAGCTCGGGAACATTGTCTCTCAACTGTGTTACAGAGTGTAGTACTATGTTTCAGTGAAGTGTAAGGCTTTCCAAAGCTGCCGAATGTGTTTCTTTCTCTATTTCAATGGTATTCTGCCTTGTATAACACACATTTACCACTCTAGTCTCTTTTAAGTAAAGAATACAGGATTCATACAGTGTTTCATGTGATCTTAACTCGAATTAAGGATTTCCCGGATCTTAGCTACCTTTTCTACACTAAGAACTGACTTGGAGAATCTCTTTGAGCTGTTCTAAACCAGTTCTCATCTGTTTACAGTCATTTTCTCTGAATTATCCATGTTTTCATGTAGTTTCCTATATTCTTCCTTCTGGTCCAAGTATAAGCTTTGCCCACTTTATCAAACAACTTCCTACACACTGTTATAAACAGAGGCAGCTCGGGAACATTGTCTCTCAACTGTGTTACAGAGTGTAGTACTACATTTCAGTGAAGTGTAAGGCTTTCCAAAGCTGCTGAATGTGTTTGTTTCTCTATTTCAATGGTATTCTGCCTTGTATAACACACATTTACCACTCTAGTCTCTTTTAAGTAAAGAATACAGGATTCATACAGTGTTTCATGTGATCTTAACTGGAATTAAGGATTACCCAGATCTTATCTACCTTTGCTACACTATGAACTGACTTGGAGAATCTCTTTGAGCTGTTCTAAACCAGTTCTCATCTGTTTACAGTCATTTTCTCTGAATTATCCATGTTTTCATGTAGTTTCCTATATTCTTCCTTCTGGTCCAAGTATAAGCTTTCCCCACTTTATCAAACAACCTCCCACACACTGTTATGAACAGACGCAGCTCGGGAACATTGTCTCTCAACTGTGTTACAGAGTGTAGTACTACATTTCAGTGAAGTGTAAGGCTTTCCAAAGCTGCCAAATGTGTTTCTTTCTCTATTTTAATGGTATTCTGCCTTGTATAACACACATTTACCACTCTAGTCTCTTTTAAGTAAAGAATACAGGATTCATACAGTGTTTCATGTGATCTTAACTCGAATTAAGGATTTCCCGGATCTTAGCTACCTTTTCTACACTAAGAACTGACTTGGAGAATCTCTTTGAGCTGTTCTAAACCAGTTCTCATCTGTTTACAGTCATTTTCTCTGAATTATCCATGTTTTCATGTAGTTTCCTCTATTCTTCCTTCTGGTCCAAGTATAAGCTTTGCCCACTTTATCAAACAACTTCCTACACACTGTTATAAACAGAGGCAGCTCGGGAACATTGTCTCTCAACTGTGTTACAGAGTGTAGTACTACGTTTCAGTGAAGTGTAAGGCTTTCCAAAGCTGCCGAATGTGTTTCTTTCTCTATTTCAATGGTATTCTGCCTTGTATAACACACATTTACCACTCTAGTCTCTTTTAAGTAAAGAATACAGGATTCATACAGTGTTTCATATGATCTTAACTCGAATTAAGGATTTCCCGTATCTTAGCTACCTTTTCTAAACTAAGAACTGACTTGGAGAATCTCTTTGAGCTGTTCTAAACCAGTTCTCATCTGTTTACAGTCATTTTCTCTGAATTATTTATGTTTTCATGTAGTTTCCTATATTCTTCCTTCTGGTCCAAGTATAAGCTTTGCCCACTTTATCAAACAACTTCCTACACACTGTTATAAACAGAGGCAGCTCGGGAACATTGTCTCTCAACTGTGTTACAGAGTGTAGTACTACGTTTCAGTGAAGTGTAAGGCTTTCCAAAGCTGCCGAATGTGTTTCTTTCTCTATTTCAATGGTATTCTGCCTTGTATAACACACATTTACCACTCTAGTCTCTGTTAAGTAAAGAATACAGGATTCATACAGTGTTTCATGTGATCTTAACTCGAATTAAGGATTTCCCGGATCTTAGCTACCTTTTCTACACTAAGAACTGACTTGGAGAATCTCTTTGAGCTGTTCTAAACCAGTTCTCATCTGTTTACAGTCATTTTCTCTGAATTATCCATGTTTTCATGTAATTTCCTATATTCTTCCTTCTGGTCCCAGTATAAGCTTTGCCCACTTTATCAAACAACTTCCTACACACTGTTATAAACAGAGGCAGCTCGGGAACATTGTCTCTCAACTGTGTTACAGAGTGTAGTACTACGTTTCAGTGAAGTGTAAGGCTTTACAAAGCTGCCGAATGTGTTTCTTTCTCTATTTCAATGGTATTCTGCCTTGTATAACACACATTTACCACTCTTGTCTCTTTTAAGTAAAGAATACAGGATTCATACAGTGTTTCATGTGATCTTAACTCGAATTAAGGATTTCCCGGATCTTAGCTACCTTTTCTACACTAAGAACTGACTTGGAGAATCTCTTTGAGCTGTTCTAAACCAGTTCTCATCTGTTTACAGTCATTTTCTCTGAATTATCCATGTTTTCATGTAGTTTCCTATATTCTTCCTTCTGGTCCAAGTATAAGCTTTGCCCACTTTATCGAACAACTTCCTACACACTGTTATAAACAGAGGCAGCTCGGGAACATTGTCTCTCAACTGTGTTAAAGAATGTAGTACTACATTTCAGTGAAGTGTAAGGCTTTCCAAAGCTGCTGAATGTGTTTCTTTCTCTATTTCAATGGTATTCTGCCTTGTATAACACACATTTACCACTCTAGTCTCTTTTAAGTAAAGAATACAGGATTCATACAGTGTTTCATGTGATCTTAACTCGAATTAAGGATTTCCCGGATCTTAGCTACCTTTTCTACACTAAGAACTGACTTGAAGAATCTCTTTGAGCTGTTCTAAACCAGTTCTCATCTGTTTACAGTCATTTTCTCTGAATTATCCATGTTTTCATGTAGTTTCCTGTATTCTTCCTTCTGGTCCAAGTATAAGCTTTGCCCACTTTATCAAACAACTTCCTACACACTGTTATGAACAGATTCAGCTCGGGAACATTGTCTCTCAACTGTGTTACAGAGTGTAGTACTACATTTCAGTGAAGTGTAAGGCCTTCCAAAGCTGCCGAACGTGTTTCTTTCACTATTGCAATGGTATTCTGCCTTGTATAACACACATTTTCCACTCTAGTCTCTCTTAAGTAAACAATACAGGATTCATACAGTGTTTCATGTGATCTTAACTCGAATTAAGGATTTCCCGGATCTTAGCTACCTTTTCTACACTAAGAACTGACTTGGAGAATCTCTTTGAGCTGTTCTAAACCAGTTCTCATCTGTTTACAGTCATTTTCTCTGAATTATCCATGTTTTCATGTAGTTTCCTATATTCTTCCTTCTGGTCCAAGTATAAGCTTTGCCCACTTTATCAAACAACTTCCTACACACTGTTATAAACAGAGGCAGCTCGGGAACATTGTCTCTCAACTGTGTTACAGAGTGTAGTACTACATTTCAGTGAAGTGTAAGGCTTTCCAAAGCTGCCGAATGTGTTTCTTTCTCTATTTCAATGGTATTCTGCCTTGTATAACACACATTTACCACTCTAGTCTCTTTTTAGTAAAGAATTCAGGATTCATACAGTGTTTCATGTGATCTTAACTCGAATTAAGGATTACCCAGATCTTGTCTACCTTTGCTACACTATGAACTGACTTGGAGAATCTCTTTGAGCTGTTCTAAACCAGTTCTCATCTGTTTACAGTCATTTTCTCTGAATTATCCATGTTTTCATGTAGTTTCCTATATTCTTCCTTCTGGTCCAAGTATAAGCTTTCCCCACTTTATCAAACAACTTCCTACACACTGTTATGAACAGAGGCAGCTCGGGAACATTGTCTCTCAACTGTGTTACAGAGTGTAGTACTACATTTCAGTGAAGTGTAAGGCTTTCCAAAGCTGCCAAATGTGTTTCTTTCTCTATTTCAATGGTATTCTGCCTTGTATAACACACATTTACCACTCTAGTCTCTTTTAAGTAAAGAATACAGGATTCATACAGTGTTTCATGTGATCTTAACTCGAATTAAGGATTTCCCGGATCTTAGCTACCTTTTCTACACTAAGAACTGACTTGGAGAATCTCTTTGAGCTGTTCTAAACCAGTTCTCATCTGTTTACAGTCATTTTCTCTGAATTATCCATGTTTTCATGTAGTTTCCTCTATTCTTCCTTCTGGTCCAAGTATAAGCTTTGCCCACTTTATCAAACAACTTCCTACACACTGTTATAAACAGAGGCAGCTCGGAACATTGTCTCTCAACTGTGTTACAGAGTGTAGTACTACGTTTCAGTGAAGTGTAAGGCTTTCCAAAGCTGCCGAATGTGTTTCTTTCTCTATTTCAATGGTATTCTGCCTTGTATAACACACATTTACCACTCTAGTCTCTTTTAAGTAAAGAATACAGGATTCATACAGTGTTTCATGTGATCTTAACTCGAATTAAGGATTTCCCGTATCTTAGCTACCTTTTCTAAACTAAGAACTGACTTGGAGAATCTCTTTGAGCTGTTCTAAACCAGTTCTCATCTGTTTACAGTCATTTTCTCTGAATTATTTATGTTTTCATGTAGTTTCCTATATTCTTCCTTCTGGTCCAAGTATAAGCTTTGCCCACTTTATCAAACAACTTCCTACACACTGTTATAAACAGAGGCAGCTCGGGAACATTGTCTCTCAACTGTGTTACAGAGTGTAGTACTACGTTTCAGTGAAGTGTAAGGCTTTCCAAAGCTGCCGAATGTGTTTCTTTCTCTATTTCAATGGTATTCTGCCTTGTATAACACACATTTACCACTCTAGTCTCTTTTAAGTAAAGAATACAGGATTCATACAGTGTTTCATGTGATCTTAACTCGAATTAAGGATTTCCCGGATCTTAGCTACCTTTTCTACACTAAGAACTGACTTGGAGAATCTCTTTGAGCTGTTCTAAACCAGTTCTCATCTGTTTACAGTCATTTTCTCTGAATTATCCATGTTTTCATGTAGTTTCCTCTATTCTTCCTTCTGGTCCAAGTATAAGCTTTGCCCACTTTATCAAACAACTTCCTACACACTGTTATGAACAGAGGCAGCTCGGGAACATTGTCTCTCAACTGTGTTACAGAGTGTAGTACTACATTTCAGTGAAGTGTAAGGCTTTCCAAAGCTGCCGAATGTGTTTCTTTCTCTATTTCAATGGTATTCTGCCTTGTATAACACACATTTACCACTCTAGTCTCTTTTAAGTAAAGAATTCAGGATTCATACAGTGTTTCATGTGATCTTAACTCGAATTAAGGATTTCCCGTATCTTAGCTACCTTTTCTAAACTAAGAACTGACTTGGAGAATCTCTTTGAGCTGTTCTAAACCAGTTCTCATCTGTTTACAGTCATTTTCTCTGAATTATTTATGTTTTCATGTAGTTTCCTATATTCTTCCTTCTGGTCCAAGTATAAGCTTTGCCCACTTTATCAAACAACTTCCTACACACTGTTATTAACAGAGGCAGCTCGGGAACATTGTCTCTCAACTGTGTTACAGAGTGTAGTACTACGTTTCAGTGAAGTGTAAGGCTTTCCAAAGCTGCCGAATGTGTTTCTTTCTCTATTTCAATGGTATTCTGCCTTGTATATCACACATTTACCACTCTAGTCTCTTTTAAGTAAAGAATTCAGGATTCATACAGTGTTTCATGTGATCTTAACTCGAATTAAGGATTTCCCGTATCTTAGCTACCTTTTCTAAACTAAGAACTGACTTGGAGAATCTCTTTGAGCTGTTCTAAACCAGTTCTCATCTGTTTACAGTCATTTTCTCTGAATTATTTATGTTTTCATGTAGTTTCCTATATTCTTCCTTCTGGTCCAAGTATAAGCTTTGCCCACTTTATCAAACAACTTCCTACACACTGTTATTAACAGAGGCAGCTCGGGAACATTGTCTCTCAACTGTGTTACAGAGTGTAGTACTACGTTTCAGTGAAGTGTAAGGCTTTCCAAAGCTGCCGAATGTGTTTCTTTCTCTATTTCAATGGTATTCTGCCTTGTATATCACACATTTACCACTCTAGTCTCTTTTAAGTAAAGAATATAGGATTCATACAGTGTTTCATGTGATCTTAACTCGAATTAAGGATTACCCAGATCTTGTCTACCTTTGCTACACTATGAACTGACTTGGAGAATGTCTTTGAGCTGTTCTAAACAAGTTCTCATCTGTTTACAGTCATTTTCTCTGAATTATCCATGTTTTCATGTAGTTTCCTATATTGTTCCTTCTGGTCCAAGTATAAGCTTTGCCCACTTTATCAAACAACTTCCTACACACTGTTATAAAAAGAGGCAGCTCGGGAACATTGTCTCTCAACTGTGTTACAGAGTGTAGTACTACATTTCAGTGAAGTGTAAGGCTTTCCAAAGCTGCCGAATGTGTTTCTTTCTCTATTTCAATGGTATTCTGCCTTGTATAACACACATTTACCACTCTAGTCTCTTTTAAGTAAAGAATTCAGGATTCATACAGTGTTTCATGTGATCTTAACTCGAATTAAGGATTACCCAGATCTTGTCTACCTTTGCTACACTATGAACTGACTTGGAGAATCGCTTTGAGCTGTTCTAAACCAGTTCTCATCTGTTTACAGTCATTTTCTCTGAATTATCCATGTTTTCATGTAGTTTCCTCTATTCTTCCTTCTGGTCCAAGTATAAGCTTTGCCCACTTTATCAAACAACTTCCTACACACTGTTATAAACAGAGGCAGCTCGGAACATTGTCTCTCAACTGTGTTACAGAGTGTAGTACTACGTTTCAGTGAAGTATAAGGCTTTCCAAAGCTGCCGAATGTGTTTCTTTCTCTATTTCAATGGTATTCTGCCTTGTATAACACACATTTACCACTCTAGTCTCTTTTAAGTAAAGAATACAGGATTCATACAGTGTTTCATGTGATCTTAACTCGAATTAAGGATTTCCCGTATCTTAGCTACCTTTTCTAAACTAAGAACTGACTTGGAGAATCTCTTTGAGCTGTTCTAAACCAGTTCTCATCTGTTTACAGTCATTTTCTCTGAATTATTTATGTTTTCATGTAGTTTCCTATATTCTTCCTTCTGGTCCAAGTATAAGCTTTGCCCACTTTATCAAACAACTTCCTACACACTGTTATAAACAGAGGCAGCTCGGGAACATTGTCTCTCAACTGTGTTACAGAGTGTAGTACTACGTTTCAGTGAAGTGTAAGGCTTTCCAAAGCTGCCTAATGTGTTTCTTTCTCTATTTCAATGGTATTCTGCCTTGTATAACACACATTTACCACTCTAGTCTCTTTTAAGTAAAGAATACAGGATTCATACAGTGTTTCATGTGATCTTAACTCGAATTAAGGATTTCCCGGATCTTAGCTACCTTTTCTACACTAAGAACTGACTTGGAGAATCTCTTTGAGCTGTTCTAAACCAGTTCTCATCTGTTTACAGTCATTTTCTCTGAATTATCCATGTTTTCATGTAGTTTCCTCTATTCTTCCTTCTGGTCCAAGTATAAGCTTTGCCCACTTTATCAAACAACTTCCTACACACTGTTATGAACAGAGGCAGCTCGGGAACATTGTCTCTCAACTGTGTTACCGAGTGTAGTACTACGTTTCAGTGAAGTGTAAGGCTTTCCAAAGCTGCCGAATGTGTTTCTTTCTCTATTTCAATGGTATTCTGCCTTGTATAACACACATTTACCACTCTAGTCTCTTTTAAGTAAAGAATTCAGGATTCATACAGTGTTTCATGTGATCTTAACTCGAATTAAGGATTTCCCGTATCTTAGCTACCTTTTCTAAACTAAGAACTGACTTGGAGAATCTCTTTGAGCTGTTCTAAACCAGTTCTCATCTGTTTACAGTCATTTTCTCTGAATTATTTATGTTTTCATGTAGTTTCCTATATTCTTCCTTCTGGTCCAAGTATAAGCTTTGCCCACTTTATCAAACAACTTCCTACACACTGTTATTAACAGAGGCAGCTCGGGAACATTGTCTCTCAACTGTGTTACAGAGTGTAGTACTACGTTTCAGTGAAGTGTAAGGCTTTCCAAAGCTGCCGAATGTGTTTCTTTCTCTATTTCAATGGTATTCTGCCTTGTATATCACACATTTACCACTCTAGTCTCTTTTAAGTAAAGAATATAGGATTCATACAGTGTTTCATGTGATCTTAACTCGAATTAAGGATTACCCAGATCTTGTCTACCTTTGCTACACTATGAACTGACTTGGAGAATGTCTTTGAGCTGTTCTAAACAAGTTCTCATCTGTTTACAGTCATTTTCTCTGAATTATCCATGTTTTCATGTAGTTTCCTATATTGTTCCTTCTGGTCCAAGTATAAGCTTTGCCCACTTTATCAAACAACTTCCTACACACTGTTATAAAAAGAGGCAGCTCGGGAACATTGTCTCTCAACTGTGTTACAGAGTGTAGTACTACATTTCAGTGAAGTGTAAGGCTTTCCAAAGCTGCCGAATGTGTTTCTTTCTCTATTTCAATGGTATTCTGCCTTGTATAACACACATTTACCACTCTAGTCTCTTTTAAGTAAAGAATTCAGGATTCATACAGTGTTTCATGTGATCTTAACTCGAATTAAGGATTACCCAGATCTTGTCTACCTTTGCTACACTATGAACTGACTTGGAGAATCGCTTTGAGCTGTTCTAAACCAGTTCTCATCTGTTTACAGTCATTTTCTCTGAATTATCCATGTTTTCATGTAGTTTCCTATATTCTTCCTTCTGGTCCAAGTATAAGCTTTCCCCACTTTATCAAACAACCTCCCACACACTGTTATGAACAGAGGCAGCTCGGGAACATTGTCTCTCAACTGTGTTACAGAGTGTAGTACTACATTTCAGTGAAGTGTAAGGCTTTCCAAAGCTGCCAAATGTGTTTCTTTCTCTATTTCAATGGTATTCTGCCTTGTATAACACACATTTACCACTCTAGTCTCTTTTAAGTAAAGAATACAGGATTCATACAGTGTTTCATGTGATCTTAACTCGAATTAAGGATTTCCCGGATCTTAGCTACCTTTTCTACACTAAGAACTGACTTGGAGAATCTCTTTGAGCTGTTCTAAACCAGTTCTCATCTGTTTACAGTCATTTTCTCTGAATTATCCATGTTTTCATGTAGTTTCCTCTATTCTTCCTTCTGGTCCAAGTATAAGCTTTGCCCACTTTATCAAACAACTTCCTACACACTGTTATAAACAGAGGCAGCTCGGGAACATTGTCTCTCAACTGTGTTACAGAGTGTAGTACTACGTTTCAGTGAAGTGTAAGGCTTTCCAAAGCTGCCGAATGTGTTTCTTTCTCTATTTCAATGGTATTCTGCCTTGTATAACACACATTTACCACTCTAGTCTCTTTTAAGTAAAGAATACAGGATTCATACAGTGTTTCATGTGATCTTAACTCGAATTAAGGATTTCCCGTATCTTAGCTACCTTTTCTAAACTAAGAACTGACTTGGAGAATCTCTTTGAGCTGTTCTAAACCAGTTCTCATCTGTTTACAGTCATTTTCTCTGAATTATTTATGTTTTCATGTAGTTTCCTATATTCTTCCTTCTGGTCCAAGTATAAGCTTTGCCCACTTTATCAAACAACTTCCTACACACTGTTATAAACAGAGGCAGCTCGGGAACATTGTCTCTCAACTGTGTTACAGAGTGTAGTACTACGTTTCAGTGAAGTGTAAGGCTTTCCAAAGCTGCCGAATGTGTTTCTTTCTCTATTTCAATGGTATTCTGCCTTGTATAACACACATTTACCACTCTAGTCTCTTTTAAGTAAAGAATACAGGATTCATACAGTGTTTCATGTGATCTTAACTCGAATTAAGGATTTCCCGGATCTTAGCTACCTTTTCTACACTAAGAACTGACTTGGAGAATCTCTTTGAGCTATTCTAAACCAGTTCTCATCTGTTTACAGTCATTTTCTCTGAATTATCCATGTTTTCATGTAGTTTCCTATATTCTTCCTTCTGGTCCAAGTATAAGCTTTCCCCACTTTATCAAACAACTTCCTACACACTGTTATGAACAGAGGCAGCTCGGGAACATTGTCTCTCAACTGTGTTACAGAGTGTAGTACTACATTTCAGTGAAGTGTAAGGCTTTCCAAAGCTGCCGAATGTGTTTCTTTCTCTATTTCAATGGTTTTCTGCCTTGTATAACACACATTTACCACTCTAGTCTCTTTTAAGTAAAGAATATAGGATTCATACAGTGTTTCATGTGATCTTAACTCGAATTAAGGATTACCCATATCTTGTCTACCTTTGCTACACTATGAACTGACTTGGAGAATCTCTTTGAGCTGTTCTAAACCAGTTCTCATCTGTTTACAGTCATTTTCTCTGAATTATCCATGTTTTCATGTAGTTTCCTATATTCTTCCTTCTGGTCCAAGTATAAGCTTTCCCCACTTTATCAAACAACCTCCCACACACTGTTATGAACAGAGGCAGCTCGGGAACATTGTCTCTCAACTGTGTTACAGAGTGTAGTACTACATTTCAGTGAAGTGTAAGGCTTTCCAAAGCTGCCGAATGTGTTTCTTTCTCTATTTCAATGGTATTCTGCCTTGTATAACACACATTTACCACTCTAGTCTCTTTTAAGTAAAGAATTCAGGATTCATACAGTGTTTCATGTGATCTTAACTCGAATTAAGGATTTCCCGTATCTTAGCTACCTTTTCTAAACTAAGAACTGACTTGGAGAATCTCTTTGAGCTGTTCTAAACCAGTTCTCATCTGTTTACAGTCATTTTCTCTGAATTATTTATGTTTTCATGTAGTTTCCTATATTCTTCCTTCTGGTCCAAGTATAAGCTTTGCCCACTTTATCAAACAACTTCCTACACACTGTTATTAACAGAGGCAGCTCGGGAACATTGTCTCTCAACTGTGTTACAGAGTGTAGTACTACGTTTCAGTGAAGTGTAAGGCTTTCCAAAGCTGCCGAATGTGTTTCTTTCTCTATTTCAATGGTATTCTGCCTTGTATATCACACATTTACCACTCTAGTCTCTTTTAAGTAAAGAATATAGGATTCATACAGTGTTTCATGTGATCTTAACTCGAATTAAGGATTACCCAGATCTTGTCTACCTTTGCTACACTATGAACTGACTTGGAGAATGTCTTTGAGCTGTTCTAAACAAGTTCTCATCTGTTTACAGTCATTTTCTCTGAATTATCCATGTTTTCATGTAGTTTCCTATATTGTTCCTTCTGGTCCAAGTATAAGCTTTGCCCACTTTATCAAACAACTTCCTACACACTGTTATAAAAAGAGGCAGCTCGGGAACATTGTCTCTCAACTGTGTTACAGAGTGTAGTACTACATTTCAGTGAAGTGTAAGGCTTTCCAAAGCTGCCGAATGTGTTTCTTTCTCTATTTCAATGGTATTCTGCCTTGTATAACACACATTTACCACTCTAGTCTCTTTTAAGTAAAGAATTCAGGATTCATACAGTGTTTCATGTGATCTTAACTCGAATTAAGGATTACCCAGATCTTGTCTACCTTTGCTACACTATGAACTGACTTGGAGAATCGCTTTGAGCTGTTCTAAACCAGTTCTCATCTGTTTACAGTCATTTTCTCTGAATTATCCATGTTTTCATGTAGTTTCCTCTATTCTTCCTTCTGGTCCAAGTATAAGCTTTGCCCACTTTATCAAACAACTTCCTACACACTGTTATAAACAGAGGCAGCTCGGGAACATTGTCTCTCAACTGTGTTACAGAGTGTAGTACTACGTTTCAGTGAAGTGTAAGGCTTTCCAAAGCTGCCGAATGTGTTTCTTTCTCTATTTCAATGGTATTCTGCCTTGTATAACACACATTTACCACTCTAGTCTCTTTTAAGTAAAGAATACAGGATTCATACAGTGTTTCATGTGATCTTAACTCGAATTAAGGATTTCCCGTATCTTAGCTACCTTTTCTAAACTAAGAACTGACTTGGAGAATCTCTTTGAGCTGTTCTAAAACAGTTCTCATCTGTTTACAGTCATTTTCTCTGAATTATTTATGTTTTCATGTAGTTTCCTATATTCTTCCTTCTGGTCCAAGTATAAGCTTTGCCCACTTTATCAAACAACTTCCTACACACTGTTATAAACAGAGGCAGCTCGGGAACATTGTCTCTCAACTGTGTTACAGAGTGTAGTACTACGTTTCAGTGAAGTGTAAGGCTTTCCAAAGCTGCCGAATGTGTTTCTTTCTCTATTTCAATGGTATTCTGCCTTGTATAACACACATTTACCACTCTAGTCTCTTTTAAGTAAAGAATACAGGATTCATACAGTGTTTCATGTGATCTTAACTCGAATTAAGGATTTCCCGGATCTTAGCTACCTTTTCTACACTAAGAACTGACTTGGAGAATCTCTTTGAGCTATTCTAAACCAGTTCTCATCTGTTTACAGTCATTTTCTCTGAATTATCCATGTTTTCATGTAGTTTCCTATATTCTTCCTTCTGGTCCAAGTATAAGCTTTCCCCACTTTATCAAACAACTTCCTACACACTGTTATGAACAGAGGCAGCTCGGGAACATTGTCTCTCAACTGTGTTAAAGAGTGTAGTACTACATTTCAGTGAAGTGTAAGGCTTTCCAAAGCTGCCGAATGTGTTTCTTTCTCTATTTCAATGGTTTTCTGCCTTGTATAACACACATTTACCACTCTAGTCTCTTTTAAGTAAAGAATATAGGATTCATACAGTGTTTCATGTGATCTTAACTCGAATTAAGGATTACCCATATCTTGTCTACCTTTGCTACACTATGAACTGACTTGGAGAATCTCTTTGAGCTGTTCTAAACCAGTTCTCATCTGTTTACAGTCATTTTCTCTGAATTATCCAGGTTTTCATGTAGTTTCCTCTATTCTTCCTTCTGGTCCAAGTATAAGCTTTGCCCACTTTATCAAACAACTTCCTACACACTGTTATAAACAGAGGCAGCTCGGGAACATTGTCTCTCAACTGTGTTACAGAGTGTAGTACTATGTTTCAGTGAAGTGTAAGGCTTTCCAAAGCTGCCGAATGTGTTTCTTTCTCTATTTCAATGGTATTCTGCCTTGTATAACACACATTTACCACTCTAGTCTCTTTTAAGTAAAGAATACAGGATTCATACAGTGTTTCATGTGATCTTAACTCGAATTAAGGATTACCCAGATCTTATCTACCTTTGCTACACTATGAACTGACTTGGAGAATCTCTTTGAGCTGTTCTAAACCAGTTCTCATCTGTTTACAGTCATTTTCTCTGAATTATCCATGTTTTCATGTAGTTTCCTATATTCTTCCTTCTGGTCCAAGTATAAGCTTTCCCCACTTTATCAAACAACCTCCCACACACTGTTATGAACAGAGGCAGCTCGGGAACATTGTCTCTCAACTGTGTTACAGAGTGTAGTACTACATTTCAGTGAAGTGTAAGGCTTTCCAAAGCTGCCAAATGTGTTTCTTTCTCTATTTCAATGGTATTCTGCCTTGTATAACACACATTTACCACTCTAGTCTCTTTTAAGTAAAGAATACAGGATTCATACAGTGTTTCATGTGATCTTAACTCGAATTAAGGATTTCCCGGATCTTAGCTACCTTTTCTACACTAAGAACTGACTTGGAGAATCTCTTTGAGCTGTTCTAAACCAGTTCTCATCTGTTTACAGTCATTTTCTCTGAATTATCCATGTTTTCATGTAGTTTTCTTTATTCTTCCTTCTGGTCCAAGTATAAGCTTTGCCCACTTTATCAAACAACTTCCTACACACTGTTATAAACAGCGGCAGCTCGGGAACATTGTCTCTCAACTGTGTTACAGAGTGTAGTACTACGTTTCAGTGAAGTGTAAGGCTTTCCAAAGCTGCAAAATGTGTTTCTTTCTCTATTTCAATGGTATTCTGCCTTGTATAACACACATTTACCACTCTAGTCTCTTTTAAGTAAAGAATACAGGATTCATACAGTGTTTCATGTGATCTTAACTCGAATTAAGGATTTCCCGTATCTTAGCTACCGTTTCTAAACTAAGAACTGACTTGGAGAATCTCTTTGAGCTGTTCTAAACCAGTTCTCATCTGTTTACAGTCATTTTCTCTGAATTATTTATGTTTTCATGTAGTTTCCTATATTCTTCCTTCTGGTCCAAGTATAAGCTTTGCCCACTTTATCAAACAACTTCCTACACACTGTTATAAACAGAGGCAGCTCGGGAACATTGTCTCTCAACTGTGTTACAGAGTGTAGTACTACGTTTCAGTGAAGTGTAAGGCTTTCCAAAGCTGCCGAATGTGTTTCTTTCTCTATTTCAATGGTATTCTGCCTTGTATAACACACATTTACCACTCTAGTCTCTTTTTAGTAAAGAATACAGGATTCATACAGTGTTTCATGTGATCTTAACTCGAATTAAGGATTTCCCGGATCTTAGCTACCTTTTCTACACTAAGAACTGACTTGGAGAATCTCTTTGCGCTGTTCTAAACCAGTTCTCATCTGTTTACAGTCATTTTCTCTGAATTATCCATGTTTTCATGTAGTTTCCTATATTCTTCCTTCTGGTCCAAGTATAAGCTTTCCCCACTTTATCAAACAACTTCCTACACACTGGTATAAACAGAGGCAGCTCGGGAACATTGTCTCTCAACTGTGTTACAGAGTGTAGTACTACATTTCAGTGAAGTGTAAGGCTTTCCAAAGCTGCCGAATGTGTTTCTTTCTCTATTTCAATGGTATTCTGCCTTGTATAACACACATTTACCACTCTAGTCTCTTTTAAGTAAAGAATTCAGGATTCATACAGTGTTTCATGTGATCTTAACTCGAATTAAGGATTTCCCGGATCTTAGCTACCTTTTCTACACTAAGAACTGACTTGAAGAATCTCTTTGAGCTGTTCTAAACCAGTTCTCATCTGTTTACAGTCATTTTCTCTGAATTATCCATGTTTTCATGTAGTTTCCTGTATTCTTCCTTCTGGTCCAAGTATAAGCTTTGCCCACTTTATCAAACAACTTCCTACACACTGTTATGAACAGATTCAGCTCGGGAACATTGTCTCTCAACTGTGTTACAGAGTGTAGTACTACATTTCAGTGAAGTGTAAGGCCTTCCAAAGCTGCCGAACGTGTTTCTTTCACTATTGCAATGGTATTCTGCCTTGTATAACACACATTTTCCACTCTAGTCTCTCTTAAGTAAACAATACAGGATTCATACAGTGTTTCATGTGATCTTAACTCGAATTAAGGATTTCCCGGATCTTAGCTACCTTTTCTACACTAAGAACTGACTTGGAGAATCTCTTTGAGCTGTTCTAAACCAGTTCTCATCTGTTTACAGTCATTTTCTCTGAATTATCCATGTTTTCATGTAGTTTCCTATATTCTTCCTTCTGGTCCAAGTATAAGCTTTGCCCACTTTATCAAACAACTTCCTACACACTGTTATAAACAGAGGCAGCTCGGGAACATTGTCTCTCAACTGTGTTACAGAGTGTAGTACTACATTTCAGTGAAGTGTAAGGCTTTCCAAAGCTGCCGAATGTGTTTCTTTCTCTATTTCAATGGTATTCTGCCTTGTATAACACACATTTACCACTCTAGTCTCTTTTTAGTAAAGAATTCAGGATTCATACAGTGTTTCATGTGATCTTAACTCGAATTAAGGATTACCCAGATCTTGTCTACCTTTGCTACACTATGAACTGACTTGGAGAATCTCTTTGAGCTGTTCTAAACCAGTTCTCATCTGTTTACAGTCATTTTCTCTGAATTATCCATGTTTTCATGTAGTTTCCTATATTCTTCCTTCTGGTCCAAGTATAAGCTTTCCCCACTTTATCAAACAACTTCCTACACACTGTTATGAACAGAGGCAGCTCGGGAACATTGTCTCTCAACTGTGTTACAGAGTGTAGTACTACATTTCAGTGAAGTGTAAGGCTTTCCAAAGCTGCCAAATGTGTTTCTTTCTCTATTTCAATGGTATTCTGCCTTGTATAACACACATTTACCACTCTAGTCTCTTTTAAGTAAAGAATACAGGATTCATACAGTGTTTCATGTGATCTTAACTCGAATTAAGGATTTCCCGGATCTTAGCTACCTTTTCTACACTAAGAACTGACTTGGAGAATCTCTTTGAGCTGTTCTAAACCAGTTCTCATCTGTTTACAGTCATTTTCTCTGAATTATCCATGTTTTCATGTAGTTTCCTCTATTCTTCCTTCTGGTCCAAGTATAAGCTTTGCCCACTTTATCAAACAACTTCCTACACACTGTTATAAACAGAGGCAGCTCGGAACATTGTCTCTCAACTGTGTTACAGAGTGTAGTACTACGTTTCAGTGAAGTGTAAGGCTTTCCAAAGCTGCCGAATGTGTTTCTTTCTCTATTTCAATGGTATTCTGCCTTGTATAACACACATTTACCACTCTAGTCTCTTTTAAGTAAAGAATACAGGATTCATACAGTGTTTCATGTGATCTTAACTCGAATTAAGGATTTCCCGTATCTTAGCTACCTTTTCTAAACTAAGAACTGACTTGGAGAATCTCTTTGAGCTGTTCTAAACCAGTTCTCATCTGTTTACAGTCATTTTCTCTGAATTATTTATGTTTTCATGTAGTTTCCTATATTCTTCCTTCTGGTCCAAGTATAAGCTTTGCCCACTTTATCAAACAACTTCCTACACACTGTTATAAACAGAGGCAGCTCGGGAACATTGTCTCTCAACTGTGTTACAGAGTGTAGTACTACGTTTCAGTGAAGTGTAAGGCTTTCCAAAGCTGCCGAATGTGTTTCTTTCTCTATTTCAATGGTATTCTGCCTTGTATAACACACATTTACCACTCTAGTCTCTTTTAAGTAAAGAATACAGGATTCATACAGTGTTTCATGTGATCTTAACTCGAATTAAGGATTTCCCGGATCTTAGCTACCTTTTCTACACTAAGAACTGACTTGGAGAATCTCTTTGAGCTGTTCTAAACCAGTTCTCATCTGTTTACAGTCATTTTCTCTGAATTATCCATGTTTTCATGTAGTTTCCTCTATTCTTCCTTCTGGTCCAAGTATAAGCTTTGCCCACTTTATCAAACAACTTCCTACACACTGTTATGAACAGAGGCAGCTCGGGAACATTGTCTCTCAACTGTGTTACAGAGTGTAGTACTACATTTCAGTGAAGTGTAAGGCTTTCCAAAGCTGCCGAATGTGTTTCTTTCTCTATTTCAATGGTATTCTGCCTTGTATAACACACATTTACCACTCTAGTCTCTTTTAAGTAAAGAATTCAGGATTCATACAGTGTTTCATGTGATCTTAACTCGAATTAAGGATTTCCCGTATCTTAGCTACCTTTTCTAAACTAAGAACTGACTTGGAGAATCTCTTTGAGCTGTTCTAAACCAGTTCTCATCTGTTTACAGTCATTTTCTCTGAATTATTTATGTTTTCATGTAGTTTCCTATATTCTTCCTTCTGGTCCAAGTATAAGCTTTGCCCACTTTATCAAACAACTTCCTACACACTGTTATTAACAGAGGCAGCTCGGGAACATTGTCTCTCAACTGTGTTACAGAGTGTAGTACTACGTTTCAGTGAAGTGTAAGGCTTTCCAAAGCTGCCGAATGTGTTTCTTTCTCTATTTCAATGGTATTCTGCCTTGTATATCACACATTTACCACTCTAGTCTCTTTTAAGTAAAGAATATAGGATTCATACAGTGTTTCATGTGATCTTAACTCGAATTAAGGATTACCCAGATCTTGTCTACCTTTGCTACACTATGAACTGACTTGGAGAATGTCTTTGAGCTGTTCTAAACAAGTTCTCATCTGTTTACAGTCATTTTCTCTGAATTATCCATGTTTTCATGTAGTTTCCTATATTGTTCCTTCTGGTCCAAGTATAAGCTTTGCCCACTTTATCAAACAACTTCCTACACACTGTTATAAAAAGAGGCAGCTCGGGAACATTGTCTCTCAACTGTGTTACAGAGTGTAGTACTACATTTCAGTGAAGTGTAAGGCTTTCCAAAGCTGCCGAATGTGTTTCTTTCTCTATTTCAATGGTATTCTGCCTTGTATAACACACATTTACCACTCTAGTCTCTTTTAAGTAAAGAATTCAGGATTCATACAGTGTTTCATGTGATCTTAACTCGAATTAAGGATTACCCAGATCTTGTCTACCTTTGCTACACTATGAACTGACTTGGAGAATCGCTTTGAGCTGTTCTAAACCAGTTCTCATCTGTTTACAGTCATTTTCTCTGAATTATCCATGTTTTCATGTAGTTTCCTATATTCTTCCTTCTGGTCCAAGTATAAGCTTTCCCCACTTTATCAAACAACCTCCCACACACTGTTATGAACAGAGGCAGCTCGGGAACATTGTCTCTCAACTGTGTTACAGAGTGTAGTACTACATTTCAGTGAAGTGTAAGGCTTTCCAAAGCTGCCAAATGTGTTTCTTTCTCTATTTCAATGGTATTCTGCCTTGTATAACACACATTTACCACTCTAGTCTCTTTTAAGTAAAGAATACAGGATTCATACAGTGTTTCATGTGATCTTAACTCGAATTAAGGATTTCCCGGATCTTAGCTACCTTTTCTACACTAAGAACTGACTTGGAGAATCTCTTTGAGCTGTTCTAAACCAGTTCTCATCTGTTTACAGTCATTTTCTCTGAATTATCCATGTTTTCATGTAGTTTCCTCTATTCTTCCTTCTGGTCCAAGTATAAGCTTTGCCCACTTTATCAAACAACTTCCTACACACTGTTATAAACAGAGGCAGCTCGGAACATTGTCTCTCAACTGTGTTACAGAGTGTAGTACTACGTTTCAGTGAAGTATAAGGCTTTCCAAAGCTGCCGAATGTGTTTCTTTCTCTATTTCAATGGTATTCTGCCTTGTATAACACACATTTACCACTCTAGTCTCTTTTAAGTAAAGAATACAGGATTCATACAGTGTTTCATGTGATCTTAACTCGAATTAAGGATTTCCCGTATCTTAGCTACCTTTTCTAAACTAAGAACTGACTTGGAGAATCTCTTTGAGCTGTTCTAAACCAGTTCTCATCTGTTTACAGTCATTTTCTCTGAATTATTTATGTTTTCATGTAGTTTCCTATATTCTTCCTTCTGGTCCAAGTATAAGCTTTGCCCACTTTATCAAACAACTTCCTACACACTGTTATAAACAGAGGCAGCTCGGGAACATTGTCTCTCAACTGTGTTACAGAGTGTAGTACTACGTTTCAGTGAAGTGTAAGGCTTTCCAAAGCTGCCTAATGTGTTTCTTTCTCTATTTCAATGGTATTCTGCCTTGTATAACACACATTTACCACTCTAGTCTCTTTTAAGTAAAGAATACAGGATTCATACAGTGTTTCATGTGATCTTAACTCGAATTAAGGATTTCCCGGATCTTAGCTACCTTTTCTACACTAAGAACTGACTTGGAGAATCTCTTTGAGCTGTTCTAAACCAGTTCTCATCTGTTTACAGTCATTTTCTCTGAATTATCCATGTTTTCATGTAGTTTCCTCTATTCTTCCTTCTGGTCCAAGTATAAGCTTTGCCCACTTTATCAAACAACTTCCTACACACTGTTATGAACAGAGGCAGCTCGGGAACATTGTCTCTCAACTGTGTTACAGAGTGTAGTACTACGTTTCAGTGAAGTGTAAGGCTTTCCAAAGCTGCCGAATGTGTTTCTTTCTCTATTTCAATGGTATTCTGCCTTGTATAACACACATTTACCACTCTAGTCTCTTTTAAGTAAAGAATTCAGGATTCATACAGTGTTTCATGTGATCTTAACTCGAATTAAGGATTTCCCGTATCTTAGCTACCTTTTCTAAACTAAGAACTGACTTGGAGAATCTCTTTGAGCTGTTCTAAACCAGTTCTCATCTGTTTACAGTCATTTTCTCTGAATTATTTATGTTTTCATGTAGTTTCCTATATTCTTCCTTCTGGTCCAAGTATAAGCTTTGCCCACTTTATCAAACAACTTCCTACACACTGTTATTAACAGAGGCAGCTCGGGAACATTGTCTCTCAACTGTGTTACAGAGTGTAGTACTACGTTTCAGTGAAGTGTAAGGCTTTCCAAAGCTGCCGAATGTGTTTCTTTCTCTATTTCAATGGTATTCTGCCTTGTATATCACACATTTACCACTCTAGTCTCTTTTAAGTAAAGAATATAGGATTCATACAGTGTTTCATGTGATCTTAACTCGAATTGAGGATTACCCAGATCTTGTCTACCTTTGCTACACTATGAACTGACTTGGAGAATGTCTTTGAGCTGTTCTAAACAAGTTCTCATCTGTTTACAGTCATTTTCTCTGAATTATCCATGTTTTCATGTAGTTTCCTATATTGTTCCTTCTGGTCCAAGTATAAGCTTTGCCCACTTTATCAAACAACTTCCTACACACTGTTATAAAAAGAGGCAGCTCGGGAACATTGTCTCTCAACTGTGTTACAGAGTGTAGTACTACATTTCAGTGAAGTGTAAGGCTTTCCAAAGCTGCCGAATGTGTTTCTTTCTCTATTTCAATGGTATTCTGCCTTGTATAACACACATTTACCACTCTAGTCTCTTTTAAGTAAAGAATTCAGGATTCATACAGTGTTTCATGTGATCTTAACTCGAATTAAGGATTACCCAGATCTTGTCTACCTTTGCTACACTATGAACTGACTTGGAGAATCGCTTTGAGCTGTTCTAAACCAGTTCTCATCTGTTTACAGTCATTTTCTCTGAATTATCCATGTTTTCATGTAGTTTCCTATATTCTTCCTTCTGGTCCAAGTATAAGCTTTCCCCACTTTATCAAACAACCTCCCACACACTGTTATGAACAGAGGCAGCTCGGGAACATTGTCTCTCAACTGTGTTACAGAGTGTAGTACTACATTTCAGTGAAGTGTAAGGCTTTCCAAAGCTGCCAAATGTGTTTCTTTCTCTATTTCAATGGTATTCTGCCTTGTATAACACACATTTACCACTCTAGTCTCTTTTAAGTAAAGAATACAGGATTCATACAGTGTTTCATGTGATCTTAACTCGAATTAAGGATTTCCCGGATCTTAGCTACCTTTTCTACACTAAGAACTGACTTGGAGAATCTCTTTGAGCTGTTCTAAACCAGTTCTCATCTGTTTACAGTCATTTTCTCTGAATTATCCATGTTTTCATGTAGTTTCCTCTATTCTTCCTTCTGGTCCAAGTATAAGCTTTGCCCACTTTATCAAACAACTTCCTACACACTGTTATAAACAGAGGCAGCTCGGGAACATTGTCTCTCAACTGTGTTACAGAGTGTAGTACTACGTTTCAGTGAAGTGTAAGGCTTTCCAAAGCTGCCGAATGTGTTTCTTTCTCTATTTCAATGGTATTCTGCCTTGTATAACACACATTTACCACTCTAGTCTCTTTTAAGTAAAGAATACAGGATTCATACAGTGTTTCATGTGATCTTAACTCGAATTAAGGATTTCCCGTATCTTAGCTACCTTTTCTAAACTAAGAACTGACTTGGAGAATCTCTTTGAGCTGTTCTAAACCAGTTCTCATCTGTTTACAGTCATTTTCTCTGAATTATTTATGTTTTCATGTAGTTTCCTATATTCTTCCTTCTGGTCCAAGTATAAGCTTTGCCCACTTTATCAAACAACTTCCTACACACTGTTATAAACAGAGGCAGCTCGGGAACATTGTCTCTCAACTGTGTTACAGAGTGTAGTACTACGTTTCAGTGAAGTGTAAGGCTTTCCAAAGCTGCCGAATGTGTTTCTTTCTCTATTTCAATGGTATTCTGCCTTGTATAACACACATTTACCACTCTAGTCTCTTTTAAGTAAAGAATACAGGATTCATACAGTGTTTCATGTGATCTTAACTCGAATTAAGGATTTCCCGGATCTTAGCTACCTTTTCTACACTAAGAACTGACTTGGAGAATCTCTTTGAGCTATTCTAAACCAGTTCTCATCTGTTTACAGTCATTTTCTCTGAATTATCCATGTTTTCATGTAGTTTCCTATATTCTTCCTTCTGGTCCAAGTATAAGCTTTCCCCACTTTATCAAACAACTTCCTACACACTGTTATGAACAGAGGCAGCTCGGGAACATTGTCTCTCAACTGTGTTACAGAGTGTAGTACTACATTTCAGTGAAGTGTAAGGCTTTCCAAAGCTGCCGAATGTGTTTCTTTCTCTATTTCAATGGTTTTCTGCCTTGTATAACACACATTTACCACTCTAGTCTCTTTTAAGTAAAGAATATAGGATTCATACAGTGTTTCATGTGATCTTAACTCGAATTAAGGATTACCCATATCTTGTCTACCTTTGCTACACTATGAACTGACTTGGAGAATCTCTTTGAGCTGTTCTAAACCAGTTCTCATCTGTTTACAGTCATTTTCTCTGAATTATCCATGTTTTCATGTAGTTTCCTATATTCTTCCTTCTGGTCCAAGTATAAGCTTTCCCCACTTTATCAAACAACCTCCCACACACTGTTATGAACAGAGGCAGCTCGGGAACATTGTCTCTCAACTGTGTTACAGAGTGTAGTACTACATTTCAGTGAAGTGTAAGGCTTTCCAAAGCTGCCGAATGTGTTTCTTTCTCTATTTCAATGGTATTCTGCCTTGTATAACACACATTTACCACTCTAGTCTCTTTTAAGTAAAGAATTCAGGATTCATACAGTGTTTCATGTGATCTTAACTCGAATTAAGGATTTCCCGTATCTTAGCTACCTTTTCTAAACTAAGAACTGACTTGGAGAATCTCTTTGAGCTGTTCTAAACCAGTTCTCATCTGTTTACAGTCATTTTCTCTGAATTATTTATGTTTTCATGTAGTTTCCTATATTCTTCCTTCTGGTCCAAGTATAAGCTTTGCCCACTTTATCAAACAACTTCCTACACACTGTTATTAACAGAGGCAGCTCGGGAACATTGTCTCTCAACTGTGTTACAGAGTGTAGTACTACGTTTCAGTGAAGTGTAAGGCTTTCCAAAGCTGCCGAATGTGTTTCTTTCTCTATTTCAATGGTATTCTGCCTTGTATATCACACATTTACCACTCTAGTCTCTTTTAAGTAAAGAATATAGGATTCATACAGTGTTTCATGTGATCTTAACTCGAATTAAGGATTACCCAGATCTTGTCTACCTTTGCTACACTATGAACTGACTTGGAGAATGTCTTTGAGCTGTTCTAAACAAGTTCTCATCTGTTTACAGTCATTTTCTCTGAATTATCCATGTTTTCATGTAGTTTCCTATATTGTTCCTTCTGGTCCAAGTATAAGCTTTGCCCACTTTATCAAACAACTTCCTACACACTGTTATAAAAAGAGGCAGCTCGGGAACATTGTCTCTCAACTGTGTTACAGAGTGTAGTACTACATTTCAGTGAAGTGTAAGGCTTTCCAAAGCTGCCGAATGTGTTTCTTTCTCTATTTCAATGGTATTCTGCCTTGTATAACACACATTTACCACTCTAGTCTCTTTTAAGTAAAGAATTCAGGATTCATACAGTGTTTCATGTGATCTTAACTCGAATTAAGGATTACCCAGATCTTGTCTACCTTTGCTACACTATGAACTGACTTGGAGAATCGCTTTGAGCTGTTCTAAACCAGTTCTCATCTGTTTACAGTCATTTTCTCTGAATTATCCATGTTTTCACGTAGTTTCCTCTATTCTTCCTTCTGGTCCAAGTATAAGCTTTGCCCACTTTATCAAACAACTTCCTACACACTGTTATAAACAGAGGCAGCTCGGGAACATTGTCTCTCAACTGTGTTACAGAGTGTAGTACTACGTTTCAGTGAAGTGTAAGGCTTTCCAAAGCTGCCGAATGTGTTTCTTTCTCTATTTCAATGGTATTCTGCCTTGTATAACACACATTTACCACTCTAGTCTCTTTTAAGTAAAGAATACAGGATTCATACAGTGTTTCATGTGATCTTAACTCGAATTAAGGATTTCCCGTATCTTAGCTACCTTTTCTAAACTAAGAACTGACTTGGAGAATCTCTTTGAGCTGTTCTAAACCAGTTCTCATCTGTTTACAGTCATTTTCTCTGAATTATTTATGTTTTCATGTAGTTTCCTATATTCTTCCTTCTGGTCCAAGTATAAGCTTTGCCCACTTTATCAAACAACTTCCTACACACTGTTATAAACAGAGGCAGCTCGGGAACATTGTCTCTCAACTGTGTTACAGAGTGTAGTACTACGTTTCAGTGAAGTGTAAGGCTTTCCAAAGCTGCCGAATGTGTTTCTTTCTCTATTTCAATGGTATTCTGCCTTGTATAACACACATTTACCACTCTAGTCTCTTTTAAGTAAAGAATACAGGATTCATACAGTGTTTCATGTGATCTTAACTCGAATTAAGGATTTCCCGGATCTTAGCTACCTTTTCTACACTAAGAACTGACTTGGAGAATCTCTTTGAGCTATTCTAAACCAGTTCTCATCTGTTTACAGTCATTTTCTCTGAATTATCCATGTTTTCATGTAGTTTCCTATATTCTTCCTTCTGGTCCAAGTATAAGCTTTCCCCACTTTATCAAACAACTTCCTACACACTGTTATGAACAGAGGCAGCTCGGGAACATTGTCTCTCAACTGTGTTAAAGAGTGTAGTACTACATTTCAGTGAAGTGTAAGGCTTTCCAAAGCTGCCGAATGTGTTTCTTTCTCTATTTCAATGGTTTTCTGCCTTGTATAACACACATTTACCACTCTAGTCTCTTTTAAGTAAAGAATATAGGATTCATACAGTGTTTCATGTGATCTTAACTCGAATTAAGGATTACCCATATCTTGTCTACCTTTGCTACACTATGAACTGACTTGGAGAATCTCTTTGAGCTGTTCTAAACCAGTTCTCATCTGTTTACAGTCATTTTCTCTGAATTATCCAGGTTTTCATGTAGTTTCCTCTATTCTTCCTTCTGGTCCAAGTATAAGCTTTGCCCACTTTATCAAACAACTTCCTACACACTGTTATAAACAGAGGCAGCTCGGGAACATTGTCTCTCAACTGTGTTACAGAGTGTAGTACTATGTTTCAGTGAAGTGTAAGGCTTTCCAAAGCTGCCGAATGTGTTTCTTTCTCTATTTCAATGGTATTCTGCCTTGTATAACACACATTTACCACTCTAGTCTCTTTTAAGTAAAGAATACAGGATTCATACAGTGTTTCATGTGATCTTAACTCGAATTAAGGATTACCCAGATCTTATCTACCTTTGCTACACTATGAACTGACTTGGAGAATCTCTTTGAGCTGTTCTAAACCAGTTCTCATCTGTTTACAGTCATTTTCTCTGAATTATCCATGTTTTCATGTAGTTTCCTATATTCTTCCTTCTGGTCCAAGTATAAGCTTTCCCCACTTTATCAAACAACCTCCCACACACTGTTATGAACAGAGGCAGCTCGGGAACATTGTCTCTCAACTGTGTTACAGAGTGTAGTACTACATTTCAGTGAAGTGTAAGGCTTTCCAAAGCTGCCAAATGTGTTTCTTTCTCTATTTCAATGGTATTCTGCCTTGTATAACACACATTTACCACTCTAGTCTCTTTTAAGTAAAGAATACAGGATTCATACAGTGTTTCATGTGATCTTAACTCGAATTAAGGATTTCCCGGATCTTAGCTACCTTTTCTACACTAAGAACTGACTTGGAGAATCTCTTTGAGCTGTTCTAAACCAGTTCTCATCTGTTTACAGTCATTTTCTCTGAATTATCCATGTTTTCATGTAGTTTTCTTTATTCTTCCTTCTGGTCCAAGTATAAGCTTTGCCCACTTTATCAAACAACTTCCTACACACTGTTATAAACAGCGGCAGCTCGGGAACATTGTCTCTCAACTGTGTTACAGAGTGTAGTACTACGTTTCAGTGAAGTGTAAGGCTTTCCAAAGCTGCAAAATGTGTTTCTTTCTCTATTTCAATGGTATTCTGCCTTGTATAACACACATTTACCACTCTAGTCTCTTTTAAGTAAAGAATACAGGATTCATACAGTGTTTCATGTGATCTTAACTCGAATTAAGGATTTCCCGTATCTTAGCTACCGTTTCTAAACTAAGAACTGACTTGGAGAATCTCTTTGAGCTGTTCTAAACCAGTTCTCATCTGTTTACAGTCATTTTCTCTGAATTATTTATGTTTTCATGTAGTTTCCTATATTCTTCCTTCTGGTCCAAGTATAAGCTTTGCCCACTTTATCAAACAACTTCCTACACACTGTTATAAACAGAGGCAGCTCGGGAACATTGTCTCTCAACTGTGTTACAGAGTGTAGTACTACGTTTCAGTGAAGTGTAAGGCTTTCCAAAGCTGCCGAATGTGTTTCTTTCTCTATTTCAATGGTATTCTGCCTTGTATAACACACATTTACCACTCTAGTCTCTTTTTAGTAAAGAATACAGGATTCATACAGTGTTTCATGTGATCTTAACTCGAATTAAGGATTTCCCGGATCTTAGCTACCTTTTCTACACTAAGAACTGACTTGGAGAATCTCTTTGCGCTGTTCTAAACCAGTTCTCATCTGTTTACAGTCATTTTCTCTGAATTATCCATGTTTTCATGTAGTTTCCTATATTCTTCCTTCTGGTCCAAGTATAAGCTTTCCCCACTTTATCAAACAACTTCCTACACACTGGTATAAACAGAGGCAGCTCGGGAACATTGTCTCTCAACTGTGTTACAGAGTGTAGTACTACATTTCAGTGAAGTGTAAGGCTTTCCAAAGCTGCCGAATGTGTTTCTTTCTCTATTTCAATGGTATTCTGCCTTGTATAACACACATTTACCACTCTAGTCTCTTTTAAGTAAAGAATTCAGGATTCATACAGTGTTTCATGTGATCTTAACTCGAATTAAGGGTTACCCAGATCTTATCTACCTTTGCTACACTATGAACTGACTTGGAGAATCTCTTTGAGCTGTTCTAAACCAGTTCTCATCTGTTTACAGTCATTTTCTCTGAATTATCCATGTTTTCATGTAGTTTCCTATATTCTTCCTTCTGGTCCAAGTATAAGCTTTCCCCACTTTATCAAACAACTTCCTACACACTGTTATGAACAGAGGCAGCTCGGGAACATTGTCTCTCAACTGTGTTACAGAGTGTAGTACTACATTTCAGTGAAGTGTAAGGCTTTCCAAAGCTGCCGAATGTGTTTCTTTCTCTATTTCAATGGTATTCTGCCTTGTATAACACACATTTACCACTCTAGTCTCTTTTAAGTAAACAATACAGGATTCATACAGTGTTTCATGTGATCTTAACTTGAATTAAGGATTTCCCGGATCTTAACTACCTTTTCTACACTAAGAACTGACTTGGGCAATCTCTTTCAGCTGTTTTAAACGAGTTCTCATCTGTTTACAGTCATTTTCTCTGAATTATCCATGTTTTCTTACAGTTTCTTATATTCTGCCTTCTGGTACAAGTATAATCTTTGCCCACTTTATCAAACAACTTCCTACACACTGTTATGAACAGAGGCAGCTCGGGAACATTGTCTCTCAACTGTGTTATAGAGTGTAGTACTACATTTCAGTGAAGTGTAAGGCCTTCCAAAGCTGCTGAACGTGTTTCTTTCACTATTTCAATGGTATTCTTCCTTGTTTAACACACATTTACCACTCTAGTCACTTTTAAGTAAACAATAGAGGATTCATACAGTGTTTCATGTGATCTTAACTCGAATTAAGGATTTCCCGGATCTTAGCTACCTTTTCTACACTAAGAACTGACTTGGAGAATCTCTTTGAGCTGTTCTAAACCAGTTCTCATCTGTTTACAGTCATTATCTCTGAATTATCCATGTTTTCATGTAGTTTCCTATATTCTTCCTTCTGGTCCAAGTATAATCTTTGCCCACTTTATCAAACAACTTCCTACACACTGTTATGAACAGAGGCAGCTCGGGAACATTGTCTCTCAACTGTGTTACAGAGTGTATTCCTACATTTCAGTGAAGTGTAAGGCTTTCCAAAGCTGCCGAATGTGTTTCTTCCTCTATTTCAATGGTATTCTGCCTTGTATAACACACATTCACCACTCTAGTCTCTTTTAAGTAAAGAATATAGGATTCATACAGTGTTTCATGTGATCTTAACTCGAATTAAGGATTACCCAGATCTTGTCTACCTTTGCTACACTATGAACTGACTTGGAGAATCTCTTTGACCTGTTCTAAACCAGTTCTCATCTGTTTACAGTCATTTTCTCTGAATTATCCATGTTTTCATGTAGTTTCCTCTATTCTTCCTTCTGGTCCAAGTATAAGCTTTGCCCACTTTATCAAACAACTTCCTACACACTGTTATAAACAGAGGCAGCTCGGGAACATTTTCTCTCAACTGTGTTACAGAGTGTAGTACTACGTTTCAGTGAAGTGTAAGGCTTTCCAAAGCTGCCGAATGTGTTTCTTTCTCTATTTCAATGGTATTCTGCCTTGTATAACACACATTTACCACTCTAGTCTCTTTTAAGTAAAGAATACAGGATTCATACAGTGTTTCATGTGATCTTAACTCGAATTAAGGATTTCCCGTATCTTAGCTACCTTTTCTAAACTAAGAACTGACTTGGAGAATCTCTTTGAGCTGTTCTAAACCAGTTCTCATCTGTTTACAGTCATTTTCTCTGAATTATTTATGTTTTCATGTAGTTTCCTATATTCTTCCTTCTGGTCCAAGTATAAGCTTTGCCCACTTTATCAAACAACTTCCTACACACTGTTATAAACAGAGGCAGCTCGGGAACATTGTCTCTCAACTGTGTTACAGAGTGTAGTACTACGTTTCAGTGAAGTGTAAGGCTTTCCAAAGCTGCCGAATGTGTTTCTTTCTCTATTTCAATGGTATTCTGCCTTGTATAACACACATTTACCACTCTAGTCTCTTTTAAGTAAAGAATACAGGATTCATACAGTGTTTCATGTGATCTTAACTCGAATTAAGGATTTCCCGGATCTTAGCTACCTTTTCTACACTAAGAACTGACTTGGAGAATCTCTTTGAGCTATTCTAAACCAGTTCTCATCAGTTTACAGTCATTTTCTCTGAATTATCCATGTTTTCATGTAGTTTCCTATATTCTTCCTTCTGGTCCAAGTATAAGCTTTCCCCACTTTATCAAACAACTTCCTACACACTGTTATGAACAGAGGCAGCTCGGGAACATTGTCTCTCAACTGTGTTACAGAGTGTAGTACTACATTTCAGTGAAGTGTAAGGCTTTCCAAAGCTGCCGAATGTGTTTCTTTCTCTATTTCAATGGTTTTCTGCCTTGTATAACACACATTTACCACTCTAGTCTCTTTTAAGTAAAGAATATAGGATTCATACAGTGTTTCATGTGATCTTAACTCGAATTAAGGATTACCCATATCTTGTCTACCTTTGCTACACTATGAACTGACTTGGAGAATCTCTTTGAGCTGTTCTAAACCAGTTCTCATCTGTTTACAGTCATTTTCTCTGAATTATCCAGGTTTTCATGTAGTTTCCTCTATTCTTCCTTCTGGTCCAAGTATAAGCTTTGCCCATTTTATCAAACAACTTCCTACACACTGTTATAAACAGAGGCAGCTCGGGAACATTGTCTCTCAACTGTGTTACAGAGTGTAGTACTATGTTTCAGTGAAGTGTAAGGCTTTCCAAAGCTGCCGAATGTGTTTCTTTCTCTATTTCAATGGTATTCTGCCTTGTATAACACACATTTACCACTCTAGTCTCTTTTAAGTAAAGAATACAGGATTCATACAGTGTTTCATGTGATCTTAACTCGAATTAAGGATTACCCAGATCTTATCTACCTTTGCTACACTATGAACTGACTTGGAGAATCTCTTTGAGCTGTTCTAAACCAGTTCTCATCTGTTTACAGTCATTTTCTCTGAATTATCCATGTTTTCATGTAGTTTCCTATATTCTTCCTTCTGGTCCAAGTATAAGCTTTCCCCACTTTATCAAACAACCTCCCACACACTGTTATGAACAGAGGCAGCTCGGGAACATTGTCTCTCAACTGTGTTACAGAGTGTAGTACTACATTTCAGTGAAGTGTAAGGCTTTCCAAAGCTGCCAAATGTGTTTCTTTCTCTATTTCAATGGTATTCTGCCTTGTATAACACACATTTACCACTCTAGTCTCTTTTAAGTAAAGAATACAGGATTCATACAGTGTTTCATGTGATCTTAACTCGAATTAAGGATTTCCCGGATCTTAGCTACCTTTTCTACACTAAGAACTGACTTGGAGAATCTCTTTCAGCTGTTCTAAACCAGTTCTCATCTGTTTACAGTCATTTTCTCTGAATTATCCATGTTTTCATGTAGTTTCCTTTATTCTTCCTTCTGGTCCAAGTATAAGCTTTGCCCACTTTATCAAACAACTTCCTACACACTGTTATAAACAGAGGCAGCTCGGGAACATTGTCTCTCAACTGTGTTACAGAGTGTAGTACTACGTTTCAGTGAAGTGTAAGGCTTTCCAAAGCTGCAAAATGTGTTTCTTTCTCTATTTCAATGGTATTCTGCCTTGTATAACACACATTTACCACTCTAGTCTCTTTTAAGTAAAGAATACAGGATTCATACAGTGTTTCATGTGATCTTAACGCGAATTAAGGATTTCCCGTATCTTAGCTACCTTTTCTACACTAAGAACTGACTTGGAGAATCTCTTTGAGCTGTTCTAAACCAGTTCTCATCTGTTTACAGTCATTTTCTCTGAATTATTTATGTTTTCATGTAGTTTCCTATATTCTTCCTTCTGGTCCAAGTATAAGCTTTGCCCACTTTATCAAACAACTTCCTACACACTGTTATAAACAGAGGCAGCTCGGGAACATTGTCTCTCAACTGTGTTACAGAGTGTAGTACTACGTTTCAGTGAAGTGTAAGGCTTTCCAAAGCTGCCGAATGTGTTTCTTTCTCTATTTCAATGGTATTCTGCCTTGTATAACACACATTTACCACTCTAGTCTCTTTTTAGTAAAGAATACAGGATTCATACAGTGTTTCATGTGATCTTAACTCGAATTAAGGATTTCCCGGATCTTAGCTACCTTTTCTACACTAAGAACTGACTTGGAGAATCTCTTTGCGCTGTTCTAAACCAGTTCTCATCTGTTTACAGTCATTTTCTCTGAATTATCCATGTTTTCATGTAGTTTCCTATATTCTTCCTTCTGGTCCAAGTATAAGCTTTCCCCACTTTATCAAACAACTTCCTACACACTGGTATAAACAGAGGCAGCTCGGGAACATTGTCTCTCAACTGTGTTACAGAGTGTAGTACTACATTTCAGTGAAGTGTAAGGCTTTCCAAAGCTGCCGAATGTGTTTCTTTCTCTATTTCAATGGTATTCTGCCTTGTATAACACACATTTACCACTCTAGTCTCTTTTAAGTAAAGAATTCAGGATTCCTACAGTGTTTCATGTGATCTTAACTCGAATTAAGGATTACCCAGATCTTATCTACCTTTGCTACACTATGAACTGACTTGGAGAATCTCTTTGAGCTGTTCTAAACCAGTTCTCATCTGTTTACAGTCATTTTCTCTGAATTATCCATGTTTTCATGTAGTTTCCTATATTCTTCCTTCTGGTCCAAGTATAAGCTTTCCCCACTTTATCAAACAACTTCCTACACACTGTTATGAACAGAGGCAGCTCGGGAACATTGTCTCTCAACTGTGTTACAGAGTGTAGTACTACATTTCAGTGAAGTGTAAGGCTTTCCAAAGCTGCCGAATGTGTTTCTTTCTCTATTTCAATGGTATTCTGCCTTGTATAACACACATTTACCACTCTAGTCTCTTTTAAGTAAACAATACAGGATTCATACAGTGTTTCATGTGATCTTAACTTGAATTAAGGATTTCCCGGATCTTAACTACCTTTTCTACACTAAGAACTGACTTGGGCAATCTCTTTCAGCTGTTTTAAACGAGTTCTCATCTGTTTACAGTCATTTTCTCTGAATTATCCATGTTTTCTTACAGTTTCTTATATTCTGCCTTCTGGTACAAGTATAATCTTTGCCCACTTTATCAAACAACTTCCTACACACTGTTATGAACAGAGGCAGCTCGGGAACATTGTCTCTCAACTGTGTTATAGAGTGTAGTACTACATTTCAGTGAAGTGTAAGGCCTTCCAAAGCTGCTGAACGTGTTTCTTTCACTATTTCAATGGTATTCTTCCTTGTTTAACACACATTTACCACTCTAGTCACTTTTAAGTAAACAATAGAGGATTCATACAGTGTTTCATGTGATCTTAACTCGAATTAAGGATTTCCCGGATCTTAGCTACCTTTTCTACACTAAGAACTGACTTGGAGAATCTCTTTGAGCTGTTCTAAACCAGTTCTCATCTGTTTACAGTCATTATCTCTGAATTATCCATGTTTTCATGTAGTTTCCTATATTCTTCCTTCTGGTCCAAGTATAATCTTTGCCCACTTTATCAAACAACTTCCTACACACTGTTATGAACAGAGGCAGCTCGGGAACATTGTCTCTCAACTGTGTTACAGAGTGTATTCCTACATTTCAGTGAAGTGTAAGGCTTTCCAAAGCTGCCAAATGTGTTTCTTCCTCTATTTCAATGGTATTCTGCCTTGTATAACACACATTCACCACTCTAGTCTCTTTTAAGTAAAGAATATAGGATTCATACAGTGTTTCATGTGATCTTAACTCGAATTAAGGATTACCCAGATCTTGTCTACCTTTGCTACACTATGAACTGACTTGGAGAATCTCTTTGACCTGTTCTAAACCAGTTCTCATCTGTTTACAGTTATTTTCTCTGAATTATCCATGTTTTCATGTAGTTTCCTATATTCTTCCTTCTGCTCCAAGTATAAGCTTTCCCCACTTTATCAAACAACTTCCTACACACTGTTATGAACAGAGGCAGCTCGGGAACATTGTGTCTCAACTGTGTTACAGAGTGTAGTACTACATTTCAGTGAAGTGTAAGGCTTTCCAAAGCTGCCGAATGTGTTTCTTTCTCTATTTCAATGGTATTCTGCCTTGTATAACACACATTTACCACTCTAGTCTCTTTTAAGTAAACAATACAGGATTCATACAGTGTTTCATGTGATCTTAACTTGAATTAAGGATTTCCCGGATCTTAACTACCTTTTCTACACTAAGAACTGACTTGGGCAATCTCTTTCAGCTGTTTTAAAGGAGTTCTCATCTGTTTACAGTCATTTTCTCTGAATTATCCATGTTTTCTTACAGTTTCTTATATTCTGCCTTCTGGTACAAGTATAATCTTTGCCCACTTTATCAAACAACTTCCTACACACTGTTATGAACAGAGGCAGCTCGGGAACATTGTCTTTCAACTGTGTTATAGAATGTAGTACTACATTTCAGTGAAGTGTAAGGCCTTCCAAAGCTGCTGAACGTGTTTCTTTCACTATTTCAATGGTATTCTTCCTTGTTTAACACACATTTACCACTCTAGTCTCTTTTAAGTAAACAATAGAGGATTCATACAGTGTTTCATGTGATCTTAACTCGAATTAAGGATTTCCCGGATCTTAGCTACCTTTTCTACACTAAGAACTGACTTGGAGAATCTCTTTGAGCTGTTCTAAACCAGTTCTCATCTGTTTACAGTCATTATCTCTGAATTATCCATGTTTTCATGTAGTTTCCTATATTCTTCCTTCTGGTCCAAGTATAAGCTTTCCCCACTTTATCAAACAACTTCCTACACACTGTTATGAACAGAGGCAGCTCGGGAACATTGTCTCTCAACTGTGTTACAGAGTGTATTCCTACATTTCAGTGAAGTGTAAGGCTTTCCAAAGCTGCCGAATGTGTTTCTTCCTCTATTTCAATGGTATTCTGCCTTGTATAACACACATTTACCACTCTAGTCTCTTTTAAGTAAAGAATATAGGATTCATACAGTCTTTCATGTGATCTTAACTGGAATTAAGGATTACCCAGTTCTTGTCTACCTTTGCTACACTATGAACTGACTTGGAGAATCTCTTTGAGCTGTTCTAAACCAGTTCTCATCTGTTTACAGTCATTTTCTATGAATTATCCATGTTTTCATGTAGTTTCCTATATTCTTCCTTCTGGTCCAAGTATAAGCTTTCCCCACTTTATCAAACAACTTCCTACACACTGTTATGAACAGAGGCAGCTCAGGAACATTGTCTCTCAACTGTGTTACAGAGTGTAGTACTACATTTCACTGAAGTGTAAGGCTTTCCAAAGCTGCCGAATGTGTTTCTTTCTCTATTTCAATGGTATTCTGCCTTGTATAACACACATTTACCACTCTAGTCTCTTTTAAGTAAAGAATAGAGGATTCATACAGTGTTTCATGTGATCTTAACTCGAATTAAGGATTACCCAGATCTTGTCTACCTTTGCTACACTATGAACTGACTTGGAGAATCTCTTTGAGCTGTTCTAAACAAGTTCTCATCTGTTTACAGTCATTTTCTCTGAATTATCCATGTTTTCATGTAGTTTCCTATATTCTTCCTTCTGGTCCAAGTATAAGCTTTGCCCACTTTATCACACAACTTCCTACACACTGTTTTGAACAGAGGCAGCTCGGGAACATTGTCTCTCAACTGTGTTACAGAGTGTAGTACTACATTTCAGTGAAGTGTAAGGCTTTCCAAAGCTGCCGAATATGTTTCTTTCTCTATTTCAATGGTATTCTGCCTTGTATAACACACATTTACCACTCTAGTCTCTTTAAAGTAAAGAATACAGGATTCATACAGTGTTTCATGTGATCTTAACTCGAATTAAGGATTTCTCGGATCTTAGCTACCTTTTCTACACTAAGAACTGACTTGGAGAATCTCTTTGACCTGTTCTAAACCAGTTCTCATCTGTTTAAAGTCATTTTCTCTGAATCATCCATGTTTTCATGTAGTTTCCTATATTCTTCCTTCTGGTCCAAGTATAAGCTTTGCCCACTTTATCAAACAACTTCCTACACACTGTTATAAACAGAGGCAGCTCGGGAACATTGTCTCTCAACTGTGTTATAGAGTGTAGTACTACGTTTCAGTCAAGTGTAAGGCTTTCCAAAGCTGCCGAATGTGTTTCTTTCTCTATTTCAATGGTATTCTGCCTTGTATAACACACATTTACCACTCTAGTCTCTTTTAAGTAAAGAATACAGGATTCATACAGTGTTTCATGTGATCTTAACTCGAATTAAGGATTTCCCGGATCTTAGTTACCTTTTCTACACTAAGAACTGACTTGGAGAACCTCTTTGCGCTGTTCTAAACCAGTTCTCATCTGTTTACAGTCATTTTCTCTGAATTATCCATGTTTTCATGTAATATCCTATATTCTTCCTTCTGGTCCAAGTATAAGCTTTCCCCACTTTATCAAACAACTTCCTACACACTGTTATGAACAGAGGCAGCTCGGGAACATTGTCTCTCAACTGTGTTACAGAGTGTATTCCTACATTTCAGTGAAGTGTAAGGCTTTCCAAAGCTGCCGAATGTGTTTCTTCCTCTATTTCACTGGTATTCTGCCTTGTATAACACACATTTACCACTCTAGTCTCTTTTAAGTAAAGAATAAAGGATTCATACAGTGTTTCATGTGATCTTAACTCGAATTAAGGATTACCCAGATCTTGTCTACCTTTGCTACACTATGAACTGACTTGGAGAATCTCTTTGAGCTGTTCTAAACCAGTTCTCATCGGTTTACAGTCATTTTCTCTGAATTATCCATGTTTTCATGTAGTTTCCTATATTCTTCCTTCTGGTCCAAGTATAAGCTTTCCCCACTTGATCAAACAACTTCCTACACACTGTTATGAACAGAGGCAGCTCGGGAACATTGTCTCTCAACTGTGTTACAGAGTGTAGTACTACATTTCAGTGAAGTGTAAGGCTTTCCAAAGCTGCCGAATGTGGTTCTTTCTCTATTTCAATGGTATTCTGCCTTGTATAACACACATTTACCAGTCTAGTCTCTTTTAAGTAAAGAATAGAGGATTCATACAGTGTTTCATGTGATCTTAACTCGAATTAAGGATTACCCAGATCTTGTCTACCTTTGCTACACTATGAACTGACTTGGAGAATCTCTTTGAGCTGTTCTAAACAAGTTCTCATCTGTTTACAGTCATTTTCTCTGAATTATCCTTGTTTTCATGTAGTTTCCTATATTCTTCCTTCTGGTCCAAGTATAAGCTTTGCCCACTTTATCACACAACTTCCTACACACTGTTATGAACAGAGGCAGCTCGGGAACATTGTATCTCAACTGTGTTATAGAGTGTTGTACTACGTTTCAGTGAAGTGTAAGGCTTTCCAAAGCTGCCGAATGTGTTTCTTTCACTATTTCAATGGTATTCTGCCTTGTATAACACACATTTACCACTCTAGTCTCTTTTAAGTAAAGAATACAGGATTCATACAGTGTTTCATGTGATCTTAACTCGAATTAAGGATTTCTCGAATCTTAGCTACCTTTTCTACACTAAGAACTGACTTCGAGAATCTCTTTGCGCTGTTCTAAACCAGTTCTCATCTGTTTACAGTCATTTTCTCTGAATTATCCATGTTTTCATGTAGTTTCCTATATTCTTCCTTCTGGTCCAAGTATAAGCTTTGCCCACTTTATCAAACAACTTCCTACACACTGTTATGAACAGAGGCAGCTCGGGAACATTGTCTCTCAACTGTGTTACAGAGTGTAGTACTACATTTCAGTGAAGTGTAAGGCTTTCCAAAGCTGCCAAATGTGTTTCTTTCTCTATTTCAATGGTATTCTGCCTTGTATAACACACATTTACCACTCTAGTCTCTTTTAAGTAAACAATACAGGATTCATACCGTGTTTCATGTGATCTTAACTCGAATTAAGGATTTCCCGGATCTTAACTACTTTTTCTACACTAAGAACTGACTTGGGCACTCTCTTTCAGCTGTTCTAAACGAGTTCTCATCTGTTTACAGTCATTTTCTCTGAATTATCCATGTTTTCTTACAGTTTCTTATATTCTGCCTTCTTGTACAAGTAGAATCTTTGCCCACTTTATCAAACAACTTCCTACACACTGTTATGAACTGAGGCAGCTCGGGAACATTGTCTCTCAACTGTGTTATAGAGTGTAGTACTACATTTCAGTGAAGTGTAAGGCCTTCCAAAGCTGCTGAACGTGTTTCTTTCACTATTTCAATGGTATTCTTCCTTGTTTATCACACATTTACCACTCTAGTCTCTTTTAAGTAAACAATAGAGGATTCATACAGTGTTTCATGTGATCTTAACTCGAATTAAGGATTTCCCGGATCTTAGATACCTTTTCTACACTAAGAACTGACTTGGAGAATCTCTTTGAGCTGTTCTAAACCAGTTCTCATCTGTTTAAAGTCATTTTCTCTGAATCATCCATGTTTTCATGTAGTTTCCTATATTCTTCCTTCTGGTCCAAGTATAAGCTTTGCCCACTTTATCAAACAACTTCCTACACACTGTTTTGAACAGAGGCAGCTCGGGAACATTGTCTCTCAACTGTGTTATACAGTGTAGTACTACGTTTCAGTGAAGTATAAGGCTTTCCAAAGCTGCCGAATGTGTTTCTTTCTCTATTTTAATGGTATTCTGCCTTTTATAACACACATTTACCACTCTAGTCTCTTTTAAGTAAAGAATACAGGATTCATACAGTGTTTCATGTGATCTTAACTCGAATTAAGGATTTCCCGGATCTTAGCTACCTTTTCTACACTAAGAACTGACTTGGAGAATCTTTTTGCGCTGTTCTAAACCAGTTCTCATCTGTTTACAGTCATTTTCTCTGAATTATCCATGTTTTCATGTAGTTTCCTATATTCTTCCTTCTGGTCCAAGTATAAGCTTTCCCCACTTTATCAAACAACTTCCTACACACTGGTATAAACAGAGGCAGCTCGGGAACATTGTCTCTCAACTGTGTTACAGAGTGTAGTACTACATTTCAGTCAAGTGTAAGGCTTTCCAAAGCTGCCGAATGTGTTTCTTTCTCTATTTCAATGGTATTCTGCCTTGTATAACACACATTTACCACTCTAGTCTCTTTTAAGTAAACAATAGAGGATTCATACAGTGTTTCATGTGATCTTAACTCGAATTAAGGATTTCCCGGATCTTAGCTACCTTTTCTACACTAAGAACTGACTTGGAGAATCTCTTTGAGCTGTTCTAAACCAGTTCTCATCTGTTTACAGTCATTTTCTCTGAATTATCCATGTTTTCATGTAGTTTCCTATATTCTTCCTTCTGGTCCAAGTATAAGCTTTCCCCACTTTATCAAACAACTTCCTACACACTGTTATGAACAGAGGCAGCTCGGGAACATTATCTCTCAACTGTGTTACAGAGTGTAGTACTACATTTCAGTGAAGTGTAAGGCTTTCCAAAGCTGCCGAATGTGTTTCTTTCTCTATTTCAATGGTATTCTGCCTTGTATAACACAAATTTACCACTCTAGTCTCTTTTAAGTAAACAATACAGGATTCATACAGTGTTTCATGTGATCTTAACTTGAATTAAGGATTTCCCGGATCTTAACTACCTTTTCTACACTAAGAACTGACTTGGGCAATCTCTTTCAGCTGTTCTAAATGAGTTCTCATCTGTTTACAGTCATTTTCTCTGTATTATCCATGTTTTCATACAATTTCTTATATTCTGCATTCTGGTACAAGTATAATCTTTGCCCACTTTATCAAACAACTTCCTACACACTGTTATGAACTGAGGCAGCTCGGGAACATTGTCTCTCAACTGTGTTATAGAGTGTAGTACTACATTTCAGTGAAGTGTATGGCCTTCCAAAGCTGCTGAACGTGTTTCTTTCACTATTTCAATGGTATTCTGCTTTGTATAACACACATTTACCACTCTAGTCTCTTTTAAGTAAACAATACAGGATTCATACAGTGTTTCATGTGATCTTAACTCGAATTAAGGATTTCCCGGATCTCAGCTACCTTTTCTACACTAAGAACTGACTTGGAGAATCTCTTTGAGCTGTTCTAAACCAGTTCTCATCTGTTTACAGTCATTATCTCTGAATTATCCATGTTTTCATGTAGTTTCCTATATTCTTCCTTCTGGTCCAAGTATAAGCTTTCCCCACTTTATCAAACAACTTCCTACACACTGTTATGAACAGAGGCAGCTCGGGAACATTGTCTCTCAACTATGTTACAGAGTGTAGTACTACATTTCAGTGAAGTGTAAGGCTTTCCAAAGCTGCCGAATGTGTTTCTTTCTCTATTTCAATGGTATTCTGCCTTGTATAACACACATTTACCACTCTAGTCTCTTTTAAGTAAACAATACAGGATTCATACAGTGTTTCATGTGATCTTAACTCGAATTAAGGATTTCCCGGATCTTAGCTACCTTTTCTACACTAAGAACTGACTTGGATAATCTCTTTGAGCTGTTCTAAACCAGTTCTCATCTGTTTACAGTCATTTTCTCTGAATTATCCATGTTTTCATGTAGTTTCCTATATTCTTCCTTCTGGTCCAAGTATAAGCTTTCCCCACTTTATCAAACAACTTCCTACACACTGTTATGAACAGAGGCAGCTCGGGAACATTGTCTCTCAACTGTGTTACAGAGTGTAGTACTACATTTCAGTGAAGTGTAAGGCTTTCCAAAGCTGCCGAATGTGTTTCTTTCTCTATTTCAATGGTATTCTGCCTTGTATAACACACATTTACCACTCTAGTCTCTTTTAAGTAAACAATACAGGATTCATACAGTGTTTCATGTGATCTTAACTCGAATTAAGGATTTCCCGGATCTTAACTACCTTTTCTACACTAAGAACTGACTTGGGCAATCTCTTTCAGCTGTTCTAAACGAGTTCTCATCTGTTTACAGTCATTTTCTCTGAATTATCCATGTTTTCTTACAGTTTCTTATATTCTGCCTTCTGGTACAAGTATAATCTTTGCCCACTTTATCAAACAACTTCCTACACACTGTTATGAACAGAGGCAGCTCGGGAACATTGTCTCTCAACTGTGTTATAGAGTGTAGTACTACATTTCAGTGAAGTGTAAGGCCTTCCAAAGCTGCTGAACGTGTTTCGTTCACTATTTCAATGGTATTCTTCCTTGTTTAACACACATTTACCACTCTAGTCTCTTTTAAGTAAACAATAGAGGATTCATACAGTGTTTCATGTGATCTTAACTCGAATTAAGGATTTCCCGGATCTTAGCTCCCTTTTCTACACTAAGAACTGACTTGGAGAATCTCTTTGAGCTGTTCTAAACCAGTTCTCATCTGTTTAAAGTCATTTTCTCTGAATCATCCATGTTTTCATGTAGTTTTCTATATTCTTCCTTCTGGTCCAAGTATAAGCTTTGCCCACTTTATCAAACAACTTCCTACACACTGTTATAAACAGAGGCAGCTCGGGAACATTGTCTCTCAACTGTGTTATAGAGTGTAGTACTACGTTTCAGTGAAGTGTAAGGCTTTCCAAAGCTGCCGAATGTGTTTCTTTCACTATTTCAATGGTATTCTGCCTTGTATAACACACATTTACCACTCTAGTCTCTTTTAAGTAAAGAATACAGGATTCATACAGTGTTTCATGTGATCTTAACTCGAATTAAGGATTTCTCGGATCTTAGCTACCTTTTCTACACTAAGAACTGACATGGAGAATCTCTTTGCGCTGTTCTAAACCAGTTCTCATCTGTTTACAGTCATTTTCTCTGAATTATCCATGTTTTCATGTAGTTTCCTATATTCTTCCTTCTGGTCCAAGTATAAGCTTTGCCCACTTTATCAAACAACTTCCTACACACTGTTATGAACAGAGGCAGCTCGGGAACATTGTCTCTCAACTGTGTTACAGAGTGTAGTACTACATTTCAGTGAAGTGTAAGGCTTTCCAAAGCTGCCAAATGTGTTTCTTTCTCTATTTCAATGGTATTCTGCCTTGTATAACACACATTTACCACTCTAGTCTCTTTTAAGTAAACAATACAGGATTCATACCGTGTTTCATGTGATCTTAACTCGAATTAAGGATTTCCCGGATCTTAACTACCTTTTCTACACTAAGAACTGACTTGGGCAATCTCTTTCAGCTGTTCTAAACGAGTTCTCATCTGTTTACAGTCATTTTCTCTGAATTATCCATGTTTTCTTACAGTTTCTTATATTCTGCCTTCTGGTACAAGTATAATCTTTGCCCACTTTATCAAACAACTTCCTACACACTGTTATGAACTGAGGCAGCTCGGGAACATTGTCTCTCAACTGTGTTATAGAGTGTAGTACTACATTTCAGTGAAGTGTAAGGCCTTCCAAAGCTGCTGAACGTGTTTCTTTCACTATTTCAATGGTATTCTTCCTTGTTTAACACACATTTACCACTCTAGTCTCTTTTAAGTAAACAATAGAGGATTCATACAGTGTTTCATGTGATCTTAACTCGAATTAAGGATTTCCCGGATCTTAGCTCCCTTTTCTACACTAAGAACTGACTTGGAGAATCTCTTTGAGCTGTTCTAAACCAGTTCTCATCTGTTTAAAGTCATTTTCTCTGAATCATCCATGTTTTCATGTAGTTTTCTATATTCTTCCTTCTGGTCCAAGTATAAGCTTTGCCCACTTTATCAAACAACTTCCTACACACTGTTATAAACAGAGGCAGCTCGGGAACATTGTCTCTCAACTGTGTTATAGAGTGTAGTACTACGTTTCAGTGAAGTGTAAGGCTTTCCAAAGCTGCCGAATGTGTTTCTTTCACTATTTCAATGGTATTCTGCCTTGTATAACACACATTTACCACTCTAGTCTCTTTTAAGTAAAGAATACAGGATTCATACAGTGTTTCATGTGATCTTAACTCGAATTAAGGATTTCTCGGATCTTAGCTACCTTTTCTACACTGAGAACTGACATGGAGAATCTCTTTGCGCTGTTCTAAACCAGTTCTCATCTGTTTACAGTCATTTTCTCTGAATTATCCATGTTTTCATGTAGTTTCCTATATTCTTCCTTCTGGTCCAAGTATAAGCTTTGCCCACTTTATCAAACAACTTCCTACACACTGTTATGAACAGAGGCAGCTCGGGAACATTGTCTCTCAACTGTGTTACAGAGTGTAGTACTACATTTCAGTGAAGTGTAAGGCTTTCCAAAGCTGCCAAATGTGTTTCTTTCTCTATTTCAATGGTATTCTGCCTTGTATAACACACATTTACCGCTCTAGTCTCTTTTAAGTAAACAATACAGGATTCATACCGTGTTTCATGTGATCTTAACTCGAATTAAGGATTTCCCGGATCTTAACTACCTTTTCTACACTAAGAACTGACTTGGGCAATCTCTTTCAGCTGTTCTAAACGAGTTCTCATCTGTTTACAGTCATTTTCTCTGAATTATCCATGTTTTCTTACAGTTTCTTATATTCTGCCTTCTGGTACAAGTATAATCTTTGCCCACTTTATCAAACAACTTCCTACACACTGTTATGAACAGAGGCAGCTCGGGAACATTGTCTCTCAACTGTGTTATAGAGAGTAGTACTACATTTCAGTGAAGTGTAAGGCCTTCCAAAGCTGCTGAACGTGTTTCGTTCACTATTTCAATGGTATTCTTCCTTGTTTAACACACATTTACCACTCTAGTCTCTTTTAAGTAAACAATAGAGGATTCATACAGTGTTTCATGTGATCTTAACTCGAATTAAGGATTTCCCGGATCTTAGCTCCCTTTTCTACACTAAGAACTGACTTGGAGAATCTCTTTGAGCTGTTCTAAACCAGTTCTCATCTGTTTAAAGTCATTTTCTCTGAATCATCCATGTTTTCATGTAGTTTTCTATATTCTTCCTTCTGGTCCAAGTATAAGCTTTGCCCACTTTATCAAACAACTTCCTACACACTGTTATAAACAGAGGCAGCTCGGGAACATTGTCTCTCAACTGTGTTATAGAGTGTAGTACTACGTTTCAGTGAAGTGTAAGGCTTTCCAAAGCTGCCGAATGTGTTTCTTTCACTATTTCAATGGTATTCTGCCTTGTATAACACACATTTACCACTCTAGTCTCTTTTAAGTAAAGAATACAGGATTCATACAGTGTTTCATGTGATCTTAACTCGAATTAAGGATTTCTTGGATCTTAGCTACCTTTTCTACACTAAGAACTGACATGGAGAATCTCTTTGCGCTGTTCTAAACCAGTTCTCATCTGTTTACAGTCATTTTCTCTGAATTATCCATGTTTTCATGTAGTTTCCTATATTCTTCCTTCTGGTCCAAGTATAAGCTTTGCCCACTTTATCAAACAACTTCCTACACACTGTTATGAACAGAGGCAGCTCGGGAACATTGTCTCTCAACTGTGTTACAGAGTGTAGTACTACATTTCAGTGAAGTGTAAGGCTTTCCAAAGCTGCCAAATGTGTTTCTTTCTCTATTTCAATGGTATTCTGCCTTGTATAACACACATTTACCACTCTAGTCTCTTTTAAGTAAACAATACAGGATTCATACCGTGTTTCATGTGATCTTAACTCGAATTAAGGATTTCCCGGATCTTAACTACCTTTTCTACACTAAGAACTGACTTGGGCAATCTCTTTCAGCTGTTCTAAACGAGTTCTCATCTGTTTACAGTCATTTTCTCTGAATTATCCATGTTTTCTTACAGTTTCTTATATTCTGCCTTCTGGTACAAGTATAATCTTTGCCCACTTTATCAAACAACTTCCTACACACTGTTATGAACTGAGGCAGCTCGGGAACATTGTCTCTCAACTGTGTTATAGAGTGTAGTACTACATTTCAGTGAAGTGTAAGGCCTTCCAAAGCTGCTGAACGTGTTTCTTTCACTATTTCAATGGTATTCTTCCTTGTTTAACACACATTTACCACTCTAGTCTCTTTTAAGTAAACAATACAGGATTCATACAGTGTTTCATGTGATCTTAACTCGAATTAAGGATTTCCCGGATCTTAGCTACCTTTTCTACACTAAGAACTGACTTGGAGAATCTCTTTGAGCTGTTCTAAACCAGTTCTCATCTGTTTACAGTCATTATCTCTGAATTATCCATGTTTTCATGTAGTTTCCTATATTCTTCCTTCTGGTCCAAGTATAAGCTTTCCCCACTTTATCAAACAACTTCCTACACACTGTTATGAACAGAGGCAGCTCGGGAACATTGTCTCTCAACTATGTTACAGAGTGTAGTACTACATTTCAGTGAAGTGTAAGGCTTTCCAAAGCTGCCGAATGTGTTTCTTTCTCTATTTCAATGGTATTCTGCCTTGTATAACACACATTTACCACTCTAGTCTCTTTTAAGTAAACAATACAGGATTCATACAGTGTTTCATGTGATCTTAACTCGAATTAAGGATTACCCAGATCTTGTCTACCTTTGCTACACTATGAACTGACTTGGAGAATCTCTTTGAGCTGTTCTAAACAAGTTCTCATCTGTTTACAGTCATTTTCTCTGAATTATCCATGTTTTCATGTAGTTTCCTATATTCTTCCTTCTGGTCCAAGTATAAGCTTTGCCCACTTTATCACACAACTTCCTACACACTGTTATGAACAGAGGCAGCTCGGGAACATTGTCTCTCAACTGTGTTACAGAGTGTAGTACTACATTTCAGTGAAGTGTAAGGCCTTCCAAAGCTGCCGAATGTGTTTCTTTCTCTATTTCAATGGTATTCTGCCTTGTATAACACACATTTACCACTCTAGTCTCTTTTAAGTAAAGAATACAGGATTCATACAGTGTTTCATGTGATCTTAACTCGAATTAAGGATTTCTCGGATCTTAGCTACCTTTTCTACACTAAGAACTGACTTGGAGAATCTCTTTGAGCTGTTCTAAACCAGTTCTCATCTGTTTAAAGTCATTTTCTCTAAATCATCCATGTTTTCATGTAGTTTCCTATATTCTTCCTTCTGGTCCAAGTATAAGCTTTGCCCACTTTATCAAACAACTTCCTACACACTGTTATAAACAGAGGCAGCTCGGGAACATTGTCTCTCAACTGTGTTATAGAGTGTAGTACTACGTTTCAGTGAAGTGTAAGGCTTTCCAAAGCTGCCGAATGTGTTTCTTTCTCTATTTCAATGGTATTCTGCCTTGTATAACACACATTTACCACTCTAGTCTCTTTTAAGTAAAGAATACAGGATTCATACAGTGTTTCATGTGATCTTAACTCGAATTAAGGATTACCCAGATCTTGTCTACCTTTGCTACACTATGAACTGACTTGGAGAATCTCTTTGAGCTGTTCTAAACAAGTTCTCATCTGTTTACAGTCATTTTCTCTGAATTATCCATGTTTTCATGTAGTTTCCTATATTCTTCCTTCTGGTCCAAGTATAAGCTTTGCCCACTTTATCACACAACTTCCTACACACTGTTATGAACAGAGGCAGCTCGGGAACATTGTCTCTCAACTGTGTTATAGAGTGTAGTACTACGTTTCAGTGAAGTGTAAGGCTTTCCAAAGCTGCCGAATGTGTTTCTTTCTCTATTTCAATGGTATTCTGCCTTGTATAACACACATTTACCACTCTAGTCTCTTTTAAGAAAAGAATACAGGATTCATACAGTGTTTCATGTGATCTTAACTCGAATTAAGGATTTCCCGGATCTTAGCTACCTTTTCTACACTAAGAACTGACTTGGAGAATCTCTTTGCGCTGTTCTAAACCAGTTCTCATCTGTTTACAGTCATTTTCTCTGAATTATCCATGTTTTCATGTAGTTTGCTATATTCTTCCTTCTGGTCCAAGTATAAGCTTTCCCCACTTTATCAAACAACTTCCTACACACTGTTATGAACAGAGGCAGCTCGGGAACATTGTCTCTCAACTGTGTTACAGAGTGTAGTACTACATTTCAGTGAAGTGTAAGGCTTTCCAAAGCTGCCGAATGTGTTTCTTTCTCTATTTCAATGGTATTCTGCCTTGTATAACACACATTTACCACTCTAGTCTCTTTTAAGTAAACAATACAGGATTCATACAGTGTTTCATGTGATCTTAACTCGAATTAAGGATTTCCCGGATCTTAACTACCTTTTCTACACTAAGAACTGACTTGGGCAATCTCTTTCAGCTGTTCTAAACGAGTTCTCATCTGTTTACAGTCATTTTCTCTGAATTATCCATGTTTTCTTACAGTTTCTTATATTCTGCCTTCTGGTACAAGTATAATCTTTGCCCACTTTATCAAACAACTTCCTACACACTGTTATGAACAGAGGCAGCTCGGGAACATTGTCTCTCAACTGTGTTACAGAGTGTAGTACTACATTTCAGTGAAGTGTAAGGCCTTCCAAAGCTGCCGAATGTGTTTCTTTCTCTATTTCAATGGTATTCTGCCTTGTATAACACACATTTACCACTCTAGTCTCTTTTAAGTAAAGAATACAGGATTCATACAGTGTTTCATGTGATCTTAACTCGAATTAAGGATTTCTCGGATCTTAGCTACCTTTTCTACACTAAGAACTGACTTGGAGAATCTCTTTGAGCTGTTCTAAACCAGTTCTCATCTGTTTAAAGTCATTTTCTCTGAATCATCCATGTTTTCATGTAGTTTCCTATATTCTTCCTTCTGGTCCAAGTATAAGCTTTGCCCACTTTATCAAACAACTTCCTACACACTGTTATAAACGGAGGCAGCTCGGGAACATTGTCTCTCAACTGTGTTATAGAGTGTAGTACTACGTTTCAGTGAAGTGTAAGGCTTTCCAAAGCTGCCAAATGTGTTTCTTTCTCTATTTCAATGGTATTCTGCCTTGTATAACACACATTTACCACTCTAGTCTCTTTTAAGTAAAGAATACAGGATTCATACAGTGTTTCATGTGATCTTAACTCGAATTAAGGATTTCCCGGATCTTAGTTACCTTTTCTACACTAAGAACTGACTTGGAGAACCTCTTTGCGCTGTTCTAAACCAGTTCTCATCTGTTTACAGTCATTTTCTCTGAATTATCCATGTTTTCATGTAGTATCCTATATTCTTCCTTCTGGTCCAAGTATAAGCTTTCCCCACTTTATCAAACAACTTCCTACACACTGTTATGAACAGAGGCAGCTCGGGAACATTGTCTCTCAACTGTGTTACAGAGTGTAGTACTACATTTCAGTGAAGTGTAAGGCTTTCCAAAGCTGCCAAATGTGTTTCTTTCTCTATTTCAATGGTATTCTGCCTTGTATAACACACATTTACCACTCTAGTCTCTTTTAAGTAAACAATACAGGATTCATACCGTGTTTCATGTGATCTTAACTCGAATTAAGGATTTCCCGGATCTTAACTACCTTTTCTACACTAAGAACTGACTTGGGCAATCTCTTTCAGCTGTTCTAAACGAGTTCTCATCTGTTTACAGTCATTTTCTCTGAATTATCCATGTTTTCTTACAGTTTCTTATATTCTGCCTTCTGGTACAAGTATAATCTTTGCCCACTTTATCAAACAACTTCCTACACACTGTTATGAACTGAGGCAGCTCGGGAACATTGTCTCTCAACTGTGTTATAGAGTGTAGTACTACATTTCAGTGAAGTGTAAGGCCTTCCAAAGCTGCTGAACGTGTTTCTTTCACTATTTCAATGGTATTCTTCCTTGTTTAACACACATTTACCACTCTAGTCTCTTTTAAGTAAACAATAGAGGATTCATACAGTGTTTCATGTGATCTTAACTCGAATTAAGGATTTCCCGGATCTTAGCTCCCTTTTCTACACTAAGAACTGACTTGGAGAATCTCTTTGAGCTGTTCTAAACCAGTTCTCATCTGTTTAAAGTCATTTTCTCTGAATCATCCATGTTTTCATGTAGTTTTCTATATTCTTCCTTCTGGTCCAAGTATAAGCTTTGCCCACTTTATCAAACAACTTCCTACACACTGTTATAAACAGAGGCAGCTCGGGAACATTGTCTCTCAACTGTGTTATAGAGTGTAGTACTACGTTTCAGTGAAGTGTAAGGCTTTCCAAAGCTGCCGAATGTGTTTCTTTCACTATTTCAATGGTATTCTGCCTTGTATAACACACATTTACCACTCTAGTCTCTTTTAAGTAAAGAATACAGGATTCATACAGTGTTTCATGTGATCTTAACTCGAATTAAGGATTTCTCGGATCTTAGCTACCTTTTCTACACTGAGAACTGACATGGAGAATCTCTTTGCGCTGTTCTAAACCAGTTCTCATCTGTTTACAGTCATTTTCTCTGAATTATCCATGTTTTCATGTAGTTTCCTATATTCTTCCTTCTGGTCCAAGTATAAGCTTTGCCCACTTTATCAAACAACTTCCTACACACTGTTATGAACAGAGGCAGCTCGGGAACATTGTCTCTCAACTGTGTTACAGAGTGTAGTACTACATTTCAGTGAAGTGTAAGGCTTTCCAAAGCTGCCAAATGTGTTTCTTTCTCTATTTCAATGGTATTCTGCCTTGTATAACACACATTTACCGCTCTAGTCTCTTTTAAGTAAACAATACAGGATTCATACCGTGTTTCATGTGATCTTAACTCGAATTAAGGATTTCCCGGATCTTAACTACCTTTTCTACACTAAGAACTGACTTGGGCAATCTCTTTCAGCTGTTCTAAACGAGTTCTCATCTGTTTACAGTCATTTTCTCTGAATTATCCATGTTTTCTTACAGTTTCTTATATTCTGCCTTCTGGTACAAGTATAATCTTTGCCCACTTTATCAAACAACTTCCTACACACTGTTATGAACAGAGGCAGCTCGGGAACATTGTCTCTCAACTGTGTTATAGAGAGTAGTACTACATTTCAGTGAAGTGTAAGGCCTTCCAAAGCTGCTGAACGTGTTTCGTTCACTATTTCAATGGTATTCTTCCTTGTTTAACACACATTTACCACTCTAGTCTCTTTTAAGTAAACAATAGAGGATTCATACAGTGTTTCATGTGATCTTAACTCGAATTAAGGATTTCCCGGATCTTAGCTCCCTTTTCTACACTAAGAACTGACTTGGAGAATCTCTTTGAGCTGTTCTAAACCAGTTCTCATCTGTTTAAAGTCATTTTCTCTGAATCATCCATGTTTTCATGTAGTTTTCTATATTCTTCCTTCTGGTCCAAGTATAAGCTTTGCCCACTTTATCAAACAACTTCCTACACACTGTTATAAACAGAGGCAGCTCGGGAACATTGTCTCTCAACTGTGTTATAGAGTGTAGTACTACGTTTCAGTGAAGTGTAAGGCTTTCCAAAGCTGCCGAATGTGTTTCTTTCACTATTTCAATGGTATTCTGCCTTGTATAACACACATTTACCACTCTAGTCTCTTTTAAGTAAAGAATACAGGATTCATACAGTGTTTCATGTGATCTTAACTCGAATTAAGGATTTCTCGGATCTTAGCTACCTTTTCTACACTAAGAACTGACATGGAGAATCTCTTTGCGCTGTTCTAAACCAGTTCTCATCTGTTTACAGTCATTTTCTCTGAATTATCCATGTTTTCATGTAGTTTCCTATATTCTTCCTTCTGGTCCAAGTATAAGCTTTGCCCACTTTATCAAACAACTTCCTACACACTGTTATGAACAGAGGCAGCTCGGGAACATTGTCTCTCAACTGTGTTACAGAGTGTAGTACTACATTTCAGTGAAGTGTAAGGCTTTCCAAAGCTGCCAAATGTGTTTCTTTCTCTATTTCAATGGTATTCTGCCTTGTATAACACACATTTACCACTCTAGTCTCTTTTAAGTAAACAATACAGGATTCATACCGTGTTTCATGTGATCTTAACTCGAATTAAGGATTTCCCGGATCTTAACTACCTTTTCTACACTAAGAACTGACTTGGGCAATCTCTTTCAGCTGTTCTAAACGAGTTCTCATCTGTTTACAGTCATTTTCTCTGAATTATCCATGTTTTCTTACAGTTTCTTATATTCTGCCTTCTGGTACAAGTATAATCTTTGCCCACTTTATCAAACAACTTCCTACACACTGTTATGAACTGAGGCAGCTCGGGAACATTGTCTCTCAACTGTGTTATAGAGTGTAGTACTACATTTCAGTGAAGTGTAAGGCCTTCCAAAGCTGCTGAACGTGTTTCTTTCACTATTTCAATGGTATTCTTCCTTGTTTAACACACATTTACCACTCTAGTCTCTTTTAAGTAAACAATACAGGATTCATACAGTGTTTCATGTGATCTTAACTCGAATTAAGGATTTCCCGGATCTTAGCTACCTTTTCTACACTAAGAACTGACTTGGAGAATCTCTTTGAGCTGTTCTAAACCAGTTCTCATCTGTTTACAGTCATTATCTCTGAATTATCCATGTTTTCATGTAGTTTCCTATATTCTTCCTTCTGGTCCAAGTATAAGCTTTCCCCACTTTATCAAACAACTTCCTACACACTGTTATGAACAGAGGCAGCTCGGGAACATTGTCTCTCAACTATGTTACAGAGTGTAGTACTACATTTCAGTGAAGTGTAAGGCTTTCCAAAGCTGCCGAATGTGTTTCTTTCTCTATTTCAATGGTATTCTGCCTTGTATAACACACATTTACCACTCTAGTCTCTTTTAAGTAAACAATACAGGATTCATACAGTGTTTCATGTGATCTTAACTCGAATTAAGGATTACCCAGATCTTGTCTACCTTTGCTACACTATGAACTGACTTGGAGAATCTCTTTGAGCTGTTCTAAACAAGTTCTCATCTGTTTACAGTCATTTTCTCTGAATTATCCATGTTTTCATGTAGTTTCCTATATTCTTCCTTCTGGTCCAAGTATAAGCTTTGCCCACTTTATCACACAACTTCCTACACACTGTTATGAACAGAGGCAGCTCGGGAACATTGTCTCTCAACTGTGTTACAGAGTGTAGTACTACATTTCAGTGAAGTGTAAGGCCTTCCAAAGCTGCCGAATGTGTTTCTTTCTCTATTTCAATGGTATTCTGCCTTGTATAACACACATTTACCACTCTAGTCTCTTTTAAGTAAAGAATACAGGATTCATACAGTGTTTCATGTGATCTTAACTCGAATTAAGGATTTCTCGGATCTTAGCTACCTTTTCTACACTAAGAACTGACTTGGAGAATCTCTTTGAGCTGTTCTAAACCAGTTCTCATCTGTTTAAAGTCATTTTCTCTAAATCATCCATGTTTTCATGTAGTTTCCTATATTCTTCCTTCTGGTCCAAGTATAAGCTTTGCCCACTTTATCAAACAACTTCCTACACACTGTTATAAACAGAGGCAGCTCGGGAACATTGTCTCTCAACTGTGTTATAGAGTGTAGTACTACGTTTCAGTGAAGTGTAAGGCTTTCCAAAGCTGCCGAATGTGTTTCTTTCTCTATTTCAATGGTATTCTGCCTTGTATAACACACATTTACCACTCTAGTCTCTTTTAAGTAAAGAATACAGGATTCATACAGTGTTTCATGTGATCTTAACTCGAATTAAGGATTACCCAGATCTTGTCTACCTTTGCTACACTATGAACTGACTTGGAGAATCTCTTTGAGCTGTTCTAAACAAGTTCTCATCTGTTTACAGTCATTTTCTCTGAATTATCCATGTTTTCATGTAGTTTCCTATATTCTTCCTTCTGGTCCAAGTATAAGCTTTGCCCACTTTATCACACAACTTCCTACACACTGTTATGAACAGAGGCAGCTCGGGAACATTGTCTCTCAACTGTGTTATAGAGTGTAGTACTACGTTTCAGTGAAGTGTAAGGCTTTCCAAAGCTGCCGAATGTGTTTCTTTCTCTATTTCAATGGTATTCTGCCTTGTATAACACACATTTACCACTCTAGTCTCTTTTAAGAAAAGAATACAGGATTCATACAGTGTTTCATGTGATCTTAACTCGAATTAAGGATTTCCCGGATCTTAGCTACCTTTTCTACACTAAGAACTGACTTGGAGAATCTCTTTGCGCTGTTCTAAACCAGTTCTCATCTGTTTACAGTCATTTTCTCTGAATTATCCATGTTTTCATGTAGTTTGCTATATTCTTCCTTCTGGTCCAAGTATAAGCTTTCCCCACTTTATCAAACAACTTCCTACACACTGTTATGAACAGAGGCAGCTCGGGAACATTGTCTCTCAACTGTGTTACAGAGTGTAGTACTACATTTCAGTGAAGTGTAAGGCTTTCCAAAGCTGCCGAATGTGTTTCTTTCTCTATTTCAATGGTATTCTGCCTTGTATAACACACATTTACCACTCTAGTCTCTTTTAAGTAAACAATACAGGATTCATACAGTGTTTCATGTGATCTTAACTCGAATTAAGGATTTCCCGGATCTTAACTACCTTTTCTACACTAAGAACTGACTTGGGCAATCTCTTTCAGCTGTTCTAAACGAGTTCTCATCTGTTTACAGTCATTTTCTCTGAATTATCCATGTTTTCTTACAGTTTCTTATATTCTGCCTTCTGGTACAAGTATAATCTTTGCCCACTTTATCAAACAACTTCCTACACACTGTTATGAACAGAGGCAGCTCGGGAACATTGTCTCTCAACTGTGTTACAGAGTGTAGTACTACATTTCAGTGAAGTGTAAGGCCTTCCAAAGCTGCCGAATGTGTTTCTTTCTCTATTTCAATGGTATTCTGCCTTGTATAACACACATTTACCACTCTAGTCTCTTTTAAGTAAAGAATACAGGATTCATACAGTGTTTCATGTGATCTTAACTCGAATTAAGGATTTCTCGGATCTTAGCTACCTTTTCTACACTAAGAACTGACTTGGAGAATCTCTTTGAGCTGTTCTAAACCAGTTCTCATCTGTTTAAAGTCATTTTCTCTGAATCATCCATGTTTTCATGTAGTTTCCTATATTCTTCCTTCTGGTCCAAGTATAAGCTTTGCCCACTTTATCAAACAACTTCCTACACACTGTTATAAACGGAGGCAGCTCGGGAACATTGTCTCTCAACTGTGTTATAGAGTGTAGTACTACGTTTCAGTGAAGTGTAAGGCTTTCCAAAGCTGCCGAATGTGTTTCTTTCTCTATTTCAATGGTATTCTGCCTTGTATAACACACATTTACCACTCTAGTCTCTTTTAAGTAAAGAATACAGGATTCATACAGTGTTTCATGTGATCTTAACTCGAATTAAGGATTTCCCGGATCTTAGTTACCTTTTCTACACTAAGAACTGACTTGGAGAACCTCTTTGCGCTGTTCTAAACCAGTTCTCATCTGTTTACAGTCATTTTCTCTGAATTATCCATGTTTTCATGTAGTATCCTATATTCTTCCTTCTGGTCCAAGTATAAGCTTTCCCCACTTTATCAAACAACTTCCTACACACTGTTATGAACAGAGGCAGCTCGGGAACATTGTCTCTCAACTGTGTTACAGAGTGTATTCCTACATTTCAGTGAAGTGTAAGGCTTTCCAAAGCTGCCGAATGTGTTTCTTCCTCTATTTCACTGTTATTCTGCCTTGTATAACACACATTTACCCCTCTAGTCTCTTTTAAGTAAAGAATATAGGATTCATACAGTGTTTCATGTGATCTTAACTCGAATTAAGGATTACCCAGATCTTGTCTACCTTTGCTACACTATGAACTGACTTGGAGAATCTCTTTGAGCTGTTCTAAACCAGTTCTCATCAGTTTACAGTCATTTTCTCTGAATTATCCATGTTTTCATGTAGTTTCCTATATTCTTCCTTCTGGTCCAAGTATAAGCTTTCCCCACTTTATCAAACAACTTCCTACACACTGTTATGAACAGAGGCAGCTCGGGAACATTGTCTCTCAACTGTGTTACAGAGTGTAGTACTACATTTCAGTGAAGTATAAGGCTTTCCAAAGCTGCCCAATGTGTTTCTTTCTCTATTTCAATGGTATTCTGCCTTGTATAACACACATTTACCACTCTAGTCTCTTTTAAGTAAACAATACAGGATTCATACAGTGTTTCATGTGATCTTAACTTGAATTAAGGATTTCCCAGATCTTAACTACCTTTTCTACACTAAGAACTGACTTGGGCAATCTCTTTCAGCTGTTCTAAACGAGTTCTCATCTGTTTACAGTCATTTTCTCTGAATTATCCATGTTTTCATACAATTTCTTATATTCTGCCTTCTGGTACAAGTATAATCTTTGCCCACTTTATCAAACAACTTCCTACACACTGTTATGAACTGAGGCAGCTCGGGAACATTGTCTCTCAACTGTGTTATAGAGTGTAGTACTACATTTCAGTGAAGTGTAAGGCCTTCCAAAGCTGCTGAACGTGTTTCTTTCACTATTTCAATGGTATTCTGCTTTGTATAACACACATTTACCACTCTAGTCTCTTTTAAGTAAACAATACAGGATTCATACAGTGTTTCATGTGATCTTAACTCGAATTAAGGATTTCCCGGATCTTAGCTACCTTTTCTACACTAAGAACTGACTTGGAGAATCTCTTTGAGCTGTTCTAAACCAGTTCTCATCTGTTTACAGTCATTATCTCTGAATTATCCATGTTTTCATGTAGTTTCCTATATTCTTCCTTCTGGTCCAAGTATAAGCTTTCCCCACTTTATCAAACAACTTCCTACACACTGTTATGAACAGAGGCAGCTCGGGAACATTGTCTCTCAACTATGTTACAGAGTGTAGTACTACATTTCAGTGAAGTGTAAGGCTTTCCAAAGCTGCCGAATGTGTTTCTTTCTCTATTTCAATGGTATTCTGCCTTGTATAACACACATTTACCACTCTAGTCTCTTTTAAGTAAACAATACAGGATTCATACAGTGTTTCATGTGATCTTAACTCGAATTAAGGATTACCCAGATCTTGTCTACCTTTGCTACACTATGAACTGACTTGGAGAATCTCTTTGAGCTGTTCTAAACAAGTTCTCATCTGTTTACAGTCATTTTCTCTGAATTATCCATGTTTTCATGTAGTTTCCTATATTCTTCCTTCTGGTCCAAGTATAAGCTTTGCCCACTTTATCACACAACTTCCTACACACTGTTATGAACAGAGGCAGCTCGGGAACATTGTCTCTCAACTGTGTTACAGAGTGTAGTACTACATTTCAGTGAAGTGTAAGGCCTTCCAAAGCTGCCGAATGTGTTTCTTTCTCTATTTCAATGGTATTCTGCCTTGTATAACACACATTTACCACTCTAGTCTCTTTTAAGTAAAGAATACAGGATTCATACAGTGTTTCATGTGATCTTAACTCGAATTAAGGATTTCTCGGATCTTAGCTACCTTTTCTACACTAAGAACTGACTTGGAGAATCTCTTTGAGCTGTTCTAAACCAGTTCTCATCTGTTTAAAGTCATTTTCTCTGAATCATCCATGTTTTCATGTAGTTTCCTATATTCTTCCTTCTGGTCAAAGTATAAGCTTTGCCCACTTTATCAAACAACTTCCTACACACTGTTATAAACAGAGGCAGCTCGGGAACATTGTCTCTCAACTGTGTTATAGAGTGTAGTACTACGTTTCAGTGAAGTGTAAGGCTTTCCAAAGCTGCCGAATGTGTTTCTTTCTCTATTTCAATGGTATTCTGCCTTTTATAACACACATTTACCACTCTAGTCTCTTTTAAGTAAAGAATACAGGATTCATACAGTGTTTCATGTGATCTTAACTCGAATTAAGGATTTCCCGGATCTTAGTTACCTTTTCTACACTAAGAACTGACTTGGAGAACCTCTTTGCGCTGTTCTAAACCAGTTCTCATCTGTTTACAGTCATTTTCTCTGAATTATCCATGTTTTCATGTAGTATCCTATATTCTTCCTTCTGGTCCAAGTATAAGCTTTCCCCACTTTATCAAACAACTTCCTACACACTGTTATGAACAGAGGCAGCTCGGGAACATTGTCTCTCAACTGTGTTACAGAGTGTATTCCTACATTTCAGTGAAGTGTAAGGCTTTCCAAAGCTGCCGAATGTGTTTCTTCCTCTATTTCACTGGTATTCTGCCTTGTATAACACACATTTACCCCTCTAGTCTCTTTTAAGTAAAGAATATAGGATTCATACAGTGTTTCATGTGATCTTAACTCGAATTAAGGATTACCCAGATCTTGTCTACCTTTGCTACACTATGAACTGACTTGGAGAATCTCTTTGAGCTGTTCTAAACCAGTTCTCATCAGTTTACAGTCATTTTCTCTGAATTATCCATGTTTTCATGTAGTTTCCTATATTCTTCCTTCTGGTCCAAGTATAAGCTTTCCCCACTTTATCAAACAACTTCCTACACACTGTTATGAACAGAGGCAGCTAGGGAACATTGTCTCTCAACTGTGTTACAGAGTGTAGTACTACATTTCAGTGAAGTGTAAGGCTTTCCAAAGCTGCCGAATGTGTTTCTTTCTCTATTTCAATGGTATTCTGCCTTGTATAACACACATTTACCACTCTAGTCTCTTTTAAGAAAAGAATACAGGATTCATACAGTGTTTCATGTGATCTTAACTCGAATTAAGGATTTCCCGGATCTTAGCTACCTTTTCTACACTAAGAACTGACTTGGAGAATCTCTTTGCGCTGTTCTAAACCAGTTCTCATCTGTTTACAGTCATTTTCTCTGAATTATCCATGTTTTCATGTAGTTTGCTATATTCTTCCTTCTGGTCCAAGTATAAGCTTTCCCCACTTTATCAAACAACTTCCTACACACTGTTATGAACAGAGGCAGCTCGGGAACATTGTCTCTCAACTGTGTTACAGAGTGTAGTACTACATTTCAGTGAAGTGTAAGGCTTTCCAAAGCTGCCGAATGTGTTTCTTTCTCTATTTCAATGGTATTCTGCCTTGTATAACACACATTTACCACTCTAGTCTCTTTTAAGTAAACAATACAGGATTCATACAGTGTTTCATGTGATCTTAACTCGAATTAAGGATTTCCCGGATCTTAACTACCTTTTCTACACTAAGAACTGACTTGGGCAATCTCTTTCAGCTGTTCTAAACGAGTTCTCATCTGTTTACAGTCATTTTCTCTGAATTATCCATGTTTTCTTACAGTTTCTTATATTCTGCCTTCTGGTACAAGTATAATCTTTGCCCACTTTATCAAACAACTTCCTACACACTGTTATGAACAGAGGCAGCTCTGGAACATTGTCTCTCAACTGTGTTACAGAGTGTAGTACTACATTTCAGTGAAGTGTAAGGCCTTCCAAAGCTGCCGAATGTGTTTCTTTCTCTATTTCAATGGTATTCTGCCTTGTATAACACACATTTACCACTCTAGTCTCTTTTAAGTAAAGAATACAGGATTCATACAGTGTTTCATGTGATCTTAACTCGAATTAAGGATTTCTCGGATCTTAGCTACCTTTTCTACACTAAGAACTGACTTGGAGAATCTCTTTGAGCTGTTCTAAACCAGTTCTCATCTGTTTAAAGTCATTTTCTCTGAATCATCCATGTTTTCATGTAGTTTCCTATATTCTTCCTTCTGGTCCAAGTATAAGCTTTGCCCACTTTATCAAACAACTTCCTACACACTGTTATAAACAGAGGCAGCTCGGGAACATTGTCTCTCAACTGTGTTATAGAGTGTAGTACTACGTTTCAGTGAAGTGTAAGGCTTTCCAAAGCTGCCGAATGTGTTTCTTTCTCTATTTCAATGGTATTCTGCCTTGTATAACACACATTTACCACTCTAGTCTCTTTTAAGTAAAGAATACAGGATTCATACAGTGTGTCATGTGATCTTAACTCGAATTAAGGATTTCCCGGATCTTAGTTACCTTTTCTACACTAAGAACTGACTTGGAGAACCTCTTTGCGCTGTTCTAAACCAGTTCTCATCTGTTTACAGTCATTTTCTCTGAATTATCCATGTTTTCATGTAGTATCCTATATTCTTCCTTCTGGTCCAAGTATAAGCTTTCCCCACTTTATCAAACAACTTCCTACACACTGTTATGAACAGAGGCAGCTCGGGAACATTGTCTCTCAACTGTGTTACAGAGTGTATTCCTACATTTCAGTGAAGTGTAAGGCTTTCCAAAGCTGCCGAATGTGTTTCTTCCTCTATTTCACTGGTATTCTGCCTTGTATAACACACATTTACCCCTCTAGTCTCTTTTAAGTAAAGAATATAGGATTCATACAGTGTTTCATGTGATCTTAACTCGAATTAAGGATTACCCAGATCTTGTCTACCTTTGCTACACTATGAACTGACTTGGAGAATCTCTTTGAGCTGTTCTAAACCAGTTCTCATCAGTTTACAGTCATTTTCTCTGAATTATCCATGTTTTCATGTAGTTTCCTATATTCTTCCTTCTGGTCCAAGTATAAGCTTTCCCCACTTTATCAAACAACTTCCTACACACTGTTATGAACAGAGGCAGCTCGGGAACATTGTCTCTCAACTGTGTTACAGAGTGTAGTACTACATTTCAGTGAAGTGTAAGGCTTTCCAAAGCTGCCGAATGTGGTTCTTTCTCTATTTCAATGGTATTCTGCCTTGTATAACACACATTTACCACTCTAGTCTCTTTTAAGTAAAGAATACAGGATTCATACAGTGTTTCATGTGATCTTAACTCGAATTAAGGATTACCCAGATCTTGTCTACCTTTGCTACACTATGAACTGACTTGGAGAATCTCTTTGAGCTGTTCTAAACAAGTTCTCATCTGTTTACAGTCATTTTCTCTGAATTATCCATGTTTTCATGTAGTTTCCTATATTCTTCCTTCTGGTCCAAGTATAAGCTTTGCCCACTTTATCACACAACTTCCTACACACTGTTATGAACAGAGGCAGCTCGGGAACATTGTCTCTCAACTGTGTTATAGAGTGTAGTACTACGTTTCAGTGAAGTGTAAGGCTTTCCAAAGCTGCCGAATGTGTTTCTTTCTCTATTTCAATGGTATTCTGCCTTGTATAACACACATTTACCACTCTAGTCTCTTTTAAGAAAAGAATACAGGATTCATACAGTGTTTCATGTGATCTTAACTCGAATTAAGGATTTCCCGGATCTTAGCTACCTTTTCTACACTAAGAACTGACTTGGAGAATCTCTTTGCGCTGTTCTAAACCAGTTCTCATCTGTTTACAGTCATTTTCTCTGAATTATCCATGTTTTCATGTAGTTTGCTATATTCTTCCTTCTGGTCCAAGTATAAGCTTTCCCCACTTTATCAAACAACTTCCTACACACTGTTATGAACAGAGGCAGCTCGGGAACATTGTCTCTCAACTGTGTTACAGAGTGTAGTACTACATTTCAGTGAAGTGTAAGGCTTTCCAAAGCTGCCGAATGTGTTTCTTTCTCTATTTCAATGGTATTCTTCCTTGTTTAACACACATTTACCACTCTAGTCTCTTTTAAGTAAACAATAGAGGATTCATACAGTGTTTCATGTGATCTTAACTCGAATTAAGGATTTCCCGGATCTTAGCTACCTTTTCTACACTAAGAACTGACTTGGAGAATCTCTTTGAGCTGTTCTAAACCAGTTCTCATCTGTTTAAAGTCATTTTCTCTGAATCATCCATGTTTTCATGTAGTTTCCTATATTCTTCCTTCTGGTCCAAGTATAAGCTTTGCCCACTTTATCAAACAACTTCCTACACACTGTTATGAACAGAGGCAGCTCGGGAACATTGTCTCTCAACTGTGTTACAGAGTGTAGTACTACATTTCAGTGAAGTGTAAGGCTTTCCAAAGCTGCCAAATGTGTTTCTTTCTCTATTTCAATGGTATTCTGCCTTGTATAACACACATTTACCACTCTAGTCTCTTTTAAGTAAACAATACAGGATTCATACCGTGTTTCATGTGATCTTAACTCGAATTAAGGATTTCCCGGATCTTAACTACCTTTTCTACACTAAGAACTGACTTGGGCAATCTCTTTCAGCTGTTCTAAACGAGTTCTCATCTGTTTACAGTCATTTTCTCTGAATTATCCATGTTTTCTTACAGTTTCTTATATTCTGCCTTCTGGTACAAGTATAATCTTTGCCCACTTTATCAAACAACTTCCTACACACTGTTATGAACTGAGGCAGCTCGGGAACATTGTCTCTCAACTGTGTTATAGAGTGTAGTACTACATTTCAGTGAAGTGTAAGGCCTTCCAAAGCTGCTGAACGTGTTTCTTTCACTATTTCAATGGTATTCTTCCTTGTTTAACACACATTTACCACTCTAGTCTCTTTTAAGTAAACAATAGAGGATTCATACAGTGTTTCATGTGATCTTAACTCGAATTAAGGATTTCCCGGATCTTAGCTACCTTTTCTACACTAAGAACTGACTTGGAGAATCTCTTTGAGCTGTTCTAAACCAGTTCTCATCTGTTTAAAGTCATTTTCTCTGAATCATCCATGTTTTCATGTAGTTTCCTATATTCTTCCTTCTGGTCCAAGTATAAGCTTTGCCCACTTTATCAAACAACTTCCTACACACTGTTTTGAACAGAGGCAGCTCGGGAACATTGTCTCTCAACTGTGTTATAGAGTGTAGTAATACGTTTCAGTGAAGTATAAGGCTTTCCAAAGCTGCCCAATGTGTTTCTTTCTCTATTTCAATGGTATTCTGCCTTGTATAACACACATTTACCACTCTAGTCTCTTTTAAGTAAACAATACAGGATTCATACAGTGTTTCATGTGATCTTAACTTGAATTAAGGATTTCCCAGATCTTAACTACCTTTTCTACACTAAGAACTGACTTGGGCAATCTCTTTCAGCTGTTCTAAACGAGTTCTCATCTGTTTACAGTCATTTTCTCTGAATTATCCATGTTTTCATACAATTTCTTATATTCTGCCTTCTGGTACAAGTATAATCTTTGCCCACTTTATCAAACAACTTCCTACACACTGTTATGAACTGAGGCAGCTCGGGAACATTGTCTCTCAACTGTGTTATAGAGTGTAGTACTACATTTCAGTGAAGTGTAAGGCCTTCCAAAGCTGCTGAACGTGTTTCTTTCACTATTTCAATGGTATTCTGCTTTGTATAACACACATTTACCACTCTAGTCTCTTTTAAGTAAACAATACAGGATTCATACAGTGTTTCATGTGATCTTAACTCGAATTAAGGATTTCCCGGATCTTAGCTACCTTTTCTACACTAAGAACTGACTTGGAGAATCTCTTTGAGCTGTTCTAAACCAGTTCTCATCTGTTTACAGTCATTATCTCTGAATTATCCATGTTTTCATGTAGTTTCCTATATTCTTCCTTCTGGTCCAAGTATAAGCTTTCCCCACTTTATCAAACAACTTCCTACACACTGTTATGAACAGAGGCAGCTCGGGAACATTGTCTCTCAACTATGTTACAGAGTGTAGTACTACATTTCAGTGAAGTGTAAGGCTTTCCAAAGCTGCCGAATGTGTTTCTTTCTCTATTTCAATGGTATTCTGCCTTGTATAACACACATTTACCACTCTAGTCTCTTTTAAGTAAACAATACAGGATTCATACAGTGTTTCATGTGATCTTAACTCGAATTAAGGATTACCCAGATCTTGTCTACCTTTGCTACACTATGAACTGACTTGGAGAATCTCTTTGAGCTGTTCTAAACAAGTTCTCATCTGTTTACAGTAATTTTCTCTGAATTATCCATGTTTTCATGTAGTTTCCTATATTCTTCCTTCTGGTCCAAGTATAAGCTTTGCCCACTTTATCACACAACTTCCTACACACTGTTATGAACAGAGGCAGCTCGGGAACATTGTCTCTCAACTGTGTTACAGAGTGTAGTACTACATTTCAGTGAAGTGTAAGGCCTTCCAAAGCTGCCGAATGTGTTTCTTTCTCTATTTCAATGGTATTCTGCCTTGTATAACACACATTTACCACTCTAGTCTCTTTTAAGTAAAGAATACAGGATTCATACAGTGTTTCATGTGATCTTAACTCGAATTAAGGATTTCTCGGATCTTAGCTACCTTTTCTACACTAAGAACTGACTTGGAGAATCTCTTTGAGCTGTTCTAAACCAGTTCTCATCTGTTTAAAGTCATTTTCTCTGAATCATCCATGTTTTCATGTAGTTTCCTATATTCTTCCTTCTGGTCCAAGTATAAGCTTTCCCCACTTTATCAAACAACTTCCTACACACTGTTATAAACAGAGGCAGCTCGGGAACATTGTCTCTCAACTGTGTTATCGAGTGTAGTACTACGTTTCAGTGAAGTGTAAGGCTTTCCAAAGCTGCCGAATGTGTTTCTTTCTCTATTTCAATGGTATTCTGCCTTGTATAACACACATTTACCACTCTAGTCTCTTTTAAGTAAAGAATACAGGATTCATACAGTGTTTCATGTGATCTTAACTCGAATTAAGGATTTCCCGGATCTTAGTTACCTTTTCTACACTAAGAACTGACTTGGAGAACCTCTTTGCGCTGTTCTAAACCAGTTCTCATCTGTTTACAGTCATTTTCTCTGAATTATCCATGTTTTCATGTAGTATCCTATATTCTTCCTTCTGGTCCAAGTATAAGCTTTCCCCACTTTATCAAACAACTTCCTACACACTGTTATGAACAGAGGCAGCTCGGGAACATTGTCTCTCAACTCTGTTACAGAGTGTATTCCTACATTTCAGTGAAGTGTAAGGCTTTCCAAAGCTGCCGAATGTGTTTCTTCCTCTATTTCACTGGTATTCTGCCTTGTATAACACACATTTACCCCTCTAGTCTCTTTTAAGTAAAGAATATAGGATTCATACAGTGTTTCATGTGATCTTAACTCGAATTAAGGATTACCCAGATCTTGTCTACCTTTGCTACACTATGAACTGACTTGGAGAATCTCTTTGAGCTGTTCTAAACCAGTTCTCATCAGTTTACAGTCATTTTCTCTGAATTATCCATGTTTTCATGTAGTTTCCTATATTCTTCCTTCTGTTCCAAGTATAAGCTTTCCCCACTTTATCAAACAACTTCCTACACACTGTTATGAACAGAGGCAGCTCGGGAACATTGTCTCTCAACTGTGTTACAGAGTGTAGTACTACATTTCAGTGAAGTGTAAGGCTTTCCAAAGCTGCCGAATGTGGTTCTTTCTCTATTTCAATGGTATTCTGCCTTGTATAACACACATTTACCACTCTAGTCTCTTTTAAGTAAAGAATACAGGATTCATACAGTGTTTCATGTGATCTTAACTCGAATTAAGGATTACCCAGATCTTGTCTACCTTTGCTACACTATGAACTGACTTGGAGAATCTCTTTGAGCTGTTCTAAACAAGTTCTCATCTGTTTACAGTCATTTTCTCTGAATTATCCATGTTTTCATGTAGTTTCCTATATTCTTCCTTCTGGTCCAAGTATAAGCTTTGCCCACTTTATCACACAACTTCCTACACACTGTTATGAACAGAGGCAGCTCGGGAACATTGTCTCTCAACTGTGTTATAGAGTGTAGTACTACGTTTCAGTGAAGTGTAAGGCTTTCCAAAGCTGCCGAATGTGTTTCTTTCTCTATTTCAATGGTATTCTGCCTTGTATAACACACATTTACCACTCTAGTCTCTTTTAAGAAAAGAATACAGGATTCATACAGTGTTTCATGTGATCTTAACTCGAATTAAGGATTTCCCGGATCTTAGCTACCTTTTCTACACTAAGAACTGACTTGGAGAATCTCTTTGCGCTGTTCTAAACCAGTTCTCATCTGTTTACAGTCATTTTCTCTGAATTATCCATGTTTTCATGTAGTTTGCTATATTCTTCCTTCTGTTCCAAGTATAAGCTTTCCCCACTTTATCAAACAACTTCCTACACACTGTTATGAACAGAGGCAGCTCGGGAACATTGTCTCTCAACTGTGTTACAGAGTGTAGTACTACATTTCAGTGAAGTGTAAGGCTTTCCAAAGCTGCCGAATGTGTTTCTTTCTCTATTTCAATGGTATTCTGCCTTGTATAACACACATTTACCACTCTAGTCTCTTTTAAGTAAACAATACAGGATTCATACAGTGTTTCATGTGATCTTAACTCGAATTAAGGATTTCCCGGATCTTAACTACCTTTTCTACACTAAGAACTGACTTGGGCAATCTCTTTCAGCTGTTCTAAACGAGTTCTCATCTGTTTACAGTCATTTTCTCTGAATTATCCATGTTTTCTTACAGTTTCTTATATTCTGCCTTCTGGTACAAGTATAATCTTTGCCCACTTTATCAAACAACTTCCTACACACTGTTATGAACAGAGGCTGCTCGGGAACATTGTCTCTCAACTGTGTTATAGAGTGTAGTACTACATTTCAGTGAAGTGTAAGGCCTTCCAAAGCTGCTGAACGTGTTTCTTTCACTATTTCAATGGTATTCTTCCTTGTTTAACACACATTTACCACTCTAGTCTCTTTTAAGTAAACAATAGAGGATTCATACAGTGTTTCATGTGATCTTAACTCGAATTAAGGATTTCCCGGATCTTAGCTACCTTTTCTACACTAAGAACTGACTTGGAGAATCTCTTTGAGCTGTTCTAAACCAGTTCTCATCTGTTTAAAGTCATTTTCTCTGAATCATCCATGTTTTCATGTAGTTTCCTATATTCTTCCTTCTGGTCCAAGTATAAGCTTTGCCCACTTTATCAAACAACTTCCTACACACTGTTATGAACAGAGGCAGCTCGGGAACATTGTCTCTCAACTGTGTTACAGAGTGTAGTACTACATTTCAGTGAAGTGTAAGGCTTTCCAAAGCTGCCAAATGTGTTTCTTTCTCTATTTCAATGGTATTCTGCCTTGTATAACACACATTTACCACTCTAGTCTCTTTTAAGTAAACAATACAGGATTCATACCGTGTTTCATGTGATCTTAACTCGAATTAAGGATTTCCCGGATCTTAACTACCTTTTCTACACTAAGAACTGACTTGGGCAATCTCTTTCAGCTGTTCTAAACGAGTTCTCATCTGTTTACAGTCATTTTCTCTGAATTATCCATGTTTTCTTACAGTTTCTTATATTCTGCCTTCTGGTACAAGTATAATCTTTGCCCACTTTATCAAACAACTTCCTACACACTGTTATGAACTGAGGCAGCTCGGGAACATTGTCTCTCAACTGTGTTATAGAGTGTAGTACTACATTTCAGTGAAGTGTAAGGCCTTCCAAAGCTGCTGAACGTGTTTCTTTCACTATTTCAATGGTATTCTTCCTTGTTTAACACACATTTACCACTCTAGTCTCTTTTAAGTAAACAATAGAGGATTCATACAGTGTTTCATGTGATCTTAACTCGAATTAAGGATTTCCCGGATCTTAGCTACCTTTTCTACACTAAGAACTGACTTGGAGAATCTCTTTGAGCTGTTCTAAACCAGTTCTCATCTGTTTAAAGTCATTTTCTCTGAATCATCCATGTTTTCATGTAGTTTCCTATATTCTTCCTTCTGGTCCAAGTATAAGCTTTGCCCACTTTATCAAACAACTTCCTACACACTGTTTTGAACAGAGGCAGCTCGGGAACATTGTCTCTCAACTGTGTTATAGAGTGTAGTACTACGTTTCAGTGAAGTATAAGGCTTTCCAAAGCTGCCGAATGTGTTTCTTTCTCTATTTTCATGGTATTCTGCCTTGTATAACACACATTTTCCACTCTAGTCTCTTTTAAGTAAACAATACAGGATTCATACAGTGTTTCATGTGATCTTAACTCGAATTAAGGATTTCCCGGATCTTAGTTACCTTTTCTACACTAAGAACTGACTTGGAGAACCTCTTTGCGCTGTTCTAAACCAGTTCTCATCTGTTTACAGTCATTTTCTCTGAATTATCCATGTTTTCATGTAGTATCCTATATTCTTCCTTCTGGTCCAAGTATAAGCTTTCCCCACTTTATCAAACAACTTCCTACACACTGTTATGAACAGAGGCAGCTCGGGAACATTGTCTCTCAACTCTGTTACAGAGTGTATTCCTACATTTCAGTGAAGTGTAAGGCTTTCCAAAGCTGCCGAATGTGTTTCTTCCTCTATTTCACTGGTATTCTGCCTTGTATAACACACATTTACCCCTCTAGTCTCTTTTAAGTAAAGAATATAGGATTCATACAGTGTTTCATGTGATCTTAACTCGAATTAAGGATTACCCAGATCTTGTCTACCTTTGCTACACTATGAACTGACTTGGAGAATCTCTTTGAGCTGTTCTAAACCAGTTCTCATCAGTTTACAGTCATTTTCTCTGAATTATCCATGTTTTCATGTAGTTTCCTATATTCTTCCTTCTGGTCCAAGTATAAGCTTTCCCCACTTTATCAAACAACTTCCTACACACTGTTATGAACAGAGGCAGCTCGGGAACATTGTCTCTCAACTGTGTTACAGAGTGTAGTACTACATTTCAGTGAAGTGTAAGGCTTTCCAAAGCTGCCGAATGTGGTTCTTTCTCTATTTCAATGGTATTCAGCCTTGTATAACACACATTTACCACTCTAGTCTCTTTTAAGTAAAGAATACAGGATTCATACAGTGTTTCATGTGATCTTAACTCGAATTAAGGATTACCCAGATCTTGTCTACCTTTGCTACACTATGAACTGACTTGGAGAATCTCTTTGAGCTGTTCTAAACAAGTTCTCATCTGTTTACAGTCATTTTCTCTGAATTATCCATGTTTTCATGTAGTTTCCTATATTCTTCCTTCTGGTCCAAGTATAAGCTTTGCCCACTTTATCACACAACTTCCTACACACTGTTATGAACAGAGGCAGCTCCGGAACATTGTCTCTCAACTGTGTTATAGAGTGTAGTACTACGTTTCAGTGAAGTGTAAGGCTTTCCAAAGCTGCCGAATGTGTTTCTTTCTCTATTTCAATGGTATTCTGCCTTGTATAACACACATTTACCACTCTAGTCTCTTTTAAGAAAAGAATACAGGATTCATACAGTGTTTCATGTGATCTTAACTCGAATTAAGGATTTCCCGGATCTTAGCTACCTTTTCTACACTAAGAACTGACTTGGAGAATCTCTTTGCGCTGTTCTAAACCAGTTCTCATCTGTTTACAGTCATTTTCTCTGAATTATCCATGTTTTCATGTAGTTTGCTATATTCTTCCTTCTGGTCCAAGTATAAGCTTTCCCCACTTTATCAAACAACTTCCTACACACTGTTATGAACAGAGGCAGCTCGGGAACATTGTCTCTCAACTGTGTTACAGAGTGTAGTACTACATTTCAGTGAAGTGTAAGGCTTTCCAAAGCTGCCGAATGTGTTTCTTTCTCTATTTCAATGGTATTCTGCCTTGTATAACACACATTTACCACTCTAGTCTCTTTTAAGTAAACAATACAGGATTCATACAGTGTTTCATGTGATCTTAACTCGAATTAAGGATTTCCCGGATCTTAACTACCTTTTCTACACTAAGAACTGACTTGGGCAATCTCTTTCAGCTGTTCTAAACGAGTTCTCATCTGTTTACAGTCATTTTCTCTGAATTATCCATGTTTTCTTACAGTTTCTTATATTCTGCCTTCTGGTACAAGTATAATCTTTGCCCACTTTATCAAACAACTTCCTACACACTGTTATGAACAGAGGCTGCTCGGGAACATTGTCTCTCAACTGTGTTATAGAGTGTAGTACTACATTTCAGTGAAGTGTAAGGCCTTCCAAAGCTGCTGAACGTGTTTCTTTCACTATTTCAATGGTATTCTTCCTTGTTTAACACACATTTACCACTCTAGTCTCTTTTAAGTAAACAATAGAGGATTCATACAGTGTTTCATGTGATCTTAACTCGAATTAAGGATTTCCCGGATCTTAGCTACCTTTTCTACACTAAGAACTGACTTGGAGAATCTCTTTGAGCTGTTCTAAACCAGTTCTCATCTGTTTAAAGTCATTTTCTCTGAATCATCCATGTTTTCATGTAGTTTCCTATATTCTTCCTTCTGGTCCAAGTATAAGCTTTGCCCACTTTATCAAACAACTTCCTACACACTGTTATGAACAGAGGCAGCTCGGGAACATTGTCTCTCAACTGTGTTACAGAGTGTAGTACTACATTTCAGTGAAGTGTAAGGCTTTCCAAAGCTGCCAAATGTGTTTCTTTCTCTATTTCAATGGTATTCTGCCTTGTATAACACACATTTACCACTCTAGTCTCTTTTAAGTAAACAATACAGGATTCATACCGTGTTTCATGTGATCTTAACTCGAATTAAGGATTTCCCGGATCTTAACTACCTTTTCTACACTAAGAACTGACTTGGGCAATCTCTTTCAGCTGTTCTAAACGAGTTCTCATCTGTTTACAGTCATTTTCTCTGAATTATCCATGTTTTCTTACAGTTTCTTATATTCTGCCTTCTGGTACAAGTATAATCTTTGCCCACTTTATCAAACAACTTCCTACACACTGTTATGAACTGAGGCAGCTCGGGAACATTGTCTCTCAACTGTGTTATAGAGTGTAGTACTACGTTTCAGTGAAGTATAAGGCTTTCCAAAGCTGCCGAATGTGTTTCTTTCTCTATTTTCATGGTATTCTGCCTTGTATAACACACATTTACCACTCTAGTCTCTTTTAAGTAAAGAATACAGGATTCATACAGTGTTTCATGTGATCTTAACTCGAATTAAGGATTTCCCGGATCTTAGCTACCTTTTCTACACTAAGAACTGACTTGGAGAATCTTTTTGCGCTGTTCTAAACCAGTTCTCATCTGTTTACAGTCATTTTCTCTGAATTATCCATGTTTTCATGTAGTTTCCTATATTCTTCCTTCTGGTCCAAGTATAAGCTTTCCCCACTTTATCAAACAACTTCCTACACACTGGTATAAACAGAGGCAGCTCGGGAACATTGTCTCTCAACTGTGTTACAGAGTGTAGTACTACATTTCAGTCAAGTGTAAGGCTTTCCAAAGCTGCGGAATGTGTTTCTTTCTCTATTTCAATGGTATTCTGCCTTGTATAACACACATTTACCACTCTAGTCTCTTTTAAGTAAAGAATAGAGGATTCATACAGTGTTTCATGTGATCTTAACTCGAATTAAGGATTTCCCGGATCTTAGCTACCTTTTCTACACTAAGAACTGACTTGGAGAATCTCTTTGAGCTGTTCTAAACCAGTTCTCATCTGTTTACAGTCATTTTCTCTTAATTATCCATGTTTTCATGTAGTTTCCTATATTCTTCCTTCTGGTCCAAGTATAAGCTTTCCCCACTTTATCAAACAACTTCCTACACACTGTTATGAACAGAGGCAGCTCGGGAACATTATCTCTCAACTGTGTTACAGAGTGTAGTACTACATTTCAGTGAAGTGTAAGGCTTTCCAAAGCTGCCGAATGTGTTTCTTTCTCTATTTCAATGGTATTCTGCCTTGTATAACACACATTTACCACTCTAGTCTCTTTTAAGTAAACAATACAGGATTCATACAGTGTTTCATGTGATCTTAACTTGAATTAAGGATTTCCCGGATCTTAACTACCTTTTCTACACTAAGAACTGACTTGGGCAATCTCTTTCAGCTGTTCTAAACGAGTTCTCATCTGTTTACAGTCATTTTCTCTGAATTATCCATGTTTTCTTACAGTTTCTTATATTCTGCCTTCTGGTACAAGTATAATCTTTGCCCACTTTATCAAACAACTTCCTACACACTGTTATGAACTGAGGCAGCTCGGGAACATTGTCTCTCAACTGTGTTATAGAGTGTAGTACTACATTTCAGTGAAGTGTAAGGCCTTCCAAAGCTGCTGAACGTGTTTCTTTCACTATTTCAATGGTATTCTTCCTTGTTTAACACACATTTACCACTCTAGTCTCTTTTAAGTAAACAATAGAGGATTCATACAGTGTTTCATGTGATCTTAACTCGAATTAAGGATTTCCCGGATCTTAGCTACCTTTTCTACACTAAGAACTGACTTGGAGAATCTCTTTGAGCTGTTCTAAACCAGTTCTCATCTGTTTAAAGTCATTTTCTCTGAATCATCCATGTTTTCATGTAGTTTCCTATATTCTTCCTTCTGGTCCAAGTATAAGCTTTGCCCACTTTATCAAACAACTTCCTACACACTGTTTTGAACAGAGGCAGCTCGGGAACATTGTCTCTCAACTGTGTTATAGAGTGTAGTACTACGTTTCAGTGAAGTATAAGGCTTTCCAAAGCTGCCGAATGTGTTTCTTTCTCTATTTTCATGGTATTCTGCCTTGTATAACACACATTTACCACTCTAGTCTCTTTTAAGTAAAGAATACAGGATTCATACAGTGTTTCATGTGATCTTAACTCGAATTAAGGATTTCCCGGATCTTAGCTACTTTTTCTACACTAAGAACTGACTTGGAGAATCTTTTTGCGCTGTTCTAAACCAGTTCTCATCTGTTTACAGTCATTTTCTCTGAATTATCCATGTTTTCATGTAGTTTCCTATATTCTTCCTTCTGGTCCAAGTATAAGCTTTCCCCACTTTATCAAACAACTTCCTACACACTGGTATAAACAGAGGCAGCTCGGGAACATTGTCTCTCAACTGTGTTACAGAGTGTAGTACTACATTTCAGTCAAGTGTAAGGCTTTCCAAAGCTGCGGAATGTGTTTCTTTCTCTATTTCAATGGTATTCTGCCTTGTATAACACACATTTACCACTCTAGTCTCTTTTAAGTAAACAATAGAGGATTCATACAGTGTTTCATGTGATCTTAACTCGAATTAAGGATTTCCCGGATCTTAGCTACCTTTTCTACACTAAGAACTGACTTGGAGAATCTCTTTGAGCTGTTCTAAACCAGTTCTCATCTGTTTACAGTCATTTTCTCTTAATTATCCATGTTTTCATGTAGTTTCCTATATTCTTCCTTCTGGTCCAAGTATAAGCTTTCCCCACTTTATCAAACAACTTCCTACACACTGTTATGAACAGAGGCAGCTCGGGAACATTATCTCTCAACTGTGTTACAGAGTGTAGTACTACATTTCAGTGAAGTGTAAGGCTTTCCAAAGCTGCCGAATGTGTTTCTTTCTCTATTTCAATGGTATTCTGCCTTGTATAACACACATTTACCACTCTAGTCTCTTTTAAGTAAACAATACAGGATTCATACAGTGTTTCATGTGATCTTAACTTGAATTAAGGATTTCCCGGATCTTAACTACCTTTTCTACACTAAGAACTGACTTGGGCAATCTCTTTCAGCTGTTCTAAACGAGTTCTCATCTGTTTACAGACATTTTCTCTGAATTATCCATGTTTTCATACAATTTCTTATATTCTGCCTTTTGGTACAAGTATAATCTTTGCCCACTTTATCAAACAACTTCCTACACACTGTTATGAACTGAGGCAGCTCGGGAACATTGTCTCTCAACTGTGTTATAGAGTGTAGTACTACATTTCAGTGAAGTGTAAGGCCTTCCAAAGCTGCTGAACGTGTTTCTTTCACTATTTCAATGGTATTCTGCTTTGTATAACACACATTTACCACTCTAGTCTCTTTTAAGTAAACAATACAGGATTCATACAGTGTTTCATGTGATCTTAACTCGAATTAAGGATTTCCCGGATCTTAGCTACCTTTTCTACACTAAGAACTGACTTGGAGAATCTCTTTGAGCTGTTCTAAACCAGTTCTCATCTGTTTACAGTCATTATCTCTGAATTATCCATGTTTTCATGTAGTTTCCTATATTCTTCCTTCTGGTCCAAGTATAAGCTTTCCCCACTTTATCAAACAACTTCCTACACACTGTTATGAACAGAGGCAGCTCGGGAACATTGTCTCTCAACTATGTTACAGAGTGTAGTACTACATTTCAGTGAAGTGTAAGGCTTTCCAAAGCTGCCGAATGTGTTTCTTTCTCTATTTCAATGGTATTCTGCCTTGTATAACACACATTTACCACTCTAGTCTCTTTTAAGTAAACAATACAGGATTCATACAGTGTTTCATGTGATCTTAACTCGAATTAAGGATTTCCCGGATCTTAGCTACCTTTTCTACACTAAGAACTGACTTGGAGAATCTCTTTGCGCTGTTCTAAACCAGTTCTCATCTGTTTACAGTCATTTTCTCTGAATTATCCATGTTTTCATGTAGTTTCCTATATTCTTCCTTCTGGTCCAAGTATAAGCTTTCCCCACTTTATCAAACAACTTCCTACACACTGTTATGAACAGAGGCAGCTCGGGAACATTGTCTCTCAACTGTGTTACAGAGTGTAGTACTACATTTCAGTGAAGTGTAAGGCTTTCCAAAGCTGCCGAATGTGTTTCTTTCTCTATTTCAATGGTATTCTGCCTTGTATAACACACATTTACCACTCTAGTCTCTTTTAAGTAAAGAATACAGGATTCATACAGTGTTTCATGTGATCTTAACTCGAATTAAGGATTTCCCGGATCTTAGCTACCTTTTCTACACTAAGAACTGACTTGGAGAATCTCTTTGAGCTGTTCTAAACCAGTTCTCATCTGTTTAAAGTCATTTTCTCTGAATCATCCATGTTTTCATGTAGTTTCCTATATTCTTCCTTCTGGTCCAAGTATAAGCTTTGCCCACTTTATCAAACAACTTCCTACACACTGTTATGAACAGAGGCAGCTCGGGAACATTGTCTCTCAACTGTGTTACAGAGTGTAGTACTACATTTCAGTGAAGTGTAAGGCTTTCCAAAGCTGCCAAATGTGTTTCTTTCTCTATTTCAATGGTATTCTGCCTTGTATAACACACATTTACCACTCTAGTCTCTTTTAAGTAAACAATACAGGATTCATACCGTGTTTCATGTGATCTTAACTCGAATTAAGGATTTCCCGGATCTTAACTACCTTTTCTACACTAAGAACTGACTTGGGCAATCTCTTTCAGCTGTTCTAAACGAGTTCTCATCTGTTTACAGTCATTTTCTCTGAATTATCCATGTTTTCTTACAGTTTCTTATATTCTGCCTTCTGGTACAAGTATAATCTTTGCCCACTTTATCAAACAACTTCCTACACACTGTTATGAACTGAGGCAGCTCGGGAACATTGTCTCTCAACTGTGTTATAGAGTGTAGTACTACATTTCAGTGAAGTGTAAGGCCTTCCAAAGCTGCTGAACGTGTTTCTTTCACTATTTCAATGGTATTCTTCCTTGTTTAACACACATTTACCACTCTAGTCTCTTTTAAGTAAACAATAGAGGATTCATACAGTGTTTCATGTGATCTTAACTCGAATTAAGGATTTCCCGGATCTTAGCTACCTTTTCTACACTAAGAACTGACTTGGAGAATCTCTTTGAGCTGTTCTAAACCAGTTCTCATCTGTTTAAAGTCATTTTCTCTTAATCATCCATGTTTTCATGTAGTTTCCTATATTCTTCCTTCTGGTCCAAGTATAAGCTTTGCCCACTTTATCAAACAACTTCCTACACACTGTTTTGAACAGAGGCAGCTCGGGAACATTGTCTCTCAACTGTGTTATAGAGTGTAGTACTACGTTTCAGTGAAGTATAAGGCTTTCCAAAGCTGCCGAATGTGTTTCTTTCTCTATTTTCATGGTATTCTGCCTTGTATAACACACATTTACCACTCTAGTCTCTTTTAAGTAAAGAATACAGGATTCATACAGTGTTTCATGTGATCTTAACTCGAATTAAGGATTTCCCGGATCTTAGCTACCTTTTCTACACTAAGAACTGACTTGGAGAATCTTTTTGCGCTGTTCTAAACCAGTTCTCATCTGTTTACAGTCATTTTCTCTGAATTATCCATGTTTTCATGTAGTTTCCTATATTCTTCCTTCTGGTCCAAGTATAAGCTTTCCCCACTTTATCAAACAACTTCCTACACACTGGTATAAACAGAGGCAGCTCGGGAACATTGTCTCTCAACTGTGTTACAGAGTGTAGTACTACATTTCAGTCAAGTGTAAGGCTTTCCAAAGCTGCGGAATGTGTTTCTTTCTCTATTTCAATGGTATTCTGCCTTGTATAACACACATTTACCACTCTAGTCTCTTTTAAGTAAACAATAGAGGATTCATACAGTGTTTCATGTGATCTTAACTCGAATTAAGGATTTCCCGGATCTTAGCTACCTTTTCTACACTAAGAACTGACTTGGAGAATCTCTTTGAGCTGTTCTAAACCAGTTCTCATCTGTTTACAGTCATTTTCTCTTAATTATCCATGTTTTCATGTAGTTTCCTATATTCTTCCTTCTGGTCCAAGTATAAGCTTTCCCCACTTTATCAAACAACTTCCTACACACTGTTATGAACAGAGGCAGCTCGGGAACATTATCTCTCAACTGTGTTACAGAGTGTAGTACTACATTTCAGTGAAGTGTAAGGCTTTCCAAAGCTGCCGAATGTGTTTCTTTCTCTATTTCAATGGTATTCTGCCTTGTATAACACACATTTACCACTCTAGTCTCTTTTAAGTAAACAATACAGGATTCATACAGTGTTTCATGTGATCTTAACTTGAATTAAGGATTTCCCGGATCTTAACTACCTTTTCTACACTAAGAACTGACTTGGGCAATCTCTTTCAGCTGTTCTAAACGAGTTCTCATCTGTTTACAGTCATTTTCTCTGAATTATCCATGTTTTCATACAATTTCTTATATTCTGCCTTTTGGTACAAGTATAATCTTTGCCCACTTTATCAAACAACTTCCTACACACTGTTATGAACTGAGGCAGCTCGGGAACATTGTCTCTCAACTGTGTTATAGAGTGTAGTACTACATTTCAGTGAAGTGTAAGGCCTTCCAAAGCTGCTGAACGTGTTTCTTTCACTATTTCAATGGTATTCTGCTTTGTATAACACGCATTTACCACTCTAGTCTCTTTTAAGTAAACAATACAGGATTCATACAGTGTTTCATGTGATCTTAACTCGAATTAAGGATTTCCCGGATCTTAGCTACCTTTTCTACACTAAGAACTGACTTGGAGAATCTCTTTGAGCTGTTCTAAACCAGTTCTCATCTGTTTACAGTCATTATCTCTGAATTATCCATGTTTTCATGTAGTTTCCTATATTCTTCCTTCTGGTCCAAGTATAAGCTTTCCCCACTTTATCAAACAACTTCCTACACACTGTTATGAACAGAGGCAGCTCGGGAACATTGTCTCTCAACTATGTTACAGAGTGTAGTACTACATTTCAGTGAAGTGTAAGGCTTTCCAAAGCTGCCGAATGTGTTTCTTTCTCTATTTCAATGGTATTCTGCCTTGTATAACACACATTTACCACTCTAGTCTCTTTTAAGTAAACAATACAGGATTCATACAGTGTTTCATGTGATCTTAACTCGAATTAAGGATTACCCAGATCTTGTCTACCTTTGCTACACTATGAACTGACTTGGAGAATCTCTTTGAGCTGTTCTAAACAAGTTCTCATCTGTTTACAGTAATTTTCTCTGAATTATCCATGTTTTCATGTAGTTTCCTATATTCTTCCTTCTGGTCCAAGTATAAGCTTTGCCCACTTTATCACACAACTTCCTACACACTGTTATGAACAGAGGCAGCTCGGGAACATTGTCTCTCAACTGTGTTACAGAGTGTAGTACTACATTTCAGTGAAGTGTAAGGCCTTCCAAAGCTGCCGAATGTGTTTCTTTCTCTATTTCAATGGTATTCTGCCTTGTATAACACACATTTACCACTCTAGTCTCTTTTAAGTAAAGAATACAGGATTCATACAGTGTTTCATGTGATCTTAACTCGAATTAAGGATTTCTCGGATCTTAGCTACCTTTTCTACACTAAGAACTGACTTGGAGAATCTCTTTGAGCTGTTCTAAACCAGTTCTCATCTGTTTAAAGTCATTTTCTCTGATCATCCATGTTTTCATGTAGTTTCCTATATTCTTCCTTCTGGTCCAAGTATAAGCTTTCCCCACTTTATCAAACAACTTCATACACACTGTTATAAACAGAGGCAGCTCGGGAACATTGTCTCTCAACTGTGTTATAGAGTGTAGTACTACGTTTCAGTGAAGTGTAAGGCTTTCCAAAGCTGCCGAATGTGTTTCTTTCTCTATTTCAATGGTATTCTGCCTTGTATAACACACATTTACCACTCTAGTCTCTTTTAAGTAAAGAATACAGGATTCATACAGTGTTTCATGTGATCTTAACTCGAATTAAGGATTTCCCGGATCTTAGTTACCTTTTCTACACTAAGAACTGACTTGGAGAACCTCTTTGCGCTGTTCTAAACCAGTTCTCATCTGTTTACAGTCATTTTCTCTGAATTATCCATGTTTTCATGTAGTATCCTATATTCTTCCTTCTGGTCCAAGTATAAGCTTTCCCCACTTTATCAAACAACTTCCTACACACTGTTATGAACAGAGGCAGCTCGGGAACATTGTCTCTCAACTCTGTTACAGAGTGTATTCCTACATTTCAGTGAAGTGTAAGGCTTTCCAAAGCTGCCGAATGTGTTTCTTCCTCTATTTCACTGGTATTCTGCCTTGTATAACACACATTTACCCCTCTAGTCTCTTTTAAGTAAAGAATATAGGATTCATACAGTGTTTCATGTGATCTTAACTCGAATTAAGGATTACCCAGATCTTGTCTACCTTTGCTACACTATGAACTGACTTGGAGAATCTCTTTGAGCTGTTCTAAACCAGTTCTCATCAGTTTACAGTCATTTTCTCTGAATTATCCATGTTTTCATGTAGTTTCCTATATTCTTCCTTCTGTTCCAAGTATAAGCTTTCCCCACTTTATCAAACAACTTCCTACACACTGTTATGAACAGAGGCAGCTCGGGAACATTGTCTCTCAACTGTGTTACAGAGTGTAGTACTACATTTCAGTGAAGTGTAAGGCTTTCCAAAGCTGCCGAATGTGGTTCTTTCTCTATTTCAATGGTATTCTGCCTTGTATAACACACATTTACCACTCTAGTCTCTTTTAAGTAAAGAATACAGGATTCATACAGTGTTTCATGTGATCTTAACTCGAATTAAGGATTACCCAGATCTTGTCTACCTTTGCTACACTATGAACTGACTTGGAGAATCTCTTTGAGCTGTTCTAAACAAGTTCTCATCTGTTTACAGTCATTTTCTCTGAATTATCCATGTTTTCATGTAGTTTCCTATATTCTTCCTTCTGGTCCAAGTATAAGCTTTGCCCACTTTATCACACAACTTCCTACACACTGTTATGAACAGAGGCAGCTCGGGAACATTGTCTCTCAACTGTGTTATAGAGTGTAGTACTACGTTTCAGTGAAGTGTAAGGCTTTCCAAAGCTGCCGAATGTGTTTCTTTCTCTATTTCAATGGTATTCTGCCTTGTATAACACACATTTACCACTCTAGTCTCTTTTAAGAAAAGAATACAGGATTCATACAGTGTTTCATGTGATCTTAACTCGAATTAAGGATTTCCCGGATCTTAGCTACCTTTTCTACACTAAGAACTGACTTGGAGAATCTCTTTGCGCTGTTCTAAACCAGTTCTCATCTGTTTACAGTCATTTTCTCTGAATTATCCATGTTTTCATGTAGTTTGCTATATTCTTCCTTCTGTTCCAAGTATAAGCTTTCCCCACTTTATCAAACAACTTCCTACACACTGTTATGAACAGAGGCAGCTCGGGAACATTGTCTCTCAACTGTGTTACAGAGTGTAGTACTACATTTCAGTGAAGTGTAAGGCTTTCCAAAGCTGCCGAATGTGTTTCTTTCTCTATTTCAATGGTATTCTGCCTTGTATAACACACATTTACCACTCTAGTCTCTTTTAAGTAAACAATACAGGATTCATACAGTGTTTCATGTGATCTTAACTCGAATTAAGGATTTCCCGGATCTTAACTACCTTTTCTACACTAAGAACTGACTTGGGCAATCTCTTTCAGCTGTTCTAAACGAGTTCTCATCTGTTTACAGTCATTTTCTCTGAATTATCCATGTTTTCTTACAGTTTCTTATATTCTGCCTTCTGGTACAAGTATAATCTTTGCCCACTTTATCAAACAACTTCCTACACACTGTTATGAACAGAGGCTGCTCGGGAACATTGTCTCTCAACTGTGTTATAGAGTGTAGTACTACATTTCAGTGAAGTGTAAGGCCTTCCAAAGCTGCTGAACGTGTTTCTTTCACTATTTCAATGGTATTCTTCCTTGTTTAACACACATTTACCACTCTAGTCTCTTTTAAGTAAACAATAGAGGATTCATACAGTGTTTCATGTGATCTTAACTCGAATTAAGGATTTCCCGGATCTTAGCTACCTTTTCTACACTAAGAACTGACTTGGAGAATCTCTTTGAGCTGTTCTAAACCAGTTCTCATCTGTTTAAAGTCATTTTCTCTGAATCATCCATGTTTTCATGTAGTTTCCTATATTCTTCCTTCTGGTCCAAGTATAAGCTTTGCCCACTTTATCAAACAACTTCCTACACACTGTTATGAACAGAGGCAGCTCGGGAACATTGTCTCTCAACTGTGTTACAGAGTGTAGTACTACATTTCAGTGAAGTGTAAGGCTTTCCAAAGCTGCCAAATGTGTTTCTTTCTCTATTTCAATGGTATTCTGCCTTGTATAACACACATTTACCACTCTAGTCTCTTTTAAGTAAACAATACAGGATTCATACCGTGTTTCATGTGATCTTAACTCGAATTAAGGATTTCCCGGATCTTAACTACCTTTTCTACACTAAGAACTGACTTGGGCAATCTCTTTCAGCTGTTCTAAACGAGTTCTCATCTGTTTACAGTCATTTTCTCTGAATTATCCATGTTTTCTTACAGTTTCTTATATTCTGCCTTCTGGTACAAGTATAATCTTTGCCCACTTTATCAAACAACTTCCTACACACTGTTATGAACTGAGGCAGCTCGGGAACATTGTCTCTCAACTGTGTTATAGAGTGTAGTACTACATTTCAGTGAAGTGTAAGGCCTTCCAAAGCTGCTGAACGTGTTTCTTTCACTATTTCAATGGTATTCTTCCTTGTTTAACACACATTTACCACTCTAGTCTCTTTTAAGTAAACAATAGAGGATTCATACAGTGTTTCATGTGATCTTAACTCGAATTAAGGATTTCCCGGATCTTAGCTACCTTTTCTACACTAAGAACTGACTTGGAGAATCTCTTTGAGCTGTTCTAAACCAGTTCTCATCTGTTTAAAGTCATTTTCTCTGAATCATCCATGTTTTCATGTAGTTTCCTATATTCTTCCTTCTGGTCCAAGTATAAGCTTTGCCCACTTTATCAAACAACTTCCTACACACTGTTTTGAACAGAGGCAGCTCGGGAACATTGTCTCTCAACTGTGTTATAGAGTGTAGTACTACGTTTCAGTGAAGTATAAGGCTTTCCAAAGCTGCCGAATGTGTTTCTTTCTCTATTTTCATGGTATTCTGCCTTGTATAACACACATTTTCCACTCTAGTCTCTTTTAAGTAAACAATACAGGATTCATACAGTGTTTCATGTGATCTTAACTCGAATTAAGGATTTCCCGGATCTTAGTTACCTTTTCTACACTAAGAACTGACTTGGAGAACCTCTTTGCGCTGTTCTAAACCAGTTCTCATCTGTTTACAGTCATTTTCTCTGAATTATCCATGTTTTCATGTAGTATCCTATATTCTTCCTTCTGGTCCAAGTATAAGCTTTCCCCACTTTATCAAACAACTTCCTACACACTGTTATGAACAGAGGCAGCTCGGGAACATTGTCTCTCAACTCTGTTACAGAGTGTATTCCTACATTTCAGTGAAGTGTAAGGCTTTCCAAAGCTGCCGAATGTGTTTCTTCCTCTATTTCACTGGTATTCTGCCTTGTATAACACACATTTACCCCTCTAGTCTCTTTTAAGTAAAGAATATAGGATTCATACAGTGTTTCATGTGATCTTAACTCGAATTAAGGATTACCCAGATCTTGTCTACCTTTGCTACACTATGAACTGACTTGGAGAATCTCTTTGAGCTGTTCTAAACCAGTTCTCATCAGTTTACAGTCATTTTCTCTGAATTATCCATGTTTTCATGTAGTTTCCTATATTCTTCCTTCTGGTCCAAGTATAAGCTTTCCCCACTTTATCAAACAACTTCCTACACACTGTTATGAACAGAGGCAGCTCGGGAACATTGTCTCTCAACTGTGTTACAGAGTGTAGTACTACATTTCAGTGAAGTGTAAGGCTTTCCAAAGCTGCCGAATGTGGTTCTTTCTCTATTTCAATGGTATTCAGCCTTGTATAACACACATTTACCACTCTAGTCTCTTTTAAGTAAAGAATACAGGATTCATACAGTGTTTCATGTGATCTTAACTCGAATTAAGGATTACCCAGATCTTGTCTACCTTTGCTACACTATGAACTGACTTGGAGAATCTCTTTGAGCTGTTCTAAACAAGTTCTCATCTGTTTACAGTCATTTTCTCTGAATTATCCATGTTTTCATGTAGTTTCCTATATTCTTCCTTCTGGTCCAAGTATAAGCTTTGCCCACTTTATCACACAACTTCCTACACACTGTTATGAACAGAGGCAGCTCGGGAACATTGTCTCTCAACTGTGTTATAGAGTGTAGTACTACGTTTCAGTGAAGTGTAAGGCTTTCCAAAGCTGCCGAATGTGTTTCTTTCTCTATTTCAATGGTATTCTGCCTTGTATAACACACATTTACCACTCTAGTCTCTTTTAAGAAAAGAATACAGGATTCATACAGTGTTTCATGTGATCTTAACTCGAATTAAGGATTTCCCGGATCTTAGCTACCTTTTCTACACTAAGAACTGACTTGGAGAATCTCTTTGCGCTGTTCTAAACCAGTTCTCATCTGTTTACAGTCATTTTCTCTGAATTATCCATGTTTTCATGTAGTTTGCTATATTCTTCCTTCTGGTCCAAGTATAAGCTTTCCCCACTTTATCAAACAACTTCCTACACACTGTTATGAACAGAGGCAGCTCGGGAACATTGTCTCTCAACTGTGTTACAGAGTGTAGTACTACATTTCAGTGAAGTGTAAGGCTTTCCAAAGCTGCCGAATGTGTTTCTTTCTCTATTTCAATGGTATTCTGCCTTGTATAACACACATTTACCACTCTAGTCTCTTTTAAGTAAACAATACAGGATTCATACAGTGTTTCATGTGATCTTAACTCGAATTAAGGATTTCCCGGATCTTAACTACCTTTTCTACACTAAGAACTGACTTGGGCAATCTCTTTCAGCTGTTCTAAACGAGTTCTCATCTGTTTACAGTCATTTTCTCTGAATTATCCATGTTTTCTTACAGTTTCTTATATTCTGCCTTCTGGTACAAGTATAATCTTTGCCCACTTTATCAAACAACTTCCTACACACTGTTATGAACAGAGGCTGCTCGGGAACATTGTCTCTCAACTGTGTTATAGAGTGTAGTACTACATTTCAGTGAAGTGTAAGGCCTTCCAAAGCTGCTGAACGTGTTTCTTTCACTATTTCAATGGTATTCTTCCTTGTTTAACACACATTTACCACTCTAGTCTCTTTTAAGTAAACAATAGAGGATTCATACAGTGTTTCATGTGATCTTAACTCGAATTAAGGATTTCCCGGATCTTAGCTACCTTTTCTACACTAAGAACTGACTTGGAGAATCTCTTTGAGCTGTTCTAAACCAGTTCTCATCTGTTTAAAGTCATTTTCTCTGAATCATCCATGTTTTCATGTAGTTTCCTATATTCTTCCTTCTGGTCCAAGTATAAGCTTTGCCCACTTTATCAAACAACTTCCTACACACTGTTATGAACAGAGGCAGCTCGGGAACATTGTCTCTCAACTGTGTTACAGAGTGTAGTACTACATTTCAGTGAAGTGTAAGGCTTTCCAAAGCTGCCAAATGTGTTTCTTTCTCTATTTCAATGGTATTCTGCCTTGTATAACACACATTTACCACTCTAGTCTCTTTTAAGTAAACAATACAGGATTCATACCGTGTTTCATGTGATCTTAACTCGAATTAAGGATTTCCCGGATCTTAACTACCTTTTCTACACTAAGAACTGACTTGGGCAATCTCTTTCAGCTGTTCTAAACGAGTTCTCATCTGTTTACAGTCATTTTCTCTGAATTATCCATGTTTTCTTACAGTTTCTTATATTCTGCCTTCTGGTACAAGTATAATCTTTGCCCACTTTATCAAACAACTTCCTACACACTGTTATGAACTGAGGCAGCTCGGGAACATTGTCTCTCAACTGTGTTATAGAGTGTAGTACTACGTTTCAGTGAAGTATAAGGCTTTCCAAAGCTGCCGAATGTGTTTCTTTCTCTATTTTCATGGTATTCTGCCTTGTATAACACACATTTACCACTCTAGTCTCTTTTAAGTAAAGAATACAGGATTCATACAGTGTTTCATGTGATCTTAACTCGAATTAAGGATTTCCCGGATCTTAGCTACCTTTTCTACACTAAGAACTGACTTGGAGAATCTTTTTGCGCTGTTCTAAACCAGTTCTCATCTGTTTACAGTCATTTTCTCTGAATTATCCATGTTTTCATGTAGTTTCCTATATTCTTCCTTCTGGTCCAAGTATAAGCTTTCCCCACTTTATCAAACAACTTCCTACACACTGGTATAAACAGAGGCAGCTCGGGAACATTGTCTCTCAACTGTGTTACAGAGTGTAGTACTACATTTCAGTCAAGTGTAAGGCTTTCCAAAGCTGCGGAATGTGTTTCTTTCTCTATTTCAATGGTATTCTGCCTTGTATAACACACATTTACCACTCTAGTCTCTTTTAAGTAAAGAATAGAGGATTCATACAGTGTTTCATGTGATCTTAACTCGAATTAAGGATTTCCCGGATCTTAGCTACCTTTTCTACACTAAGAACTGACTTGGAGAATCTCTTTGAGCTGTTCTAAACCAGTTCTCATCTGTTTACAGTCATTTTCTCTTAATTATCCATGTTTTCATGTAGTTTCCTATATTCTTCCTTCTGGTCCAAGTATAAGCTTTCCCCACTTTATCAAACAACTTCCTACACACTGTTATGAACAGAGGCAGCTCGGGAACATTATCTCTCAACTGTGTTACAGAGTGTAGTACTACATTTCAGTGAAGTGTAAGGCTTTCCAAAGCTGCCGAATGTGTTTCTTTCTCTATTTCAATGGTATTCTGCCTTGTATAACACACATTTACCACTCTAGTCTCTTTTAAGTAAACAATACAGGATTCATACAGTGTTTCATGTGATCTTAACTTGAATTAAGGATTTCCCGGATCTTAACTACCTTTTCTACACTAAGAACTGACTTGGGCAATCTCTTTCAGCTGTTCTAAACGAGTTCTCATCTGTTTACAGTCATTTTCTCTGAATTATCCATGTTTTCTTACAGTTTCTTATATTCTGCCTTCTGGTACAAGTATAATCTTTGCCCACTTTATCAAACAACTTCCTACACACTGTTATGAACTGAGGCAGCTCGGGAACATTGTCTCTCAACTGTGTTATAGAGTGTAGTACTACATTTCAGTGAAGTGTAAGGCCTTCCAAAGCTGCTGAACGTGTTTCTTTCACTATTTCAATGGTATTCTTCCTTGTTTAACACACATTTACCACTCTAGTCTCTTTTAAGTAAACAATAGAGGATTCATACAGTGTTTCATGTGATCTTAACTCGAATTAAGGATTTCCCGGATCTTAGCTACCTTTTCTACACTAAGAACTGACTTGGAGAATCTCTTTGAGCTGTTCTAAACCAGTTCTCATCTGTTTAAAGTCATTTTCTCTGAATCATCCATGTTTTCATGTAGTTTCCTATATTCTTCCTTCTGGTCCAAGTATAAGCTTTGCCCACTTTATCAAACAACTTCCTACACACTGTTTTGAACAGAGGCAGCTCGGGAACATTGTCTCTCAACTGTGTTATAGAGTGTAGTACTACGTTTCAGTGAAGTATAAGGCTTTCCAAAGCTGCCGAATGTGTTTCTTTCTCTATTTTCATGGTATTCTGCCTTGTATAACACACATTTACCACTCTAGTCTCTTTTAAGTAAAGAATACAGGATTCATACAGTGTTTCATGTGATCTTAACTCGAATTAAGGATTTCCCGGATCTTAGCTACTTTTTCTACACTAAGAACTGACTTGGAGAATCTTTTTGCGCTGTTCTAAACCAGTTCTCATCTGTTTACAGTCATTTTCTCTGAATTATCCATGTTTTCATGTAGTTTCCTATATTCTTCCTTCTGGTCCAAGTATAAGCTTTCCCCACTTTATCAAACAACTTCCTACACACTGGTATAAACAGAGGCAGCTCGGGAACATTGTCTCTCAACTGTGTTACAGAGTGTAGTACTACATTTCAGTCAAGTGTAAGGCTTTCCAAAGCTGCGGAATGTGTTTCTTTCTCTATTTCAATGGTATTCTGCCTTGTATAACACACATTTACCACTCTAGTCTCTTTTAAGTAAACAATAGAGGATTCATACAGTGTTTCATGTGATCTTAACTCGAATTAAGGATTTCCCGGATCTTAGCTACCTTTTCTACACTAAGAACTGACTTGGAGAATCTCTTTGAGCTGTTCTAAACCAGTTCTCATCTGTTTACAGTCATTTTCTCTTAATTATCCATGTTTTCATGTAGTTTCCTATATTCTTCCTTCTGGTCCAAGTATAAGCTTTCCCCACTTTATCAAACAACTTCCTACACACTGTTATGAACAGAGGCAGCTCGGGAACATTATCTCTCAACTGTGTTACAGAGTGTAGTACTACATTTCAGTGAAGTGTAAGGCTTTCCAAAGCTGCCGAATGTGTTTCTTTCTCTATTTCAATGGTATTCTGCCTTGTATAACACACATTTACCACTCTAGTCTCTTTTAAGTAAACAATACAAGATTCATACAGTGTTTCATGTGATCTTAACTTGAATTAAGGATTTCCCGGATCTTAACTACCTTTTCTACACTAAGAACTGACTTGGGCAATCTCTTTCAGCTGTTCTAAACGAGTTCTCATCTGTTTACAGACATTTTCTCTGAATTATCCATGTTTTCATACAATTTCTTATATTCTGCCTTTTGGTACAAGTATAATCTTTGCCCACTTTATCAAACAACTTCCTACACACTGTTATGAACTGAGGCAGCTCGGGAACATTGTCTCTCAACTGTGTTATAGAGTGTAGTACTACATTTCAGTGAAGTGTAAGGCCTTCCAAAGCTGCTGAACGTGTTTCTTTCACTATTTCAATGGTATTCTGCTTTGTATAACACACATTTACCACTCTAGTCTCTTTTAAGTAAACAATACAGGATTCATACAGTGTTTCATGTGATCTTAACTCGAATTAAGGATTTCCCGGATCTTAGCTACCTTTTCTACACTAAGAACTGACTTGGAGAATCTCTTTGAGCTGTTCTAAACCAGTTCTCATCTGTTTACAGTCATTATCTCTGAATTATCCATGTTTTCATGTAGTTTCCTATATTCTTCCTTCTGGTCCAAGTATAAGCTTTCCCCACTTTATCAAACAACTTCCTACACACTGTTATGAACAGAGGCAGCTCGGGAACATTGTCTCTCAACTATGTTACAGAGTGTAGTACTACATTTCAGTGAAGTGTAAGGCTTTCCAAAGCTGCCGAATGTGTTTCTTTCTCTATTTCAATGGTATTCTGCCTTGTATAACACACATTTACCACTCTAGTCTCTTTTAAGTAAACAATACAGGATTCATACAGTGTTTCATGTGATCTTAACTCGAATTAAGGATTTCCCGGATCTTAGCTACCTTTTCTACACTAAGAACTGACTTGGAGAATCTCTTTGCGCTGTTCTAAACCAGTTCTCATCTGTTTACAGTCATTTTCTCTGAATTATCCATGTTTTCATGTAGTTTCCTATATTCTTCCTTCTGGTCCAAGTATAAGCTTTCCCCACTTTATCAAACAACTTCCTACACACTGTTATGAACAGAGGCAGCTCGGGAACATTGTCTCTCAACTGTGTTACAGAGTGTAGTACTACATTTCAGTGAAGTGTAAGGCTTTCCAAAGCTGCCGAATGTGTTTCTTTCTCTATTTCAATGGTATTCTGCCTTGTATAACACACATTTACCACTCTAGTCTCTTTTAAGTAAAGAATACAGGATTCATACAGTGTTTCATGTGATCTTAACTCGAATTAAGGATTTCCCGGATCTTAGCTACCTTTTCTACACTAAGAACTGACTTGGAGAATCTCTTTGAGCTGTTCTAAACCAGTTCTCATCTGTTTAAAGTCATTTTCTCTGAATCATCCATGTTTTCATGTAGTTTCCTATATTCTTCCTTCTGGTCCAAGTATAAGCTTTGCCCACTTTATCAAACAACTTCCTACACACTGTTATGAACAGAGGCAGCTCGGGAACATTGTCTCTCAACTGTGTTACAGAGTGTAGTACTACATTTCAGTGAAGTGTAAGGCTTTCCAAAGCTGCCAAATGTGTTTCTTTCTCTATTTCAATGGTATTCTGCCTTGTATAACACACATTTACCACTCTAGTCTCTTTTAAGTAAACAATACAGGATTCATACCGTGTTTCATGTGATCTTAACTCGAATTAAGGATTTCCCGGATCTTAACTACCTTTTCTACACTAAGAACTGACTTGGGCAATCTCTTTCAGCTGTTCTAAACGAGTTCTCATCTGTTTACAGTCATTTTCTCTGAATTATCCATGTTTTCTTACAGTTTCTTATATTCTGCCTTCTGGTACAAGTATAATCTTTGCCCACTTTATCAAACAACTTCCTACACACTGTTATGAACTGAGGCAGCTCGGGAACATTGTCTCTCAACTGTGTTATAGAGTGTAGTACTACATTTCAGTGAAGTGTAAGGCCTTCCAAAGCTGCTGAACGTGTTTCTTTCACTATTTCAATGGTATTCTTCCTTGTTTAACACACATTTACCACTCTAGTCTCTTTTAAGTAAACAATAGAGGATTCATACAGTGTTTCATGTGATCTTAACTCGAATTAAGGATTTCCCGGATCTTAGCTACCTTTTCTACACTAAGAACTGACTTGGAGAATCTCTTTGAGCTGTTCTAAACCAGTTCTCATCTGTTTAAAGTCATTTTCTCTTAATCATCCATGTTTTCATGTAGTTTCCTATATTCTTCCTTCTGGTCCAAGTATAAGCTTTGCCCACTTTATCAAACAACTTCCTACACACTGTTTTGAACAGAGGCAGCTCGGGAACATTGTCTCTCAACTGTGTTATAGAGTGTAGTACTACGTTTCAGTGAAGTATAAGGCTTTCCAAAGCTGCCGAATGTGTTTCTTTCTCTATTTTCATGGTATTCTGCCTTGTATAACACACATTTACCACTCTAGTCTCTTTTAAGTAAAGAATACAGGATTCATACAGTGTTTCATGTGATCTTAACTCGAATTAAGGATTTCCCGGATCTTAGCTACCTTTTCTACACTAAGAACTGACTTGGAGAATCTTTTTGCGCTGTTCTAAACCAGTTCTCATCTGTTTACAGTCATTTTCTCTGAATTATCCATGTTTTCATGTAGTTTCCTATATTCTTCCTTCTGGTCCAAGTATAAGCTTTCCCCACTTTATCAAACAACTTCCTACACACTGGTATAAACAGAGGCAGCTCGGGAACATTGTCTCTCAACTGTGTTACAGAGTGTAGTACTACATTTCAGTCAAGTGTAAGGCTTTCCAAAGCTGCGGAATGTGTTTCTTTCTCTATTTCAATGGTATTCTGCCTTGTATAACACACATTTACCACTCTAGTCTCTTTTAAGTAAACAATAGAGGATTCATACAGTGTTTCATGTGATCTTAACTCGAATTAAGGATTTCCCGGATCTTAACTACCTTTTCTACACTAAGAACTGACTTGGGCAATCTCTTTCAGCTGTTCTAAACGAGTTCTCATCTGTTCACAGTCATTTTCTCTGAATTATCCATGTTTTCATACAGTTTCTTATATTCTGCCTTCTGGTACAAGTATAATCTTTGCCCACTTTATCAAACAACTTCCTACACACTGTTATGAACTGAGGCAGCTCGGGAACATTGTCTCTCAACTGTGTTATAGAGTGTAGTACTACATTTCAGTGAAGTGTAAGGCCTTCCAAAGCTGCTGAACGTGTTTCTTTCACTATTTCAATGGTATTCTGCTTTGTATAACACACATTTACCACTCTAGTCTCTTTTAAGTAAACAATACAGGATTCATACAGTGTTTCATGTGATCTTAACTCGAATTAAGGATTTCCCGGATCTTAGCTACCTTTTCTACACTAAGAACTGACTTGGAGAATCTCTTTGAGCTGTTCTAAACCAGTTCTCATCTGTTTAAAGTCATTTTCTCTGAATCATCCATGTTTTCATGTAGTTTCCTATATTCTTCCTTCTGGTCCAAGTATAAGCTTTGCCCACTTTATCAAACAACTTCCTACACACTGTTTTGAACAGAGGCAGCTCGGGAACATTGTCTCTCAACTGTGTTATAGAGTGTAGTACTACTTTTCAGTGAAGTGTAAGGCTTTCCAAAGCTGCCGAATGTGTTTCTTCCTCTATTTCAATGGTATTCTGCCTTGTATAACACACATTTACCACTCTAGTCTCTTTTAAGTAAAGAATATAGGATTCATACAGTGTTTCATGTGATCTTAACTCGAATTAAGGATTATCCAGATCTTGTCTACCTTTGCTACACTATGAACTGACTTGGAGAATCTCTTTGAGCTGTTCTAAACCAGTTCTCATCTGTTTACAGTCATTTTCTCTGAATTATCCATGTTTTCATGTAGTTTCCTATATTCTTCCTTCTGGTCCAAGTATAAGCTTTCCCCACTTTATCAAACAACTTCCTACACACTGTTATGAACAGAGGCAGCTCAGGAACATTGTCTCTCAACTGTGTTACAGAGTGTAGTACTACATTTCAGTGAAGTGTAAGGCTTTCCAAAGCTGCCGAATGTGTTTCTTTCTCTATTTCAATGGTATTCTGCCTTGTATAACACACATTTACCACTCTAGTCTCTTTTAAGTAAAGAATACAGGATTCATACAGTGTTTCATGTGATCTTAACTCGAATTAAGGATTTCCCGGATCTTAGCTACCTTTTCTACACTAAGAACTGACTTGGAGAATCTCTTTGAGCTGTTCTAAACCAGTTCTCATCTGTTTACAGTCATTTTCTCTGAATTATCCATGTTTTCATGTAGTTTCCTATATTCTTCCTTCTGGTCCAAGTATAAGCTTTCCCCACTTTATCAAACAACTTCCTACACACTGTTATGAACAGAGGCAGCTCGGGAACATTATCTCTCAACTGTGTTACAGAGTGTAGTACTACATTTCAGTGAAGTGTAAGGCTTTCCAAAGCTGCCGAATGTGTTTCTTTCTCTATTTCAATGGTATTCTGCCTTGTATAACACACATTTACCACTCTAGTCTCTTTTAAGTAAACAATACAGGATTCATACAGTGTTTCATGTGATCTTAACTTGAATTAAGGATTTCCCGGATCTTAACTACCTTTTCTACACTAAGAACTAACTTGGGCAATCTCTTTCAGCTGATCTAAACGAGTTCTCATCTGTTTACAGTCATTTTCTCTGAATTATCCATGTTTTCATACAATTTCTTATATTCTGCCTTCTGGTACAAGTATAATCTTTGCCCACTTTATCAAACAACTTCCTACACACTGTTATGAACTGAGGCAGCTCGGGAACATTGTCTCTCAACTGTGTTATAGAGTGTAGTACTACATTTCAGTGAAGTGTAAGGCCTTCCAAAGCTGCTGAACGTGTTTCTTTCACTATTTCAATGGTATTCTGCTTTGTATAACACACATTTACCACTCTAGTCTCTTTTAAGTAAACAATACAGGATTCATACAGTGTTTCATGTGATCTTAACTCGAATTAAGGATTATCCAGATCTTAGCTACCTTTTCTACACTAAGAACTGACTTGGAGAATCTCTTTGCGCTGTTCTAAACCAGTTCTCATCTGTTTACAGTCATTTTCTCTGAATTATCCATGTTTTCATGTAGTTTCCTATATTCTTCCTTCTGGTCCAAGTATAAGCTTTCCCCACTTTATCAAACAACTTCCTACACACTGTTATGAACAGAGGCAGCTCGGGAACATTGTCTCTCAACTGTGTTACAGAGTGTAGTACTACATTTCAGTGAAGTGTAAGGCTTTCCAAAGCTGCCGAATGTGTTTCTTTCTCTATTTCAATGGTATTCTGCCTTGTATAACACACATTTACCACTCTAGTCTCTTTTAAGTAAACAATACAGGATTCATACAGTGTTTCATGTGATCTTAACTTGAATTAAGGATTTCCCGGATCTTAACTACCTTTTCTACACTAAGAACTGACTTGGGCAATCTCTTTCAGCTGTTCTAAACGAGTTCTCATCTGTTTACAGTCATTTTCTCTGAATTATCCATGTTTTCATACAGTTTCTTATATTCTGGCTTCTGGTACAAGTATAATCTTTGCCCACTTTATAAAACAACTTCCTACACACTGTTATGAACTGAAGCAGCTCGGGAACATTGTCTCTCAACTGTGTTATAGAGTGTAGTACTACATTTCAGTGAAGTGTAAGGCCTTCCAAAGCTGCTGAACGTGTTTCTTTCACTATTTCAATGGTATTCTGCTTTGTATAACACACATTTACCACTCTAGTCTCTTTTAAGTAAACAATACAGGATTCATACAGTGTTTCATGTGATCTTAACTCGAATTAAGGATTTCCCGGATCTTAGCTACCTTTTCTACACTAAGAACTGACTTGGAGAATCTCTTTGAGCTGTTCTAAACCAGTTCTCATCTGTTTACAGTCATTATCTCTGAATTATCCATGTTTTCATGTAGTTTCCTATATTCTTCCTTCTGGTCCAAGTATAAGCTTTCCCCACTTTATCAAACAACTTCCTACACACTGTTATGAACAGAGGCAGCTCGGGAACATTGTCTCTCAACTGTGTTACAGAGTGTAGTACTACATTTCAGTGAAGTGTAAGGCTTTCCAAAGCTGCCGAATGTGTTTCTTTCTCTATTTCAATGGTATTCTGCCTTGTATAACACACATTTACCACTCTAGTCTCTTTTAAGTAAACAATACAGGATTCATACCGTGTTTCATGTGATCTTAACTCGAATTAAGGATTTCCCGGATCTTAACTACCTTTTCTACACTAAGAACTGACTTGGGCAATCTCTTTCAGCTGTTCTAAAAGAGTTCTCATCTGTTTACAGTCATTTTCTCTGAATTATCCATGTTTTCTTACAGTTTCTTATATTCTGCCATCTGGTACAAGTATAATCTTTGCCCACTTTATCAAACAACTTCCTACACACTGTTATGAACTGAGGCAGCTCGGGAACATTGTCTCTCAACTGTGTTATAGAGTGTAGTACTACATTTCAGTGAAGTGTAAGGCCTTCCAAAGCTGCTGAACGTGTTTCTTTCACTATTTCAATGGTATTCTTCCTTGTTTAACACACATTTACCACTCTAGTCTCTTTTAAGTAAACAATAGAGGATTCATACAGTGTTTCATGTGATCTTAACTCGAATTAAGGATTTCCCGGATCTTAGCTACCTTTTCTACACTAAGAACTGACTTGGAGAATCTCTTTGAGCTGTTCTAAACCAGTTCTCATCTGTTTACAGTCATTTTCTCTGAATTATCCATGTTTTCATGTAGTTTCCTATATTCTTCCTTCTGGTCCAAGTATAAGCTTTCCCCACTTTATCAAACAACTTCCTACACACTGTTATGAACAGAGGCAGCTCGGGAACATTATCTCTCAACTGTGTTACAGAATGTAGTACTACATTTCAGTGAAGTGTAAGGCTTTCCAAAGCTGCCGAATGTGTTTCTTTCTCTATTTCAATGGTATTCTGCCTTGTATAACACACATTTACCACTCTAGTCTCTTTTAAATAAACAATACAGGATTCATACAGTGTTTCATGTGATCTTAACTTGAATTAAGGATTTCCCGGATCTTAACTACCTTTTCTACACTAAGAACTGACTTGGGCAATCTCTTTCAGCTGTTCTAAACGAGTTCTCATCTGTTTACAGTCATTTTCTCTGAATTATCCATGTTTTCATACAGTTTCTTATATTCTGCCTTCTGGTACAAGTATAATCTTTGCCCACTTTATCAAACAACTTCCTACACACTGTTATGAACTGAGGCAGCTCGGGAACATTGTCTCTCAACTGTGTTATAGAGTGTAGTACTACATTTCAGTGAAGTGTAAGGCCTTCCAAAGCTGCTGAACGTGTTTCTTTCACTATTTCAATGGTATTCTGCTTTGTATAACACACATTTACCACTCTAGTCTCTTTTAAGTAAACAATACAGGATTCATACAGTGTTTCATGTGATCTTAACTCGAATTAAGGATTTCCCGGATCTTAGCTACCTTTTCTACACTAAGAACTGACTTGGAGAATCTCTTTGAGCTGTTCTAAACCAGTTCTCATCTGTTTAAAGTCATTTTCTCTGAATCATCCATGTTTTCATGTAGTTTCCTATATTCTTCCTTCTGGTCCAAGTATAAGCTTTGCCCACTTTATCAAACAACTTCCTACACACTGTTTTGAACAGAGGCAGCTCGGGAACATTGTCTCTCAACTGTGTTATAGAGTGTAGTACTACTTTTCAGTGAAGTGTAAGGCTTTCCAAAGCTGCCGAATGTGTTTCTTTCTCTATTTTAATGGTATTCTGCCTTGTATAACACACATTTACCACTCTAGTCTCTTTTAAGTAAAGAATACAGGATTCATACAGTGTTTCATGTGATCTTAACTCGAATTAAGGATTTCCCGGATCTCAGCTACCTTTTCTACACTAAGAACTGACTTGGAGAATCTTTTTGCGCTGTTCTAAACCAGTTCTCATCTGTTTACAGTCATTTTCTCTGAGTTATCCATGTTTTCATGTAGTTTCCTATATTCTTCCTTCTGGTCCAAGTATAAGCTTTCCCCACTTTATCAAACAACTTCCTACACACTGGTATAAACAGAGGCAGCTCGGGAACATTGTCTCTCAACTGTGTTACAGAGTGTAGTACTACATTTCAGTGAAGTGTAAGGCTTTCCAAAGCTGCCGAATGTGTTTCTTCCTCTATTTCAATGGTATTCTGCCTTGTATAACACACATTTACCACTCTAGTCTCTTTTAAGTAAAGAATATAGGATTCATACAGTGTTTCATGTGATCTTAACTCGAATTAAGGATTACCCAGATCTTGTCTACCTTTGCTACACTATGAACTGACTTGGAGAATCTCTTTGAGCTGTTCTAAACCAGTTCTCATCTGTTTACAGTCATTTTCTCTGAATTATCCATGTTTTCATGTAGTTTCCTATATTCTGCCTTCTGGTACAAGTATAATCTTTGCCCACTTTATCAAACAACTTCCTACACACTGTTATGAACAGAGGCAGCTCGGGAACATTGTCTCTCAACTGTGTTACAGAGTGTAGTACTACATTTCAGTGAAGTGTAAGGCTTTCCAAAGCTGCCGAATGTGTTTCTTTCTCTATTTCAATGGTATTCTGCCTTGTATAACACACATTTACCACTCTAGTCTCTTTTAAGTAAACAATACAGGATTCATACAGTGTTTCATGTGATCTTAACTCGAATTAAGGATTTCCCGGATCTTAGCTACCTTTTCTACACTAAGAACTGACTTGGAGAATCTCTTTGCGCTGTTCTAAACCAGTTCTCATCTGTTCACAGTCATTTTCTCTGAATTATCCATGTTTTCATGTAGTTTCCTATATTCTTCCTTCTGGTCCAAGTATAAGCTTTCCCCACTTTATCAAACAACTTCCTACACACTGTTATGAACAGAGGCAGCTCGGGAACATTGTCTCTCAACTGTGTTACAGAGTGTAGTACTACATTTCAGTGAAGTGTAAGGCTTTCCAAAGCTGCCGAATGTGTTTCTTTCTCTATTTCAATGGTATTCTGCCTTGTATAACACACATTTACCACTCTAGTCTCTTTTAAGTAAACAATACAGGATTCATACCGTGTTTCATGTGATCTTAACTTGAATTAAGGATTTCCCGGATCTTAACTACCTTTTCTACACTAAGAACTGACTTGGGCAATCTCTTTCAGCTGTTCTAAACGAGTTCTCATCTGTTTACAGTCATTTTCTCTGAATTATCCATGTTTTCATACAGTTTCTTATATTCTGCCTTCTGGTACAAGTATAATCTTTGCCCACTTTATCAAACAACTTCCTACACACTGTTATGAACTGAGGCAGCTCGGGAACATTGTCTCTCAACTGTGTTATAGAGTGTAGTACTACATTTCAGTGAAGTGTAAGGCCTTCCAAAGCTGCTGAACGTGTTTCTTTCACTATTTCAATGGTATTCTGCTTTGTATAACACACATTTACCACTCTAGTCTCTTTTAAGTAAACAATACAGGATTCATACAGTGTTTCATGTGATCTTAACTCGAATTAAGGATTTCCCGGATCTTAGCTACCTTTTCTACACTAAGAACTGACTTGGAGAATCTCTTTGAGCTGTTCTAAACCAGTTCTCATCTGTTTACAGTCATTTTCTCTGAATTATCCATGTTTTCATGTAGTTTCCTATATTCTTCCTTCTGGTCCAAGTATAAGCTTTCCCCACTTTATCAAACAACTTCCTACACACTGTTATGAACAGAGGCAGCTCGGGAACATTATCTCTCAACTGTGTTACAGAGTGTAGTACTACATTTCAGTGAAGTGTAAGGCTTTCCAAAGCTGCCGAATGTGTTTCTTTCTCTATTTCAATGGTATTCTGCCTTGTATAACACACATTTACCACTCTAGTCTCTTTTAAGGAAACAATACAGGATTCATACAGTGTTTCATGTGATCTTAACTTGAATTAAGGATTTCCCGGTTCTTAACTACCTTTTCTACACTAAGAACTGACTTGGGCAATCTCTTTCAGCTGTTCTAAACGCGTTCTCATCTCTTTACAGTCATTTTCTCTGAATTATCCATGTTTTCATACAGTTTCTTATATTCTGCCTTCTGGTACAAGTATAATCTTTGCCCACTTTATCAAACAACTTCCTACACACTGTTATGAACTGAGGCAGCTCGGGAACATTGTCTCTCAACTGTGTTATAGAGTGTAGTACTACATTTCAGTGAAGTGTAAGGCCTTCCAAAGCTGCTGAACGTGTTTCTTTCACTATTTCAATGGTATTCTGCTTTGTATAACACACATTTACCACTCTAGTCTCTTTTAAGTAAACAGTACAGGATTCATACAGTGTTTCATGTGATCTTAACTCGAATTAAGGATTTCCCGGATCTTAGCTACCTTTTCTACACTAAGAACTGACTTGGAGAATCTCTTTGAGCTGTTCTAAACCAGTTCTCATCTGTTTACAGTCATTATCTCTGAATTATCCATGTTTTCATGTAGTTTCCTATATTCTTCCTTCTGGTCCAAGTATAAGCTTTCCCCACTTTATCAAACAACTTCCTACACACTGTTATGAACAGAGGCAGCTCGGGAACATTGTCTCTCAACTGTGTTACAGAGTGTATTCCTACATTTCAGTGAAGTGTAAGGCTTTCCAAAGCTGCCGAATGTGTTTCTTCCTCTATTTCAATGGTATTCTGCCTTGTATAACACACATTTACCACTCTAGTCTCTTTTAAGTAAAGAATATAGGATTCATACAGTGTTTCATGTGATCTTAACTCGAATTAAGGATTACCCAGATCTTGTCTACCTTTGCTACACTATGAACTGACTTGGAGAATCTCTTTGAGCTGTTCTAAACCAGTTCTCATCTGTTTACAGTCATTTTCTCTGAATTATCCATGTTTTCATGTAGTTTCCTATATTCTGCCTTCTGGTACAAGTATAATCTTTGCCCACTTTATCAAACAACTTCCTACACACTGTTATGAACAGAGGCAGCTCGGGAACATTGTCTCTCAACTGTGTTACAGAGTGTAGTACTACATTTCAGTGAAGTGTAAGGCTTTCCAAAGCTGCCGAATGTGTTTCTTTCTCTATTTCAATGGTATTCTGCCTTGTATAACACACATTTACCACTCTAGTCTCTTTTAAGTAAACAATACAGGATTCATACAGTGTTTCATGTGATCTTAACTCGAATTAAGGATTTCCGGGATCTTAGCTACCTTTTCTACACTAAGAACTGACTTGGAGAATCTCTTTGCGCTGTTCTAAACCAGTTTTCATCTGTTTACAGTCATTTTCTCTGAATTATCCATGTTTTCATGTAGTTTCCTATATTCTTCCTTCTGGTCCAAGTATAAGCTTTCCCCACTTTATCAAACATCTTCCTACACACTGTTATGAACAGAGGCAGCTCCGGAACATTGTCTCTCAACTGTGTTACAGAGTGTAGTACTACATTTCAGTGAAGTGTAAGGCTTTCCAAAGCTGCCGAATGTGTTTCTTTCTCTATTTCAATGGTATTCTGCCTTGTATAACACACATTTACCACTCTAGTCTCTTTTAATTAAACAATACAGGATTCATACCGTGTTTCATGTGATCTTAACTCGAATTAAGGATTTTCCGGATCTTAACTACCTTTTCTACACTAAGAACTGACTAGGGCAATCTCTTTCAGCTGTTCTAAACGAGTTCTCATCTGTTTACAGTCATTTTCTCTGAATTATCCATGTTTTCTTACAGTTTCTTATATTCTGCCTTCTGGTACAAGTATAATCTTTGCCCACTTTATCAAACAACTTCCTACACACTGTTATGAACTGAGGCAGCTCGGGAACATTGTCTCTCAACTGTGTTATAGAGTGTAGTACTACATTTCAGTGAAGTGTAAGGCCTTCCAAAGCTGTTGAACGTGTTTCTTTCACTATTTCAATGGTATTCTTCCTTGTTTAACACACATTTACCAATCTAGTCTCTTTTAAGTAAACAATAGAGAATTCATACAGTGTTTCATGTGATCTTAACTCGAATTAAGGATTTCCCGGATCTTAGCTACCTTTTCTACACTAAGAACTGACTTGGAGAATCTCTTTGAGCTGTTCTAAACCAGTTCTCATCTGTTTAAAGTCATTTTCTCTGAATCATCCATGTTTTCATGTAGTTTCCTATATTCTTCCTTCTGGTCCAAGTATAAGCTTTGCCCACTTTATCAAACAACTTCCTACACACTGGTATAAACAGAGGCAGCTCGGGAACATTGTCTCTCAACTGTGTTACAGAGTGTAGTACTACATTTCAGTGAAGTGTAAGGCTTTCCAAAGCTGCCGAATGTGTTTCTTTCTCTATTTCAATGGTATTCTGCCTTGTATAATACACATTTACCACTCTAGTCTCTTTTAAGTAAACAATAGAGGATTCATACAGTGTTTCATGTGATCTTAACTCGAATTAAGGATTTCCCGGATCTTAGCTACCTTTTCTACACTAAGAACTGACTTGGAGAATCTCTTTGAGCTGTTCTAAACCAGTTCTCATCTGTTTACAGTCATTTTCTCTGAATTATCCATGTTTTCATGTAGTTTCCTATATTCTTCCTTCTGGTCCAAGTATAAGCTTACCCCACTTTATCAAACAACTTCCTACACCCTGTTATGAACAGAGGCAGCTCGGGAACATTATCTCTCAACTGTGTTACAGTGTGTAGTACTACATTTCAGTGAAGTGTAAGGCTTTCCAAAGCTGCCGAATGTGTTTCTTTCTCTATTTCAATGGTATTCTGCCTTGTATAACACACATTTACCACTCTAGTCTCTTTTAAGTAAACAATACAGGATTCATACAGTGTTTCATGTGATCTTAACTTGAATTAAGGATTTCCCGGATCTTAACTACCTTTTCTACACTAAGAACTGACTTGGGCAATCTCTTTCAGCTGTTCTAAACGAGTTCTCATCTGTTTACAGTCATTTTCTCTGAATTATCCATGTTTTCATACAGTTTCTTATATTCTGCCTTCTGGTACAAGTATAATCTTTGCCCACTTTATCAAACAACTTCCTACACACTGTTATGAACTGAGGCAGCTCGGGAACATTGTCTCTCAACTGTGTTATAGAGTGTAGTACTACATTTCAGTGAAGTGTAAGGCCTTCCAAAGCTGCCGAATGTGTTTCTTTCTCTATTTCAATGGTATTCTGCCTTGTATAACACACATTTACCACTCTAGTCCCTTTAATTAAAGAATACAGGATTCATACAGTGTTTCATGTGATCTTAACTCGAATTAAGGATTTCCCGGATCTTAGCTACCTTTTCTACACTAAGAACTGACTTGGAGAATCTCTTTGAGCTGTTCTAAACCAGTTCTCATCTTTTCACAGTCATTTTCTCTGAATTATCCATGTTTTCATGTAGTTTCCTATATTCTTCCTTCTGGTCCAACTATAAGCTTTGCCCACTTTATCAAACAACTTCCTACACACTGTTATGAACAGAGGCAGCTTGGGAACATTGTCTCTCAACTGTGTTACAGAGTGTAGTACTACATTTCAGTGAAGTGTAAGGCTTTCCAAAGCTGCCGAATGTGTTTCTTTCTCTATTTCAATGGTATTCTGCCTTGTATAACACACATTTACCACTCTAGTCTCTTTTAAGTAAGAATACAGGATTCATACAGTGTTTCATGTGATCTTAACTCCAATTAAGGATTACCCAAATCTTATCTACCTTTGCTACACTATGAACTGACTTGGAGAATCTCTTTGAGCTGTTCTACACCAGTTCTCATCTGTTTACAGTCATTTTCTCTGAATTATCCATGTTTTCATGTAGTTTCCTATATTCTTCCTTCTGGTCCAAGTTTAAGCTTTCCCCACTTTATCAAACAACTTCCTACACACTGTTGTGAACAGAGGCAGCTCGGGAACATTGTCTCTCAACTGTGTTACAGAGGGTAGTACTACATTTCAGTGAAGTGTAAGGCTTTCCAAAGCTGCCGAATGTGTTTCTTTCTCTATTTCAATGGTATTCTGCCTTTTATAACACACATTTACCACTCTAGTCTCTTTTAAGTAAACAATACAGGATTCATACAGTGTTTCATGTGATCTTAACTCGAATTAAGGATTTCCCGGATCTTAGCTACCTTTTCTACACTAAGAACTGACTTGGAGAATCTCTTTGAGCTGTTCTAAACCAGTTCTCATCTGTTTACAGTCATTTTCTCTGAATTATCCATGTTTTCATGTAGTTTCCTATATTCTTCCTTCTGGTCCAAGTATAAGCTTACCCCACTTTATCAAACAACTTCCTACACCCTGTTATGAACAGAGGCAGCTCGGGAACATTATCTCTCAACTGTGTTACAGTGTGTAGTACTACATTTCAGTGAAGTGTAAGGCTTTCCAAAGCTGCCGAATGTGTTTCTTTCTCTATTTCAATGGTATTCTGCCTTGTATAACACACATTTACCACTCTAGTCTCTTTTAAGTAAGAATACAGGATTCATACAGTGTTTCATGTGATCTTAACTCCAATTAAGGATTACCCAGATCTTATCTACCTTTGCTACACTAAGAACTGACTTGGGCAATCTCTTTCAGCTGTTCTAAACGAGTTCTCATCTGTTTACAGTCATTTTCTCTGAATTATCCATGTTTTCATACAGTTTCTTATATTCTGCCTTCTGGTACAAGTATAATCTTTTCCCACTTTATCAAACAACTTCCTACACACTGTTATGAACTGAGGCAGCTCGGGAACATTGTCTCTCAACTGTGTTATAGAGTGTAGTACTACATTTCAGTGAAGTGTAAGGCCTTCCAAAGCTGCCGAATGTGTTTCTTTCTCTATTTTAATGGTATTCTGCCTTGTATAACACACATTTACCACTCTAGTCTCTTTTAAGTAAACAATACAGGATTCATACAGTGTTTCATGTGATCTTAACTCGAATTAAGGATTTCCCGGATCTTAGCTACCTTTTCTACACTAAGAACTGACTTGGAGAATCTCTTTGAGCTGTTCTAAACCAGTTCTCATCTGTTTACAGTCATTATCTCTGAATTATCCATGTTTTCATGTAGTTTCCTATATTCTTCCTTCTGGTCCAAGTATAAGCTTTGCCCACTTTATCAAACAACTTCCTACACACTGTTATGAACAGAGGCAGCTTGGGAACATTGTCTCTCAACTGTGTTACAGAGTGTAGTACTACATTTCAGTGAAGTGTAAGGCTTTCCAAAGCTGCCAAATGTGTTTCTTTCTCTATTTCAATGGTATTCTGCCTTGTATAACACACATTTACCACTCTAGTCTCTTTTAAGTAAGAATACAGGATTCATACAGTGTTTCATGTGATCTTAACTCCAATTAAGGATTACCCAAATCTTATCTACCTTTGCTACACTATGAACTGACTTGGAGAATCTCTTTGAGCTGTTCTACACCAGTTCTCATCTGTTTACAGTCATTTTCTCTGAATTATCCATGTTTTCATGTAGTTTCCTATATTCTTCCTTCTGGTCCAAGTTTAAGCTTTCCCCACTTTATCAAACAACTTCCTACACACTGTTGTGAACAGAGGCAGCTCGGGAACATTGTCTCTCAACTGTGTTACAGAGGGTAGTACTACATTTCAGTGAAGTGTAAGGCTTTCCAAAGCTGCCGAATTTGTTTCTTTCTCTATTTCAATGGTATTCTGCCTTTTATAACACACATTTACCACTCTAGTCTCTTTTAAGTAAAGATTACAGGATTCATACAGTGTTTCATGTGATCTTAACTCGAATTAAGGATTTCCCGGATCTTAGCTACCTTTTCTACACTAAGAACTGACTTGGGCAATCTCTTTGAGCTGTTCTAAACCAGTTCTCATCTGTTTACAGTCATTTTCTCTGAATTATCCATGTTTTCATGTAGTTTCCTATATTCTTCCTTCTGGTCCAAGTATAAGCTTTGCCCACTTTATCAAACAACTTCCTACACACTGTTATGAACAGAGGCAGCTCGGGAACATTGTATCTCAACTGTAGAACAGAGTATATTCCCACATTTCAGTGAAGTGTTAGGCTTTCCAAAGCTGCCGAATGTGTTTCTTCCTCTATTTCAATGGTATTCTGTCTTGTATAACACACATTTACCACTCTAGTCTCTTTTAAGTAAACAATACAGGATTCATACAGTGTTTCATGTGATCTTAACTCGAATTAAGGATTTCCCGGATCTTAGCTACCTTTTCTACACTAAGAACTGACTTGGAGAATCTCTTTGAGCTGTTCTAACCAGTTCTCATCTGTTTACAGTCATTTTCTCTGAATTATCCATGTTTTCATGTAGTTTCCTATATTCTTCCTTCTGGTCCAAGTATAAGCTTTGCCCACTTTATCACACAACTTCCTACACACTGTTATGAACAGAGGCAGCTCGGGAACATTGTCTCTCAACTGTGTTACAGAGTGTAGTACTACATTTCAGTGAAGTGTAAGGCTTTCCAAAGCTGCCGAATGTGTTTCTTTCTCTATTTCAATGGTATTCTGCCTTGTATAACACACATTTACCACTCTAGTCTCTTTTAAGTAAGAATACAGGATTCATACAGTGTTTCATGTGATCTTAACTCCAATTAAGGATTACCCAGATCTTATCTACCTTTGCTACACTATGAACTGACTTGGAGAATCTCTTTGAGCTGTTCTAAACCAGTTCTCATCTGTTTACAGTCATTTTCTCTGAATTATCCATGTTTTCATGTAGTTTCCTATATTCTTCCTTCTGGTCCAAGTATAAGCTTTAGCCACTTTATCAAACAACTTCCTACACACTGTTGTGAACAGAGGCAGCTCGGGAACATTGTCTCTCAACTGTGTTACAGAGGGTAGTACTACATTTCAGTGAAGTGTAAGTCTTTCCAAAGCTGCCGAATGTGTTTCTTTCTCTATTTCAATGGTATTCTGCCTTTTATAACACACATTTACCACTCTAGTCTCTTTTAAGTAAACAATACAGGATTCATACAGTGTTTCATGTGATCTTAACTCGAATTAAGGATTTCCTGGATCTTAGCTACCTTTTCTACACTAAGAACTGACTTGGAGAATCTCTTTAAGCTGTTCTAAACCAGTTCTCATCTGTTTACAGTCATTTTCTCTGAATTATCCATGTTTTCATGTAGTTTCCTATATTCTTCCTTCTGGTCCAAGTATAAGCTTTGCCCACTTTATCACACAACTTCCTACACACTGTTATGAACAGAGGCAGCTCGGGAACATTGTCTCTCAACTGTGTTACAGAGTGTAGTACTACATTTCAGTGAAGTGTAAGGCTTTCCAAAGCTGCCGAATTTGTTTCTTTCTCTATTTCAATGGTATTCTGCCTTTTATAACACACATTTACCACTCTAGTCTCTTTTAAGTAAAGAATACAGGATTCATACAGTGTTTCATGTGATCTTAACTCGAATTAAGGATTTCCCGGATCTTAGCTACCTTTTCTACACTAAGAACTGACTTGGGCAATCTCTTTGAGCTGTTCTAAACCAGTTCTCATCTGTTTACAGTCATTTTCTCTGAATTATCCATGTTTTCATGTAGTTTCCTATATACTTCCTTCTGGTCCAAGTATAAGCTTTCCCCACTTTATCAAACAACTTCCTACACACTGTTATGAACAGAGGCAGCTCGGGAACATTGTATCTCAACTGTAGATCAGGGGGTATTCCTACATTTCAGTGAAGTGTAAGGTTTTCCAAAGCTGCCGAATGTGTTTCTTCCTCTATTTCAATGGTATTCTGCCTTGTATAACACACATTTACCACTCTAGTCTCTTTTAAGTAAACAATACAGGATTCATACAGTGTTTCATGTGATCTTAACTGGAATTAAGGATTTCCCGGATCTTAGCTACCTTTTCTACACTAAGAACTGACTTGGAGAATCTCTTTGAGCTGTTCTAAACCAGTTCTCATCTGTTTAGAGTCATTTTCTCTGAATTATCCATGTTTTCATGTAGTTTCCTATATTCTTCCTTCTGGTCCAAGTATAAGCTTTGCGCACTTTATCACACAACTTCCTACACACTGTTATGAAGAGAGGCAGCTCGGGAACATTGTCTCTCAACTGTGTTACAGAGTGTAGTACTACATTTCAGTGAAGTGTAAGGCTTTCCAAAGCTGCCGAATGTGTTTCTTTCTCTATTTCAATGGTATTCTGCCTTGTATAACACACATTTACCACTCTAGTCTCTTTTAAGTAAAGAATACAGGATTCATACAGTGTTTCATGTGATCTTAACTCCAATTAAGGATTACCCAGATCTTATCTACCTTTGCTACACTATGAACTGACTTGGAGAATCTCTTTGAGCTGTTCTAAACCAGTTCTCATCTGTTTACAGTCATTTTCTCTGAATTATCCATGTTTTCATGTAGTTTCCTATATTCTTCCTTCTGGTCCAAGTATAAGCTTTCCCCACTTTATCAAACAACTTCCTACACACTGTTGTGAACAGAGGCAGCTCGGGAACATTGTCTCTCAACTGTGTTACAGAGGGTAGTACTACATTTCAGTGAAGTGTAAGGCTTTCCAAAGCTGACGAATGTGTTTCTTTCTCTATTTCAATGGTATTCTGCCTTTTATAACACACATTTACCACTCTAGTCTCTTTTAAGTAAACAATACAGGATTCATACAGTGTTTCATGTGATCTTAACTCGAATTAAGGATTTCCCGGATCTTAGCTACCTTTTCTACACTAAGAACTGACTTGGAGAATCTCTTTAAGCTGTTCTAAACCAGTTCTCATCTGTTTACAGTCATTTTCTCTGAATTATCCATGTTTTCATGTAGTTTCCTATATTCTTCCTTCTGGTCCAAGTATAAGCTTTCCCCACTTTATCGAACAACTTCCTACACACTGTTATGAACAGAGGCAGCTCGGGAACATTGTCTCTCAACTGTGTTACAGAGTGTAGTACTACATTTCAGTGAAGTGTAAGGCTTTCCAAAGCTGCCGAATGTGTTTCTTTCTCTATTTCAATGGTATTCTGCCTTGTATAACACACATTTACCACTCTAGTCTCTTTTAAGTAAAGAATACAGGATTCATACAGTGTTTCATGTGATCTTAATTCGAATTAAGGATTACCCAGATCTTATCTACCTTTGCTACACTATGAACTGACTTGGAGAATCTCTTTGAGCTGTTCTAAACCAGTTCTCATCTGTTTACAGTCATTTTCTCTGAATTATCCATGTTTTCATGTAGTTTCCTATATTCTTCCTTCTGGTCCAAGTATAAGCTTTCCCCACTTTATCAAACAACTTCCTACACACTGTTATGAACAGAGGCAGCTCGGGATCATTGTATCTCAACTGTAGATCAGGGTGTATTCCTACATTTCAGTGAAGTGTAAGGCTTTCCAAAGCTGCCGAATGTGTTTCTTCCTCTATTTCAATGGTATTCTGCCTTGTATAACACACATTTACCACTCTAGTCTCTTTTAAGTAAACAATACAGGATTCATACAGTGTTTCATGTGATCTTAACTCGAATTAAGGATTTCCCGGATCTTAGCTACCTTTGCTACACTATGAACTGACTTGGAGAATCTCTTTGAGCTGTTCTAAACCAGTTCCCATCTGTTTACAGTCATTTTCTCTGAATTATCCATGTTTTCATGTAGTTTCCTATATTCTTCCTTCTGGTCCAAGTACAAGCTTTATCCACTTTATCAAACAACTTCCTACACACTGTTATGAACAGAGGCAGCTCGGGAACATTGTCTCTCAACTGTGTTACAGAGTGTAGTACTACATTTCAGTGAAGTGTAAGGCTTTCCAAAGCTGCCGAATGTGTTTCTTTCTCTATTTCAATGGTATTCTGCCTTGATAACACACATTTACCACTCTAGTCTCTTTTAAGTAAAGAATACAGGATTCATACAGTGTTTCATGTGATCTTAACTCGAATTAAGGATTACCCAGATCTTATCTACCTTTTCTACACTATGAACTGACTTGGAGAATCTCTTTGAGCTGTTCTAAACTAGTTCTCATCTGTTTACAGTCATTTTCTCTGAATTATCCATGTTTTCATGTAGTTTCCTATATTCTTCCTTCTGGTCCAAGTATAAGCTTTGCCCACTTTATCAAACAACTTCCTACACACTGTTATGAACAGAGGCAGCTCGGGAACATTGTCTCTCAACTGTGTTACAGAGTGTAGTACTACATTTCAGTGAAGTGTAAGGCTTTCCAAAGCTGCCGAATGTGTTTCTTTCTCTATTACAATGGTATTCTGCCTTGTATAACACACATTTACCACTCTAGTCTCTTTTAAGTAAAGAATACAGGATTTATACAGTGTTTCATGTGATCTTAACTCGAATTAAGGATTACCCAGATCTTATCAACCTTTGCTACACTATGAACTGACTTGGAGAATCTCTTTGAGCTGTTCTAAACCAGTTCCCATCTGTTTACAGTCAGTTTTTCTGAATTATCCATGTTTTCATGTAGTTTCCTATATTCTTCCTTCTGGTCCAAGTATAAGCTTTCCCCACTTTATCAAACAACTTCCTACACACTGTTGTGAACAGAGGCAGCTCGGGAACATTGTCTCTCAACTGTGTTACAGAGGGTAGTACTACATTTCAGTGAAGTGTAAGGCTTTCCAAAGCTGCCGAATGTGTTTCTTTCTCTATTTCAATGGTATTCTGCCTTTTATAACACACATTTACCACTCTAGTCTCTTTTAAGTAAACAATACAGGATTCATACAGTGTTTCATGTGATCTTAACTCGAATTAAGGATTTCCTGGATCTTAGCTACCTTTTCTACACTAAGAACTGACTTGGAGAATCTCTTTAAGCTGTTCTAAACCAGTTCTCATCTGTTTACAGTCATTTTCTCTGAATTATCCATGTTTTCATGTAGTTTCCTATATTCTTCCTTCTGGTCCAAGTATAAGCTTTGCCCACTTTATCACACAACTTCCTACACACTGTTATGAACAGAGGCAGCTCGGGAACATTGTCTCTCAACTGTGTTACAGAGTGTAGTACTACATTTCAGTGAAGTGTAAGGCTTTCCAAAGCTGCCGAATTTGTTTCTTTCTCTATTTCAATGGTATTCTGCCTTTTATAACACACATTTACCACTCTAGTCTCTTTTAAGTAAAGAATACAGGATTCATACAGTGTTTCATGTGATCTTAACTCGAATTAAGGATTTCCCGGATCTTAGCTACCTTTTCTACACTAAGAACTGACTTGGGCAATCTCTTTGAGCTGTTCTAAACCAATTCTCATCTGTTTACAGTCATTTTCTCTGAATTATCCATGTTTTCATGTAGTTTCCTATATTCTTCCTTCTGGTCCAAGTATAAGCTTTCCCCACTTTATCAAACAACTTCCTACACACTGTTATGAACAGAGGCAGCTCGGGAACATTGTATCTCAACTGTAGATCAGGGGGTATTCCTACATTTCAGTGAAGTGTAAGGTTTTCCAAAGCTGCCGAATGTGTTTCTTCCTCTATTTCAATGGTATTCTGCCTTGTATAACACACATTTACCACTCTAGTCTCTTTTAAGTAAACAATACAGGATTCATACAGTGTTTCATGTGATCTTAACTGGAATTAAGGATTTCCCGGATCTTAGCTACCTTTTCTACACTAAGAACTGACTTGGAGAATCTCTTTGAGCTGTTCTAAACCAGTTCTCATCTGTTTAGAGTCATTTTCTCTGAATTATCCATGTTTTCATGTAGTTTCCTATATTCTTCCTTCTGGTCCAAGTATAAGCTTTGCGCACTTTATCACACAACTTCCTACACACTGTTATGAAGAGAGGCAGCTCGGGAACATTGTCTCTCAACTGTGTTACAGAGTGTAGTACTACATTTCAGTGAAGTGTAAGGCTTTCCAAAGCTGCCGAATGTGTTTCTTTCTCTATTTCAATGGTATTCTGCCTTGTATAACACACATTTACCACTCTAGTCTCTTTTAAGTAAAGAATACAGGATTCATACAGTGTTTCATGTGATCTTAACTCCAATTAAGGATTACCCAGATCTTATCTACCTTTGCTACACTATGAACTGACTTGGAGAATCTCTTTGAGCTGTTCTAAACCAGTTCTCATCTGTTTACAGTCATTTTCTCTGAATTATCCATGTTTTCATGTAGTTTCCTATATTCTTCCTTCTGGTCCAAGTATAAGCTTTCCCCACTTTATCAAACAACTTCCTACACACTGTTGTGAACAGAGGCAGCTCGGGAACATTGTCTCTCAACTGTGTTACAGAGGGTAGTACTACATTTCAGTGAAGTGTAAGGCTTTCCAAAGCTGACGAATGTGTTTCTTTCTCTATTTCAATGGTATTCTGCCTTTTATAACACACATTTACCACTCTAGTCTCTTTTAAGTAAACAATACAGGATTCATACAGTGTTTCATGTGATCTTAACTCGAATTAAGGATTTCCCGGATCTTAGCTACCTTTTCTACACTAAGAACTGACTTGGAGAATCTCTTTAAGCTGTTCTAAACCAGTTCTCATCTGTTTACAGTCATTTTCTCTGAATTATCCATGTTTTCATGTAGTTTCCTATATTCTTCCTTCTGGTCCAAGTATAAGCTTTCCCCACTTTATCGAACAACTTCCTACACACTGTTATGAACAGAGGCAGCTCGGGAACATTGTCTCTCAACTGTGTTACAGAGTGTAGTACTACATTTCAGTGAAGTGTAAGGCTTTCCAAAGCTGCCGAATGTGTTTCTTTCTCTATTTCAATGGTATTCTGCCTTGTATAACACACATTTACCACTCTAGTCTCTTTTAAGTAAAGAATACAGGATTCATACAGTGTTTCATGTGATCTTAATTCGAATTAAGGATTACCCAGATCTTATCTACCTTTGCTACACTATGAACTGACTTGGAGAATCTCTTTGAGCTGTTCTAAACCAGTTCTCATCTGTTTACAGTCATTTTCTCTGAATTATCCATGTTTTCATGTAGTTTCCTATATTCTTCCTTCTGGTCCAAGTATAAGCTTTCCCCACTTTATCAAACAACTTCCTACACACTGTTATGAACAGAGGCAGCTCGGGATCATTGTATCTCAACTGTAGATCAGGGTGTATTCCTACATTTCAGTGAAGTGTAAGGCTTTCCAAAGCTGCCGAATGTGTTTCTTCCTCTATTTCAATGGTATTCTGCCTTGTATAACACACATTTACCACTCTAGTCTCTTTTAAGTAAACAATACAGGATTCATACAGTGTTTCATGTGATCTTAACTCGAATTAAGGATTTCCCGGATCTTAGCTACCTTTGCTACACTATGAACTGACTTGGAGAATCTCTTTGAGCTGTTCTAAACCAGTTCTCATCTGTTTACAGTCATTTTCTCTGAATTATCCATGTTTTCATGTAGTTTCCTATATTCTTCCTTCTGGTCCAAGTATAAGCTTTCCCCACTTTATCAAACAACTTCCTACACACTGTTATGAACAGAGGCAGCTCGGGATCATTGTATCTCAACTGTAGATCAGGGTGTATTCCTACATTTCAGTGAAGTGTAAGGCTTTCCAAAGCTGCCGAATGTGTTTCTTCCTCTATTTCAATGGTATTCTGCCTTGTATAACACACATTTACCACTCTAGTCTCTTTTAAGTAAACAATACAGGATTCATACAGTGTTTCATGTGATCTTAACTCGAATTAAGGATTTCCCGGATCTTAGCTACCTTTGCTACACTATGAACTGACTTGGAGAATCTCTTTGAGCTGTTCTAAACCAGTTCCCATCTGTTTACAGTCATTTTCTCTGAATTATCCATGTTTTCATGTAGTTTCCTATATTCTTCCTTCTGGTCCAAGTACAAGCTTTATCCACTTTATCAAACAACTTCCTACACACTGTTATGAACAGAGGCAGCTCGGGAACATTGTCTCTCAACTGTGTTACAGAGTGTAGTACTACATTTCAGTGAAGTGTAAGGCTTTCCAAAGCTGCCGAATGTGTTTCTTTCTCTATTTCAATGGTATTCTGCCTTGTATAACACACATTTACCACTCTAGTCTCTTTTAAGTAAAGAATACAGGATTCATACAGTGTTTCATGTGATCTTAACTCGAATTAAGGATTACCCAGATCTTATCTACCTTTTCTACACTATGAACTGACTTGGAGAATCTCTTTGAGCTGTTCTAAACTAGTTCTCATCTGTTTACAGTCATTTTCTCTGAATTATCCATGTTTTCATGTAGTTTCCTATATTCTTCCTTCTGGTCCAAGTATAAGCTTTGCCCACTTTATCAAACAACTTCCTACACACTGTTATGAACAGAGGCAGCTCGGGAACATTGTCTCTCAACTGTGTTACAGAGTGTAGTACTACATTTCAGTGAAGTGTAAGGCTTTCCAAAGCTGCCGAATGTGTTTCTTTCTCTATTACAATGGTATTCTGCCTTGTATAACACACATTTACCACTCTAGTCTCTTTTAAGTAAAGAATACAGGATTTATACAGTGTTTCATGTGATCTTAACTCGAATTAAGGATTACCCAGATCTTATCAACCTTTGCTACACTATGAACTGACTTGGAGAATCTCTTTGAGCTGTTCTAAACCAGTTCCCATCTGTTTACAGTCAGTTTTTCTGAATTATCCATGTTTTCATGTAGTTTCCTATATTCTTCCTTCTGGTCCAAGTATAAGCTTTCCCCACTTTATCAAACAACTTCCTACACACTGTTGTGAACAGAGGCAGCTCGGGAACATTGTCTCTCAACTGTGTTACAGAGGGTAGTACTACATTTCAGTGAAGTGTAAGGCTTTCCAAAGCTGCCGAATGTGTTTCTTTCTCTATTTCAATGGTATTCTGCCTTTTATAACACACATTTACCACTCTAGTCTCTTTTAAGTAAACAATACAGGATTCATACAGTGTTTCATGTGATCTTAACTCGAATTAAGGATTTCCTGGATCTTAGCTACCTTTTCTACACTAAGAACTGACTTGGAGAATCTCTTTAAGCTGTTCTAAACCAGTTCTCAACCGTTTACAGTCATTTTCTCTGAATTATCCATGTTTTCATGTAGTTTCCTATATTCTTCCTTCTGGTCCAAGTATAAGCTTTGCCCACTTTATCACACAACTTCCTACACACTGTTATGAACAGAGGCAGCTCGGGAACATTGTCTCTCAACTGTGTTACAGAGTGTAGTACTACATTTCAGTGAAGTGTAAGGCTTTCCAAAGCTGCCGAATTTGTTTCTTTCTCTATTTCAATGGTATTCTGCCTTTTATAACACACATTTACCACTCTAGTCTCTTTTAAGTAAAGAATACAGGATTCATACAGTGTTTCATGTGATCTTAACTCGAATTAAGGATTTCCCGGATCTTAGCTACCTTTTCTACACTAAGAACTGACTTGGGCAATCTCTTTGAGCTGTTCTAAACCAGTTCTCATCTGTTTACAGTCATTTTCTCTGAATTATCCATGTTTTCATGTAGTTTCCTATATTCTTCCTTCTGGTCCAAGTATAAGCTTTCCCCACTTTATCAAACAACTTCCTACACACTGTTATGAACAGAGGCAGCTCGGGAACATTGTATCTCAACTGTAGATCAGGGGGTATTCCTACATTTCAGTGAAGTGTAAGGTTTTCCAAAGCTGCCGAATGTGTTTCTTCCTCTATTTCAATGGTATTCTGCCTTGTATAACACACATTTACCACTCTAGTCTCTTTTAAGTAAACAATACAGGATTCATACAGTGTTTCATGTGATCTTAACTGGAATTAAGGATTTCCCGGATCTTAGCTACCTTTTCTACACTAAGAACTGACTTGGAGAATCTCTTTGAGCTGTTCTAAACCAGTTCTCATCTGTTTAGAGTCATTTTCTCTGAATTATCCATGTTTTCATGTAGTTTCCTATATTCTTCCTTCTGGTCCAAGTATAAGCTTTGCGCACTTTATCACACAACTTCCTACACACTGTTATGAAGAGAGGCAGCTCGGGAACATTGTCTCTCAACTGTGTTACAGAGTGTAGTACTACATTTCAGTGAAGTGTAAGGCTTTCCAAAGCTGCCGAATGTGTTTCTTTCTCTATTTCAATGGTATTCTGCCTTGTATAACACACATTTACCACTCTAGTCTCTTTTAAGTAAAGAATACAGGATTCATACAGTGTTTCATGTGATCTTAACTCCAATTAAGGATTACCCAGATCTTATCTACCTTTGCTACACTATGAACTGACTTGGAGAATCTCTTTGAGCTGTTCTAAACCAGTTCTCATCTGTTTACAGTCATTTTCTCTGAATTATCCATGTTTTCATGTAGTTTCCTATATTCTTCCTTCTGGTCCAAGTATAAGCTTTCCCCACTTTATCAAACAACTTCCTACACACTGTTGTGAACAGAGGCAGCTCGGGAACATTGTCTCTCAACTGTGTTACAGAGGGTAGTACTACATTTCAGTGAAGTGTAAGGTTTTCCAAAGCTGACGAATGTGTTTCTTTCTCTATTTCAATGGTATTCTGCCTTTTATAACACACATTTACCACTCTAGTCTCTTTTAAGTAAACAATACAGGATTCATACAGTGTTTCATGTGATCTTAACTCGAATTAAGGATTTCCCGGATCTTAGCTACCTTTTCTACACTAAGAACTGACTTGGAGAATCTCTTTAAGCTGTTCTAAACCAGTTCTCATCTGTTTACAGTCATTTTCTCTGAATTATCCATGTTTTCATGTAGTTTCCTATATTCTTCCTTCTGGTCCAAGTATAAGCTTTCCCCACTTTATCGAACAACTTCCTACACACTGTTATGAACAGAGGCAGCTCGGGAACATTGTCTCTCAACTGTGTTACAGAGTGTAGTACTACATTTCAGTGAAGTGTAAGGCTTTCCAAAGCTGCCGAATGTGTTTCTTTCTCTATTTCAATGGTATTCTGCCTTGTATAACACACATTTACCACTCTAGTCTCTTTTAAGTAAAGAATACAGGATTCATACAGTGTTTCATGTGATCTTAATTCGAATTAAGGATTACCCAGATCTTATCTACCTTTGCTACACTATGAACTGACTTGGAGAATCTCTTTGAGCTGTTCTAAACCAGTTCTCATCTGTTTACAGTCATTTTCTCTGAATTATCCATGTTTTCATGTAGTTTCCTATATTCTTCCTTCTGGTCCAAGTATAAGCTTTCCCCACTTTATCAAACAACTTCCTACACACTGTTATGAACAGAGGCAGCTCGGGATCATTGTATCTCAACTGTAGATCAGGGTGTATTCCTACATTTCAGTGAAGTGTAAGGCTTTCCAAAGCTGCCGAATGTGTTTCTTCCTCTATTTCAATGGTATTCTGCCTTGTATAACACACATTTACCACTCTAGTCTCTTTTAAGTAAACAATACAGGATTCATACAGTGTTTCATGTGATCTTAACTCGAATTAAGGATTTCCCGGATCTTAGCTACCTTTGCTACACTATGAACTGACTTGGAGAATCTCTTTGAGCTGTTCTAAACCAGTTCCCATCTGTTTACAGTCATTTTCTCTGAATTATCCATGTTTTCATGTAGTTTCCTATATTCTTCCTTCTGGTCCAAGTATAAGCTTTATCCACTTTATCAAACAACTTCCTTCACACTGTTATGAACAGAGGCAGCTCGGGAACATTGTCTCTCAACTGTGTTACAGAGTGTAGTACTACATTTCAGTGAAGTGTAAGGCTTTCCAAAGCTGCCGAATGTGTTTCTTTCTCTATTTCAATGGTATTCTGCCTTGTATAACACACATTTACCACTCTAGTCTCTTTTAAGTAAAGAATACAGGATTCATACAGTGTTTCATGTGATCTTAACTCGAATTAAGGATTACCCAGATCTTATCTACCTTTTCTACACTATGAACTGACTTGGAGAATCTTTTGAGCTGTTCTAAACTAGTTCTCATCTGTTTACAGTCATTTTCTCTGAATTATCCATGTTTTCATGTAGTTTCCTATATTCTTCCTTCTGGTCCAAGTATAAGCTTTGCCCACTTTATCAAACAACTTCCTACACACTGTTATGAACAGAGGCAGCTCGAGAACATTGTCTCTCAACTGTGTTACAGAGTGTAGTACTACATTTCAGTGAAGTGTAAGGCTTTTCAAAGCTGCCGAATGTGTTTCTTTCTCTATTACAATGGTATTCTGCCTTGTATAACACACATTTACCACTCTAGTCTCTTTTAAGTAAAGAATACAGGATTTATACAGTGTTTCATGTGATCTTAACTCCAATTAAGGATTACCCAGATCTTATCAACCTTTGCTACACTATGAACTGACTTGGAGAATCTCTTTGAGCTGTTCTAAACCAGTTCCCATCTGTTTACAGTCAGTTTTTCTGAATTATCCATGTTTTCATGTAGTTTCCTATATTCTTCCTTCTGGTCCAAGTATAAGCTTTCCCCACTTTATCAAACAACTTCCTACACACTGTTATGAACTGAGGCAGCTCGGGAACATTGTCTCTCAACTGTGTTATAGAGTGTAGTACTACATTTCAGTGAAGTGTAAGGCTTTCCAAAGCTGCTGAATGTGTTTCTTTCTCTATTTCAATGGTATTCTGCCTTGTATAACACACATTTACCACTCTAGTCTCTTTTAAGTAAACAACACAGGATTCATACAGTGTTTCATGTGATCTTAACTCGAATTAAGGATTTCCCGGATCTTAACTACCTTTTGTACACTAAGAACTGACTTGGGCAATCTCTTTCAGCTGTTCTAAACCAGTTCTCATCTGTTTACAGTCAGTTTCTCTGAATTATCCATGTTTTCATACAGTTTCTTATATTCTTCCTTCTGGTCCAAGTATAAGCTTTCCCCACATTATCAAACAACTTCCTACACACTGTTATGAACAGAGGCAGCTCGGGAACATTGTCTCTCAACTGTGTTACAGAGTGTAGTACTACATTTCAGTGAAGTGTAAGGCTTTCCAAAGCTGCCGAATGTGTTTCTTTCTCTATTTCAATGGTATTCTGCCTTGTATAACACACATTTACCACTCCAGTCTCTTTTAAGTAAAGAATACAGGATTCATACAGTGTTTCATGTGATCTTAACTCGAATTAAGAATTTCCCGGATCTTAACTACCTTTTCTACACTAAGAACTGATTGGGCAATCTCTTTCAGCTGTTCTAAACGAGTTCTCATCTGTTTACAGTCATTTTGTCTGAATTATCCATGTTTTCATACAGTTTCTTATATTCTGCCTTCTGGTACAAGTATAATCTTTGCCCACTTTATCAAACAACTTCGTACACACTGTTATGAAATGAGGCAGCTCGGGAACATTGTCTCTCAACTGTGTTATAGAGTGTAGTACTACATTTCAGTGAAGTGTAAGGCCTTCCAAAGCTGCCGAACGTGTTTCTTTCACTATTTCAATGGTATTCTGCCTTGTATAACACACATTTTCCACTCTAGTCTCTTTTAAGTAAACAATACAGGATTCATACAGTGTTTCATGTGATCTTAACTTGAATTAAGGATTTCCTGGATCTTAGCTACCTTTGCTACACTATGAACTGACTTGGAGAATCTCTTTGAGCTGTTCTAAACCAGTTCCCATCTGCTTACAGTCATTTTCTCTGAATTATCCATGTTTTCATGTAGTTTCCTATATTCTTCCTTCTGGTCCAAGTATAAGCTTTCTCCACTTTATCAAACAACTTCCTACACACTGTTATGAACAGAGGCAGCTCGGGAACATTGTCTCTCAACTGTGTTACAGAGTGTAGTACTACATTTCAGTGAAGTGTAAGGCTTTCCAAAGCTGCCGAATGTGTTTCTTTCTCTATTTCAATGGTATTCTGCCTTGTATAACACACATTTACCACTCTAGTCTCTTTTAAGTAAAGAATACAGGATTCATACAGTGTTTCATGTGATCTTAACTCGAATTAAGGATTACCCGGATCTTATCTACCTTTTCTACACTATGAACTGACTTGGAGAATCTCTTTGAGCTGTTCTAAACCAGTTCTCATCTGTTTACAGTCATTTTCTCTGAATTATCCATGTTTTCATGTAGTTTCCTATATTCTTCCTTCTGGTCCAAGTATAAGCTTTGCCCACTTTATCAAACAACTTCCTACACACTGTTATGAACAGAGGCAGCTCGGGAACATTGTCTCTCAACTGTGTTACAGAGTGTAGTACTACATTTCAGTGAAGTGTAAGGCTTTCCAAAGCTGCCGAATGTGTTTCTTTCTCTATTTCAATGGTATTCTGCCTTGCATAATACATATTTTCCACTCTAGTCTCTTTTAAGTAAACAATACAGGATTCATACAGTGTTTCATGTGATCTTAACTCGAATTAAGGATTTCCCGGATCTTAGCTACCTTTTCTACACTAAGAACTGACTTGGAGAATCTCTTTGAGCTGTTCTAAACCAGTTCTTTTCTTTTTACAGTCATTTTCTCTGAATTATCCATGTTTTCATGTAGTTTCCTATATTCTTCCTTCTGGTCCAAGTATAAGCTTTGCCCACTTTATCAAACAACTTCCTACACACTGTTATGAACAGAGGCAGCTCGGGAACATTGTCTCTCAACTGTGTTACAGAGTGTAGTACTACATTTCAGTGAAGTGTAAGGCTTTCCAAAGCTGCCGAATGTGTTTCTTTCTCTATTTCAATGGTATTCTGCCTTGTATAACACACATTTACCACTGTCGTCTCTTTTAAGTAAACAATACAGGATTCATACAGTGTTTCATGTGATCTTAACTCGAATTAAGGATTTCCCGGATCTTAGCTACCTTTTCTACACTAAGAACTGACTTGGAGAATCTCTTTGAGCTGTTCTAAACCAGTTCTCTTCTGTTTACAGTCATTTTCTCTGAATTATCCATGTTTTCATGTAGTTTCCTATATTCTTCCTTCTGGTCCAAGTATAAGCTTTCCCCACTTTATCAAACAACTTCCTACACACTGTTATGAACAGAGGCAGCTCGGGAACATTGTCTCTCAACTGTGTTACAGAGTGTAGTACTACATTTCAGTGAAGTGTAAGGCTTTCCAAAGCTGCCGAATGTGTTTCTTTCTCTATTTCAATGGTATTCTGCCTTGTATAACACACATTTACCACTCTAGTCTCTTTTAAGTAAAGAATACAGGATTTATACAGTGTTTCATGTGATCTTAACTCGAATTAAGGATTACCCAGATCTTATCAACCTTTGCTACACTATGAACTGACTTGGAGAATCTCTTTGAGCTGTTCTAAACCAGTTCCCATCTGTTTACAGTCAGTTTTTCTGAATTATCCATGTTTTCATGTAGTTTCCTATATTCTTCCTTCTGGTCCAAGTATAAGCTTTCCCCACTTTATCAAACAATTTCCTACACACTGTTATGAACTGAGGCAGCTCGGGAACATTGTCTCTCAACTGTGTTATAGAGTGTAGTACTACATTTCAGTGAAGTGTAAGGCTTTCCAAAGCTGCTGAATGTGTTTCTTTCTCTATTTCAATGGTATTCTGCCTTGTATAACACACATTTACCACTCTAGTCTCTTTTAAGTAAAAAACACAGGAGTCATACAGTGTTTCATGTGATCTTAACTCGAATTAAGGATTTCCCGGATCTTAACTACCTTTTGTACACTAAGAACTGACTTGGGCAATCTCTTTCAGCTGTTCTAAACCAGTTCTCATCTGTTTACAGTCAGTTTCTCTGAATTATCCATATTTTCATACAGTTTCTTATATTCTTCCTTCTGGTCCAAGTATAAGCTTTCCCCACTTTATCAAACAACTTCCTACACACTGTTATGAACAGAGGCAGCTCGGGAACATTGTCTCTCAACTGTGTTATAGAGTGTAGTACTACATTTCAGTGAAGTGTAAGGCCTTCCAAAGCTGCCGAACGTATTTCTTTCACTATTTCAATGGTATTCTGCCTTGTATAACACACATTTTCCACTCTAGTCTCTTTTAAGTAAACAATACAGGATTCATACAGTGTTTCATGTGATCTTAACTCGAATTAAGGATTTCCTGGATCTTAGCTACCTTTGCTACACTATGAACTGACTTGGAGAATCTCTTTGAGCTGTTCTAAACCAGTTCCCATCTGTTTACAGTCATTTTCTCTGAATTATCCATGTTTTCATGTAGTTTCCTATATTCTTCCTTCTGGTGCAAGTATAAGCTTTGCCCACTTTATCAAACAACTTCCTACACACTGTTATGAACAGAGGCAGCTCGGGAACATTGTCTCTCAACTGTGTTACAGAGTGTAGTACTACATTTCAGTGAAGTGTAAGGCTTTCCAAAGCTGCCGAATGTGTTTCTTTCTCTATTTCAATTGTATTCTGCCTTGTATAACACACATTTACCACTGTAGTCTCTTTTAAGTAAACAATACAGGATTCATACAGTGTTTCATGTGATCTTAACTCGAATTAAGGATTTCCCGGATCTTAGCTACCTTTTCTACACTAAGAACTGACTTGGAGAATCTCTTTGAGCTGTTCTAAACCAGTTCTCATCTGTTTACAGTCATTTTCTCTGAATTATCCATGTTTTCATGTAGTTTCCTATATTCTTCCTTCTGGTCCAAGTATAAGCTTTCCCCACTTTATCAAACAACTTCCTACACACTGTTATGAATAGAGGCAGCTCGTGAACATTGTATCTCAACTGTAGAACAGAGTGTATTCCTACATTTCAGTGAAGTGTAAGGCTTTCCAAAGCTGCCGAATGTGTTTCTTCCTCTATTTCAATGGTATTCTGCCTTGTATAACACACATTTACCACTCTAGTCTCTTTTAAGTAAACAATACAGGATTCATACAGTGTTTCATGTGATCTTAACTCAAATTAAGGATTTCCCGGATCTTAACTACCTTTTGTACACTAAGAACTGACTTGGGCAATCTCTTTCAGCTGTTCTAAATGAGTTCTCATCTGTTTACAGTCAGTTTCTCTGAATTATCCATGTTTTAATACAGTTTCTTATATTCTGCCTTCTGGTACAAGTATAATCTTTGCCCACTTTATCAAACAACTTCCTACACACTGTTATGAACTGAGGCAGCTCGGGAATATTGTCTCTCAACTGTGTTATAGAGTGTAGTACTACATTTCAGTGAAGTGTAAGGCCTTCCAAAGGTGCCGAACGTGTTTCTTTCACTATTTCAATGGTATTCTGCCTTGTATAACACACATTTTCACTCTAGTCTCTTTTAAGTAAACAATACAGGATTCATACAGTGTTTCATGTGATCTTAACTCGAATTAAGGATTTCCCGGATCTTAGCTACCTTTTCTACACTAAGAACTGACTTGGAGAATCTCTTTGAGCTGTTCTAAACCAGTTCTCATCTGTTTACAGTCATTTTCTCTGAATTATCCATGTTTTCATGTAGTTTCCTATATTCTTCCTTCTGGTCCAAGTATAAGCTTTGCCCACTTTATCAAACAACTTCGTACACACTGTTATGAACAGAGGCAGCTCGGGAACATTGTCTCTCAACTGTGTTACAGAGTGTAGTACTACATTTCAGTGAAGTGTAAGGCTTTCCAAAGCTGCCGAATGTGTTTCTTTCTCTATTTCAATGGTATTCTGCCTTGTATAACACACATTTACCACTCTAGTCCCTTTAATTAAAGAATACAGGATTCATACAGTGTTTCATGTGATCTTAACTCGAATTAAGGATTACCCAGATCTTATCAACCTTTGCTACACTATGAACTGACTTGGAGAATCTCTTTGAGCTGTTCTAAACCAGTTCCCATCTGTTTACAGTCAGTTTTTCTGAATTATCCATGTTTTCATGTAGTTTCCTATATTCTTCCTTCTGGTCCAAGTATAAACTTTCCCCACTTTATCAAACAATTTCCTACACACTGTTATGAACTGAGGCAGCTCGGGAACATTGTCTCTCAACTGTGTTATAGAGTGTAGTACTACATTTCAGTGAAGTGTAAGGCTTTCCAAAGCTGCTGAATGTGTTTCTTTCTCTATTTCAATGGTATTCTGCCTTGTATAACACACATTTACCACTCTAGTCTCTTTTAAGTAAAAAACACAGGATTCATACAGTGTTTCATGTGATCTTAACTCGAATTAAGGATTTCCCGGATCTTAACTACCTTTTGTACACTAAGAACTGACTTGGGCAATCTCTTTCAGCTGTTCTAAACCAGTTCTCATCTGTTTACAGTCAGTTTCTCTGAATTATCCATATTTTCATACAGTTTCTTATATTCTTCCTTCTGGTCCAAGTATAAGCTTTCCCCACTTTATCAAACAACTTCCTACACACTGTTATGAACAGAGGCAGCTCGGGAACATTGTCTCTCAACTGTGTTATAGAGTGTAGTACTACATTTCAGTGAAGTGTAAGGCCTTCCAAAGCTGCCGAACGTGTTTCTTTCACTATTTCAATGGTATTCTGCCTTGTATAACACACATTTTCCACTCTAGTCTCTTTTAAGTAAACAATACAGGATTCATACAGTGTTTCATGTGATCTTAACTCGAATTAAGGATTTCCTGGATCTTAGCTACCTTTGCTACACTATGAACTGACTTGGAGAATCTCTTTGAGCTGTTCTAAACCAGTTCCCATCTGTTTACAGTCATTTTCTCTGAATTATCCATGTTTTCATGTAGTTTCCTATATTCTTCCTTCTGGTCCAAGTATAAGCTTTCTCCACTTTATCAAACAACTTCCTACACACTGTTATGAACAGAGGCAGCTCGGGAACATTGTCTCTCAACTGTGTTATAGAGTGTAGTACTACATTTCAGTGAAGTGTAAGGCTTTCCAAAGCTGCCGAACGTGTTTCTTTCTCTATTTCAATGGTATTCTGCCTTGTATAACACACATTTACCACTCTAGTCTCTTTTAAGTAAACAACACAGGATTCATACAGTGTTTCATGTGATCTTAACTCGAATTAAGGATTTCCCGGATCTTAACTACCTTTTGTACACTAAGAACTGACTTGGGCAATCTCTTTCAGCTGTTCTAAACGAGTTCTCATCTGTTTACAGTCAGTTTCTCTGAATTATCCATGTTTTCATACAGTTTCTTATATTCTGCCTTCTGGTACAAGTATAATCTTTGCCCACTTTATCAAACAACTTCCTACACACTGTTATGAACTGAGGCAGCTCGGGAACATTGTCTCTCAACTGTGTTATAGAGTGTAGTACTACATTTCAGTGAAGTGTAAGGCCTTCCAAAGCTGCCGAACGTGTTTCTTTCACTATTTCAATGGTATTCTGCCTTGTATAACACACATTTTCCACTCTAGTCTCTTTTAAGTAAACAATACAGGATTCATACAGTGTTTCATGTGATCTTAACTCGAATTAAGGATTTCCCGGATCTTAGCTACCTTTTCTACACTAAGAACTGACTTGGAGAATCTCTTTGAGCTGTTCTAAACCAGTTCTCATCTGTTTACAGTCATTTTCTCTGAATTATCCATGTTTTCATGTAGTTTCCTATATTCTTCCTCCTGGTCCAAGTATAAGCTTTGCCCACTTTATCAAACAACATCCTACACACTGTTATGAACAGAGGCAGCCCGGGAACATTGTCTCTCAACTGTGTTACAGCGTGTAGTACTACATTTCAGTGAAGTGTAAGGCTTTCCAAAGCTGCCGAATGTGTTTCTTTCTCTATTTCAATGGTATTCTGCCTTGTATAACACACATTTACCACTCTAGTCTCTTTTAAGTAAAGAATACAGGATTCATACAGTGTTTCATGTGATCTTAACTCGAATTAAGGATTTCCCGGATCTTAACTACCTTTTGTACACTAAGAACTGACTTGGGCAATCTCTTTCAGCTGTTCTAAATGAGTTCTCATCTGTTTACAGTCATTTTCTCTGAATTATCCATGTTTTCATGTAGTTTCCTATATTCTTCCTTCTGGTCCAAGTATAAGCTTTCCCCACTTTATCAGACAACTTCCTACACAATGTTATGAACAGAGGCAGCTAGGGAACATTGTATCTCAACTGTAGAACAGAGTGTATTCCTACATTTCAGTGAAGTGTAAGGCTTTCCAAAGCTGCCGAATGTGTTTCGTCCTCTATTTCAATGGTATTCTGCCTTGTATAACACACATTTACCACTCTAGTCTCTTTTAAGTAAACAATACAGGATTCATACAGTGTTTCATGTGATCTTAACTCGAATTAAGGATTTCCCGGATCTTAACTACCTTTTCTACACTAAGAACTGACTTGGGCAATCTCTTTCAGCTGTTCTAAACGAGTTCTCATCTGTTTACAGTCAGTTTCTCTGAATTATCCATGTTTTCATACAGTTTCTTATATTCTGCCTTCTGGTACAAGTATAATCTTTGCCCACTTTATCAAACAACTTCCTACACACTGTTATGAACTGAGGCAGCTCGGGAACATTGTCTCTCAACTGTGTTATAGAGTGTAGTACTACATTTCAGTGAAGTGTAAGGCCTTCCAAAGCTGCCGAACGTGTTTCTTTCACTATTTCAATGGTATTCTGCCTTGTATAACACACATTTTCCACTCTAGTCTCTTTTAAGTAAACAATACAGGATTCATACAGTGTTTCATGTGATCTTAACTCGAATTAAGGATTTCCTGGATCTTAGCTATCTTTTCTACACTAAGAACTGACTTGGAGAATCTCTTTGAGCTGTTCTAAACCAGTTCTCATCTGTTTACAGTCATTTTCTCTGAATTATCCATGTTTTCATGTAGTTTCCTATATTCTTCCTTCTGGTCCAAGTATAAGCTTTGCCCACTTTATCACACAACTTCCTACACACTGTTATGAACAGAGGCAGCTCGGGAACATTGTCTCTCAACTGTGTTACAGAGTGTAGTACTACATTTCAGTGAAGTGTAAGGCTTCCCAAAGCTGCCGAATGTGTTTCTTTCTCTATTTCAATGGTATTCTGCCTTGTATAACACACATTTACCAGTCTAGTCTCTTTTAAGTAAAGAATACAGGATTCATACAGTGTTTCATGTGATCTTAACTCGAATTAAGGATTTCCCGAATCTTAGCTACCTTTTCTACACTAAGAACTGACTTGGAGAATCTCTTTGAGCTGTTCTAAACCAGTTCTCATCTGTTTATAGTCATTTTCTCTGAATTATCCATGTTTTCATGTAGTTTCCTATATTCTTCCTTCTGGTCCAAGTATAAGCTTTCCCCACTTTATCAAACAACTTCCTACAAACTGTTATGAACAGAGGCAGCTCGGGAACATTGTCTCTCAACTGTGTTACAGAGTGTAGTACTACATTTCAGTGAAGTGTAAGGCTTTCCAAAGCTTCCGAATGTGTTTCTTTCTCTATTTCAATGGTATTCTGCCTTGTATAACACACATTTACCACTGTAGTCTCTTTTAAGTAAACAATACAGGATTCATACAGTGTTTCATGTGATCTTAACTCGAATTAAGGATTTCCCGGATCTTAGCTACCTTTTCTACACTAAGAACTGACTTGGAGAATCTCTTTGAGCTGTTCTAAACCAGTTCTCATCTGTTTACAGTCATTTTCTCTGAATTATCCATGTTTTCATGTAGTTTCCTATATTCTTCCTTCTGGTCCAAGTATAAGCTTTGCCCACTTTATCAAACAACTTCCTGCACACTGTTATGAACAGAGGCAGCTCGGGAACATTGTCTCTCAACTGTGTTACAGAGTGTAGTACTACATTTCAGTGAAGTGTAAGGCTTTCCAAAGCTGCCGAATGTGTTTCTTTCTCTATTTCAATGGTATTCTGCCTTGTATAACACACATTTACCACTCTAGTCTCTTTTAAGTAAACAATACAGGATTCATACAGTGTTTCATGTGATCTTAACTCTAATTAAGGATTACCCAGATATTATCTACCTTTTCTACACTATGAACTGACTTGAAGAATCTCTTTGAGCTGTTCTAAACCAGTTCTCATCTGTTTACAGTCATTTTCTCTGAATTATCCATGTTTTCATACAGTTTCTTATATTCTGCCTTCTGGTACAAGTATAATCTTTGCCCACTTTATCAAACAACTTCCTACACACTGTTATGGATTGAGGCAGCTCGGGAACATTGTCTCTCAACTGTGTTATAGAGTGTAGTACTACATTTCAGTGAAGTTTAAGGACTTCCAAAGCTGCCGAACGTGTTTCTTTCACTATTTCAATGGTATTCTGCCTTGTATAACACACATTTACCACTCTAGTCTCTTTTAAGTAAACAATACAGGATTCATACAGTGTTTTATGTGATCTTAACTCGAATTAAGGATTTCCCGGATCGTAACTACCTTTTAAACACTAAGAACTGACTTGAGCAATCTCTTTCAGCTCTTCTAAACTTGTTCTCATCTGTTTACAGTCAGTTTCTCTGAATTATCCATGTTTTCATACAGTTTCTTATATTCTGCCTTCTGGTACAAGTATAATCTTTGCCCACTTTATCAAACAACTTCCTACACACTGTTATGAACTGAGGCAGCTCGGGAACATTGTCTCTCAACTGTGTTACAGAGTGTAGTACTACATTTCAGTGAAGTGTAAGGCTTTCCAAAGCTGCCGAATGTGTTTCTTTCTCTATTTCAATGGTATTCTGCCTTGTATAACACACATTTACCACTCTAGTCTCTTTTAAGTAAACAATACAGGATTCATACAGTGTTTCATGTGATCTTAACTCGAATTAAGGATTTCCCGGATCTTAGCTACCTTTTCTACACTAAGAACTGACTTGGAGAATCTCTTTGATCTGTTCTAAACCAGTTCCCATCTGTTTACAGTCATTTTCTCTGAATTATCCATGTTTTCATGTAGTTTCCTATATTCTTCCTTCTGGTCCAAGTATAAGCTTTCCCCACTTTATCAAACAACTTCCTACACACTGTTATGAACAGAGGCAGCTCGGGAACATTGTCTCTCAAATGTGTTACAGAGTGTAGTACTACATTTCAGTGAAGTGTAAGGCTTTCCAAAGCTGCCGAATGTGTTTCTTTCTCTATTTCAATGGTATTCTGCCTTGTATAACACACATTTACCACTCTAGTCTCTTTTAAGTAAACAATACAGGATTCATACAGTGTTTCATGTGATCTTAACTCGAATTAAGGATTTCCCGGATCTTAGCTACCTTTTCTACACTAAGAACTGACTTGGAGAATCTCTTTGAGCTGTTCTAAACCAGTTCTCATCTGTTTACAGTCATTTTCTCTGAATTATCCATGTTTTCATGTAGTTTCCTATATTTCCTTCTGGTCCAATTATAAGCTTTGCCCACTTTATCAAACAACTTCCTACACACTGTTATGAACAGAGGCAGCTCGGGAACATTCTCTCTCAACTGTGTTACAGAGTGTAGTACTACATTTCAGTGAAGTGTAAGGCTTTCCAAAGCTGCCGAATGTGTTTCTTTCTCTATTTCAATGGTATTCTGCCTTGTATAACACACATTTACCACTCTAGTCTCTTTTAAGTAAACAATACAGGATTCATACAGTGTTTCATGTGATCTTAACTCGAATTAAGGATTTCCCGGATCTTAGCTACCTTTTCTACACTAAGAACTGACTTGGAGAATCTCTTTGAGCTCTTCTAAACCAGTTCCCATCTGTTTACAGTCATTTTCTCTGAATTATCCATGTTTTCATGTAGTTTCCTATATTCTTCCTTCTGGTCCAAGTATAAGCTTTCCCCACTTTATCAAACAACTTCCTACACACTGTTATGAACAGAGGCAGCTCGGGAACATTGTCTCTCAACTGTGTTACAGAGTGTAGTACTACATTTCAGTGAAGTGTAAGGCTTCCCAAAGCTGCCGAATGTGTTTCTTTCTCTATTTCAATGGTATTCTGCCTTGTATAACACACATTTACCACTCTAGTCTCTTTTAAGTAAACAATACAGGATTCATACAGTGTTTCATGTGATCTTAACTCGAATTAAGGATTACCCAGATCTTATCTACCTTTTCTACACTATGAACTGACTTGGAGAATCTCTTTGAGCTGTTCTAAACCAGTTCTCATCTGTTTACAGTCATTTTCTCTGAATTATCCATGTTTTCATACAGTTTCTTATATTCTGCCTTCTGGTACAAGTATAATCTTTGCCCACTTTATCAAACAACTTCCTACACACTGTTATGGATTGAGGCAGCTCGGGAACATTGTCTCTCAACTGTGTTATAGAGTGTAGTACTACATTTCAGTGAAGTGTAAGGCTTTCCAAAGCTGCCGAATGTGTTTCTTTCTCTATTTCAATGGTATTCTGCCTTGTATAACACACATTTACCACTCTAGTCTCTTTTAAGTAAACAATACAGGATTCATACAGTGTTTCATGTGATCTTAACTCGAATTAAGGATTTCCCGGATCTTAGCTACCTTTTCTACACTAAGAACTGACTTGGAGAATCTCTTTGAGCTGTTCTAAACCAGTTCTCATCTGTTTACAGTCATTTTCTCTGAATTATCCATGTTTTCATACAGTTTCTTATATTCTGCCTTCTGGTACAAGTATAATCTTTGCCCACTTTATCAAACAACTTCCTACACACTGTTATGAACAGAGGCAGCTCGGGAACATTCTCTCTCAACTGTGTTACAGAGTGTAGTACTACATTTCAGTGAAGTGTAAGGCTTTCCAAAGCTGCCGAATGTGTTTCTTTCTCTATTTCAATGGTATTCTGCCTTGTATAACACACATTTACCACTCTAGTCTCTTTTAAGTAAACAATACAGGATTCATACAGTGTTTCATGTGATCTTAACTCGAATTAAGGATTTCCCGGATCTTAGCTACCTTTTCTACACTAAGAACTGACTTGGAGAATCTCTTTGAGCTCTTCTAAACCAGTTCCCATCTGTTTACAGTCATTTTCTCTGAATTATCCATGTTTTCATGTAGTTTCCTATATTCTTCCTTCTGGTCCAAGTATAAGCTTTCCCCACTTTATCAAACAACTTCCTACACACTGTTATGAACAGAGGCAGCTCGGGAACATTGTCTCTCAACTGTGTTACAGAGTGTAGTACTACATTTCAGTGAAGTGTAGGGCTTCCCAAAGCTGCCGAATGTGTTTCTTTCTCTATTTCAATGGTATTCTGCCTTGTATAACACACATTTACCACTCTAGTCTCTTTTAAGTAAACAATACAGGATTCATACAGTGTTTCATGTGATCTTAACTCGAATTAAGGATTACCCAGATCTTATCTACCTTTTCTACACTATGAACTGACTTGGAGAATCTCTTTGAGCTGTTCTAAACCAGTTCTCATCTGTTTACAGTCATTTTCTCTGAATTATCCATGTTTTCATACAGTTTCTTATATTCTGCCTTCTGGTACAAGTATAATCTTTGCCCACTTTATCAAACAACTTCCTACACACTGTTATGGATTGAGGCAGCTCGGGAACATTGTCTCTCAACTGTGTTATAGAGTGTAGTACTACATTTCAGTGAAGTGTAAGGCATTCCAAAGCTGCCGAATGTGTTTCTTTCTCTATTTCAATGGTATTCTGCCTTGTATAACACACATTTACCACTCTAGTCTCTTTTAAGTAAACAATACAGGATTCATACAGTGTTTCATGTGATCTTAACTCGAATTAAGGATTTCCCGGATCTTAGCTACCTTTTCTACACTAAGAACTGACTTGGAGAATCTCTTTGAGCTGTTCTAAACCAGTTCTCATCTGTTTACAGTCATTTTCTCTGAATTATCCATGTTTTCATACAGTTTCTTATATTCTGCCTTCTGGTACAAGTATAATCTTTGCCCACTTTATCAAACAACTTCCTACACACTGTTATGAACAGAGGCAGCTCGGGAACATTGTCTCTCAAATGTGTTACAGAGTGTAGTACTACATTTCAGTGAAGTGTAAGGCTTTCCAAAGCTGCCGAATGTGTTTCTTTCTCTATTTCAATGGTATTCTGCCTTGTATAACACACATTTACCACTCTAGTCTCTTTTAAGTAAACAATACAGGATTCATACAGTGTTTCATGTGATCTTAACTCGAATTAAGGATTTCCCGGATCTTAGCTACCTTTTCTACACTAAGAACTGACTTGGAGAATCTCTTTGAGCTGTTCTAAACCAGTTCTCATCTGTTTACAGTCATTTTCTCTGAATTATCCATGTTTTCATGTAGTTTCCTATATTTCCTTCTGGTCCAATTATAAGCTTTGCCCACTTTATCAAACAACTTCCTACACACTGTTATGAACAGAGGCAGCTCGGGAACATTCTCTCTCAACTGTGTTACAGAGTGTAGTACTACATTTCAGTGAAGTGTAAGGCTTTCCAAAGCTGCCGAATGTGTTTCTTTCTCTATTTCAATGGTATTCTGCCTTGTATAACACACATTTACCACTCTAGTCTCTTTTAAGTAAACAATACAGGATTCATACAGTGTTTCATGTGATCTTAACTCGAATTAAGGATTTCCCGGATCTTAGCTACCTTTTCTACACTAAGAACTGACTTGGAGAATCTCTTTGAGCTCTTCTAAACCAGTTCCCATCTGTTTACAGTCATTTTCTCTGAATTATCCATGTTTTCATGTAGTTTCCTATATTTCCTTCTGGTCCAATTATAAGCTTTGCCCACTTTATCAAACAACTTCCTACACACTGTTATGAACAGAGGCAGCTCGGGAACATTGTCTCTCAACTGTGTTACAGAGTGTAGTACTACATTTCAGTGAAGTGTAAGGCTTCCCAAAGCTGCCGAATGTGTTTCTTTCTCTATTTCAATGGTATTCTGCCTTGTATAACACACATTTACCACTCTAGTCTCTTTTAAGTAAACAATACAGGATTCATACAGTGTTTCATGTGATCTTAACTCGAATTAAGGATTACCCAGATCTTATCTACCTTTTCTACACTATGAACTGACTTGGAGAATCTCTTTGAGCTGTTCTAAACCAGTTCTCATCTGTTTACAGTCATTTTCTCTGAATTATCCATGTTTTCATACAGTTTCTTATATTCTGCCTTCTGGTACAAGTATAATCTTTGCCCACTTTATCAAACAACTTCCTACACACTGTTATGGATTGAGGCAGCTCGGGAACATTGTCTCTCAACTGTGTTATAGAGTGTAGTACTACATTTCAGTGAAGTGTAAGGCTTTCCAAAGCTGCCGAATGTGTTTCTTTCTCTATTTCAATGGTATTCTGCCTTGTATAACACACATTTACCACTCTAGTCTCTTTTAAGTAAACAATACAGGATTCATACAGTGTTTCATGTGATCTTAACTCGAATTAAGGATTTCCCGGATCTTAGCTACCTTTTCTACACTAAGAACTGACTTGGAGAATCTCTTTGAGCTGTTCTAAACCAGTTCTCATCTGTTTACAGTCATTTTCTCTGAATTATCCATGTTTTCATACAGTTTCTTATATTCTGCCTTCTGGTACAAGTATAATCTTTGCCCACTTTATCAAACAACTTCCTACACACTGTTATGAACAGAGGCAGCTCGGGAACATTCTCTCTCAACTGTGTTACAGAGTGTAGTACTACATTTCAGTGAAGTGTAAGGCTTTCCAAAGCTGCCGAATGTGTTTCTTTCTCTATTGCAATGGTATTCTGCCTTGTATAACACACATTTACCACTCTAGTCTCTTTTAAGTAAACAATACAGGATTCATACAGTGTTTCATGTGATCTTAACTCGAATTAAGGATTTCCCGGATCTTAGCTACCTTTTCTACACTAAGAACTGACTTGGAGAATCTCTTTGAGCTCTTCTAAACCAGTTCCCATCTGTTTACAGTCATTTTCTCTGAATTATCCATGTTTTCATGTAGTTTCCTATATTCTTCCTTCTGGTCCAAGTATAAGCTTTCCCCACTTTATCAAACAACTTCCTACACACTGTTATGAACAGAGGCAGCTCGGGAACATTGTCTCTCAACTGTGTTACAGAGTGTAGTACTACATTTCAGTGAAGTGTAGGGCTTCCCAAAGCTGCCGAATGTGTTTCTTTCTCTATTTCAATGGTATTCTGCCTTGTATAACACACATTTACCACTCTAGTCTCTTTTAAGTAAACAATACAGGATTCATACAGTGTTTCATGTGATCTTAACTCGAATTAAGGATTACCCAGATCTTATCTACCTTTTCTACACTATGAACTGACTTGGAGAATCTCTTTGAGCTGTTCTAAACCAGTTCTCATCTGTTTACAGTCATTTTCTCTGAATTATCCATGTTTTCATACAGTTTCTTATATTCTGCCTTCTGGTACAAGTATAATCTTTGCCCACTTTATCAAACAACTTCCTACACACTGTTATGGATTGAGGCAGCTCGGGAACATTGTCTCTCAACTGTGTTATAGAGTGTAGTACTACATTTCAGTGAAGTGTAAGGCATTCCAAAGCTGCCGAATGTGTTTCTTTCTCTATTTCAATGGTATTCTGCCTTGTATAACACACATTTACCACTCTAGTCTCTTTTAAGTAAACAATACAGGATTCATACAGTGTTTCATGTGATCTTAACTCGAATTAAGGATTTCCCGGATCTTAGCTACCTTTTCTACACTAAGAACTGACTTGGAGAATCTCTTTGAGCTGTTCTAAACCAGTTCTCATCTGTTTACAGTCATTTTCTCTGAATTATCCATGTTTTCATACAGTTTCTTATATTCTGCCTTCTGGTACAAGTATAATCTTTGCCCACTTTATCAAACAACTTCCTACACACTGTTATGAACAGAGGCAGCTCGGGAACATTGTCTCTCAAATGTGTTACAGAGTGTAGTACTACATTTCAGTGAAGTGTAAGGCTTTCCAAAGCTGCCGAATGTGTTTCTTTCTCTATTTCAATGGTATTCTGCCTTGTATAACACACATTTACCACTCTAGTCTCTTTTAAGTAAACAATACAGGATTCATACAGTGTTTCATGTGATCTTAACTCGAATTAAGGATTTCCCGGATCTTAGCTACCTTTTCTACACTAAGAACTGACTTGGAGAATCTCTTTGAGCTGTTCTAAACCAGTTCTCATCTGTTTACAGTCATTTTCTCTGAATTATCCATGTTTTCATGTAGTTTCCTATATTTCCTTCTGGTCCAATTATAAGCTTTGCCCACTTTATCAAACAACTTCCTACACACTGTTATGAACAGAGGCAGCTCGGGAACATTCTCTCTCAACTGTGTTACAGAGTGTAGTACTACATTTCAGTGAAGTGTAAGGCTTTCCAAAGCTGCCGAATGTGTTTCTTTCTCTATTTCAATGGTATTCTGCCTTGTATAACACACATTTACCACTCTAGTCTCTTTTAAGTAAACAATACAGGATTCATACAGTGTTTCATGTGATCTTAACTCGAATTAAGGATTTCCCGGATCTTAGCTACCTTTTCTACACTAAGAACTGACTTGGAGAATCTCTTTGAGCTCTTCTAAACCAGTTCCCATCTGTTTACAGTCATTTTCTCTGAATTATCCATGTTTTCATGTAGTTTCCTATATTTCCTTCTGGTCCAATTATAAGCTTTGCCCACTTTATCAAACAACTTCCTACACACTGTTATGAACAGAGGCAGCTCGGGAACATTGTCTCTCAACTGTGTTACAGAGTGTAGTACTACATTTCAGTGAAGTGTAAGGCTTCCCAAAGCTGCCGAATGTGTTTCTTTCTCTATTTCAATGGTATTCTGCCTTGTATAACACACATTTACCACTCTAGTCTCTTTTAAGTAAACAATACAGGATTCATACAGTGTTTCATGTGATCTTAACTCGAATTAAGGATTACCCAGATCTTATCTACCTTTTCTACACTATGAACTGACTTGGAGAATCTCTTTGAGCTGTTCTAAACCAGTTCTCATCTGTTTACAGTCATTTTCTCTGAATTATCCATGTTTTCATACAGTTTCTTATATTCTGCCTTCTGGTACAAGTATAATCTTTGCCCACTTTATCAAACAACTTCCTACACACTGTTATGGATTGAGGCAGCTCGGGAACATTGTCTCTCAACTGTGTTATAGAGTGTAGTACTACATTTCAGTGAAGTGTAAGGCTTTCCAAAGCTGCCGAATGTGTTTCTTTCTCTATTTCAATGGTATTCTGCCTTGTATAACACACATTTACCACTCTAGTCTCTTTTAAGTAAACAATACAGGATTCATACAGTGTTTCATGTGATCTTAACTCGAATTAAGGATTTCCCGGATCTTAGCTACCTTTTCTACACTAAGAACTGACTTGGAGAATCTCTTTGAGCTGTTCTAAACCAGTTCTCATCTGTTTACAGTCATTTTCTCTGAATTATCCATGTTTTCATACAGTTTCTTATATTCTGCCTTCTGGTACAAGTATAATCTTTGCCCACTTTATCAAACAACTTCCTACACACTGTTATGAACAGAGGCAGCTCGGGAACATTCTCTCTCAACTGTGTTACAGAGTGTAGTACTACATTTCAGTGAAGTGTAAGGCTTTCCAAAGCTGCCGAATGTGTTTCTTTCTCTATTTCAATGGTATTCTGCCTTGTATAACACACATTTACCACTCTAGTCTCTTTTAAGTAAACAATACAGGATTCATACAGTGTTTCATGTGATCTTAACTCGAATTAAGGATTTCCCGGATCTTAGCTACCTTTTCTACACTAAGAACTGACTTGGAGAATCTCTTTGAGCTCTTCTAAACCAGTTCCCATCTGTTTACAGTCATTTTCTCTGAATTATCCATGTTTTCATGTAGTTTCCTATATTCTTCCTTCTGGTCCAAGTATAAGCTTTCCCCACTTTATCAAACAACTTCCTACACACTGTTATGAACAGAGGCAGCTCGGGAACATTGTCTCTCAACTGTGTTACAGAGTGTAGTACTACATTTCAGTGAAGTGTAGGGCTTCCCAAAGCTGCCGAATGTGTTTCTTTCTCTATTTCAATGGTATTCTGCCTTGTATAACACACATTTACCACTCTAGTCTCTTTTAAGTAAACAATACAGGATTCATACAGTGTTTCATGTGATCTTAACTCGAATTAAGGATTACCCAGATCTTATCTACCTTTTCTACACTATGAACTGACTTGGAGAATCTCTTTGAGCTGTTCTAAACCAGTTCTCATCTGTTTACAGTCATTTTCTCTGAATTATCCATGTTTTCATACAGTTTCTTATATTCTGCCTTCTGGTACAAGTATAATCTTTGCCCACTTTATCAAACAACTTCCTACACACTGTTATGGATTGAGGCAGCTCGGGAACATTGTCTCTCAACTGTGTTATAGAGTGTAGTACTACATTTCAGTGAAGTGTAAGGCATTCCAAAGCTGCCGAATGTGTTTCTTTCTCTATTTCAATGGTATTCTGCCTTGTATAACACACATTTACCACTCTAGTCTCTTTTAAGTAAACAATACAGGATTCATACAGTGTTTCATGTGATCTTAACTCGAATTAAGGATTTCCCGGATCTTAGCTACCTTTTCTACACTAAGAACTGACTTGGAGAATCTCTTTGAGCTGTTCTAAACCAGTTCTCATCTGTTTACAGTCATTTTCTCTGAATTATCCATGTTTTCATACAGTTTCTTATATTCTGCCTTCTGGTACAAGTATAATCTTTGCCCACTTTATCAAACAACTTCCTACACACTGTTATGAACAGAGGCAGCTCGGGAACATTGTCTCTCAAATGTGTTACAGAGTGTAGTACTACATTTCAGTGAAGTGTAAGGCTTTCCAAAGCTGCCGAATGTGTTTCTTTCTCTATTTCAATGGTATTCTGCCTTGTATAACACACATTTACCACTCTAGTCTCTTTTAAGTAAACAATACAGGATTCATACAGTGTTTCATGTGATCTTAACTCGAATTAAGGATTTCCCGGATCTTAGCTACCTTTTCTACACTAAGAACTGACTTGGAGAATCTCTTTGAGCTGTTCTAAACCAGTTCTCATCTGTTTACAGTCATTTTCTCTGAATTATCCATGTTTTCATGTAGTTTCCTATATTTCCTTCTGGTCCAATTATAAGCTTTGCCCACTTTATCAAACAACTTCCTACACACTGTTATGAACAGAGGCAGCTCGGGAACATTCTCTCTCAACTGTGTTACAGAGTGTAGTACTACATTTCAGTGAAGTGTAAGGCTTTCCAAAGCTGCCGAATGTGTTTCTTTCTCTATTTCAATGGTATTCTGCCTTGTATAACACACATTTACCACTCTAGTCTCTTTTAAGTAAACAATACAGGATTCATACAGTGTTTCATGTGATCTTAACTCGAATTAAGGATTTCCCGGATCTTAGCTACCTTTTCTACACTAAGAACTGACTTGGAGAATCTCTTTGAGCTCTTCTAAACCAGTTCCCATCTGTTTACAGTCATTTTCTCTGAATTATCCATGTTTTCATGTAGTTTCCTATATTCTTCCTTCTGGTCCAAGTATAAGCTTTCCCCACTTTATCAAACAACTTCCTACACACTGTTATGAACAGAGGCAGCTCGGGAACATTGTCTCTCAACTGTGTTACAGAGTGTAGTACTACATTTCAGTGAAGTGTAAGGCTTCCCAAAGCTGCCGAATGTGTTTCTTTCTCTATTTCAATGGTATTCTGCCTTGTATAACACACATTTACCACTCTAGTCTCTTTTAAGTAAACAATACAGGATTCATACAGTGTTTCATGTGATCTTAACTCGAATTAAGGATTACCCAGATCTTATCTACCTTTTCTACACTATGAACTGACTTGGAGAATCTCTTTGAGCTGTTCTAAACCAGTTCTCATCTGTTTACAGTCATTTTCTCTGAATTATCCATGTTTTCATACAGTTTCTTATATTCTGCCTTCTGGTACAAGTATAATCTTTGCCCACTTTATCAAACAACTTCCTACACACTGTTATGGATTGAGGCAGCTCGGGAACATTGTCTCTCAACTGTGTTATAGAGTGTAGTACTACATTTCAGTGAAGTGTAAGGCTTTCCAAAGCTGCCAAATGTGTTTCTTTCTCTATTTCAATGGTATTCTGCCTTGTATAACACACGTTTACCACTCTAGTCTCTTTTAAGTAAACAATACAGGATTCATACAGTGTTTCATGTGATCTTAACTCGAATTAAGGATTTCCCGGATCTTAGCTACCTTTTCTACACTAAGAACTGACTTGGAGAATCTCTTTGAGCTGTTCTAAACCAGTTCTCATCTGTTTACAGTCATTTTCTCTGAATTATCCATGTTTTCATACAGTTTCTTATATTCTGCCTTCTGGTACAAGTATAATCTTTGCCCACTTTATCAAACAACTTCCTACACACTGTTATGAACAGAGGCAGCTCGGGAACATTCTCTCTCAACTGTGTTACAGAGTGTAGTACTACATTTCAGTGAAGTGTAAGGCTTTCCAAAGCTGCCGAATGTGTTTCTTTCTCTATTTCAATGGTATTCTGCCTTGTATAACACACATTTACCACTCTAGTCTCTTTTAAGTAAACAATACAGGATTCATACAGTGTTTCATGTGATCTTAACTCGAATTAAGGATTTCCCGGATCTTAGCTACCTTTTCTACACTAAGAACTGACTTGGAGAATCTCTTTGAGCTCTTCTAAACCAGTTCCCATCTGTTTACAGTCATTTTCTCTGAATTATCCATGTTTTCATGTAGTTTCCTATATTCTTCCTTCTGGTCCAAGTATAAGCTTTCCCCACTTTATCAAACAACTTCCTACACACTGTTATGAACAGAGGCAGCTCGGGAACATTGTCTCTCAACTGTGTTACAGAGTGTAGTACTACATTTCAGTGAAGTGTAGGGCTTCCCAAAGCTGCCGAATGTGTTTCTTTCTCTATTTCAATGGTATTCTGCCTTGTATAACACACATTTACCACTCTAGTCTCTTTTAAGTAAACAATACAGGATTCATACAGTGTTTCATGTGATCTTAACTCGAATTAAGGATTACCCAGATCTTATCTACCTTTTCTACACTATGAACTGACTTGGAGAATCTCTTTGAGCTGTTCTAAACCAGTTCTCATCTGTTTACAGTCATTTTCTCTGAATTATCCATGTTTTCATACAGTTTCTTATATTCTGCCTTCTGGTACAAGTATAATCTTTGCCCACTTTATCAAACAACTTCCTACACACTGTTATGGATTGAGGCAGCTCGGGAACATTGTCTCTCAACTGTGTTATAGAGTGTAGTACTACATTTCAGTGAAGTGTAAGGCATTCCAAAGCTGCCGAATGTGTTTCTTTCTCTATTTCAATGGTATTCTGCCTTGTATAACACACATTTACCACTCTAGTCTCTTTTAAGTAAACAATACAGGATTCATACAGTGTTTCATGTGATCTTAACTCGAATTAAGGATTTCCCGGATCTTAGCTACCTTTTCTACACTAAGAACTGACTTGGAGAATCTCTTTGAGCTGTTCTAAACCAGTTCTCATCTGTTTACAGTCATTTTCTCTGAATTATCCATGTTTTCATACAGTTTCTTATATTCTGCCTTCTGGTACAAGTATAATCTTTGCCCACTTTATCAAACAACTTCCTACACACTGTTATGAACTGAGGCAGCTCGGGAACATTATCTCTCAACTGTGTTATAGAGTGTAGTACTACATTTTAGTGAAGTGTAAGGACTTCCAAAGCTGCCGAACGTGTTTCTTTCACTATTTCAATGGTATTCTGCCTTGTATAACACACATTTACCACTCTAGTCTCTTTTAAGTAAACAATACAGGATTCATACAGTGTTTCATGTGATCTTAACTCGAATTAAGGATTACCCAGATCTTATCTACCTTTTCTACACTAAGAACTGACTTGGAGAATCTCTTTGAGCTGTTCTAAACCAGTTCTCATCAGTTTACAGTCATTTTCTCTGAATTATCCATGTTTTCATGTAGTTTCCTATATTCTTCCTTCTGGTCCAAGTATAAGCTTTGCCCACTTTATCACACAACTTCCTACACACTGTTATGAACAGAGGCAGCTCGGGAACATTGTCTCTCAACTGTGTTACAGAGTGTAGTACTACATTTCAGTGAAGTGTAAGGCTTCCCAAAGCTGCCGAATGTGTTTCTTTCTCTATTTCAATGGTATTCTGCCTTGTATAACACACATTTACCAGTCTAGTCTCTTTTAAGTAAAGAATACAGGATTCATACAGTGTTTCATGTGATCTTAACTCGAATTAAGGATTTCCCGGATCTTAGCTACCTTTTCTACACTAAGAACTGACTTGGAGAATCTCTTTGAGCTGTTCTAAACCAGTTCTCATCTGTTTATAGTCATTTTCTCTGAATTATCCATGTTTTCATGTAGTTTCCTATATTCTTCCTTCTGGTCCAAGTATAAGCTTTCCCCACTTTATCAAACAACTTCCTACACACTGTTATGAACAGAGGCAGCTCGGGAACATTGTCTCTCAACTGTGTTACAGAGTGTAGTACTACATTTCAGTGAAGTGTAAGGCTTCCCAAAGCTGCCGAATGTGTTTCTTTCTCTATTTCAATGGTATTCTGCCTTGTATAACACACATTTACCACTCTAGTCTCTTTTAAGTAAACAATACAGGATTCATACAGTGTTTCATGTGATCTTAACTCGAATTAAGGATTACCCAGATCTTATCTACCTTTTCTACACTATGAACTGACTTGGAGAATCTCTTTGAGCTGTTCTAAACCAGTTCTCATCTGTTTACAGTCATTTTCTCTGAATTATCCATGTTTTCATACAGTTTCTTATATTCTGCCTTCTGGTACAAGTATAATCTTTGCCCACTTTATCAAACAACTTCCTACACACTGTTATGGATTGAGGCAGCTCGGGAACATTGTCTCTCAACTGTGTTATAGAGTGTAGTACTACATTTCAGTGAAGTGTAAGGCTTTCCAAAGCTGCCGAATGTGTTTCTTTCTCTATTTCAATGGTATTCTGCCTTGTATAACACACATTTACCACTCTAGTCTCTTTTAAGTAAACAATACAGGATTCATACAGTGTTTCATGTGATCTTAACTCGAATTAAGGATTTCCCGGATCTTAGCTACCTTTTCTACACTAAGAACTGACTTGGAGAATCTCTTTGAGCTGTTCTAAACCAGTTCTCATCTGTTTACAGTCATTTTCTCTGAATTATCCATGTTTTCATACAGTTTCTTATATTCTGCCTTCTGGTACAAGTATAATCTTTGCCCACTTTATCAAACAACTTCCTACACACTGTTATGAACTGAGGCAGCTCGGGAACATTATCTCTCAACTGTGTTATAGAGTGTAGTACTACATTTCAGTGAAGTGTAAGGACTTCCAAAGCTGCCGAACGTGTTTCTTTCACTATTTCAATGGTATTCTGCCTTGTATAACACACATTTACCACTCTAGTCTCTTTTAAGTAAACAATACAGGATTCATACAGTGTTTCATGTGATCTTAACTCGAATTAAGGATTACCCAGATCTTATCTACCTTTTCTACACTAAGAACTGACTTGGAGAATCTCTTTGAGCTGTTCTAAACCAGTTCTCATCAGTTTACAGTCATTTTCTCTGAATTATCCATGTTTTCATGTAGTTTCCTATATTCTTCCTTCTGGTCCAAGTATAAGCTTTGCCCACTTTATCACACAACTTCCTACACACTGTTATGAACAGAGGCAGCTCGGGAACATTGTCTCTCAACTGTGTTACAGAGTGTAGTACTACATTTCAGTGAAGTGTAAGGCTTCCCAAAGCTGCCGAATGTGTTTCTTTCTCTATTTCAATGGTATTCTGCCTTGTATAACACACATTTAACAGTCTAGTCTCTTTTAAGTAAAGAATACAGGATTCATACAGTGTTTCATGTGATCTTAACTCGAATTAAGGATTTCCCGGATCTTAGCTACCTTTTCTACACTAAGAACTGACTTGGAGAATCTCTTTGAGCTGTTCTAAACCAGTTCTCATCTGTTTATAGTCATTTTCTCTGAATTATCCATGTTTTCATGTAGTTTCCTATATTCTTCCTTCTGCTCCAAGTATAAGCTTTGCCCACTTTATCAAACAACTTCATACACACTGTTATATACAGAGGCAGCTCGGGAATATTGTCTCTCATCTGTGTTACAGAGTGTAGTACTACATTTCAGTGAAGTGTAAGGCTTTCCAAAGCTGCCGAACGTGTTTCTTTCTCTATTTCAATGGTATTCTGGCTTGTATAACACACATTTACCACTCTAGTCTCTTTTAAGTAAACAATACAGGATTCATACAGTGTTTCATGTGATCTTAACTCGAATTAAGGATTTCCCGGATCTTAGCTACCTTTTCTACACTAAGAACTGACTTGGAGAATCTCTTTGAGCTGTTCTAAACCAGTTCTCATCTGTTCACAGTCATTTTCTCTGAATTATCCATGTTTTCATGTAGTTTCCTATATTCTTCCTTCTGGTCCAAGTATAAGCTTTGCCCACTTTATCAAACAACTTCCTACACACTGTTATAAACAGAGGCAGCTCGGGAACATTGTCTCTCAACTGTGTTACAGAGTGTAGTACTACATTTCAGTGAAGTGTAAGGCATTCCAAAGCTGCCGAATGTGTTTCTTTCTCTATTTCAATGGTATACTGCCTTGTATAACACACATTTACCACTCTAGTCTCTTTTAAGTAAACAATACAGGATTCATACAGTGTTTCATGTGATCTTAACTCGAATTAAGGATTTCCCGGATCTTAGCTACCTTTTCTACACTAAGAACTGACTTGGAGAATCTCTTTGAGCTGTTCTAAACCAGTTCCCATCTGTTTACAGTCATTTTCTCTGAATTATCCATGTTTTCATGTAGTTTCCTATATTCTTCCTTCTGGTCCAAGTATAAGCTTTCCCCACTTTATCAAACAACTTCCTACACACTGTTATGAACAGAGGCAGCTCGGGAACATTGTCTCTCAACTGTGTTACAGAGTGTAGTACTACATTTCAGTGAAGTGTAAGGCTTTCCAAAGCTGCCGAATGAGTTTCTTTCTCTATTTCAATGGTATTCTGCCTTGTATAACACACATTTACCACTCTAGTCTCTTTTAAGTAAACAATACAGGATTCATACAGTGTTTCATGTGATCTTAACTCGAATTAAGGATTTCCCGGATCTTAGCTACCTTTTCTACACTAAGAACTGACTTGGAGAATCTCTTTGAGCTGTTCTAAACCAGTTCTCATCTGTTTACAGTCATTTTCTCTGAATTATCCATGTTTTCATAAGTTTCTTATATTCTGCCTTCTGGTACAAGTATAATCTTTGCCCACTTTATCAAACAACTTCCTACACACTGTTATGAACTGAGGCAGCTCGGGAACATTGTCTCTCAACTGTGTTATAGAGTGTAGTACTACATTTCAGTGAAGTGTAAGGCCTTCCAAAGCTGCCGAACGTGTTTCTTTCACTATTTCAATGGTATTCTGCCTTGTATAACACACATTTTCCACTCTAGTCTCTTTTAAGTAAACAATACAGGATTCATACAGTGTTTCATGTGATCTTAACTCGAATTAAGGATTTCCCGGATCTTAGCTACCTTTTCTACACTAAGAACTGACTTGGAGAATCTCTTTGAGCTGTTCTAAACCAGTTCTCATCTGTTTATAGTCATTTTCTCTGAATTATCCATGTTTTCATGTAGTTTCCTATATTCTTCCTTCTGCTCCAAGTATAAGCTTTGCCCACTTTATCAAACAACTTCATACACACTGTTATATACAGAGGCAGCTCGGGAACATTGTGTCTCAACTGTGTTACAGAGTGTAGTACTGCATTTCAGTGCAGTGTAAGGACTTCCAAAGCTGCCGAACGTGTTTCTTTCACTATTTCAATGGTATTTTGCCTTGTATAACACACATTTACCACTCTAGTCTCTTTTAAGTAAACAATACAGGATTCATACAGTGTTTCATGTGATCTTAACTCGAATTAAGGATTTCCCGGATCTTAGCTACCTTTTCTACACTAAGAACTGACTTGGAGAATCTCTTTGAGCTGTTCTAAACCAGTTCTCATCTGTTTACAGTCATTTTCTCTGAATTATCCATGTTTTCATGTAGTTTCCTATATTCTTCCTTCTGGTCCAAGTATAAGCTTTGCCCACTTTATCAAACAACTTCCTACACACTGTTATGAACAGAGGCAGCTCGGGAACATTGTCTCTCAACTGTGTTACAGAGTGTAGTACTATATTTCAGTGAAGTGTAAGGCTTTCCAAAGCTGCCGAATGTGTTTCTTTCTCTATTTCAATGGTATTCTGCCTTGTATAACACACATTATCCACTCTAGTCTCTTTTAAGTAAACAATACAGGATTCATACAGTGTTTCATGTGATCTTAACTCGAATTAAGGATTTCCCGAATCTTAGCTACCTTTTCTACACTAAGAACTGACTTGGAGAATCTCTTTGAGCTGTTCTAAACCAGTTCTCATCTGTTTACAGTCATTTTCTCTGAATTATCCATGTTTTCATACAGTTTCTTATATTCTGCCTTCTGGTACAAGTATAATCTTTGCCCACTTTATCACACAACTTCCTACACACTGTTATTAACAGAGGCAGCTCGGGAACATTGTCTCTCAACTGTGTTACAGAGTGTAGTACTACATTTCAGTGAAGTGTAAGGCTTCCCAAAGCTGCCGAATGTGTTTCTTTCTCTATTTCAATGGTATTCTGCCTTGTATAACACACATTTACCAGTCTAGTCTCTTTTAAGTAAAGAATACAGGATTCATACAATGTTTCATGTGAACTTAACTCGAATTAAGGATTTCCCGGATCTTAGCTACCTTTTCTACACTAAGAACTGACTTGGAGAATCTCTTTGAGCTGTTCTAAACCAGTTCTCATCTGTTTATAGTCATTTTCTCTGAATTATCCATGTTTTCATGTAGTTTCCTATATTCTTCCTTCTGCTCCAAGTATAAGCTTTGCCCACTTTATCAAACAACTTCATACACACTGTTATATACAGAGGCAGCTCGGGAATATTGTCTCTCAACTGTGTTACAGAGTGTAGTACTACATTTCAGTGAAGTGTAAGGCTTTCCAAAGCTGCCAAATGTGTTTCTTTCTCTATTTCAATGGTATTCTGCCTTGTATAACACACATTTACCACTCTAGTCTCTTTTAAGTAAACAATACAGGATTCATACAGTGTTTCATGTGATCTTAACTCGAATTAAGGATTACCCAGATCTTATCTACCTTTTCTACACTATGAACTGACTTGGAGAATCTCTTTGACCTGTTCTAAACCAGTTCTCATCTGTTTACAGTCATTTTCTCTGAATTATCCATGTTTTCATACAGTTTCTTATATTCTGCCTTCTGGTACAAGTATAATCTTTGCCCACTTTATCAAACAACTTCCTACACACTGTTATGAACTGAGGCAGCTCGGGAACATTGTCTCTCAACTGTGTTATAGAGTGTAGTACTACATTTCAGTGCAGTGTAAGGACTTCCAAAGCTGCCGAAAGTGTTTCTTTCACTATTTCAATGGTATTTTGCCTTGTATAACACACATTTACCACTCTAGTCTCTTTTAAGTAAACAATACAGGATTCATACAGTGTTTCATGTGATCTTAACTCAAATTAAGGATTTCCCGGATCTTAGCTACATTTTCTACACTAAGAACTGACTTGGAGAATCTCTTTGAGCTGTTCTAAACCAGTTCTCATCTGTTTACAGTCATTTTCTCTGAATTATCCATGTTTTCATGTAGTTTCCTATATTCTTCCTTCTGGTCCAAGTATAAGCTTTGCCCACTTTATCAAACAACTTCCTACACACTGTTATGAACAGAGGCAGCTCGGGAACATTGTCTCTCAACTGTGTTACTGAGTGTAGTACTACATTTCAGTGAAGTGTAAGGCTTTCCAAAGCTGCCGAATGTGTTTCTTTCTCTATTTCAATGGTATTCTGCCTTGTAAAACACACATTTACCACTCTAGTCTCTTTAAAGTAAACAATACAGGATTCATACAGTGTTTCATGTGATCTTAACTCGAATTAAGGATTTCCCGGATCTTAGCTACCTTTTCCACACTAAGAACTGACTTGGAGAATCTCTTTGAGCTGTTCTAAACCAGTTCTCATCTGTTCACAGTCATTTTCTCTGAATTATCCATGTTTTCATGTAGTTTCCTATATTCTTCCTTCTAGTCCAAGTATAAGCTTTGACCACTTTATCAAACAACTTCCAACACACTGTTATAAACAGAGGCAGCTCATGAACATTGTCTCTCAACTGTGTTACAGAGTGTATTCCTACATTTCAGTGAAATGTAAGGCTTTCCAAAGCTGCCGAATGTGTTTCTTTCTCTATTTCAATGGTATTCTGCCTTGCATAACACACATTTAACACTCTAGTCTCCTTTAAGTAAACAATACAGGATTCATACAGTGTTTCATGTTATCTTAACTCGAATTAAGGATTTCCCGGATCTTAACTACCTTTTCTACACTACGAACTGACTTGGGCAATCTCTTTCAGCTCTTCTAAATGAGTTCACATTTGTTTACAGTAATTTTCTCTGAATTATCCATGTTTTCATACAGTTTCTTATATTCTGCCTTCTGGTACAAGTATAATCTTTGCCCACTTTATCAAACAACTTCCTACACACTGTTATGAACTGAGGCAGCTTGGGAACATTGTCTCTCAACTGTGTTACGGAGTGTAGTACTACATTTCAGTGAAGTGTAAGGCCTTCCAAAGCTGCCGAACGTGTTTCTTTCACTATTTCAATGGTATTCTGCCTTGTATAACACACATTTACCACTCTAGTCTCTTTTAAGTAAAGAATACAGGATTCATACAGTGTTTCATGTGATCTTAACTCGAATTGAGTATTTCCCGGATCTTAGCTACCTTTTCTACAGTAAGAACTGACTTGGAGAATGTCTTTGAGTTGTTCTAAACGAGTTCTCATCTGTTTACAGTCATTTTCTCTGAATTATCCATGTTTTCATGTAGCTTCCTATATTCTTCCTTCTGGTCCAAGTATAAGCTTTGCCCACTTTATCAAACAACTTCCTACACACTGTTATAAACAGAGGCAGCTCGGGAACATTGTCTCTCAACTGTGTTACAGAGTGTATTCCTACATTTCAGTGAAGTGTAAGGCTTTCCAAAGCTGCCGAATGTGTTTCTTTCTCTATTTCCATGGTATTTTGCCTTGTATAACACACATTTACCAATCTAGTCTCTTTTAAGTAAAGAATACAGGATTCATACAGTGTTACATGTGATCTTAACTCGAATTAAGGAGTACCCAGATCTTAACTACCTTTTCTACACTATGAACTGAGTTGGAGAATCTCTTTGAGCTGTTCTAAACCAGTTCTCATCTGTTTACAGTCATTTTCTCTGAATTATCCATGTTTTCATGTAGTTTCCTATATTCTTCCTCCTGGTCCAAGTATAAGCTTTGCCCACTTTATCAAACAACTTCCTACACACTGTTATAAACAGAGGCAGCTCGGGAACATTGTCTCTCAACTGTGTTACAGAGTGTAGTACTACATTTCAGTGAAGTGAAAGGTTTTCCAAAGGGCCGAATGTGTTTCTTTATCTATTTCAATGGCATTCTGCCTTGTATAACACACATTTACCACTCTAGACTCTTTTAAGTACACAATTCAGAATTCATACAGTGTTTCATGTGATCTTACTTCGAATTAAGGATTTCCCGGATCTTAGCTAACTTTTCTACACTATGAACTGACTTGGAGAATATCTTTGAGCTGTTCTAAACCAGTTCTCATCTGTTCACAGTCATTTTCTCTGAATTATCCATGTTTTCATGTAGTTTCCTATATTCTTCCTTCTAGTCCAAGTATAAGCTTTCCCCACTTTATCAAACAACTTCCTACACACTGTTATGAACAGAGGCAGCTCGGGAACATTGTCTCTCAACTGTGTTACAGAGTGTAGTACTACATTTCAGTGAAGTGTAAGGCTTTCCAAAGCTGCCGAATGTGTTTCTTTCTCTATTTCAATGGTATTCTGCCTTGTATAACACACATTTACCACTCTAGTCTCTTTTAAGTAAACAATACAGGATTCATACAGAGTTTCATGTGATCTTAACTCGAATTAAGGATTTCCCGGATCTTAGCTACCTTTTCTACACTAAGAACTGACTTGGAGAATCTCTTTGAGCTGTTCTAAACCAGTTCTCATCTGTTCACAGTCATTTTCTCTGAATTATCCATGTTTTCATGTAGTTTCCTATATTCTTCCTTCTGCTCCAAGTATAAGCTTTGCCCACTTTATCAAACAACTTCATACACACTGTTATATACAGAGGCAGCTCGGGAACATTGTCTCTCAACTGTGTTACAGAGTGTAGTACTACATTTCAGTGAAGTGTAAGGCTTTCCAAAGCTGCCGAATGTGTTTCTTTCTCTATTTCAATGGTATTCTGCCTTGTATAACACACATTTACCACTCTAGTCTCTTTTAAGTAAACAATACAGGATTCATACAGTGTTTCATGTTATCTTAACTCGAATTAAGGATTACCCAGATCTTATCTACCTTTTCTACACTATGAACTGACTTGGAGAATCTCTTTGACCTGTTCTAAACCAGTTCTCATCTGTTTACAGTCATTTTCTCTGAATTATCCATGTTTTCATACAGTTTCTTATATTCTGCCTTCTGGTACAAGTATAATCTTTGCCCACTTTATCAAACAACTTCCTACACACTTTTATGAACTGAGGCAGCTCGGGAACATTGTCTCTCAACTGTGTTATAGAGTGTAGTACTACATTTCAGTGAAGTGTAAGGCTTCCCAAAGCTGCCGAATGTGTTTCTTTCTCTATTTCAATGGTATTCTGCCTTGTATAACACACATTTACCAGTCTAGTCTCTTTTAAGTAAAGAATACAGGATTCATACAGTGTTTCATGTGATCTTAACTCGAATTAAGGATTTCCCGAATCTTAGCTACCTTTTCTACACTAAGAACTGACTTGGAGAATCTCTTTGAGCTGTTCTAAACCAGGTCTCATCTGTTTATAGTCATTTTCTCTGAATTATCCATGTTTTCATGTAGTTTCCTATGTTCTTCCTTCTGGTCCAAGTATAAGCTTTCCCCACTTTATCAAACAACTTCCTACACACTGTTATAAACGGAGACAGTTCGGGAACATTGTCTTTCAACTGTGTTACAGAGTGTAGTACTACATTTCAGTGAAGTGTAAGGCTTTCCAAAGCCCGAATGTGTTTCTCTATTTCAATGGTATTCTGCCTTGTATAACACACAATTACCACTCTAGTCTCTTTTAAGTAAAGAATACAGTATTCATACAGTGTTACATGTGATCTTAACTCGAATTAAGGAGTACCCAGATCTTAACTACCTTTTCTACACTATGAACTGAGTTGGAGAATCTCTTTGAGCTGTTCTAAACCAGTTCTCATCTGTTTACAGTCAGTTTCTCTGAATTATCCATGTTTTCATACAGTTTCTTATATTCTGCCTTCTGGTACAAGTATAATCTTTGCCCACTTTACCAAACAACTTCCTACACAATGTTATGAACTGAGGCAGCTCGGGAACAGTGTCTCTCAACTGTGTTATAGAGTGTAGTACTACATTTCAGTGAAGTGAAAGGTTTTCCAAAGCGCCGAATGTGTTTCTTTATCTATTTCAATGGCATTCTGCCTTGTATAACACACATTTACCACTCTAGTCTCTTTTAAGTACACAATACAGAATTCATACAGTGTTTCATGTGATCTTACTTCGAATTAAGGATTTCCCGGATCTTAACTACCTTTTCTACACTATGAACTGACTTGGAGAATCTCTTTGAGCTGTTCTAAACCAGTTCTCATCTGTTTACAGTCATTTTCTCTGAATTATCCATGTTTAAATGTAGTTTCCTATATTCTTACTTCTGGTCCAAGTATAAGCTTTGACCACTTTATCAAACAACTTCCAACACACTGTTATAAACAGAGGCAGCTCATGAACATTGTCTCTCAACTGTGTTACAGAGTGTATTCCTACATTTCAGTGAAGTGTAAGGCTTTCCAAAGCTGCCGAATGTGTTTCTTTCTCTATTTCAATGGTATTCTGCCTTGCATAACACACATTTAACACTCTAGTCTCCTTTAAGTAAACAATACAGGATTCATACAGTGTTTCATGTTATCTTAACTCGAATTAAGGATTTCCCGGATCTTAACTACCTTTTCTACACTACGAACTGACTTGGGCAATCTCTTTCAGCTCTTCTAAATGAGTTCACATTTGTTTACAGTAATTTTCTCTGAATTATCCATGTTTTCATACAGTTTCTTATATTCTGCCTTCTGGTACAAGTATAATCTTTGCCCACTTTATCAAACAACTTCCTACACACTGTTATGAACTGAGGCAGCTTGGGAACATTGTCTCTCAACTGTGTTACGGAGTGTAGTACTACATTTCAGTGAAGTGTAAGGCCTTCCAAAGCTGCCGAACGTGTTTCTTTCACTATTTCAATGGTATTCTGCCTTGTATAACACACATTTACCACTCTAGTCTCTTTTAAGTAAAGAATACAGGATTCATACAGTGTTTCATGTGATCTTAACTCGAATTGAGTATTTCCCGGATCTTAGCTACCTTTTCTACAGTAAGAACTGACTTGGAGAATGTCTTTGAGTTGTTCTAAACGAGTTCTCATCTGTTTACAGTCATTTTCTCTGAATTATCCATGTTTTCATGTAGCTTCCTATATTCTTCCTTCTGGTCCAAGTATAAGCTTTGCCCACTTTATCAAACAACTTCCTACACACTGTTATAAACAGAGGCAGCTCGGGAACATTGTCTCTCAACTGTGTTACAGATTGTATTCCTACATTTCAGTGAAGTGTAAGGCTTTCCAAAGCTGCCGAATGTGTTTCTTTCTCTATTTCCATGGTATTTTGCCTTGTATAACACACATTTACCAATCTAGTCTCTTTTAAGTAAAGAATACAGGATTCATACAGTGTTACATGTGATCTTAACTCGAATTAAGGAGTACCCAGATCTTAACTACCTTTTCTACACTATGAACTGAGTTGGAGAATCTCTTTGAGCTGTTCTAAACCAGTTCTCATCTGTTTACAGTCATTTTCTCTGAATTATCCATGTTTTCATGTAGTTTCCTATATTCTTCCTCCTGGTCCAAGTATAAGCTTTGCCCACTTTATCAAACAACTTCCTACACACTGTTATAAACAGAGGCAGCTCGGGAACATTGTCTCTCAACTGTGTTACAGAGTGTAGTACTACATTTCAGTGAAGTGAAAGGTTTTCCAAAGGGCCGAATGTGTTTCTTTATCTATTTCAATGGCATTCTGCCTTGTATAACACACATTTACCACTCTAGACTCTTTTAAGTACACAATACAGAATTCATACAGTGTTTCATGTGATCTTACTTCGAATTAAGGATTTCCCGGATCTTAGCTAACTTTTCTACACTATGAACTGACTTGGAGAATATCTTTGAGCTGTTCAAAACCAGTTCTCATCTGTTTACAGTCATTTTCTCTGAATTATCCATGTTTTCATGTAGTTTCCTATATTCTTCCTTCTGGTCCAAGTATAAGCTTTCCCCACTTTATCAAACAACTTCCTACACACTGTTATAAACAGAGGCAGCTTGGGAACATTGTCTCTCAACTGTGTTACAGAGTGTATTCCTACATTTCAGTGAAGTGTAAGGCTTTCCAAAGCTGCCGAATGTGTTTCTTTCTCTATTTCAATGGTATTCTGCCTTGCATAACACACATTTAACACTCTAGTCTCCTTTAAGTAAACAATACAGGATTCATACAGTGTTTCATGTGATCTTAACTCGAATTAAGGATTTCCCGGATCTTAACTACCTTTTCTACACTAAGAACTGACTTGGGCAATCTCTTTCAGCTGTTCTAAATGGGTTCTCATCTGTTTACAGTCATTTTCTCTGAATTATCCATGTTTTCATACAGTTTCTTATATTCTGCCTTCTGGTACAAGTATAATCTTTGCCCACTTTATCAAACAACTTCCTATACACTGTTATGAACTGAGGCAGCTTGGGAACATTGTCTCTCAATTGTGTTATAGAGTGTAGTACTACATTTCAGTGAAGTGTAAGGCCTTCCAAAGCTGCCGAACGTGTTTCTTTCACTATTTCAATGGTATTCTGCCTTGTATAACACACATTTACCACTCTAGTCTCTTTTAAGTAAACAATACAGGATTCATACAGTGTTTCATGTGATCTTAACTCGAATAAGTATTTCCCGGATCTTAGCTACCTTTTCTACAGTAAGAACTGACTTGGAGAATGTCTTTGAGTTGTTCTAAACGAGTTCTCATCTGTTTACAGTCATTTTCTCTGAATTATCCATGTTTTCATGTAGCTTCCTATATTCTTCCTTCTGGTCCAAGTATAAGCTTTGCCCACTTTATCAAACAACTTCCTACACACTGTTATAAACAGAGGCAGCTCGGGAACATTGTCTCTCAACTGTGTTACAGAGTGTATTCCTACATTTCAGTGAAGTGTAAGGCTTTCCAAAGCTGCCGAATGTGTTTCTTTCTCTATTTCCATGGTATTTTGCCTTGTATAACACACATTTACCAATCTAGTCCCTTTAAGTAAAGAATACAGGATTCATACAGTGTTACATGTGATCTTAACTCGAATTAAGGAGTACCCAGATCTTAACTACCTTTTCTACACTATGAACTGACTTGGAGAATCTTTTTGAGCTGTTCTAAACCAGTTCTCATCTGTTTACAGTCATTTTCTGTGAATTATCCATGTTTTCATGTAGTTTCCTATATTCTTCCTTCTGGTCCAAGTATAAGCTTTGCCCACTTTATCAAACAACTTCCTACACACTGTTATGAACAGAGGCAGCTCGGGAACATTGTATCTCAACTGTAGAACAGAGTGTATTCCTACATTTCAGTGAAGTATAAGGCTTTCCAAAGCTGCCGAATGTGTTTCTTTCTCTATTTCAATGGTATTCTGCCTTGTATAACACACATTTACCACTCTAGTCTCTTTTAAGTACACAATACAGAATTCATACAGTGTTTCATGTGATCTTACTTCGAATTAAGGATTTCCCGGATCTTAACTACCTTTTCTACACTATGAACTGACTTGGAGAATCTCTTTGAACTGTTCTAAACCAGTTCTCATCTGTTTACAGTCATTTTCTCTGAATTATCCATGTTTAAATGTAGTTTCCTATATTCTTCCTTCTGGTCAAAGTATAAGCTTTGACCACTTTATCAAACAACTTCCAACACACTGTTATAAACAGAGGCAGCTCATGAACATTGTCTCTCAACTGTGTTACAGAGTGTATTCCTACATTTCAGTGAAGTGTAAGGCTTTCCAAAGCTGCCGAATGTGTTTCTTTCTCTATTTCAATGGTATTCTGCCTTGCATAACACAAATTTAACACTCTAGTCTCCTTTAAGTAAACAATACAGGATTCATACAGTGTTTCATGTTATCTTAACTCGAATTAAGGATTTCCCGGATCTTAACTACCTTTTCTACACTACGAACTGACTTGGGCAATCTCTTTCAGCTCTTCTAAATGAGTTCACATTTGTTTACAGTAATTTTCTCTGAATTATCCATGTTTTCATACAGTTTCTTATATTCTGCCTTCTGGTACAAGTATAATCTTTGCCCACTTTATCAAACAACTTCCTACACACTGTTATGAACTGAGGCAGCTTGGGAACATTGTCTCTCAACTGTGTTACGGAGTGTAGTACTACATTTCAGTGAAGTGTAAGGCCTTCCAAAGCTGCCGAACGTGTTTCTTTCACTATTTCAATGGTATTCTGCCTTGTATAACACACATTTACCACTCTAGTCTCTTTTAAGTAAAGAATACAGGATTCATACAGTGTTTCATGTGATCTTAACTCGAATTGAGTATTTCCCGGATCTTAGCTACCTTTTCTACAGTAAGAACTGACTTGGAGAATGTCTTTGAGTTGTTCTAAACGAGTTCTCATCTGTTTACAGTCATTTTCTCTGAATTATCCATGTTTTCATGTAGCTTCCTATAGTCTTCCTTCTGGTCCAAGTATAAGCTTTGCCCACTTTATCAAACAACTTCCTACACACTGTTATAAACAGAGGCAGCTCGGGAACATTGTCTCTCAACTGTGTTACAGAGTGTATTCCTACATTTCAGTGAAGTGTAAGGCTTTCCAAAGCTGCCGAATGTGTTTCTTTCTCTATTTCCATGGTATTTTGCCTTGTATAACACACATTTACCAATCTAGTCTCTTTTAAGTAAAGAATACAGGATTCATACAGTGTTACATGTGATCTTAACTCGAATTAAGGAGTACCCAGATCTTAACTACCTTTTCTACACTATGAACTGACTTGGAGAATCTTTTTGAGCTGTTCTAAACCAGATCTCATCGGTTTACAGTCATTTTCTCTGAATTATCCATGTTTTCATGTAGTTTCCTATATTCTTCCTTCTGGTCCAAGTATAAGCTTTGCCCACTTTATCAAACAACTTCCTACACACTGTTATAAACAGAGGCAGCTCGGGCACATTGTCTCTCAACTGTGTTACAGAGTGTAGTACTACATTTCAGTGAAGTGAAAGGCTTTCCAAAGCGCCGAATGTGTTTCTTTATCTATTTCAATGGCATTCTGCCTTGTATAACACACATTTACCACTCTAGTCTCTTTTAAGTACACAATACAGAATTCATACAGTGTTTCATGTGATCTTACTTCGAATTAAGGATTTCCCGGATCTTAGCTACCTTTTCTACACTATGAACTGACTTGGAGAATCTCTTTGAGCTGTTCTAAACCAGTTCTCATCTGTTTACAGTCATTTTCTCTGAATTATCCATGTTTTCATGTTGTTTCCTTTATTCTTCCTTCTGGTCCAAGTATAAGCTTTGCCCACTTTATCAAACAACTTCCTACACACTGTTATAAACAGAGGCAGCTCATGAACATTGTCTCTCAACTGTGTTACAGAGTGTATTCCTACATTTCAGTGAAGTGTAAGGCTTTCCAAAGCTGCCGAATGTGTTTCTTTCTCTATTTCAATGGTATTCTGCCTTGCATAACACACATTTAACACTCTAGTCTCCTTTAAGTAAACAATACAGGATTCATGCAGTGTTTCATGTGATCTTAACTCGAATTAAGGATTTCCCGGATCTTAACTACCTTTTCTACACTAAGAACTGACTTGGGCAATCTCTTTCAGCTGTTCTAAATGGGTTCTCATCTGTTTACAGTCATTTTCTCTGAATTATCCATGTTTTCATACAGTTTCTTATATTCTGCCTTCTGGTACAAGTATAATCTTTGCCCACTTTATCAAACAACTTCCTATACACTGTTATGAACTGAGGCAGCTTGGGAACATTGTCTCTCAATTGTGTTATAGAGTGTAGTACTACATTTCAGTGAAGTGTAAGGCCTTCCAAAGCTGCCGAACGTGTTTCTTTCACTATTTCAATGGTATTCTGCCTTGTATAACACACATTTACCACTCTAGTCTCTTTTAAGTAAACAATACAGGATTCATACAGTGTTTCATGTGATCTTAACTCGAATAAGTATTTCCCGGATCTTAGCTACCTTTTCTACAGTAAGAACTGACTTGGAGAATGTCTTTGAGTTGTTCTAAACGAGTTCTCATCTGTTTACAGTCATTTTCTCTGAATTATCCATGTTTTCATGTAGCTTCCTATATTCTTCCTTCTGGTCCAAGTATAAGCTTTGCCCACTTTATCAAACAACTTCCTACACACTGTTATAAACAGAGGCAGCTCGGGAACATTGTCTCTCAACTGTGTTACAGAGTGTATTCCTACATTTCAGTGAAGTGTAAGGCTTTCCAAAGCTGCCGAATGTGTTTCTTTCTCTATTTCCATGGTATTTTGCCTTGTATAACACACATTTACCAATCTAGTCCCTTTAAGTAAAGAATACAGGATTCATACAGTGTTACATGTGATCTTAACTCGAATTAAGGAGTACCCAGATCTTAACTACCTTTTCTACACTATGAACTGACTTGGAGAATCTTTTTGAGCTGTTCTAAACCAGTTCTCATCTGTTTACAGTCATTTTCTGTGAATTATCCATGTTTTCATGTAGTTTCCTATATTCTTCCTTCTGGTTCAAGTATAAGCTTTGCCCACTTTATCAAACAACTTCCTACACACTGTTATGAACAGAGGCAGCTCGGGAACATTGTATCTCAACTGTAGAACAGAGTGTATTCCTACATTTCAGTGAAGTATAAGGCTTTCCAAAGCTGCCGAATGTGTTTCTTTCTCTATTTCAATGGTATTCTGCCTTGTATAACACACATTTACCACTCTAGTCTCTTTTAAGTAAACAATACAGGATTCATACAGTGTTTCATGTGATCTTAACTCGAATTAAGGATTTCCCGGATCTTAACTACCTTTTCTACACTAAGAACTGACTTGGGCAATCTCTTTCAGCTGTGCTAAATGAGTTCTCATCTGTTTACAGTCATTTTCTCTGAATTATCCATGTTTTCATACAGTTTCTTATATTCTGCCTTCTGGTACAAGTATAATATTTGCCCACTTTCTCAAACAACTTCGTATACACTGTTATGAACTGAGGCAGCTTGGGAACATTGTCTCTCAACTGTGTTATAGAGTGTAGTACTACATTTCAGTGAAGTGTAAGGCCTTCCAAAGCTGCCGAACGTGTTTCTTTCACTATTTCAATGGTATTCTGCCTTGTATAACACACATTTACCACTCTAGTCTCTTTTAAGTAAACAATACAGGATTCATACAGTGTTTCATGTGATCTTAACTCGAATAAGTATTTCCCTGATCTTAGCTACCTTTTCTACAGTAAGAACTGACTTGGAGAATGTCTTTGAGCTGTTCTAAATGAGTTCTCATCTGTTTACAGTCATTTTCTCTGAATTCTCCATGTTTTCATGTAGCTTCCTATATTCTTCCTTCTGGTCCAAGTATAAGCTTTGCCCACTTTATCAAACAACTTCCTACACACTGTTATAAACAGAGGCAGCTCGGGAACATTGTCTCTCAACTGTGTTACAGAGTGTATTCCTACATTTCAGTGAAGTGTAAGGCTTTCCAAAGCTGCCGAATGTGTTTCTTTCTCTATTTCAATGGTATTCTGCCTTGCATAACACACATTTAACACTCTAGTCTCCTTTAAGTAAAGAATACAGGATTCATACAGTGTTTCATGTGATCTTAACTCGAATTGAGTATTTCCCGGATCTTAGCTACCTTTTCTACAGTAAGAACTGACTTGGAGAATGTCTTTGAGTTGTTCTAAACGAGTTCTCATCTGTTTACAGTCATTTTCTCTGAATTATCCATGTTTTCATGTAGCTTCCTATATTCTTCCTTCTGGTCCAAGTATAAGCTTTGCCCACTTTATCAAACAACTTCCTACACACTGTTATGAACAGAGGCAGCTCGGGAACATTGTCTCTCAACTGTGTTACAGAGTGTATTCCTACATTTCAGTGAAGTGTAAGGCTTTCCAAAGCTGCCGAATGTGTTTCTTTCTCTATTTCCATGGTATTTTGCCTTGTATAACACACATTTACCAATCTAGTCTCTTTTAAGTAAAGAATACAGGATTCATACAGTGTTACATGTGATCTTAACTCGAATTAAGGAGTACCCAGATCTTAACTACCTTTTCTACACTATGAACTGACTTGGAGAATCTTTTTGAGCTGTTCTAAACCAGTTCTCATCTGTTTACAGTCATTTTCTCTGAATTATACATGTTTTCATGTAGTTTCCTATATTCTTCCTTCTGGTCCAAGTATAAGCTTTGCCCACTTTATCAAACAACTTCCTACACACTGTTATAAACAGAGGCAGCTCGGGAACATTGTCTCTCAACTGTGTTACAGAGTGTAGTACTACATTTCAGTGAAGTGAAAGGCTTTCCAAAGCGCCGAATGTGTTTCTTTATCTATTTCAATGGCATTCTGCCTTCTATAACACACATTTACCACTCTAGTCTCTTTTAAGTACACAATACAGAATTCATACAGTGTTTCATGTGATCTTACTTCGAATTAAGGATTTCCCGGATCTTAGCTACCTTTTCTACACTATGAACTGACTTGGAGAATCTCTTTGAGCTGTTCTAAACCAGTTCTCATCTGTTTACAGTCATTTTCTCTGAATTATCCATGTTTTCATGTTGTTTCCTATATTCTTCCTTCTGGTCCAAGTATAAGCTTTGCCCACTTTATCAAACAACTTCCTACACACTGTTATAAACAGAGGCAGCTCATGAACATTGTCTCTCAACTGTGTTACAGAGTGTATTCCTACATTTCAGTGAAGTGTAAGGCTTTCCAAAGCTGCCGAATATGTTTCTTTCTCTATTTCAATGGTATTCTGCCTTTCATAACACACATTTAACACTCTAGTCTCCTTTAAGTAAACAATACAGGATACATACAGTGTTTCATGTGATCTTAACTCGAATTAAGGATTTCCCGGATCTTAACTACCTTTTCTACACTAAGAACTGACTTGGGCAATCTCTTTCAGCTGTTCTAAATGAGTTCTCATCTGTTTACAGTCATTTTCTCTGAATTATCCATGTTTTCATACAGTTTCTTATATTCTGCCTTCTGGTACAAGTATAATCTTTGCCCACTTTATCAAACAACTTCCTATACACTGTTATGAACTGAGGCAGCTTGGGAACATTGTCTCTCAACTGTGTTATAGAGTGTAGTACTACATTTCAGTGAAGTGTAAGGCCTTCCAAAGCTGCCGAACGTGTTTCTCTCACTATTTCAATGGTATTCTGCCTTGTATAACACACATTTACCACTCTAGTCTCTTTTAAGTAAACAATACAGGATTCATACAGTGTTTCATGTGATCTTAACTCGAATAAGTATTTCCCGGATCTTAGCTACCTTTTCTACAGTAAGAACTGACTTGGAGAATGTCTTTGAGCTGTTCTAAATGAGTTCTCATCTGTTTACATTCATTTTCTCTGAATTCTCCATGTTTTCATGTAGCTTCCTATATTCTTCCTTCTGGTCCAAGTATAAGCTTTGCCCACTTTATCAAACAACTTCCTACACACTGTTATAAACAGAGGCAGCTCGGGAACATTGTCTCTCAACTGTGTTACAGAGTGTATTCCTACATTTCAGTGAAGTGTAAGGCTTTCCAAAGCTGCCGAATGTGTTCCTTTCTCTATTTCAATGGTATTCTGCCTTGCATAACACACATTTAACACTCTAGTCTCCTTTAAGTAAAGAATACAGGATTCATACAGTGTTTCATGTGATCTTAACTCGAACTGAGTATTTCCCGGATCTTAGCTACCTTTTCTACAGTAAGAACTGACTTGGAGAATGTCTTTGAGTTGTTCTAATCGAGTTCTCATCTGTTTACAGTCATTTTCTCTGAATTATCCATGTTTTCATGTAGCTTCCTATATTCTTCCTTCTGGTCCAAGTATAAGCTTTGCCCACTTTATCAAACAACTTCCTACACACTGTTATAAACAGAGGCAGCTCGGGAACATTGTCTCTCAACTGTGTTACAGAGTGTAGTACTACATTTCAGTGAAGTGAAAGGCTTTCCAAAGCGCCGAATGTGTTTCTTTATCTATTCCAATGGCATTCTGCCTTGTATAACACACATTTACCACTCTAGTCTCTTTTAAGTACACAATACAGAATTCATACAGTGTTTCATGTGATCTTACTTCGAATTAAGGATTTCCCGGATCTTAGCTACCTTTTCTACACTATGAACTGAGTTGGAGAATCTCTTTGAGCTGTTCTAAACCAGTTCTCATCTGTTTACAGTCATTTTCTCTGAATTATCCATGTTTTCATGTTGTTTCCTTTATTCTTCCTTCTGGTCCAAGTATAAGCTTTGCCCACTTTATCAAACAACTTCCTACACACTGTTATAAACAGAGGCAGCTCATGAACATTGTCTCTCAACTGTGTTACAGAGTGTATTCCTACATTTCAGTGAAGTGTAAGGCTTTCCAAAGCTGCCGAATGTGTTTCTTTCTCTATTTCAATGGTATTCTGCCTTGCATAACACACATTTAACACTCTAGTCTCCTTTAAGTAAACAATACAGGATTCATACAGTGTTTCATGTGATCTTAACTCGAATAAGTATTTCCCGGATCTTAGCTACCTTTTCTACAGTAAGAACTGACTTGGAGAATGTCTTTGAGTTGTTCTAAACGAGTTCTCATCTGTTTACAGTCATTTTCTCTGAATTATCCATGTTTTCATGTAGCTTCCTATATTCTTCCTTCTGGTCCAAGTATAAGCTTTGCCCACTTTATCAAACAACTTCCTACACACTGTTATAAACAGAGGCAGCTCATGAACATTGTCTCTCAACTGTGTTACAGAGTGTATTCCTACATTTCAGTGAAGTGTAAGGCTTTCCAAAGCTGCCGAATATGTTTCTTTCTCTATTTCAATGGTATTCTGCCTTTCATAACACACATTTAACACTCTAGTCTCCTTTAAGTAAACAATACAGGATACATACAGTGTTTCATGTGATCTTAACTCGAATTAAGGATTTCCCGGATCTTAACTACCTTTTCTACACTAAGAACTGACTTGGGCAATCTCTTTCAGCTGTTCTAAATGAGTTCTCATCTGTTTACAGTCATTTTCTCTGAATTATCCATGTTTTCATACAGTTTCTTATATTCTGCCTTCTGGTACAAGTATAATCTTTGCCCACTTTATCAAACAACTTCCTATACACTGTTATGAACTGAGGCAGCTTGGGAACATTGTCTCTCAACTGTGTTATAGAGTGTAGTACTACATTTCAGTGAAGTGTAAGGCCTTCCAAAGCTGCCGAACGTGTTTCTCTCACTATTTCAATGGTATTCTGCCTTGTATAACACACATTTACCACTCTAGTCTCTTTTAAGTAAACAATACAGGATTCATACAGTGTTTCATGTGATCTTAACTCGAATAAGTATTTCCCGGATCTTAGCTACCTTTTCTACAGTAAGAACTGACTTGGAGAATGTCTTTGAGCTGTTCTAAATGAGTTCTCATCTGTTTACATTCATTTTCTCTGAATTCTCCATGTTTTCATGTAGCTTCCTATATTCTTCCTTCTGGTCCAAGTATAAGCTTTGCCCACTTTATCAAACAACTTCCTACACACTGTTATAAACAGAGGCAGCTCGGGAACATTGTCTCTCAACTGTGTTACAGAGTGTATTCCTACATTTCAGTGAAGTGTAAGGCTTTCCAAAGCTGCCGAATGTGTTCCTTTCTCTATTTCAATGGTATTCTGCCTTGCATAACACACATTTAACACTCTAGTCTCCTTTAAGTAAAGAATACAGGATTCATACAGTGTTTCATGTGATCTTAACTCGAACTGAGTATTTCACGGATCTTAGCTACCTTTTCTACAGTAAGAACTGACTTGGAGAATGTCTTTGAGTTGTTCTAATCGAGTTCTCATCTGTTTACAGTCATTTTCTCTGAATTATCCATGTTTTCATGTAGCTTCCTATATTCTTCCTTCTGGTCCAAGTATAAGCTTTGCCCACTTTATCAAACAACTTCCTACACACTGTTATAAACAGAGGCAGCTCGGGAACATTGTCTCTCAACTGTGTTACAGAGTGTAGTACTACATTTCAGTGAAGTGAAAGGCTTTCCAAAGCGCCGAATGTGTTTCTTTATCTATTCCAATGGCATTCTGCCTTGTATAACACACATTTACCACTCTAGTCTCTTTTAAGTACACAATACAGAATTCATACAGTGTTTCATGTGATCTTACTTCGAATTAAGGATTTCCCGGATCTTAGCTACCTTTTCTACACTATGAACTGAGTTGGAGAATCTCTTTGAGCTGTTCTAAACCAGTTCTCATCTGTTTACAGTCATTTTCTCTGAATTATCCATGTTTTCATGTTGTTTCCTTTATTCTTCCTTCTGGTCCAAGTATAAGCTTTGCCCACTTTATCAAACAACTTCCTACACACTGTTATAAACAGAGGCAGCTCATGAACATTGTCTCTCAACTGTGTTACAGAGTGTATTCCTACATTTCAGTGAAGTGTAAGGCTTTCCAAAGCTGCCGAATGTGTTTCTTTCTCTATTTCAATGGTATTCTGCCTTGCATAACACACATTTAACACTCTAGTCTCCTTTAAGTAAACAATACAGGATTCATACAGTGTTTCATGTGATCTTAACTCGAATAAGTATTTCCCGGATCTTAGCTACCTTTTCTACAGTAAGAACTGACTTGGAGAATGTCTTTGAGTTGTTCTAAACGAGTTCTCATCTGTTTACAGTCATTTTCTCTGAATTATCCATGTTTTCATGTAGCTTCCTATATTCTTCCTTCTGGTCCAAGTATAAGCTTTGCCCACTTTATCAAACAACTTCCTACACACTGTTATAAACAGAGGCAGCTCGGGAACATTGTCTGTCAACTGTGTTACAGAGTGTATTCCTACATTTCAGTGAAGTGTAAGGCTTTCCAAAGCTGCCGAATGTGTTTCTTTCTCTATTTCCATGGTATTTTGCCTTGTATAACACACATTTACCAATCTAGTCCCTTTAAGTAAAGAATACAGGATTCATACAGTGTTACATGTGATCTTAACTCGAATTAAGGAGTACCCAGATCTTAACTACCTTTTCTACACTATGAACTGACTTGGAGAATCTTTTTGAGCTGTTCTAAACCAGTTCTCATCTGTTTACAGTCATTTTCTGTGAATTATCCATGTTTTCATGTAGTTTCCTATATTCTTCCTTCTGGTCCAAGTATAAGCTTTGCCCACTTTATCAAACAACTTCCTACACACTGTTATGAACAGAGGCAGCTCGGGAACATTGTATCTCAACTGTAGAACAGAGTGTATTCCTACATTTCAGTGAAGTATAAGGCTTTCCAAAGCTGCCGAATGTGTTTCTTTCTCTATTTCAATGGTATTCTGCCTTGTATAACACACATTTACCACTCTAGTCTCTTTTAAGTAAACAATACAGGATTCATACAGTGTTTCATGTGATCTTAACTCGAATTAAGGATTTCCCGGATCTTAACTACCTTTTCTACACTAAGAACTGACTTGGGCAATCTCTTTCAGCTGTGCTAAATGAGTTCTCATCTGTTTACAGTCATTTTCTCTGAATTATCCATGTTTTCATACAGTTTCTTATATTCTGCCTTCTGGTACAAGTATAATATTTGCCCACTTTCTCAAACAACTTCGTATACACTGTTATGAACTGAGGCAGCTTGGGAACATTGTCTCTCAACTGTGTTATAGAGTGTAGTACTACATTTCAGTGAAGTGTAAGGCCTTCCAAAGCTGCCGAACGTGTTTCTTTCACTATTTCAATGGTATTCTGCCTTGTATAACACACATTTACCACTCTAGTCTCTTTTAAGTAAACAATACAGGATTCATACAGTGTTTCATGTGATCTTAACTCGAATAAGTATTTCCCTGATCTTAGCTACCTTTTCTACAGTAAGAACTGACTTGGAGAATGTCTTTGAGCTGTTCTAAATGAGTTCTCATCTGTTTACAGTCATTTTCTCTGAATTCTCCATGTTTTCATGTAGCTTCCTATATTCTTCCTTCTGGTCCAAGTATAAGCTTTGCCCACTTTATCAAACAACTTCCTACACACTGTTATAAACAGAGGCAGCTCGGGAACATTGTCTCTCAACTGTGTTACAGAGTGTATTCCTACATTTCAGTGAAGTGTAAGGCTTTCCAAAGCTGCCGAATGTGTTTCTTTCTCTATTTCAATGGTATTCTGCCTTACATAACACACATTTAACACTCTAGTCTCCTTTAAGTAAAGAATACAGGATTCATACAGTGTTTCATGTGATCTTAACTCGAATTGAGTATTTCCCGGATCTTAGCTACCTTTTCTACAGTAAGAACTGACTTGGAGAATGTCTTTGAGTTGTTCTAAACGAGTTCTCATCTGTTTACAGTCATTTTCTCTGAATTATCCATGTTTTCATGTAGCTTCCTATATTCTTCCTTCTGGTCCAAGTATAAGCTTTGCCCACTTTATCAAACAACTTCCTACACACTGTTATGAACAGAGGCAGCTCGGGAACATTGTCTCTCAACTGTGTTACAGAGTGTATTCCTACATTTCAGTGAAGTGTAAGGCTTTCCAAAGCTGCCGAATGTGTTTCTTTCTCTATTTCCATGGTATTTTGCCTTGTATAACACACATTTACCAATCTAGTCTCTTTTAAGTAAAGAATACAGGATTCATACAGTGTTACATGTGATCTTAACTCGAATTAAGGAGTACCCAGATCTTAACTACCTTTTCTACACTATGAACTGACTTGGAGAATCTTTTTGAGCTGTTCTAAACCAGTTCTCATCTGTTTACAGTCATTTTCTCTGAATTATACATGTTTTCATGTAGTTTCCTATATTCTTCCTTCTGGTCCAAGTATAAGCTTTGCCCACTTTATCAAACAACTTCCTACACACTGTTATAAACAGAGGCAGCTCGGGAACATTGTCTCTCAACTGTGTTACAGAGTGTAGTACTACATTTCAGTGAAGTGAAAGGCTTTCCAAAGCGCCGAATGTGTTTCTTTATCTATTTCAATGGCATTCTGCCTTCTATAACACACATTTACCACTCTAGTCTCTTTTAAGTACACAATACAGAATTCATACAGTGTTTCATGTGATCTTACTTCGAATTAAGGATTTCCCGGATCTTAGCTACCTTTTCTACACTATGAACTGACTTGGAGAATCTCTTTGAGCTGTTCTAAACCAGTTCTCATCTGTTTACAGTCATTTTCTCTGAATTATCCATGTTTTCATGTTGTTTCCTATATTCTTCCTTCTGGTCCAAGTATAAGCTTTGCCCACTTTATCAAACAACTTCCTACACACTGTTATAAACAGAGGCAGCTCATGAACATTGTCTCTCAACTGTGTTACAGAGTGTATTCCTACATTTCAGTGAAGTGTAAGGCTTTCCAAAGCTGCCGAATATGTTTCTTTCTCTATTTCAATGGTATTCTGCCTTTCATAACACACATTTAACACTCTAGTCTCCTTTAAGTAAACAATACAGGATACATACAGTGTTTCATGTGATCTTAACTCGAATTAAGGATTTCCCGGATCTTAACTACCTTTTCTACACTAAGAACTGACTTGGGCAATCTCTTTCAGCTGTTCTAAATGAGTTCTCATCTGTTTACAGTCATTTTCTCTGAATTATCCATGTTTTCATACAGTTTCTTATATTCTGCCTTCTGGTACAAGTATAATCTTTGCCCACTTTATCAAACAACTTCCTATACACTGTTATGAACTGAGGCAGCTTGGGAACATTGTCTCTCAACTGTGTTATAGAGTGTAGTACTACATTTCCGTGAAGTGTAAGGCCTTCCAAAGCTGCCGAACGTGTTTCTCTCACTATTTCAATGGTATTCTGCCTTGTATAACACACATTTACCACTCTAGTCTCTTTTAAGTAAACAATACAGGATTCATACAGTGTTTCATGTGATCTTAACTCGAATAAGTATTTCCCGGATCTTAGCTACCTTTTCTACAGTAAGAACTGACTTGGAGAATGTCTTTGAGCTGTTCTAAATGAGTTCTCATCTGTTTACATTCATTTTCTCTGAATTCTCCATGTTTTCATGTAGCTTCCTATATTCTTCCTTCTGGTCCAAGTATAAGCTTTGCCCACTTTATCAAACAACTTCCTACACACTGTTATAAACAGAGGCAGCTCGGGAACATTGTCTCTCAACTGTGTTACAGAGTGTATTCCTACATTTCAGTGAAGTGTAAGGCTTTCCAAAGCTGCCAAATGTGTTCCTTTCTCTATTTCAATGGTATTCTGCCTTGCATAACACACATTTAACACTCTAGTCTCCTTTAAGTAAAGAATACAGGATTCATACAGTGTTTCATGTGATCTTAACTCGAACTGAGTATTTCCCGGATCTTAGCTACCTTTTCTACAGTAAGAACTGACTTGGAGAATGTCTTTGAGTTGTTCTAATCGAGTTCTCATCTGTTTACAGTCATTTTCTCTGAATTATCCATGTTTTCATGTAGCTTCCTATATTCTTCCTTCTGGTCCAAGTATAAGCTTTGCCCACTTTATCAAACAACTTCCTACACACTGTTATAAACAGAGGCAGCTCGGGAACATTGTCTCTCAACTGTGTTACAGAGTGTAGTACTACATTTCAGTGAAGTGAAAGGCTTTCCAAAGCGCCGAATGTGTTTCTTTATCTATTCCAATGGCATTCTGCCTTGTATAACACACATTTACCACTCTAGTCTCTTTTAAGTACACAATACAGAATTCATACAGTGTTTCATGTGATCTTACTTCGAATTAAGGATTTCCCGGATCTTAGCTACCTTTTCTACACTATGAACTGAGTTGGAGAATCTCTTTGAGCTGTTCTAAACCAGTTCTCATCTGTTTACAGTCATTTTCTCTGAATTATCCATGTTTTCATGTTGTTTCCTATATTCTTCCTTCTGGTCCAAGTATAAGCTTTGCCCACTTTATCAAACAACTTCCTACACACTGTTATAAACAGAGGCAGCTCATGAACATTGTCTCTCAACTGTGTTACAGAGTGTATTCCTACATTTCAGTGAAGTGTAAGGCTTTCCAAAGCTGCCGAATGTGTTTCTTTCTCTATTTCAATGGTATTCTGCCTTGCATAACACACATTTAACACTCTAGTCTCCTTTAAGTAAACAATACAGGATACATACAGTGTTTCATGTGATCTTAACTCGAATTAAGGATTTCCCGGATCTTAACTACCTTTTCTACACTAAGAACTGACTTGGGCAATGTCTTTCAGCTGTTCTAAATGAGTTCTCATCGGTTTACAGTCATTTTCTCTGAATTATCCATGTTTTCATACAATTTCTTATATTCTGCCTTCTGGTACAAGTATAATCTTTGCCCACTTTATCAAACAACTTCCTATACACTGTTATGAACTGAGGCAGCTTGGGAACATTGTCTCTCAACTGTGTTATAGAGTGTAGTACTACATTTCAGTGAAGTGTAAGGCCTTCCAAAGCTGCCGAACGTGTTTCTTTCACTATTTCAATGGTATTCTGCCTTGTATAACACACATTTACCACTCTAGTCTCTTTTAAGTAAACAATACAGGATTCATACAGTGTTTCATGTGATCTTAACTCGAATAAGTATTTCCCGGATCTTAGCTACCTTTTCTACAGTAAGAACTGACTTGGAGAATGTCTTTGAGCTGTTCTAAACGAGTTCTCATCTGTTTACAGTCATTTTCTCTGAATTATCCATGCTTTCATGTAGTTTCCTATATTCTTCCTTCTGGTCCAAGTATAAGCTTTGCCCACTTTATCAAACAACTTCCTACACACTGTTATAAACAGAGGCAGCTCGGGAACCTTGTCTCTCAACTGTGTTACAGAGTGTATTCCTACATTTCAGTGAAGTGTAAGGCTTTCCAAAGCCCGAATGTGTTTCTTTCTCTATTTCAATGGTACTCTGCCTTGTATAACACACATTTACCACTCTAGTCTCTTTTAAGTAAAGAATACAGGATTCATACAGTGTTACATGTGATCTTAACTCGAATTAAGGAGTACCCAGATCTTAACTACCTTTTCTACACTATGAACTGAGTTGGAGAATCTCTTTGAGATGTTCTAAACCAGTTCTCATCTGTTTACAGTCATTTTCTCTGAATTATCCATGTTTTCATGTAGTTTCCTATATTCTTCCTTCTGGTCCAAGTATAAGCTTTGCCCACTTTATCAAACAACTTCCTACACACTGTTATAAACAGAGGCAGCTCGGGAACATTGTCTCTCAACTGTGTTACAGAGTGTAGTACTACATTTCAGTGAAGTGAAAGGTTTTCCAAATCGCCGAATGTGTTTCTTTATCTATTTCAATGGCATTCTGCCTTGTATAACACACATTTACCACTCTAGTCTCTTTTAAGTACACAATACAGAATTCATACAGTGTTTCATGTGATCTTACTTCTAATTAAGGATTTCCCGGATCTTAACTACCTTTTCTACACTATGAACTGACTTGGAGAATCTCTTTGAGCTGTTCTAAACCAGTTCTCATCTGTTTACAGTCATTTTCTCTGAATTATCCATGTTTTCATGTAGTTTCCTATATTCTTCCTTGTGGTCCAAGTATAAGCTTTGCCCACTTTATCAAACAACTTCCAACACACTGTTATAAACAGAGGCAGCTCATGAACATTGTCTCTCAACTGTGTTACAGAGTGTATTCCTACATTTCAGTGAAGTGTAAGGCTTTCCAAAGCTGCCGAATGTGTTTCTTTCTCTATTTCAATGGTATTCTGCCTTGCATAACACACATTTAACACTCTAGTCTCCTTTAAGTAAACAATACAGGATTCATACAGTGTTTCATGTGTTCTTAACTCGAATTAAGGATTTCCCGGATCTAAACTACCTTTTCTACACTAAGAACTGACTTGGGCAATCTCTTTCAGCTGTGCTAAATGAGTTCTCATCTGTTTACAGTCATTTTCTCTGAATTATCCATGTTTTCATACAGTTTCTTATATTCTGCCTTCTGGTACAAGTATAATCTTTGCCCTATTTCTCAAACAACTTCGTATACACTGTTATGAACTGAGGCAGCTTGGGAACATTGTCTCTCAACTGTGTTATAGAGTGTAGTACTACATTTCAGTGAAGTGTAAGGCCTTCCAAAGCTGCCGAACTTGTTTCTTTCACTATTTCAATGGTATTCTGCCTTGTATAACACACATTTACCACTCTAGTCTCTTTTAAGTAAACAATACAGGATTCATACAGTGTTTCATGTGATCTTAACTCGAATAAGTATTTCCCGGATCTTAGCTACATTTTTCTACAGTAAGAACTGACTTGGAGAATGTCTTTGAGCTGTTCTAAATGAGTTCTCATCTGTTTACAGTCATTTTCTCTGAATTCTCCATGTTTTCATGTAGCTTCCTATATTCTTCCTTCTGGTCCAAGTATAAGCTTTGCCCACTTTATCAAACAAGTTCCTACACACTGTTATAAACAGAGGCAGCTCGGGAACATTGTCTCTCAACTGTGTTACAGAGTGTATTCCTACATTTCAGTGAAGTGTAAGGCTTTCCAAAGCTGCCGAATGTGTTTCTTTCTCTATTTCAATGGTATTCTGCCTTGCATAACACACATTTAACACTCTAGTCTCCTTTAAGTAAACAATACAGGATTCATACAGTGTTTCATGTGATCTTAACTCGAATTAAGGATTTCCCGGATCTTAACTACCTTTTCTACACTAAGAACTGACTTGGGCAATCTCTTTCAGCTGTTCTAAACGAGTTCTCATCTGTTTACAGTCATTTTCTCTGAATTATCCATGTTTTCATACAGTTTCTTATATTCTGCCTTCTGGTACAAGTATAATCTTTGCCCACTTTATCAAACAACTTCCTATACACTGTTATGAACTGAGGCAGCTTGGGAACATTGTCTCTCAACTGTGTTATAGAGTGTAGTACTACATTTCAGTGAAGTTTAAGACCTTCCAAAGCTGCCGAACGTGTTTCTTTCACTATTTCAATGGTATTCTGCCTTGTATAACACACATTTACCACTCTAGTCTCTTTTAAGTAAACAATACAGGATTCATACAGTGTTTCATGTGATCTTAACTCGAATAAGTATTTCCCGGATCTTAGCTACCTTTTCTACAGTAAGAACTGACTTGGGCAATCTCTTTCAGCTGTTCTAAACGAGTTCTCATCTGTTTACAGTCATTTTCTCTGAATTATCCATGTTTTCATACAGTTTCTTATATTCTTCCTTCTGGTACAAGTATAATCTTTGCCCACTTTATCAAACAACTTCCTATACACTGTTATGAACTGAGGCATCTTGGGAACATTGTCTCTCAACTGTGTTATAGAGTGTAGTACTACATTTCAGTGAAGTGTAAGGCCTTCCAAAGCTGCCGAACGTGTTTCTTTCACTATTTCAATGGTATTCTGCCTTGTATAACACACATTTACCACTCTAGTCTCTTTTAAGTAAAGAATACAGGATTCATACAGTGTTACATGTGATCTTAACTCGAATTAAGGAGTACCCAGATCTTAACTACCTTTTCTACACTATGAACTGAGTTGGAGAATCTCTTTGAGCTGTTCTAAACCAGTTCTCATCTGTTTACAGTCATTTTCTCTGAATTATCCATGTTTTCATGTAGTTTCCTATATTCTTCCTTCTGTTCCAAGTATAAGCTTTGCCCACTTTATCAAACAACTTCCTACACACTGTTATATACAGAGGCAGCTCGGGAACATTGTCTCTCAACTGTGTTACAGAGTGTATTCCTACATTTCAGTGAAGTGTAAGGCTTTCCAAAGCCCGAATGTGTTTCTTTCTCTATTTCAATGGTATTCTGCCTCGTATAACACACATTTACCACTCTAGTCTCTTTTAAGTAAAGAATACAGGATTCATACAGTGTTACATGTGATCTTAACTCGAATTAAGGAGTACCCAGATCTTAACTACCTTTTCTACACTATGAACTGACTTGGAGAATCTCTTTGAGCTGTTCTAAACCAGTTCTCATCTGTTTACAGTCATTTCCTCTGAATTATCCATGTTTTCATGTAGTTTCCTATATTCTTCCTTCTGGTCCAAGTATAAGCTTTGCCCACTTTATCAAACAACTTCCTACACACTGTTATAAACAGACGCAGCTCAGGAACATTGTCTCTCAACTGTGTTACAGAGTGTAGTACTACATTTCAGTGAAGTGAAAGGCTTTCCAAAGCGCCGAATGTGTTTCTTTATCTATTTCAATGGCATTCTGCCTTGTATAACACACATTACCACTCTAGTCTCTTTTAAGTACACAACACAGAATTCATACAGTGTTTCATGTGATCTTACTTCGAATTAAGGATTTCCCGGATCTTAACTACCTTTTCTACACTATGAACTGACTTGGAGAATCTCTTTGAGCTGTTCTAAACCAGTTCTCATCTGTTTACAGTCATTTTCTCTGAATTATCCATGTTTTCATGTAGTTTCCTATATTCTTCCTTCTGGTCCAAGTATAAGCTTTGCCCACTTTATCAAAAAACTTCCTATACACTGTTATGAACTGAGGCATCTTGGGAACATTGTCTCTCAACTGTGTTATAGAGTGTAGTACTACATTTCAGTGAAGTGTAAGGCCTTCCAAAGCTGCCGAACGTGTTTCTTTCACTATTTCAATGGTATTCTGCCTTGTATAACACACATTTACCACTCTAGTCTCTTTTAAGTAAAGAATACAGGATTCATACAGTGTTACATGTGATCTTAACTCGAATTAAGGAGTACCCAGATCTTAACTACCTTTTCTACACTATGAACTGAGTTGGAGAATCTCTTTGAGCTGTTCTAAACCAGTTCTCATCTGTTTACAGTCATTTTCTCTGAATTATCCATGTTTTCATGTAGTTTCCTATATTCTTCCTTCTGTTCCAAGTATAAGCTTTGCCCACTTTATCAAACAACTTCCTACACACTGTTATATACAGAGGCAGCTCGGGAACATTGTCTCTCAACTGTGTTACAGAGTGTATTCCTACATTTCAGTGAAGTGTAAGGCTTTCCAAAGCCCGAATGTGTTTCTTTCTCTATTTCAATGGTATTCTGCCTCGTATAACACACATTTACCACTCTAGTCTCTTTTAAGTAAAGAATACAGGATTCATACAGTGTTACATGTGATCTTAACTCGAATTAAGGAGTACCCAGATCTTAACTACCTTTTCTACACTATGAACTGACTTGGAGAATCTCTTTGAGCTGTTCTAAACCAGTTCTCATCTGTTTACAGTCATTTCCTCTGAATTATCCATGTTTTCATGTAGTTTCCTATATTCTTCCTTCTGGTCCAAGTATAAGCTTTGCCCACTTTATCAAACAACTTCCTACACACTGTTATAAACAGACGCAGCTCAGGAACATTGTCTCTCAACTGTGTTACAGAGTGTAGTACTACATTTCAGTGAAGTGAAAGGCTTTCCAAAGCGCCGAATGTGTTTCTTTATCTATTTCAATGGCATTCTGCCTTGTATAACACACATTACCACTCTAGTCTCTTTTAAGTACACAACACAGAATTCATACAGTGTTTCATGTGATCTTACTTCGAATTAAGGATTTCCCGGATCTTAACTACCTTTTCTACACTATGAACTGACTTGGAGAATCTCTTTGAGCTGTTCTAAACCAGTTCTCATCTGTTTACAGTCATTTTCTCTGAATTATCCATGTTTTCATGTAGTTTCCTATATTCTTCCTTCTGGTCCAAGTATAAGCTTTGCCCACTTTATCAAAAAACTTCCTATACACTGTTATGAACTGAGGCAGCTTGGGAACATTGTCTCTCAACTGTGTTATAGAGTGTAGTACTACATTTCATTGAAGTGTAAGGCCTTCCAAAGCTGCCGAACGTGTTTCTTTCACTATTTCAATGGTATTCTGCCTTGTATAACACACATTTACCACTCTAGTCTCTTTTAAGTAAACAATACGGGATTCATACAGTGTTTCATGTGATCTTAACTCGAATAAGTATTTCCCGGATCTTAGCTACCTTTTCTACAGTAATAACTGACTTGGAGAATGTCTTTGAGCTGTTCTAAATGAGTTTTCATCTGTTTACAGTCATTTTCTCTGAATTATCCATGCTTTCATGTAGTTTCCTATATTCTTCCTTCTGGTCCAAGTATAAGCTTTGCCCACTTTATCAAACAACTTTCTACACACTGTTATAAACAGAGGCAGCTCGGGAACATTGTCTCTCAACTGTGTTACAGAGTGTATTCCTACATTTCAGTGAAGTGTAAGGCTTTCCAAAGCTGCCGAATGTGTTTCTTTCTCTATTTCAATGGTACTCTGCCTTGTATAACACACATTTACCACTCTAGTCTCTTTTAAGTAAAGAATACAGGATTCATACAGTGTTACATGTGATCTTAACTCGAATTAAGGAGTACCCAGATCTTAACTACCTTTTCTACACTATGAACTGAGTTGGAGAATCTCTTTGAGATGTTCTAAACCAGTTCTCATCTGTTTACAGTCATTTTCTCTGAATTATCCATGTTTTCATGTAGTTTCCTATATTCTTCCTTCTGGTCCAAGTATAAGCTTTGCCCACTTTATCAAACAACTTCCTACACACTGTTATAAACAGAGGCAGCTCGGGAACATTGTCTCTCAACTGTGTTACAGAGTGTAGTACTACATTTCAGTGAAGTGAAAGGTTTTCCAAATCGCCGAATGTGTTTCTTTATCTATTTCAATGGCATTCTGCCTTGTATAACACACATTTACCACTCTAGTCTCTTTTAAGTACACAATACAGAATTCATACAGTGTTTCATGTGATCTTACTTCTAATTAAGGATTTCCCGGATCTTAACTACCTTTTCTACACTATGAACTGACTTGGAGAATCTCTTTGAGCTGTTCTAAACCAGTTCTCATCTGTTTACAGTCATTTTCTCTGAATTATCCATGTTTTCATGTAGTTTCCTATATTCTTCCTTGTGGTCCAAGTATAAGCTTTGCCCACTTTATCAAACAACTTCCAACACACTGTTATAAACAGAGGCAGCTCATGAACATTGTCTCTCAACTGTGTTACAGAGTGTATTCCTACATTTCAGTGAAGTGTAAGGCTTTCCAAAGCTGCCGAATGTGTTTCTTTCTCTATTTCAATGGTATTCTGCCTTGCATAACACACATTTAACACTCTAGTCTCCTTTAAGTAAACAATACAGGATTCATACAGTGTTTCATGTGTTCTTAACTCGAATTAAGGATTTCCCGGATCTAAACTACCTTTTCTACACTAAGAACTGACTTGGGCAATCTCTTTCAGCTGTGCTAAATGAGTTCTCATCTGTTTACAGTCATTTTCTCTGAATTATCCATGTTTTCATACAGTTTCTTATATTCTGCCTTCTGGTACAAGTATAATCTTTGCCCTATTTCTCAAACAACTTCGTATACACTGTTATGAACTGAGGCAGCTTGGGAACATTGTCTCTCAACTGTGTTATAGAGTGTAGTACTACATTTCAGTGAAGTGTAAGGCCTTCCAAAGCTGCCGAACTTGTTTCTTTCACTATTTCAATGGTATTCTGCCTTGTATAACACACATTTACCACTCTAGTCTCTTTTAAGTAAACAATACAGGATTCATACAGTGTTTCATGTGATCTTAACTCGAATAAGTATTTCCCGGATCTTAGCTACATTTTTCTACAGTAAGAACTGACTTGGAGAATGTCTTTGAGCTGTTCTAAATGAGTTCTCATCTGTTTACAGTCATTTTCTCTGAATTCTCCATGTTTTCATGTAGCTTCCTATATTCTTCCTTCTGGTCCAAGTATAAGCTTTGCCCACTTTATCAAACAAGTTCCTACACACTGTTATAAACAGAGGCAGCTCGGGAACATTGTCTCTCAACTGTGTTACAGAGTGTATTCCTACATTTCAGTGAAGTGTAAGGCTTTCGAAAGCTGCCGAATGTGTTTCTTTCTCTATTTCAATGGTATTCTGCCTTGCATAACACACATTTAACACTCTAGTCTCCTTTAAGTAAACAATACAGGATTCATACAGTGTTTCATGTGATCTTAACTCGAATTAAGGATTTCCCGGATCTTAACTACCTTTTCTACACTAAGAACTGACTTGGGCAATCTCTTTCAGCTGTTCTAAACGAGTTCTCATCTGTTTACAGTCATTTTCTCTGAATTATCCATGTTTTCATACAGTTTCTTATATTCTGCCTTCTGGTACAAGTATAATCTTTGCCCACTTTATCAAACAACTTCCTATACACTGTTATGAACTGAGGCAGCTTGGGAACATTGTCTCTCAACTGTGTTATAGAGTGTAGTACTACATTTCAGTGAAGTTTAAGACCTTCCAAAGCTGCCGAACGTGTTTCTTTCACTATTTCAATGGTATTCTGCCTTGTATAACACACATTTACCACTCTAGTCTCTTTTAAGTAAACAATACAGGATTCATACAGTGTTTCATGTGATCTTAACTCGAATAAGTATTTCCCGGATCTTAGCTACCTTTTCTACAGTAAGAACTGACTTGGGCAATCTCTTTCAGCTGTTCTAAACGAGTTCTCATCTGTTTACAGTCATTTTCTCTGAATTATCCATGTTTTCATACAGTTTCTTATATTCTTCCTTCTGGTACAAGTATAATCTTTGCCCACTTTATCAAACAACTTCCTATACACTGTTATGAACTGAGGCATCTTGGGAACATTGTCTCTCAACTGTGTTATAGAGTGTAGTACTACATTTCAGTGAAGTGTAAGGCCTTCCAAAGCTGCCGAACGTGTTTCTTTCACTATTTCAATGGTATTCTGCCTTGTATAACACACATTTACCACTCTAGTCTCTTTTAAGTAAAGAATACAGGATTCATACAGTGTTACATGTGATCTTAACTCGAATTAAGGAGTACCCAGATCTTAACTACCTTTTCTACACTATGAACTGAGTTGGAGAATCTCTTTGAGCTGTTCTAAACCAGTTCTCATCTGTTTACAGTCATTTTCTCTGAATTATCCATGTTTTCATGTAGTTTCCTATATTCTTCCTTCTGTTCCAAGTATAAGCTTTGCCCACTTTATCAAACAACTTCCTACACACTGTTATATACAGAGGCAGCTCGGGAACATTGTCTCTCAACTGTGTTACAGAGTGTATTCCTACATTTCAGTGAAGTGTAAGGCTTTCCAAAGCCCGAATGTGTTTCTTTCTCTATTTCAATGGTATTCTGCCTCGTATAACACACATTTACCACTCTAGTCTCTTTTAAGTAAAGAATACAGGATTCATACAGTGTTACATGTGATCTTAACTCGAATTAAGGAGTACCCAGATCTTAACTACCTTTTCTACACTATGAACTGACTTGGAGAATCTCTTTGAGCTGTTCTAAACCAGTTCTCATCTGTTTACAGTCATTTCCTCTGAATTATCCATGTTTTCATGTAGTTTCCTATATTCTTCCTTCTGGTCCAAGTATAAGCTTTGCCCACTTTATCAAACAACTTCCTACACACTGTTATAAACAGACGCAGCTCAGGAACATTGTCTCTCAACTGTGTTACAGAGTGTAGTACTACATTTCAGTGAAGTGAAAGGCTTTCCAAAGCGCCGAATGTGTTTCTTTATCTATTTCAATGGCATTCTGCCTTGTATAACACACATTACCACTCTAGTCTCTTTTAAGTACACAACACAGAATTCATACAGTGTTTCATGTGATCTTACTTCGAATTAAGGATTTCCCGGATCTTAACTACCTTTTCTACACTATGAACTGACTTGGAGAATCTCTTTGAGCTGTTCTAAACCAGTTCTCATCTGTTTACAGTCATTTTCTCTGAATTATCCATGTTTTCATGTAGTTTCCTATATTCTTCCTTCTGGTCCAAGTATAAGCTTTGCCCACTTTATCAAAAAACTTCCTATACACTGTTATGAACTGAGGCAGCTTGGGAACATTGTCTCTCAACTGTGTTATAGAGTGTAGTACTACATTTCATTGAAGTGTAAGGCCTTCCAAAGCTGCCGAACGTGTTTCTTTCACTATTTCAATGGTATTCTGCCTTGTATAACACACATTTACCACTCTAGTCTCTTTTAAGTAAACAATACGGGATTCATACAGTGTTTCATGTGATCTTAACTCGAATAAGTATTTCCCGGATCTTAGCTACCTTTTCTACAGTAAGAACTGACTTGGAGAATGTCTTTGAGCTGTTCTAAATGAGTTTTCATCTGTTTACAGTCATTTTCTCTGAATTATCCATGCTTTCATGTAGTTTCCTATATTCTTCCTTCTGGTCCAAGTATAAGCTTTGCCCACTTTATCAAACAACTTTCTACACACTGTTATAAACAGAGGCAGCTCGGGAACATTGTCTCTCAACTGTGTTACAGAGTGTATTCCTACATTTCAGTGAAGTGTAAGGCTTTCCAAAACCCGAATGTGTTTCTTTCTCTATTTCAATGGTATTCTGCCTTGTATAACACACATTTACCACTCTAGTCTCTTTTAAGTAAAGAATACAGGATTCATACAGTGTTACATGTGATCTTAACTCGAATTAAGGAGTACCCAGATCTTAACTACCTTTTCTACACTATGAACTGAGTTGGAGAATCTCTTTGAGCTGTTCTAAACCAGTTCTCATCTGTTTACAGTCATTTTCTCTGAATTATCCATGTTTTCATGTAGTTTCCTATATTCTTCCTTCTGGTCCAAGTATAAGCTTTGCCCACTTTATCAAACAACTTCCTACACACTGTTATAAACAGAGGCAGCTCGGGAACATTGTCTCTCAACTGTGTTACAGAGTGTAGTACTACATTTCAGTGAAGTGAAAGGTTTTCCAAAGCGCCGAATGTATTTCTTTATCTATTTCAATGGCATTCTGCCTTGTATAACACACATTTACAACTCTAGTCTCTTTTAAGTACACAATACAGAATTCAAACAGTGTTTCATGTGATCTTACTTCGAATTAAGGATTTCCCGGATCTTAACTACCTTTTCTACACTATGAACTGACTTGGAGAATCTCTTTGAGCTGTTCTAAAACAGTTCTCATCTGTTTACAGTCATTTTCTCTGAATTATCCATGCTTTCATGTAGTTTCCTATATTCTTCCTTCTGTTCCAAGTATAAGCTTTGCCCACTTTATCAAACAACTTCCTACACACTGTTATAAACAGAGGCAGCTCGGGAACATTGTCTCTCAACTGTGTTACAGAGTGTATTCCTACATTTCAGTGAAGTGTAAGGCTTTCCAAAGCCCGAATGTGTTTCTTTCTCTATTTCAATGGTATTCTGCCTTGTACAACACACATTTACCACTCTAGTCTCTTTTAAGTAAAGAATACAGGATTCATACAGTGTTACATGTGATCTTAACTCGAATTAAGGAGTACCCAGATCTTAACTACCTTTTCTACACTATGAACTGACTTGGAGAATCTCTTTAAGCTGTTCTAAACCAGTTCTCATCTGTTTACAGTCATTTTCTCTGAATTATTCATGTTTTCATGTAGTTTCCTATATTCTTCCTTCTGGTCCAAGTATAAGCTTTGCCCACTTTATCAAACAACTTCCTACACACTGTTATAAACAGACGCAGCTCAGGAACATTGTCTCTCAACTGTGTTACAGAGTGTAGTACTACATTTCAGTGAAGTGAAAGGCTTTCCAAAGCGCCGAATGTGTTTCTTTATCTATTTCAATGGCATTCTGCCTTGTATAACACACATTACCACTCTAGTCTCTTTTAAGTACACAACACAGAATTCATACAGTGTTTCATGTGATCTTACTTCGAATTAAGGATTTCCCGGATCTTAACTACCTTTTCTACACTATGAACTGACTTGGAGAATCTCTTTGAGCTGTTCTAAACCAGTTCTCATCTGTTTACAGTCATTTTCTCTGAATTATCCATGTTTTCATGTAGTTTCCTATATTCTTCCTTCTGGTCCAAGTATAAGCTTTGCCCACTTTATCAAAAAACTTCCTATACACTGTTATGAACTGAGGCAGCTTGGGAACATTGTCTCTCAACTGTGTTATAGAGTGTAGTACTACATTTCATTGAAGTGTAAGGCCTTCCAAAGCTGCCGAACGTGTTTCTTTCACTATTTCAATGGTATTCTGCCTTGTATAACACACATTTACCACTCTAGTCTCTTCTAAGTAAAGAATACAGGATTCATACAGTGTTACATGTGATCTTAACTCGAATTAAGGAGTACCCTGATCTTAACTACCTTTTCTACACTATGAACTGACTTGGAGAATCTCTTTGAGCTGTTCTAAACCAGTTCTCATCTGTTTACAGTCATTTTCTCTGAATTATCCATGCTTTCATGTAGTTTCCTATATTCTTCCTTCTGTTCCAAGTATAAGCTTTGCCCACTTTATCAAACAACTTCCTACACACTGTTATAAACAGAGGCAGCTCGGGAACATTGTCTCTCAACTGTGTTACAGAGTGTATTCCTACATTTCAGTGAAGTGTAAGCCTTTCCAAAGCCCGAATGTGTTTCTTTCTCTATTTCAATGGTATTCTGCCTTGTACAACACACATTTACCACTCTAGTCTCTTTTAAGTAAAGAATACAGGATTCATACAGTGTTACATGTGATCTTAACTCGAATTAAGGAGTACCCAGATCTTAACTACCTTTTTTACACTATGAACTGACTTGGAGAATCTCTTTAAGCTGTTCTAAACCAGTTCTCATCTGTTTACAGTCATTTTCTCTGAATTATTCATGTTTTCATGTAGTTTCCTATATTCTTCCTTCTGGTCCAAGTATAAGCTTTGCATACTTTATCAAACAACTTCCTACACACTGTTATAAACAGAGGCAGCTCGGGAACATTGTCTCTCAACTGTGTTACAGAGTGTATTCCTACATTTCAGTGAAGTGTAAGGCTTTCCAAAGCCCGAATGTGTTTCTTTCTCTATTTCAATGGTATTCTGCCTTGTATAACACACATTTACCACTCTAGTCTCTTTTAAGTAAAGAATACAGGATTCATACAGTGTTACATGTGATCTTAACTCGAATTAAGGAGTACCCAGATCTTAACTACCTTTTCTACACTATGAACTGAGTTGGAGAATCTCTTTGAGCTGTTCTAAACCAGTTCTCATCTGTTTACAGTCATTTTCTCTGAAGTATCCATGTTTTCATGTAGTTTCCTATATTCTTCCTTCTGGTCCAAGTATAAGCTTTGCCCACTTTATCAAACAACTTCCTACACACTGTTATAAACAGAGGCAGCTCGGGAACATTGTCTCTCAACTGTGTTACAGAGTGTAGTACTACATTTCAGTGAAGTGAAAGGTTTTCCAAAGCGCCGAATGTGTTTCTTTATCTATTTCAATGGCATTCTGCCTTGTATAACACACATTTACCACTCTAGTCACTTTTAAGTACACAATACAGAATTCATACAGTGTTTCATGTGATCTTACTTCGAATTAAGGATTTCCCGGATCTTAACTACCTTTTCTACACTATGAACTGACTTGGAGAATCTCTTTGAGCTGTTCTAAACCAGTTCTCATCTGTTTACAGTCATTTTCTCTGAATTATCCATGTTTTCATGTAGTTTCCTATATTCTTCCTTGTGGTCCAAGTATAAGCTTTGCCCACTTTATCAAACAACTTCCAAGACACTGTTATAAACAGAGGCAGCTCATGAACATTGTCTCTCAACTGTGTTACAGAGTGTATTCCTACATTTCAGTGAAGTGTAAGGCTTTCCAAAGCTCCCGAATGTGTTTCTTTCTCTATTTCAATGGTATTCTGCCTTGCATAACACACATTTAACACTCTAGTCTCCTTTAAGTAAACAATACAGGATTCATACAGTGTTTCATGTGATCTTAACTCGAATTAAGGATTTCCCGGATCTTAACTACCTTTTCTACACTAAGAACTGACTTGGGCAATCTCTTTCAGCTGTGCTAAATGAGTTCTCATCTGTTTACAGTCATTTTCTCTGAATTATCCATGTTTTCATACAGTTTCTTATATTCTGCCTTCTGGTACAAGTATAATCTTTGCCCACTTTCTCAAACAACTTCCTATACACTGTTATGAACTGAGGCAGCTTGGGAACATTGTCTCTCAACTGTGTTATAGAGTGTAGTACTACATTTCAGTGAATTGTAAGGCCTTCCAAAGCTGCCGAACGTGTTTCTTTCACTATTTCAATGGTATTCTGCCTTGTATAACACACATTTACCACTCTAGTCTCTTTTAAGTAAACAATACAGGATTCATACAGTGTTTCATGTGATCTTAACTCGAATAAGTATTTCCCGGATCTTAGCTACCTTTTCTACAGTAAGAACTGACTTGGAGAATGTCTTTGAGCTGTTCTAAATGAGTTCTCATCTGTTTACAGTCATTTTCTCTGAATTCTCCATGTTTTCATGTAGCTTCCTATATTCTTCCTTCTGGTCCAAGTATAAGCTTTGCCCACTTTATCAAACAACTTCCTACACAATGTTATAAACAGAGGCAGCTCGGGAACATTGTCTCTCAACTGTGTTACAGAGTGTATTCGTACATTTCAGTGAAGTGTAAGGCTTTCCAAAGCTGCCGAATGTGTTTCTTTCTCTATTTCAATGGTATTCTGCCTTGCATAACACACATTTAACACTCTAGTCTCCTTTAAGTAAACAATACAGGATTCATACACTGTTTCATGTGATCTTAACTCGAATTAAGGATTTCCAGGATCTTAACTACCTTTTCTACACTAAGAACTGACTTGGGCAATCTCTTTCAGCTGTGCTAAATGAGTTCTCATCTGTTTACAGTCATTTTCTCTGAATTATCCATGTTTTCATACAGTTTCTTATATTCTGCCTTCTGGTACAAGTCTAATCTTTGCCCACTTTCTCAAACAACTTCCTATACACTGTTATGAACTGAGGCAGCTTGGGAACATTGTCTCCCAACTGTGTTATAGAGTGTAGTACTACATTTCAGTGAAGTGTAAGGCCTTCCAAAGCTGCCGAACGTGTTTCTTTCACTATTTCAATGGTATTCTGCCTTGTATAACACACATTTACCACTCTAGTCTCTTTTAAGTAAAGAATACAGGATTCATACAGTGTTACATGTGATCTTAACTCGAATTAAGGGCTACCCTGATCTTAACTACCTTTTCTACACTATGAACTGACTTGGAGAATCTCTTTGAGCTGTTCTAAACCAGTTCTCATCTGTTTACAGTCATTTTCTCTGAATTATCCATGCTTTCATGTAGTTTCCTATATTCTTCCTTCTGTTCCAAGTATAAGCTTTGCCCACTTTATCAAACAACTTCCTACACACTGTTATAAACAGAGGCAGCTCGGGAACATTGTCTCTCAACTGTGTTACAGAGTGTAGTACTACATTTCAGTGAAGTGAAAGGTTTTCCAAAGCGCCGAATGTGTTTCTTTATCTATTTCAATGGCATTCTGCCTTGTATAACACACATTTACCACTCTAGTCACTTTTAAGTACACAATACAGAATTCATACAGTGTTTCATGTGATCTTACTTCGAATTAAGGATTTCCCGGGTCTTAGCTACCTTTTCTACACTATGAACTGACTTGGAGAATCTCTTTGAGCTGTTCTAAACCAGTTCTCATCTGTTTACAGTCATTTTCTCTGAATTATCCATGTTTTCATGTAGTTTCCTATATTCTTCCTTGTGGTCCAAGTATAAGCTTTGCCCACTTTATCAAACAACTTCCAACACACTGTTATAAACAGAGGCAGCTCATGAACATTGTCTCTCAACTGTGTTACAGAGTGTATTCCTACATTTCAGTGAAGTGTAAGGCTTTCCAAAGCTGCCGAATGTGTTTCTTTCTCTATTTCAATGATATTCTGCCTTGCATAACACACATTTAACACTCTAGTCTCCTTTAAGAAAACAATACAGGATTCATACAGTCTTTCATGTGATCTTAACTCGAATTAAGGATTTCCCGGATCTTAACTACCTTTTCTACACTAAGAACTGACTTGGGCAATCTCTTTCAGCTGTTCTAAATGAGTTCTCATCTGTTTACAGTCATTTTCTCTGAATTATCCATGTTTTCATAAGTTTCTTATATTCTGCCTTCTGGTACAAGTATAATCTTTGCCCACTTTATCAAACAACTTCCTACACACTGTTATGAACTGAGGCAGCTTGGGAACATTGTCTCTCAACTGTGTTATAGAGTGTAGTACTACATTTCAGTGAAGTGTAAGGCCTTCCAAAGCTGCCGAACGTGTTCCTTTCACTATTTCAATGGTATTCTACCTTGTATAACACACATTTATTACTCTAGTCTCTTTTAAGTAAACAATACAGGATTCATACAGTGTTTCATGTGATCTTAACTCGAATAAGTATTTCCCGGATCTTAGCTACCTTTTGTACAGTAAGAACTGACTTGGAGAATGTCTTTGAGCTGTTCTAAACGAGTTCTCATCTGTTTACAGTCATTTTCTCTGAATTATCCATGTTTTCATGTAGTTTCCTATATTCTTCCTTCTGTTCCAAGTATAAGCTTTGCCCACTTTATCAAACAACTTCCTACACACTGTTATAAACAGAGGCAGCTCGGGAACATTGTCTCTCAACTGTGTTACAGAGTGTAGTACTACATTTCAGTGAAGTGTAAGGCTTTCCAAAGCGCCGAATGTGTTTCTTTCTCTATTTCAATGGTATTCTGCCTTGTATAACACACATTTAACACTCTAGTCTCCTTTAAGTAAACAATACAGGATTCATACAGTGTTTCATGTTATCTAAACTCGAATTAAGGATTTCCCGGATCTTAACTACCTTTTCTACACTACGAACTGACTTGGGCAATCTCTTTCAGCTCTTCTAAATGAGTTCACATATGTTTACAGTCATTTTCTCTGAATTATCCATGTTTTCATACAGTTTCTTATATTCTGCCTTCTGGTACAAGTATAATCTTTGCCCACTTTATGAAACAAGTTCCTACACACTGTTATGAACTGAGGCAGCTTGGGAACATTGTCTCTCAACTGTGTTATAGAGTGTAGTACTACATTTCAGTGAATTGTAAGGCCTTCCAAAGCTGCCGAACGTGTTTCTTTCACTATTTCAATGGTATTCTGCCTTGTATAACACACATTTACCACTCTAGTCTCTTTTAAGTAAACAATACAGGATTCATACAGTGTTTCATGTGATCTTAACTGGAATAAGTATTTCCCGGATCTTAGCTACCTTTTCTACAGTAAGAACTGACTTGGAGAATGTCTTTGAGCTGTTCTAAATGAGTTCTCATCTGTTTACAGTCATTTTCTCTGAATTCTCCATGTTTTCATGTAGCTTCCTATATTCTTCCTTCTGGTCCAAGTATAAGCTTTGCCCACTTTATCAAACAACTTCCTACACAATGTTATAAACAGAGGCAGCTCGGGAACATTGTCTCTCAACTGTGTTACAGAGTGTATTCGTACATTTCAGTGAAGTGTAAGGCTTTCCAAAGCTGCCGAATGTGTTTCTTTCTCTATTTCAATGGTATTCTGCCTTGCATAACACACATTTAACACTCTAGTCTCCTTTAAGTAAACAATACAGGATTCATACAGTGTTTCATGTGATCTTAACTCGAATTAAGGATTTCCAGGATCTTAACTACCTTTTCTACACTAAGAACTGACTTGGGCAATCTCTTTCAGCTGTGCTAAATGAGTTCTCATCTGTTTACAGTCATTTTCTCTGAATTATCCAAGTTTTCATACAGTTTCTTATATTCTGCCTTCTGGTACAAGTATAATCTTTGCCCACTTTATCAAACAACTTCCTATACACTGTTATGAACTGAGGCAGCTTGGGAACATTGTCTCCCAACTGTGTTATAGAGTGTAGTACTACATTTCAGTGAAGTGTAAGGCCTTCCAAAGCTGCCGAACGTGTTTCTTTCACTATTTCAATGGTATTCTGCCTTGTATAACACACATTTACCACTCTAGTATCTTTTAAGTAAACAATACAGGATTCATACAGTGTTTCATGTGATCTTAACTCGAATAAGTATTTCCTGGATCTTAGCTACCTTTTCTACAGTAAGAACTGACTTGGAGAATGTCTTTGAGCTGTTCTAAACGAGTTCTCATCTGTTTACAGTCATTTTCTCTGAATTATCCATACTTTCATGTAGTTTCCTATATTCTTCCTTCTGGTTCAAGTATAAGCTTTGCCCACTTTATCAAACAACTTCCTACACACTGTTATAAACAGAGGCAGCTCGGGAACATTGTCTCTCAACTGTGTTACAGAGTGTAGTACTACATTTCAGTGAAGTGTAAGGCTTTCCAAAGCGCCGAATGTGTTTCTTTCTCTATTTCAATGGTATTCTGCCTTGTACAACACACATTTACCACTCTAGTCTCTTTTAAGTACACAATACAGAATTCATACAGTGTTTCATGTGATCTTACTTCGAATTAAGGATTTCCCGGATCTTAGCTACCTTTTCTACACTATGAACTGACTTGGAGAATCTCTTTGAGCTGTTCTAAACCAGTTCTCATCTGTTTACAGTCATTTTCTCTGAATTATCCATGTTTTCATGTAGTTTCCCATATTCTTCCTTCTGGTCCAAGTATAAGCTTTGCCCACTTTATCAAACAACTTCCTACACACTGTTATAAACAGAGGCAGCTCAGGAACATTGTCTCTCAACTGTGTTACAGAGTGTAGTACTACATTTCAGTGACGTGTAAGGCTTTCCAAAGCGCCGAATGTGTTTCTTTCTCTATTTCAATGGTATTCTGCATTGTAAAACACACATTTACCACTCTAGTTTCATTTAAGTACACAATACAGAATTCATACAGTGTTTCATGTGATCTTACTTCGAATTAAGGATTTCCCGGATCTTAGCTACCTTTTCTACACTATGAACTGACTTGGAGAATCTCTTTGAGCTGTTCTAAACCAGTTCTCATCTGTTTACAGTCATTTTCTCTGAATTATCCATGTTTTCATAAGTTTCTTATATTCTGCCCTCTGGTACAAGTATAATCTTTGCCCACTTTATCAAAGAACTTCCTACACACTGTTATAAACAGAGGCAGCTTGGGAACATTGTCTCTCAACTGTGTTACGGAGTGTAGTACTACATTTCAATGAAGTGTAAGGCCTTCCAAAGCTGCCGAACATGTTTCTTTCACTATTTCAATGGTATTCTGCCTTGTATAACACACATTTACCACTCTAGTCTCTTTTAAGTAAACAATACAGGATTCATACAGTGTTTCATATGATCTTAACTCGAATTAAGGATTTCCCGGACCTTAGCTACCTTTTCTACACTATGAACTGACTTGGAGAATCTCTTTGAGCTGTTCTAAACCAGTTCTCATCTGTTTACAGTCATTTTCTCTGAATTATCCATGTTTTCATGTACTTTCCTATATTCTTCCTTCTGGTCCAAGTATAAGCTTTGCCCACTTTATCAAACAACTTCCTACACACTGTTATAAACAGAGGCAGCTCAGGAACATTGTCTCTCAACTGTGTTACAGAGTGTATTCCTACATTTCAGTGAAGTGTAACGCTTTCCAAAGCTGCCGAATGTGTTTCTTTCTCTATTTCAATGGTATTCTGCCTTGCATAACACACATTTAACACTCTAGTCTCCTTTAAGTAAACAATACAGGATTCATACAGTGTTTCATGTGATCTTAACTCGAATTAAGGATTTCCCGGATCTTAACTACCTTTTCTACACTAAGAACTGACTTGGGCAATCTCTTTCAGCTGTTCTAAATGAGTTCTCATTTGTTTACAGTCATTTTCTCTGAATTATCCATGTTTTCATACAGTTCCTTATATTCTGCCTTCTGGTACAAGTATAATCTTTGCCCACTTTATCAAACAACTTCCTATACACTGTTATGAACTGAGGCAGCTCGGGAACATTGTCTCTCAACTGTGTTATAGAGTGTAGTACTACATTTCAGTGAAGTGTAAGGCCTTCCAAAGCTGCCGAACGTGTTTCTTTCACTATTTCAATGCTATTCTGCCTTGTATAACACACATTTACCACTCTAGTCTCTTTTAAGTAAACAATACAGGATTCATACAGTGTTTCATGTGATCTTAACTCGAATAAGTATTTCCTGGATCTTAGCTACCTTTTCTACAGTAAGAACTGAGTTGGAGAATGTCTTTGAGCTGTTCTAAACGAGTTCTCATCTGTTCACAGTCATTTTCTCTGAATTATCCATGCTTTCATGTAGTTTCCTATATTCTTCCTTCTGGTCCAAGTATAAGCTTTGCCCACTTTATCAAACAACTTCCTACACACTGTTATAAACAGAGGCAGCTCGGGAACATTGTCTCTCAACTGTGTTACAGAGTGTAGTACTACATTTTAGTGAAGTGTAAGGCTTTCCAAAGCCCGAATGTGCTTCTTTCTCTATTTCAATGGTATTCTGCCTTGTATAACACACATTTACCACTCCAGTCTCTTTTAAGTACACAATACAGAATTCATACAGTGTTTCATGTGATCTTACTTCGAATTAAGGATTTCCCGCATCTTAGCTACCTTTTCTACACTATGAACTGACTTGGAGAATCTCTTTGAGCTGTTCTAAACCAGTTCTCATCTGTTTACAGTCATTTTCTCTGAATTATCCATGTTTTCATGTAGTTTCCTATATTCTTCCTTCTGATCCAAGTATAAGCTTTGCCCACATTATCAAACAACTTCCTACACACTGTTATAAACAGAGGCAGCTCATGAACATTGTCTCTCAACTGTGTTACAGAGTGTATTCCTACATTTCAGTGAAGTGTAACGCTTTCCAAAGCTGCCGAATGTGTTTCTTTCTCTATTTCAATGGTATTCTGCCTTGCATAACACACATTTAACACTCTAGTCTCCTTTAAGTAAACAATACAAGATTCATACAGTGTTTCATGTGATCTTAACTCGAATTAAGGATTTCCCGGATCTTAACTAACTTTTCTACACTAAGAACTGACTTGGGCAATCTCTTTCAGCTGTTCTAAATGAGTTCTCATCTGTTTACAGTCATTTTCTCTGAATTATCCATGTTTTCATACAGTTTCTTATATTCTGCCTTCTTGTACAAGTATAATCTTTGCCCACTTTATCAAACAACTTCCTATACACTGTTATGAACTGAGGCAGCTTGGGAACATTGTCTCTCAACTGTGTTATAGAGTGTAGTACTACATTTCAGTGAAGTGTAAGGCCTTCCAAAGCTGCCGAACGTGGTTTTTTCACTATTTCAATGGTATTCTGCCTTGTATAACACACATTTACCACTCTAGTCTCTTTTAAGTAAACAATACAGGATTCATACAGTGTTTCATGTGATCTTAACTCGAATAAGTATTTTCCGGATCTTAGCTATCTTTTCTACAGTAAGAACTGACTTGGAGAATGTCTTTGAGCTGTTCTAAATGAGTTCTCATCTGTTTACAGTCATTTTCTCTGAATTATCCATGCTTTCATGTAGTTTCCTATATTCTTCCTTCTGGTCCAAGTATAAGCTTTGCCCACTTTATCAAACAACTTCCTACACACTGTTATAAACAGAGGCAGCTCGTGAACATTGTCTCTCAACTGTGTTACAGAGTGTAGTACTACATTTTAGTGAAGTGTAAGGCTTTCCAAAGCCCGAATGTGTTTCTTTCTCTATTTCAATGGTATTCTGACTTGTATAACACACATTTACCACTCTAGTCTCTTTTAAGTAAAGAATACAGGATTCATACAGTGTTTCATGTGATCTTAACTCGAATTAAGGATTTCCCGGATCGTAGCTACCTTTTCTACACTAAGAACTGACTTGGAGAATCTCTTTGAGCTGTTCTAAACCAGTTCTCATCTGTTTACAGTCATTTTCTCTGAATTATCCATGTTTTCATGTAGTTTCCTATATTCTTCCTTCTGGTCCAAGTATAAGCTTTGCCCACTTTATCAAACAACTTCCTACACACTGATATAAACAGAGGCAGCTCGGGTACATTGTCTCTCAACTGTGTTACAGAGTGTAGTACTACATTTCAGTGAAGTGTAAGGCTTTCCAAAGCTGCCGAATGTGTTTCTTTCTCTATTTCAATGGTATTCTGCCTTGTATAACACACATTTACCACTCTAGTCTCTTTTAAGTAAAGAATATAGGATTCATACAGTGTTTCACGTGATCTTAACTCGAATTAAGGATTACCCAGATCTTGTCTACCTTTGCTACACTATGAACTGACTTGGAGAATCTCTTTGAGCTGTTCTAAACCAGTTCTCATCTGTTTACAGTCATTTTCTCTGAATTATCCATGTTTTCATGTAGTTTCCTATATTCTTCCTTCTGGTCCAAGTATAAGCTTTCCCCACTTTATCAAACAACTTCCTACACACTGTTATGAACAGAGGCAGCTCGGGAACATTGTCTCTCAACTGTGTTACAGAGTGTAGTACTACATTTCAGTGAAGTGTAAGGCTTTCCTAAGCCCGAATGTGTTTCTTTCTCTATTTCAATGGCATTCTGCCTTGTATAACACACATTTACCACTCTAGTCTCTTTTAAGTAAAGAATTCAGGATTCATACAGTGTTACATGTGATCTTAACTCGAATTAAGGAGTACCCAGATCTTAACTACCTTTTCTACACTATGAACTGACTTGGAGAATCTCTTTGAGCTGTTCTAAACCAGTTCTCATCTGTTTACAGTCATTTTCTCTGAATTATCCATGTTTTCATACAGTTTCTTATATTCTGCCTTCTGGTACAAGTATAATCTTTGCCCACTTTATCAAACAACTTCCTACACACTGTTATGAACTGAGGTAGCTTGGGAACATTGTCTCTCAACTGTGTTATAGAGTGTAGTACTAAATTTCAGTGAAGTGTAAGGCCTTCCAAAGCTGCCGAACGTGTTTCTTTCACTATTTCAATGGTATTCTGCCTTGTATAACACACATTTACCACTCTAGTCTCTTTTAAGTAAAGAGTACAGGATTCATACAGTGTTTCATGTGATCTTAACTCGAATTGAGTATTTCCCGGATGTTAGCTACCTTTTCTACAGTAAGAACTGACTTGGAGAATGTCTTTGAGTTGTTCTAAATGAGTTCTCATCTGTTTACAGTCATTTTCTCTGAATTATCCATGTTTTCATGTAGCTTCCTATATTCTTCCTTCTGGTCCAAGTATAAGCTTTGCCCACTTTATCAAACAACTTCCTACACACTGTTATAAACAGAGGCAGCTCGGGAACATTGTCTCTCAACTGTGTTACAGAGTGTATTCCTACATTTCAGTGAAGTGTAAGGCTTTCCAAAGCTGCCGAACGTGTTCCTTTCACTATTTCAATGCTATTCTGCCTTGTATAACACACATTTACCACTCTAGTCTCTTTTAAGTAAAGAATACAGGATTCATACAGTGTTTCATGTGATCTTAACTCGAATTAAGGATTTCCCGGATCTTAGCTACCTTTTCTACACTAAGAACTGACTTGGAGAATCTCTTTGAGCTGTTCTAAACCAGTTCTCATCTGTTTACAGTCATTTTCTCTGAATTATCCATGTTTTCATGTAGTTTCCTAGATTCTTCCTTCTGGTCCAAGTATAAGCTTTGCCCACTTTATCAAACAACTTCCTACACACTGTTATAAACAGAGGCAGCTCGGGAACATTGTCTCTCAACTGTGTTACAGAGTGTAGTACTACATTTCAGTGAAGTGTAAGGCTTTCCAAAGCTGCCGAATGTGTTTCTTTCTCTATTTCAATGGTATTCTGCCTTGTATAACACACATTTACCACTCTAGTCTCTTTTAAGTAAAGAATATAGGATTCATACAGTGTTTCACGTGATCTTAACTCGAATTAAGGATTACCCAGATCTTGTCTACCTTTGCTACACTATGAACTGACTTGGAGAATCTCTTTGAGCTGTTCTAAACCAGTTCTCATCTGTTTACAGTCATTTTCTCTGAATTATCCATGTTTTCATGTAGTTTCCTATATTCTTCCTTCTGGTCCAAGTATAAGCTTTCCCCACTTTATCAAACAACTTCCTACACACTGTTATGAACAGAGGCAGCTCGGGAACATTGTCTCTCAACTGTGTTACAGAGTGTAGTACTACATTTCAGTGAAGTGTAAGGCTTTCCAAAGCTGCTGAATGTGTTTCTCTATTTCAGTGGTATTCTGCCTTGTATAACACACATTTACCACTCTAGTCTCTTTTAAGTAAACAATACAGGATTCATACAGTGTTTCATGTGATCTTAACTCGAATTAAGGATTACCCAGATCTTGTCTACCTTTGCTACACTATGAACTGACTTGGAGAATCTCTTTGAGCTGTTCTAAAGCAGTTCTCATCTGTTTACAGTCATTTTTTCTGAATTATCCATGTTTTCATGTAGTTTCCTATATTCTTCCTTCTGCTCCAAGTATAAGCTTTGCCCACTTTATCACACAACTTCCTACACACTGTTATGAACAGAGGCAGCTCGGGAACATTGTCTCTCAACTGTGTTACAGAGTGTAGTACTACATTTCAGTGAAGTGTAAGGCTTTCCAAAGCTGCCGAATGTGTTTCTTTCTCTATTTCAATGGTATTCTGCCTTGTATAACACACATTTACCACTCTAGTCTCTTTTAAGTAAAGAATATAGGATTCATACAGTGTTTCACGTGATCTTAACTCGAATTAAGGATTACCCAGATCTTGTCTACCTTTGCTACACTATGAACTGACTTGGAGAATCTCTTTGAGCTGTTCTAAACCAGTTCTCATCTGTTTACAGTCATTTTCTCTGAATTATCCATGTTTTCATGTAGTTTCCTATATTCTTCCTTCTGGTCCAAGTATAAGCTTTCCCCACTTTATCAAACAACTTCCTACACACTGTTATGAACAGAGGCAGCTCGGGAACATTGTCTCTCAACTGTGTTACAGAGTGTAGTACTACATTTCAGTGAAGTGTAAGGCTTTCCTAAGCCCGAATGTGTTTCTTTCTCTATTTCAATGGCATTCTGCCTTGTATAACACACATTTACCACTCTAGTCTCTTTTAAGTAAAGAATTCAGGATTCATACAGTGTTACATGTGATCTTAACTCGAATTAAGGAGTACCCAGATCTTAACTACCTTTTCTACACTATGAACTGACTTGGAGAATCTCTTTGAGCTGTTCTAAACCAGTTCTCATCTGTTTACAGTCATTTTCTCTGAATTATCCATGTTTTCATACAGTTTCTTATATTCTGCCTTCTGGTACAAGTATAATCTTTGCCCACTTTATCAAACAACTTCCTACACACTGTTATGAACTGAGGTAGCTTGGGAACATTGTCTCTCAACTGTGTTATAGAGTGTAGTACTAAATTTCAGTGAAGTGTAAGGCCTTCCAAAGCTGCCGAACGTGTTTCTTTCACTATTTCAATGGTATTCTGCCTTGTATAACACACATTTACCACTCTAGTCTCTTTTAAGTAAAGAGTACAGGATTCATACAGTGTTTCATGTGATCTTAACTCGAATTGAGTATTTCCCGGATGTTAGCTACCTTTTCTACAGTAAGAACTGACTTGGAGAATGTCTTTGAGTTGTTCTAAATGAGTTCTCATCTGTTTACAGTCATTTTCTCTGAATTATCCATGTTTTCATGTAGCTTCCTATATTCTTCCTTCTGGTCCAAGTATAAGCTTTGCCCACTTTATCAAACAACTTCCTACACACTGTTATAAACAGAGGCAGCTCGGGAACATTGTCTCTCAACTGTGTTACAGAGTGTATTCCTACATTTCAGTGAAGTGTAAGGCTTTCCAAAGCTGCCGAACGTGTTCCTTTCACTATTTCAATGCTATTCTGCCTTGTATAACACACATTTACCACTCTAGTCTCTTTTAAGTAAAGAATACAGGATTCATACAGTGTTTCATGTGATCTTAACTCGAATTAAGGATTTCCCGGATCTTAGCTACCTTTTCTACACTAAGAACTGACTTGGAGAATCTCTTTGAGCTGTTCTAAACCAGTTCTCATCTGTTTACAGTCATTTTCTCTGAATTATCCATGTTTTCATGTAGTTTCCTATATTCTTCCTTCTGGTCCAAGTATAAGCTTTGCCCACTTTATCAAACAACTTCCTACACACTGTTATAAACAGAGGCAGCTCGGGAACATTGTCTCTCAACTGTGTTACAGAGTGTAGTACTACATTTCAGTGAAGTGTAAGGCTTTCCAAAGCTGCCGAATGTGTTTCTTTCTCTATTTCAATGGAATTCTGCCTTGTATAACACACATTTACCACTCTAGTCTCTTTTAAGTAAAGAATATAGGATTCATACAGTGTTTCACGTGATCTTAACTCGAATTAAGGATTACCCAGATCTTGTCTACCTTTGCTACACTATGAACTGACTTGGAGAATCTCTTTGAGCTGTTCTAAACCAGTTCTCATCTGTTTACAGTCATTTTCTCTGAATTATCCATGTTTTCATGTAGTTTCCTATATTCTTCCTTCTGGTCCAAGTATAAGCTTTCCCCACTTTATCAAACAACTTCCTACACACTGTTATGAACAGAGGCAGCTCGGGAACATTGTCTCTCAACTGTGTTACAGAGTGTAGTACTACATTTCAGTGAAGTGTAAGGCTTTCCAAAGCTGCTGAATGTGTTTCTCTATTTCAATGGTATTCTGCCTTGTATAACACACATTTACCACTCTAGTCTCTTTTAAGTAAACAATACAGGATTCATACAGTGTTTCATGTGATCTTAACTCGAATTAAGGATTACCCAGATCTTGTCTACCTTTGCTACACTATGAACTGACTTGGAGAATCTCTTTGAGCTGTTCTAAAGCAGTTCTCATCTGTTTACAGTCATTTTTTCTGAATTATCCATGTTTTCATGTAGTTTCCTATATTCTTCCTTCTGCTCCAAGTATAAGCTTTGCCCACTTTATCACACAACTTCCTACACACTGTTATGAACAGAGGCAGCTCGGGAACATTGTCTCTCAACTGTGTTACAGAGTGTAGTACTACATTTCAGTGAAGTGTAAGGCTTTCCAAAGCTGCCAAATGTGTTTCTTTCTCTATTTCAATGGTATTCTGCCTTGTATAACACACATTTACCACTCTAGTCTCTTTTAAGTAAAGAATACAGGATTCATACAGTGTTTCATGTGATCTTAACTCGAATTAAGGATTACCCAGATCTTATCTACCTTTGCTACACTATGAACTGATTTGGAGAATCTCTTTGAGCTGTTCTAAACCACTTCTAATCTGTTTACAGTCATTTTCTCTGAATTATCCATGTTTTCATGTAGTTTCCTATATTCTTCCTTCTGGTCCAAGTATAAGCTTTCCCCACTTTATCAAACAACTTCCTACACACTGTTATGAACAAAGGCAGCTCGGGAACATTGTCTCTCAACTGTGTTACAGAGTGTTGTACTACATTTCAGTGAAGTGTAAGGCCTTCCAAAGCTGCCGAACGTGTTTCTTTCACTATTTCAATGGTATTCTGCCTTGTATAACACACATTTTCCACTCTAGTCTCTTTTAAGTAAACAATACAGGATTCATACAGTGTTTCATGTGATCTTAACTCGAATTAAGGATTTCCCGGATCTTAGCTACCTTTTCTACACTAAGAACTGACTTGGAGAATCTCTTTGAGCTGTTCTAAACCAGTTCTCATCTGTTTACAGTCATTTTCTCTGAATTATCCATGTTTTCATGTAGTTTCCTATATTCTTCCTTCTGGTCCAAGTATAAGCTTTGCCCACTTTATCACACAACTTCCTACACACTGTTATGAACAGAGGCAGCTCGGGAACATTGTCTCTCAACTGTGTTACAGAGTGTAGTACTACATTTCAGTGAAGTGTAAGGCTTTCCAAAGCTGCCAAATGTGTTTCTTTCTCTATTTCAATGGTATTCTGCCTTGTATAACACACATTTACCACTCTAGTCTCTTTTAAGTAAAGAATACAGGATTCATACAGTCTTTCATGTGATCTTAACTCGAATAAGTATTTCCCGGATCTTAGCTACCTTTTCTACAGTAAGAACTGACTTGGAGAATGTCTTTGAGCTGTTCTAAACGAGTTCTCATCTGTTCACAGTCATTTTCTCTGAATTATCCATGCTTTCATGTAGTTTCCTATATTCTTCCTTCTGGTCCAAGTATAAGCTTTGCCCACTTTATCAAACAACTTCCTACACACTGTTATAAACAGAGGCAGCTCGGGAACATTGTCTCTCAACTGTGTTACAGAGTGTAGTACTACATTTTAGTGAAGTGTAAGGCTTTCCAAAGCGCGAATGTGTTTCTTTCTCTATTTCAATGGTATTCTGCCTTGTATAACACACATTTACCACTCTAGTCTCTTTTAAGTACACAATACAGAATTCATACAGTGTTTCATGTGATCTTACTTCGAATTAAGGATTTCCCGGATCTTAGCTACCTTTTCTACACTATGAACTGACTTGGAGAATCTCTTTGAGCTGTTCTAAACCAGTTCTCATCTGTTTACAGTCATTTTCTCTGAATTATCCATGTTTTCATGTAATTTCCTATATTCTTCCTTCTGGTCCAAGTATAAGCTTTGCCCACTTTATCAAACAACTTCCTACACACTGTTATAAACAGAGGCAGCTCAGGAACATTGTCTCTCAACTGTGTTACAGAGTGTAGTACTACATTTCAGTGAAGTGTAAGGCTTTCCAAAGCTGCCGAATGTGTTTCTTTCTCTATTTCAATGGTATTCTGCATTGTACAACACACATTTACCACTCTAGTCTCTTTTAAGTACACAATACAGAATTCATGCAGTGTTTCATGTGATCTTACTTCGAATTAAGGATTTCCCGGATGTTAGCTACCTTTTCTACACTATGAACTGACTTGGAGAATCTCTTTGAGCTGTTCTAAACCAGTTCTCATCTGTTTACAGTCATTTTCTCTGAATTATCCATGCTTTCATGTAGTTTCCTATATTCTTCCTTCTGGTCCAAGTATAAGCTTTGCCCACTTTATCAAACACCTTCCTACACACTGTTATAAACAGCGGCAGCTCGAGAACATTGTCTCTCAACTGTGTTACAGAGTGTAGTACTACATTTTAGTGAAGTGTAAGGCTTTCCAAAGCCCGAATGTGTTTCTCTCTATTTCAATGGTATTCTGCCTTGTATAACACACATTTACCACTCTAGTCTCTTTTAAGTAAAGAATACAGGATTCATACAGTGTTACATGTGATCTTAACGCGAATTAAGGAGTACCAGATCTTAACTACCTTTTCTACACTATGAACTGACTTGGAGAATCTCTTTGAGCTGTTCTAAACCAGTTCTCATATGCTTACAGTCATTTTCTCTGAATTATCCATGTTTTCACGTAGTTTCCTATATTCTTCCTTCTGGTCCAAGTATAAGCTTTGCCCACTTTATCAAACAACTTCCTACACACTGTTATAAACAGAGGCAGCTCGGGAACATTGTCTCTCAACTGTGTTACAGAGTGTAGTACTATATTTCAGTGAAGTGTAAGGCTTTCCAAAGCTGCCGAATGTGTTTCTTTCTCTATTTCAATGGTATTCTGCCTTGCATAACACACTTTTAACACTCTAGTCTCCTTTAAGTAAACAATACAGGATTCATACAGTGTTTCATGTGATCTTAACTCGAATTAAGGATTTCCCGGATCTTAGCTACCTTTTCTACACTAAGAACTGACTTGGAGAATCTCTTTGAGCTGTTCTAAACCAGTTCTCATCTGTTTACAGTCATTTTCTCTGAATTATCCATGTTTTCATGTCGTTTCCTATATTCTTCCTTCTGCTCCAAGTATAAGCTTTGCCCACTTTATCACACAACTTCCTACACACTGCTTTGAACAGAGGCAGCTCGGGAACATTGTCTCTCAACTGTGTTACAGAGTGTAGTACTACATTTCAGTGAAGTGTAAGGCTTTCCAAAGCTGCCAAATGTGTTTCTTTCTCTATTTCAATGGTATTCTGCCTTGTATAACACACATTTACCACTCTAGTCTCTTTTAAGTAAAGAATACAGGATTCATACAGTGTTTCATGTGATCTTAACTCGAATTAAGGATTACCCAGATCTTATCTACCTTTGCTACACTATGAACTGACTTGGAGAATCTCTTTGAGCTGTTCTAAACCACTTCTCATCTGTTTACAGTCATTTTCTCTGAATTATCCATGTTTTCATGTAGTTTCCTATATTCTTCCTTCTGGTCCAAGTATAAGCTTTCCCCACTTTATCAAACAAATTCCTACACACTGTTATGAACAAAGGCAGCTCGGGAACATTGTCTCTCAACTGTGTTACAGAGTGTAGTACTACATTTCAGTGAAGTGTAAGGCCTTCCAAAGCTGCCGAATGTGTTTCTTTCACAATTTCAATGGTATTCTGCCTTGTATAACACACATTTTCCACTCTAGTCTCTTTTAAGTAAACAATACAGGATTCATACAGTGTTTCATGTGATCTTAACTCGAATTAAGGATTTCCCGGATCTTAGCTACCTTTTCTACACTAAGAACTGACTTGGAGAATCTCTTTGAGCTGTTCTAAACCAGTTCTCATCTGTTTACAGTCATTTTCTCTGAATTATCCATGTTTTCATGTAGTTTCCTATATTCTTCCTTCTGGTCCAAGTATAAGCTTTGCCCACTTTATCACACAACTTCCTACACACTGTTATGAACAGAGGCAGCTCGGGAACATTGTCTCTCAACTGTGTTACAGAGTGTAGTACTACATTTCAGTGAAGTGTAAGGCTTTCCAAAGCTGCCAAATGTGTTTCTTTCTCTATTTCAATGGTATTCTGCCTTGTATAACACACATTTACCACTCTAGTCTCTTTTAAGTAAAGAATACAGGATTCATACAGTGTTTCATGTGATCTTAACTCGAATAAGTATTTCCCGGATCTTAGCTACCTTTTCTACAGTAAGAACTGACTTGGAGAATGTCTCTGAGCTGTTCTAAACGAGTTCTCATCTGTTCACAGTCATTTTCTCTGAATTATCCATGCTTTCATGTAGTTTCCTATATTCTTCCTTCTGGTCCAAGTATAAGCTTTGCCCACTTTATCAAACAACTTCCTACACACTGTTATAAACAGAGGCAGCTCGGGAACATTGTCTCTCAACTGTGTTACAGAGTGTAGTACTACATTTTAGTGAAGTGTAAGGCTTTCCAAAGCGCGAATGTGTTTCTTTCTCTATTTCAATGGTATTCTGCCTTGTATAACACACATTTACCACTCTAGTCTCTTTTAAGTACACAATACAGAATTCATACAGTGTTTCATGTGATCTTACTTCGAATTAAGGATTTCCCGGATCTTAGCTACCTTTTCTACACTATGAACTGACTTGGAGAATCTCTTTGAGCTGTTCTAAACCAGTTCTCATCTGTTTACAGTCATTTTCTCTGAATTATCCATGTTTTCATGTAGTTTCCTATATTCTTCCTTCTGGTCCAAGTATAAGCTTTGCCCACTTTATCAAACAACTTCCTACACACTGTTATAAACAGAGGCAGCTCAGGAACATTGTCTCTCAACTGTGTTACAGAGTGTAGTACTACATTTCAGTGAAGTGTAAGGCTTTCCAAAGCGCCGAATGTGTTTCTTTCTCTATTTCAATGGTATTCTGCATTGTACAACACACATTTACCACTCTAGTCTCTTTTAAGTACACAATACAGAATTCATGCAGTGTTTCATGTGATCTTACTTCGAATTAAGGATTTCCCGGATGTTAGCTACCTTTTCTACACTATGAACTGACTTGGAGAATCTCTTTGAGCTGTTCTAAACCAGTTCTCATCTGTTTACAGTCATTTTCTCTGAATTATCCATGTTTTCATGTACTTTCCTATATTCTTCCTTCTGGTCCAAGTATAAGCTTTGCCCACTTTATCAAACAACTTCCTACACACTGTTATAAACAGAGGCAGCTCAGGAACATTGTCTCTCAACTGTGTTACAGAGTGTATTCCTACATTTCAGTGAAGTGTAACGCTTTCCAAAGCTGCCGAATGTGTTTCTTTCTCTATTTCAATGGTATTCTGCCTTGCATAACACACATTTAACACTCTAGTCTCCTTTAAGTAAACAATACAGGATTCATACAGTGTTTCATGTGATCTTAACTCGAATTAAGGATTTCCCGGATCTTAACTACCTTTTCTACACTAAGAACTGACTTGGGCAATCTCTTTCAGCTGTTCTAAATGAGTTCTCATTTGTTTACAGTCATTTTCTCTGAATTATCCATGTTTTCATACAGTTCCTTATATTCTGCCTTCTGGTACAAGTATAATCTTTGCCCACTTTATCAAACAACTTCCTATACACTGTTATGAACTGAGGCAGCTCGGGAACATTGTCTCTCAACTGTGTTATAGAGTGTAGTACTACATTTCAGTGAAGTGTAAGGCCTTCCAAAGCTGCCGAACGTGTTTCTTTCACTATTTCAATGCTATTCTGCCTTGTATAACACACATTTACCACTCTAGTCTCTTTTAAGTAAACAATACAGGATTCATACAGTGTTTCATGTGATCTTAACTCGAATAAGTATTTCCTGGATCTTAGCTACCTTTTCTACAGTAAGAACTGACTTGGAGAATGTCTTTGAGCTGTTCTAAACGAGTTCTCATCTGTTCACAGTCATTTTCTCTGAATTATCCATGCTTTCATGTAGTTTCCTATATTCTTCCTTCTGGTCCAAGTATAAGCTTTGCCCACTTTATCAAACAACTTCCTACACACTGTTATAAACAGAGGCAGCTCGGGAACATTGTCTCTCAACTGTGTTACAGAGTGTAGTACTACATTTTAGTGAAGTGTAAGGCTTTCCAAAGCCCGAATGTGCTTCTTTCTCTATTTCAATGGTATTCTGCCTTGTATAACACACATTTACCACTCTAGTCTCTTTTAAGTACACAATACAGAATTCATACAGTGTTTCATGTGATCTTACTTCGAATTAAGGATTTCCCGGATCTTAGCTACCTTTTCTACACTATGAACTGACTTGGAGAATCTCTTTGAGCTGTTCTAAACCAGTTCTCATCTGTTTACAGTCATTTTATCTGAATTATCCATGTTTTCATGTAGTTTCCTATATTCTTCCTTCTGGTCCAAGTATAAGCTTTGCCCACTTTATCAAACAACTTCCTACACACTGTTATAAACAGAGGCAGCTCGAGAACATTGTCTCTCAACTGTGTTACAGAGTGTAGTACTACATTTCAGTGAAGTGTAAGGCCTTCCAAAGCTGCCGAACGTGTTTCTTTCACTATTTCAATGGTATTCTGCCTTGTATAACACACATTTACCACTCTAGTCTCTTTTAAGTAAAGACTACAGGATTCATACAGTGTTTCATGTGATCTTACTTCGAATTAAGGATTTCCCGGATCTTAGCTACCTTTTCTACACTATGAACTGACTTGGAGAATCTCTTTGAGCTGTTCTAAACCAGTTCTCATCTGTTTACAGTCATTTTCTCTGAATTATCCATGTTTTCATGTAGTTTCCTATATTCTTCCTTCTGGTCCAAGTATAAGCTTTCCCCACTTTATCAAACAACTTCCTACACACTGTTATGAACAGAGGCAGCTCGGGAACATTGTCTCTCAACTGTGTTACAGAGTGTAGTACTACATTTCAGTGAAGTGTAAGGCTTTCCAAAGCCCGAATGTGTTTCTTTCTCTATTTCAATGGCATTCTGCCTTGTATAACACACATTTACCACTCTAGTCTCTTTTAAGTAAAGAATTCAGGATTCATACAGTGTTACATGTGATCTTAACTCGAATTAAGGAGTACCCAGATCTTAACTACCTTTTCTACACTATGAACTGACTTGGAGAATCTCTTTGAGCTGTTCTAAACCAGTTCTCATCTGTTTACAGTCATTTTCTCTGAATTATCCATGTTTTCATACAGTTTCTTATATTCTGCCTTCTGGTACAAGTATAATCTTTGCCCACTTTATCAAACAACTTCCTACACACTGTTATGAACTGAGGTAGCTTGGGAACATTGTCTCTCAACTGTGTTATAGAGTGTAGTACTAAATTTCAGTGAAGTGTAAGGCCTTCCAAAGCTGCCGAACGTGTTTCTTTCACTATTTCAATGGTATTCTGCCTTGTATAACACACATTTACCACTCTAGTCTCTTTTAAGTAAAGAGTACAGGATTCATACAGTGTTTCATGTGATCTTAACTCGAATTGAGTATTTCCCGGATGTTAGCTACCTTTTCTACAGTAAGAACTGACTTGGAGAATGTCTTTGAGTTGTTCTAAATGAGTTCTCATCTGTTTACAGTCATTTTCTCTGAATTATCCATGTTTTCATGTAGCTTCCTATATTCTTCCTTCTGGTCCAAGTATAAGCTTTGCCCACTTTATCAAACAACTTCCTACACACTGTTATAAACAGAGGCAGCTCGGGAACATTGTCTCTCAACTGTGTTACAGAGTGTATTCCTACATTTCAGTGAAGTGTAAGGCTTTCCAAAGCTGCCGAACGTGTTCCTTTCACTATTTCAATGCTATTCTGCCTTGTATAACACACATTTACCACTCTAGTCTCTTTTAAGTAAAGAATACAGGATTCATACAGTGTTTCATGTGATCTTAACTCGAATTAAGGATTTCCCGGATCTTAGCTACCTTTTCTACACTAAGAACTGACTTGGAGAATCTCTTTGAGCTGTTCTAAACCAGTTCTCATCTGTTTACAGTCATTTTCTCTGAATTATCCATGTTTTCATGTAGTTTCCTATATTCTTCCTTCTGGTCCAAGTATAAGCTTTGCCCACTTTATCAAACAACTTCCTACACACTGTTATAAACAGAGGCAGCTCGGGAAAATTGTCTCTCAACTGTGTTACAGAGTGTAGTACTACATTTCAGTGAAGTGTAAGGCTTTCCAAAGCTGCCGAATGTGTTTCTTTCTCTATTTCAATGGAATTCTGCCTTGTATAACACACATTTACCACTCTAGTCTCTTTTAAGTAAAGAATATAGGATTCATACAGTGTTTCACGTGATCTTAACTCGAATTAAGGATTACCCAGATCTTGTCTACCTTTGCTACACTATGAACTGACTTGGAGAATCTCTTTGAGCTGTTCTAAACCAGTTCTCATCTGTTTACAGTCATTTTCTCTGAATTATCCATGTTTTCATGTAGTTTCCTATATTCTTCCTTCTGGTCCAAGTATAAGCTTTCCCCACTTTATCAAACAACTTCCTACACACTGTTATGAACAGAGGCAGCTCGGGAACATTGTCTCTCAACTGTGTTACAGAGTGTAGTACTACATTTCAGTGAAGTGTAAGGCTTTCCAAAGCTGCTGAATGTGTTTCTCTATTTCAATGGTATTCTGCCTTGTATAACACACATTTACCACTCTAGTCTCTTTTAAGTAAACAATACAGGATTCATACAGTGTTTCATGTGATCTTAACTCGAATTAAGGATTACCCAGATCTTGTCTACCTTTGCTACACTATGAACTGACTTGGAGAATCTCTTTGAGCTGTTCTAAAGCAGTTCTCATCTGTTTACAGTCATTTTTTCTGAATTATCCATGTTTTCATGTAGTTTCCTATATTCTTCCTTCTGCTCCAAGTATAAGCTTTGCCCACTTTATCACACAACTTCCTACACACTGTTATGAACAGAGGCAGCTCGGGAACATTGTCTCTCAACTGTGTTACAGAGTGTAGTACTACATTTCAGTGAAGTGTAAGGCTTTCCAAAGCTGCCAAATGTGTTTCTTTCTCTATTTCAATGGTATTCTGCCTTGTATAACACACATTTACCACTCTAGTCTCTTTTAAGTAAAGAATACAGGATTCATACAGTGTTTCATGTGATCTTAACTCGAATTAAGGATTACCCAGATCTTATCTACCTTTGCTACACTATGAACTGATTTGGAGAATCTCTTTGAGCTGTTCTAAACCACTTCTCATCTGTTTACAGTCATTTTCTCTGAATTATCCATGTTTTCATGTAGTTTCCTATATTCTTCCTTCTGGTCCAAGTATAAGCTTTCCCCACTTTATCAAACAACTTCCTACACACTGTTATGAACAAAGGCAGCTCGGGAACATTGTCTCTCAACTGTGTTACAGAGTGTAGTACTACATTTCAGTGAAGTGTAAGGCCTTCCAAAGCTGCCGAACGTGTTTCTTTCACTATTTCAATGGTATTCTGCCTTGTATAACACACATTTTCCACTCTAGTCTCTTTTAAGTAAACAATACAGGATTCATACAGTGTTTCATGTGATCTTAACTCGAATTAAGGATTTCCCGGATCTTAGCTACCTTTTCTACACTAAGAACTGACTTGGAGAATCTCTTTGAGCTGTTCTAAACCAGTTCTCATCTGTTTACAGTCATTTTCTCTGAATTATCCATGTTTTCATGTAGTTTCCTATATTCTTCCTTCTGGTCCAAGTATAAGCTTTGCCCACTTTATCACACAACTTCCTACACACTGTTATGAACAGAGGCAGCTCGGGAACATTGTCTCTCAACTGTGTTACAGAGTGTAGTACTACATTTCAGTGAAGTGTAAGGCTTTCCAAAGCTGCCAAATGTGTTTCTTTCTCTATTTCAATGGTATTCTGCCTTGTATAACACACATTTACCACTCTAGTCTCTTTTAAGTAAAGAATACAGGATTCATACAGTCTTTCATGTGATCTTAACTCGAATAAGTATTTCCCGGATCTTAGCTACCTTTTCTACAGTAAGAACTGACTTGGAGAATGTCTTTGAGCTGTTCTAAACGAGTTCTCATCTGTTCACAGTCATTTTCTCTGAATTATCCATGCTTTCATGTAGTTTCCTATATTCTTCCTTCTGGTCCAAGTATAAGCTTTGCCCACTTTATCAAACAACTTCCTACACACTGTTATAAACAGAGGCAGCTCGGGAACATTGTCTCTCAACTGTGTTACAGAGTGTAGTACTACATTTTAGTGAAGTGTAAGGCTTTCCAAAGCGCGAATGTGTTTCTTTCTCTATTTCAATGGTATTCTGCCTTGTATAACACACATTTACCACTCTAGTCTCTTTTAAGTACACAATACAGAATTCATACAGTGTTTCATGTGATCTTACTTCGAATTAAGGATTTCCCGGATCTTAGCTACCTTTTCTACACTATGAACTGACTTGGAGAATCTCTTTGAGCTGTTCTAAACCAGTTCTCATCTGTTTACAGTCATTTTCTCTGAATTATCCATGTTTTCATGTAATTTCCTATATTCTTCCTTCTGGTCCAAGTATAAGCTTTGCCCACTTTATCAAACAACTTCCTACACACTGTTATAAACAGAGGCAGCTCAGGAACATTGTCTCTCAACTGTGTTACAGAGTGTAGTACTACATTTCAGTGAAGTGTAAGGCTTTCCAAAGCTGCCGAATGTGTTTCTTTCTCTATTTCAATGGTATTCTGCATTGTACAACACACATTTACCACTCTAGTCTCTTTTAAGTACACAATACAGAATTCATGCAGTGTTTCATGTGATCTTACTTCGAATTAAGGATTTCCCGGATGTTAGCTACCTTTTCTACACTATGAACTGACTTGGAGAATCTCTTTGAGCTGTTCTAAACCAGTTCTCATCTGTTTACAGTCATTTTCTCTGAATTATCCATGCTTTCATGTAGTTTCCTATATTCTTCCTTCTGGTCCAAGTATAAGCTTTGCCCACTATATCAAACACCTTCCTACACACTGTTATAAACAGCGGCAGCTCGAGAACATTGTCTCTCAACTGTGTTACAGAGTGTAGTACTACATTTTAGTGAAGTGTAAGGCTTTCCAAAGCCCGAATGTGTTTCTCTCTATTTCAATGGTATTCTGCCTTGTATAACACACATTTACCACTCTAGTCTCTTTTAAGTAAAGAATACAGGATTCATACAGTGTTACATGTGATCTTAACGCGAATTAAGGAGTACCAGATCTTAACTACCTTTTCTACACTATGAACTGACTTGGAGAATCTCTTTGAGCTGTTCTAAACCAGTTCTCATATGCTTACAGTCATTTTTTCTGAATTATCCATGTTTTCACGTAGTTTCCTATATTCTTCCTTCTGGTCCAAGTATAAGCTTTGCCCACTTTATCAAACAACTTCCTACACACTGTTATAAACAGAGGCAGCTCGGGAACATTGTCTCTCAACTGTGTTACAGAGTGTAGTACTATATTTCAGTGAAGTGTAAGGCTTTCCAAAGCTGCCGAATGTGTTTCTTTCTCTATTTCAATGGTATTCTGCCTTGCATAACACACTTTTAACACTCTAGTCTCCTTTAAGTAAACAATACAGGATTCATACAGTGTTTCATGTGATCTTAACTCGAATTAAGGATTTCCCGGATCTTAGCTACCTTTTCTACACTAAGAACTGACTTGGAGAATCTCTTTGAGCTGTTCTAAACCAGTTCTCATCTGTTTACAGTCATTTTCTCTGAATTATCCATGTTTTCATGTAGTTTCCTATATTCTTCCTTCTGCTCCAAGTATAAGCTTTGCCCACTTTATCACACAACTTCCTACACACTGCTTTGAACAGAGGCAGCTCGGGAACATTGTCTCTCAACTGTGTTACAGAGTGTAGTACTACATTTCAGTGAAGTGTAAGGCTTTCCAAAGCTGCCAAATGTGTTTCTTTCTCTATTTCAATGGTATTCTGCCTTGTATAACACACATTTACCACTCTAGTCTCTTTTAAGTAAAGAATACAGGATTCATACAGTGTTTCATGTGATCTTAACTCGAATTAAGGATTACCCAGATCTAATCTACCTTTGCTACACTATGAACTGACTTGGAGAATCTCTTTGAGCTGTTCTAAACCACTTCTCATCTGTTTACAGTCATTTTCTCTGAATTATCCATGTTTTCATGTAGTTTCCTATATTCTTCCTTCTGGTCCAAGTATAAGCTTTCCCCACTTTATCAAACAACTTCCTACACACTGTTATGAACAAAGGCAGCTCGGGAACATTGTCTCTCAACTGTGTTACAGAGTGTAGTACTACATTTCAGTGAAGTGTAAGGCCTTCCAAAGCTGCCGAACGTGTTTCTTTCACAATTTCAATGGTATTCTGCCTTGTATAACACACATTTTCCACTCTAGTCTCTTTTAAGTAAACAATACAGGATTCATACAGTGTTTCATGTGATCTTAACTCGAATTAAGGATTTCCCGGATCTTAGCTACCTTTTCTACACTAAGAACTGACTTGGAGAATCTCTTTGAGCTGTTCTAAACCAGTTCTCATCTGTTTACAGTCATTTTCTCTGAATTATCCATGTTTTCATGTAGTTTCCTATATTCTTCCTTCTGGTCCAAGTATAAGCTTTGCCCACTTTATCACACAACTTCCTACACACTGTTATGAACAGAGGCAGCTCGGGAACATTGTCTCTCAACTGTGTTACAGAGTGTAGTACTACATTTCAGTGAAGTGTAAGGCTTTCCAAAGCTGCCAAATGTGTTTCTTTCTCTATTTCAATGGTATTCTGCCTTGTATAACACACATTTACCACTCTAGTCTCTTTTAAGTAAAGAATACAGGATTCATACAGTGTTTCATGTGATCTTAACTCGAATAAGTATTTCCCGGATCTTAGCTACCTTTTCTACAGTAAGAACTGACTTGGAGAATGTCTTTGAGCTGTTCTAAACGAGTTCTCATCTGTTCACAGTCATTTTCTCTGAATTATCCATGCTTTCATGTAGTTTCCTATATTCTTCCTTCTGGTCCAAGTATAAGCTTTGCCCACTTTATCAAACAACTTCCTACACACTGTTATAAACAGAGGCAGCTCGGGAACATTGTCTCTCAACTGTGTTACAGAGTGTAGTACTACATTTTAGTGAAGTGTAAGGCTTTCCAAAGCGCGAATGTGTTTCTTTCTCTATTTCAATGGTATTCTGCCTTGTATAACACACATTTACCACTCTAGTCTCTTTTAAGTACACAATACAGAATTCATACAGTGTTTCATGTGATCTTACTTCGAATTAAGGATTTCCCGGATCTTAGCTACCTTTTCTACACTATGAACTGACTTGGAGAATCTCTTTGAGCTGTTCTAAACCAGTTCTCATCTGTTTACAGTCATTTTCTCTGAATTATCCATGTTTTCATGTAGTTTCCTATATTCTTCCTTCTGGTCCAAGTATAAGCTTTGCCCACTTTATCAAACAACTTCCTACACACTGTTATAAACAGAGGCAGCTCAGGAACATTGTCTCTCAACTGTGTTACAGAGTGTAGTACTACATTTCAGTGAAGTGTAAGGCTTTCCAAAGCGCCGAATGTGTTTCTTTCTCTATTTCAATGGTATTCTGCATTGTACAACACACATTTACCACTCTAGTCTCTTTTAAGTACACAATACAGAATTCATGCAGTGTTTCATGTGATCTTACTTCGAATTAAGGATTTCCCGGATGTTAGCTACCTTTTCTACACTATGAACTGACTTGGAGAATCTCTTTGAGCTGTTCTAAACCAGTTCTCATCTGTTTACAGTCATTTTCTCTGAATTATCCATGTTTTCATGTAGTTTCCTATATTCTTCCTTCTGATCCAAGTATAAGCTTTGCCCACATTATCAAACGACTTCCTACACACTGTTATAAACAGAGGCAGCTCATGAACATTGTCTCTCAACTGTGTTACAGAGTGTATTCCTACATTTCAGTGAAGTGTAAGGCTTTCCAAAGCTGCCGAATGTGTTTCTTTCTCTATTTCAATGGTATTCTGCCTTGCATAACACACATTTAACACTCTAGTCTCCTTTAAGTAAACAATACAGGATTCATACAGTCTTTCATGTGATCTTAACTCGAATTAAGGATTTCCCGGATCTTAACTACCTTTTCTACACTAAGAACTGACTTGGGCAATCTCTTTCAGCTGTTCTAAATGAGTTCTCATCTGTTTACAGTCATTTTCTCTGAATTATCCATGTTTTCATGTAGTTTCCTATATTCTTCCTTCTGGTCCAAGTATAAGCTTTGCCCACTTTATCAAACAACTTCCTACACACTGTTATAAACAGAGGCAGCTCGAGAACATTGTCTCTCAACTGTGTTACAGAGTGTAGTACTACATTTCAGTGAAGTGTAAGGCCTTCCAAAGCTGCCGAACGTGTTTCTTTCACTATTTCAATGGTATTCTGCCTTGTATAACACACATTTACCACTCTAGTCTCTTTTAAGTAAACAATACAGGATTTATACAGTGTTTCATGTGATCTTAACTCGAATAAGTATTTCCCGGATCTTAGCTACCTTTTCTACAGTAAGAACTGACTTGGAGAATGTCTTTGAGCTGTTCTAAACCAGTTCTCATCTGTTTACAGTCATTTTCTCTGAATTATCCATGCTTTCATGTAGTTTCCTATATTCTTCCTTCTGGTCCAAGTATAAGCTTTGCCCACTTTATCAAACACCTTCCTACACACTGTTATAAACAGAGGCAGCTCGAGAACATTGTCTCTCAACTGTGTTACAGAGTGTAGTACTACATTTCAGTGAAGTGTAAGGCTTTCCAAAGCGCCGAATGTGTTTCTTTCTGTATTTCAATGGTATTCTGCATTGTACAACACACATTTACCACTCCAGTCTCTTTTAAGTACACAATACAGAATTCATACAGTGTTTCATGTGATCTTACTTCGAATTAAGGATTTCCCGGATCTTAGCTACCTTTTCTACACTATGAACTGACTTGGAGAATCTCTTTGAGCTGTTCTAAACCAGTTCTCATCTGTTTACAGTCATTTTCTCTGAATTATCCATGTTTTCATGTAGTTTCCTATATTCTTCCTTCTGGTCCAAGTATAAGCTTTGCCCACTTTATCAAACAACATCCTACACACTGTTATAAACAGAGGCAGCTCGGGAACATTGTTTCTCTACTGTGTTACAGAGTGTAGTACTACATTTCAGTGAAGTGTAAGGCTTTCCAAAGCGCCAAATGTGTTTCTTTCTCTATTTCAATGGTATTCTGCCTTGTATAACACACATTTATCACTCTAGTCTCTTTTAAGTACACAATACAGAATTCATACAGTGTTTCATGTGATCTTACTTCGAATTAAGTATTTCCCGGATCTTAGCTACCTTTTCTACACTATGAACTGACTTGGAGAATCTCTTTGAGCTGTTCTAAACGAGTTCTCATCTGTTTACAGTCATTTTCTCTGAATTATCCATGTTTTCATGTAGTTTCCTATATTCTTCCTTCTGGTCCAAGTATAAGCTTTGCCCACTTTATCAAACAACTTCCTACACACTGTTATAAACAGAGGCAGCTCATGAACATTGTCTCTCAACTGTGTTAAAGAGTGTATTCCTACATTTCAGTGAAGTGTAAGGCTTTCCAAAGCTGCCGAATGTGTTTCTTTCTCTATTTCAATGGTATTCTGCCTTGCATAACACACATTTAACACTCTAGTCTCCTTTAAGTAAACAATACAGGATTTATACTGTGTTTCATGTGATCTTAACTCGAATAAGTATTTCCCGGATCTTAGCTATCTTTTCTACAGTAAGAACTGACTTGGAGAATGTCTTTGAGCTGTTCTAAATGAGTTCTCATCTGTTTACAGTCATTTTCTCTGAATTATCCATGCTTTCATGTAGTTTCCTATATTCTTCCTTCTGATCCAAGTATAAGCTTTGCCCACTTTATCAAACAACTTCCTACACACTGTTATAAACAGAGGCAGCTCGGGAACATTGTCTCTCAACTGTGTTACAGAGTGTAGTACTACATTTCAGTGAAGTGTAAGGCTTTCCTAAGCCCGAATGTGTTTCTTTCTCTATTTCAATGGCATTCTGCCTTGTATAACACACATTTACCACTCTAGTCTCTTTTAAGTAAAGAATTCAGGATTCATACAGTGTTACATGTGATCTTAACTCGAATTAAGGAGTACCCAGATCTTAACTACCTTTTCTACACTATGAACTGACTTGGAGAATCCCTTTGAGCTGTTCTAAACCAGTTCTCATCTGTTTACAGTCATTTTCTCTGAATTTTCCATGTTTTCATACAGTTTCTTATATTCTGCCTTCTGGTACAAGTATAATCTTTGCCCACTTTATCAAACAACTTCCTACACACTGTTATGAACTGAGGTAGCTTGGGAACATTGTCTCTCAACTGTGTTAAAGAGTGTAGTACTACATTTCAGTGAAGTGTAAGGCCTTCCAAAGCTGCCGAACGTGTTTCTTTCACTATTTCAATGGTATTCTGCCTTGTATAACACACATTTACCACTCTAGTCTCTTTTAAGTAAAGAGTACAGGATTCATACAGTATTTCATGTGATCTTAACTCGAATTGAGTATTTCCCGGATGTTAGCTACCTTTTCTACAGTAAGAACTGACTTGGAGAATGTCTTTTAGTTGTTCTAAATGAGTTCTCATCTGTTTACAGTCATTTTCTCTGAATTATCCATGTTTTCATGTAGCTTCCTATATTCTTCCTTCTGGTCCAAGTATAAGCTTTGCCCACTTTATCAAACAACTTCCCACACACTGTTATAAACAGAGGCAGCTCGGGAACATTGTCTCTCAACTGTGTTACAGAGTGTATTCCTACATTTCAGTGAAGTGTAAGGCTTTCCAAAGCTGCCGAACGTGTTCCTTTCACTATTTCAATGCTATTCTGCCTTGTATAACACACATTTACCACTCTAGTCTCTTTTAAGTAAACAATACAGGATTCATACAGTGTTTCATGTGATCTTAACTCGAATAAGTATTTCCCGGATATTAGCTACCTTTTCTACAGTAAGAACTGACTTGGAGAATGTCTTTGAGCTGTTCTAAACGAGTTCTCATCTGTTTACAATCATTTTCTCTGAATTATCCATGCTTTCATGTAGTTTCCTATATTCTTCCTTCTGGTCCAAGTATAAGCTTTGCCCACTTTATCAAACAACTTCCTACACACTGTTATAAACAGAGGCAGCTCGGGAACATTGTCTCTGAACTGTGTTACAGAGTGTAGTACTACATTTTAGTGAAGTGTAAGGCTTTCCAAAGCCCGAATGTGTTTCTCTCTATTTCAATGGTATTCTGCCTTGTATAACACACATTTACCACTCTAGTCTCTTTTAAGTAAAGAATACAGGATTCATACAGTGTTACATGTGATCTTAACGCGAATTAAGGAGTACCAGATCTTAACTACCTTTTCTACACTATGAACTGACTTAGAGAATCTCTTTGAGCTGTTCTAAACCAGTTCTCATATGTTTACAGTCATTTTCTCTGAATTATCCATGTTTTCATGTAGTTTCCTATATTCTTCCTTCTGGTCCAAGTATAAGCTTTGCCCACTTTATCAAACAACTTCCTACACACTGTTATAAACAGAGGCAGCTCGGGAACATTGTCTTTCAACTGTGTTACAGAGTGTAGTACTACATTTCAGTGAAGTGTAAGGCTTTCCAAAGCTGCCGAATGTGTTTCTTTCTCTATTTCAATGGTATTCTGCCTTGCATAACACACTTTTAACACTCTAGTCTCCTTTAAGTAAACAATACAGGATTCATACAGTGTTTCATGTGATCTTAACTCGAATTAAGGATTTCCCGGATCTTAGCTACCTTTTCTACACTAAGAACTGACTTGGAGAATCTCTTTGAGCTGTTCTAAACCAGTTCTCATCTGTTTACAGTCATTTTCTCTGAATTATCCATGTTTTCATGTAGTTTCCTATATTCTTCCTTCTGCTCCAAGTATAAGCTTTGCCCACTTTATCAAACAACTTCCTACACACTGTTATAAACAGAGGCAGCTCGGGAACATTGTCTCTCAACTGTGTTACAGAGTGTAGTACTACATTTCAGTGAAGTGTAAGGCTTTCCAAAGCTGCCGAATGTGTTTCTTTCTCTATTTCAATGGTATTCTGCCTTGCATAACACATTTTTAACACTCTAGTCTCCTTTAAGTAAACAATACAGGATTCATACAGTGTTTCATGTGATCTTAACTCGAATTAAGGAGTACCCAGATCTTAACTACCTTTTCTACACTATGAACTGACTTGGAGAATCTCTTTGAGCTGTTCTAAACCAGTTCTCATCTGTTTACAGTCATTTTCTCTGAATTATCCATGTTTTCATACAGTTTCTTATATTCTGCCTTCTGGTACAAGTATAATCTTTGCCCACTTTATCAAACAACTTCCTACACACTGTTATGAACTGAGGTAGCTTGGGAACATTGTCTCTCAACTGTGTTATAGAGTGTAGTACTAAATTTCAGTGAAGTGTAAGGCCTTCCAAAGCTGCCGAACGTGTTTCTTTCACTATTTCAATGGTATTCTGCCTTGTATAACACACATTTACCACTCTAGTCTCTTTTAAGTAAAGAGTACAGGATTCATACAGTATTTCATGTGATCTTAACTCGAATTGAGTATTTCCCGGATGTTAGCTACCTTTTCTACAGTAAGAACTGACTTGGAGAATGTCTTTGAGTTGTTCTAAATGAGTTCTCATCTGTTTACAGTCATTTTCTCTGAATTATCCATGTTTTCATGTAGCTTCCTATATTCTTCCTTCTGGTCCAAGTATAAGCTTTGCCCACTTTATCAAACAACTTCCCACACACTGTTATAAACAGAGGCAGCTCGGGAACATTGTCTCTCAACTGTGTTACAGAGTGTATTCCTACATTTCAGTGAAGTGTAAGGCTTTCCAAAGCTGCCGAACGTGTTCCTTTCACTATTTCAATGCTATTCTGCCTTGTATAACACACATTTACCACTCTAGTCTCTTTTAAGTAAACAATACAGGATTCATACAGTGTTTCATGTGATCTTAACTCGAATAAGTATTTCCCGGATCTTAGCTACCTTTTCTACAGTAAGAACTGACTTGGAGAATGTCTTTGAGCTGTTCTAAACGAGTTCTCATCTGTTTACAATCATTTTCTCTGAATTATCCATGCTTTCATGTAGTTTCCTATATTCTTCCTTCTGGTCCAAGTATAAGCTTTGCCCACTTTATCAAACAACTTCCTACACACTGTTATAAACAGAGGCAGCTCGGGAACATTGTCTCTGAACTGTGTTACAGAGTGTAGTACTACATTTTAGTGAAGTGTAAGGCTTTCCAAAGCCCGAATGTGTTTCTCTCTATTTCAATGGTATTCTGCCTTGTATAACACACATTTACCACTCTAGTCTCTTTTAAGTAAAGAATACAGGATTCATACAGTGTTACATGTGATCTTAACGCGAATTAAGGAGTACCAGATCTTAACTACCTTTTCTACACTATGAACTGACTTAGAGAATCTCTTTGAGCTGTTCTAAACCAGTTCTCATATGTTTACAGTCATTTTCTCTGAATTATCCATGTTTTCATGTAGTTTCCTATATTCTTCCTTCTGGTCCAAGTATAAGCTTTGCCCACTTTATCAAACAACTTCCTACACACTGTTATAAACAGAGGCAGCTCGGGAACATTGTCTCTCAACTGTGTTACAGAGTGTAGTACTACATTTCAGTGAAGTGTAAGGCTTTCCAAAGCTGCCGAATGTGTTTCTTTCTCTATTTCAATGGTATTCTGCCTTGCATAACACACTTTTAACACTCTAGTCTCCTTTAAGTAAACAATACAGGATTCATACAGTGTTTCATGTGATCTTAACTCGAATTAAGGATTTCCCGGATCTTAGCTACCTTTTCTACACTAAGAACTGACTTGGAGAATCTCTTTGAGCTGTTCTAAACCAGTTCTCATCTGTTTACAGTCATTTTCTCTGAATTATCCATGTTTTCATGTAGTTTCCTATATTCTTCCTTCTGGTCCAAGTATAAGCTTTGGCCACTTTATCAAACAACTTCCTACACACTGTTATAAACAGAGGCAGCTCGGGAACATTGTCTCTCAACTGTGTTACAGAGTGTAGTACTACATTTCAGTGAAGTGTAAGGCTTTCCAAAGCTGCCGAATGTGTTTCTTTCTCTATTTCAATGGTATTCTGCCTTGCATAACACATTTTTAACACTCTAGTCTCCTTTAAGTAAACAATACAGGATTCATACAGTGTTTCATGTGATCTTAACTCGAATTAAGGATTTCCCGGATCTTAGCTACCTTTTCTACACTAAGAACTGACTTGGAGAATCTCTTTGAGCTGTTCTAAACCAGTTCTCATATGTTTACAGTCATTTTCTCTGAATTATCCATGTTTTCACGTAGTTTCCTATATTCTTCCTTCTGGTCCAAGTATAAGCTTTGCCCACTTTATCAAACAACTTCCTACACACTGTTATAAACAGAGGCAGCTCGGGAACATTGTCTCTCAACTGTGTTACAGAGTGTAGTACTACATTTCAGTGAAGTGTAAGGCTTTCCAAAGCTGCCGAATGTGTTTCTTTCTCTATTTCAATGGTATTCTGCCTTGCATAACACACTTTTAACACTCTAGTCTCCTTTAAGTAAACAATACAGGATTCATACAGTGTTTCATGTGATCTTAACTCGAATTAAGGATTTCCCGGATCTTAGCTACATTTTCTACACTAAGAACTGACTTGGAGAATCTCTTTGAGCTGTTCTAAACCAGTTCTCATCTGTTTACAGTCATTTTCTCTGAATTATCCATGTTTTCATGTAGTTTCCTATATTCTTCCTTCTGGTCCAAGTATAAGCTTTGCCCACTTTATCAAACAACTTCCTACACACTGTTATAAACAGAGGCAGCTCGGGAACATTGTCTCTCAACTGTGTTACAGAGTGTAGTACTACATTTCAGTGAAGTGTAAGGCTTTCCAAAGCTGCCGAATGTGTTTCTTTCTCTATTTCAATGGTATTCTGCCTTGTATAACACACATTTACCACTCTAGTCTCTTTTAAGTAAAGAATATAGGATTCATACAGTGTTTCATGTGATCTTAACTCGAATTAAGGATTACCCAGATCTTGTCTACCTTTGCTACACTATGAACTGACTTGGAGAATCTCTTTGAGCTGTTCTAAACCAGTTCTCATCTGTTTACAGTCATTTTCTCTGAATTATCCATGTTTTCATGTAATTTCCTATATTCTTCCTTCTGGTCCAAGTATAAGCTTTCCCCACTTTATCAAACAACTTCCTACACACTGTTATGAACAGAGGCAGCTCGGGAACATTGTCTCTCAACTGTGTTACAGAGTGTAGTACTATATTTCAGTGAAGTGTAAGGCTTTCCAAAGCTGCTGAATGTGTTTCTTTCTCTATTTCAATGGTATTGTGCCTTGTATAACACACATTTACCACTCTAGTCTCTTTTAAGTAAAGAATACAGGATTCATACAGTGTTTCATGTGATCTTAACTCGAATTAAGGATTACCCAGATCTTGTCTACCTTTGCTACACTATGAACTGACTTGGAGAATCTCTTTGAGCTGTTCTAAACCAGTTCTCATCTGTTTACAGTCATTTTCTCTGAATTATCCATGTTTTCATGTAGTTTCCTATATTCTTCCTTCTGCTCCAAGTATAAGCTTTGCCCACTTTATCACACAACTTCCTACACACTGTTATGAACAGAGGCAGCTCGGGAACATTGTCTCTCAACTGTGTTACAGAGTGTAATACTACATTTCAGTGAAGTGTAAGGCTTTCCAAAGCTGCCAAATGTGTTTCTTTCTCTATTTCAATGGTATTCTGCCTTGTATAACACACATTTACCACTCTAGTCTCTTTTAAGTAAAGAATACAGGATTCATACAGTGTTTCATGTGATCTTAACTCGAATTAAGGAATACCCAGATCTTATCTACCTTTGCTACACTATGAACTGACTTGGAGAATCTCTTTGAGCTGTTCTAAACCAGTTCTCATCTGTTTACAGTCATTTTCTCTGAATTATCCATGTTTTCATGTAGTTTCCTATATTCTTCCTTCTGGTCCAAGTATAAGCTTTCCCCACTTTATCAAACAACTTCCTACACACTGTTATGAACAAAGGCAGCTCGGGAACATTGTCTCTCAACTGTGTTACAGAGTGTAGTACTACATTTCAGTGAAGTGTAAGGCCTTCCAAAGCTGCCGAACGTGTTTCTTTCACTATTTCAATGGTATTCTGCCTTGTATAACACACATTTTCCACTCTAGTCTCTTTTAAGTAAACACTACAGGATTCATACAGTGTTTCATGTGATCTTAACTCGAATTAAGGATTTCCCGGATCTTAGCTACCTTTTCTACAGTAAGAACTGACTTGGAGAATGTCTTTGAGCTGTTCTAAACGAGTTCTCATCTGTTCACAGTCATTTTCTCTGAATTATCCATGCTTTCATGTAGTTTCCTATATTCTTCCTTCTGGTCCAAGTATAAGCTTTGCCCACTTTATCAAACAACTTCCTACACACTTTTATAAACAGAGGCAGCTGGGGAACATTGTCTCTCAACTGTGTTACAGAGTGTAGTACTACATTTTAGTGAAGTGTAAGCCTTCCAAAGCTGCCGAACGTGTTTCTTTCACTATTTCAATGGTATTCTGCCTTGTATAACACACATTTACCACTCTAGTCTCTTTTAAGTAAACAATACAGGATTTATACAGTGTTTCATGTGATCTTAACTCGAATAAGTATTTCCCGGATCTTAGCTACCTTTTCTACAGTAAGAACTGACTTGGAGAATGTCTTTGAGCTGTTCTAAACCAGTTCTCATCTGTTTACAGTCATTTTCTCTGAATTATCCATGCTTTCATGTAGTTTCCTATATTCTTCCTTCTGATCCAAGTATAAGCTTTACCCACATTATCAAACAACTTCCTACACACTGTTATAAACAGAGGCAGCTCATGAACATTGTCTCTCAACTGTGTTACAGAGTGTATTCCTACATTTCAGTGAAGTGTAACGCTTTCCAAAGCTGCCGAATGTGTTTCTTTCTCTATTTCAATGGTATTCTGCCTTGCATAACACACATTTAACACTCTAGTCTCCTTTAAGTAAACAATACAAGATTCATACAGTGTTTCATGTGATCTTAACTCGAATTAAGGATTTCCCGGATCTTAACTAACTTTTCTACACTTAGAACTGACTTGGGCAATCTCTTTCAGCTGTTCTAAATGAGTTCTCATCTGTTTACAGTCATTTTCTCTGAATTATCCATGTTTTCATACAGTTTCTTATATTCTGCCTTCTGGTACAAGTATAATCTTTGCCCACTTTATCAAGCAACTTCCTATACACTGTTATGAACTGAGGCAGCTTGGGAACATTGTCTCTCAACTGTGTTATAGAGTGTAGTACTACATTTCAGTGAAGTGTAAGGCCTTCCAAAGCTGCCGAACGTGTTTTTTTCACTATTTCAATGGTATTCTGCCTTGTATAACACACATTTACCACTCTAGTCTCTTTTAAGTAAACAATACAGGATTCATACAGTGTTTCATGTGATCTTAACTCGAATAAGTATTTTCCGGATCTTAGCTATCTTTTCTACAGTAAGAACTGACTTGGAGAATGTCTTTGAGCTGTTCTAAATGAGTTCTCATCTGTTTACAGTCATTTTCTCTGAATTATCCATGCTTTCATGTAGTTTCCTATATTCTTCCTTCTGGTCCAAGTATAAGCTTTGCCCACTTTATCAAACAACTTCCCACACACTGTTATAAACAGAGGCAGCTCGGGAACATTGTCTCTCAACTGTGTTACAGAGTGTAGTACTACATTTTAGTGAAGTGTAAGGCTTTCCAAAGCCCGAATGTGTTTCTTTCTCTATTTCAAAGGTATTCTGACTTGTATAACACACATTTACCACTCTAGTCTCTTTTAAGTAAAGAATACAGGATTCATACAGTGTTACATGTGATCTTAACTTGAATTAAGGAGTACCAGATCTTAACTACCTTTTCTACACTATGAACTGACTTGGAGAATCTCTTTGAGCTGTTCTAAACCAGTTCTCATCTGTTTACAGTCATTTTCTCTGAATTATCCATGTTTTCATGTAGTTTCCTATATTCTTCCTTCTGGTCCAAGTATAAGCTTTGCCCACTTTATCAAACAACTTCCTACACACTGTTATAAACAGAGGCAGCTCATGAACATTGTCTCTCAACTGTGTTAAAGAGTGTATTCCTACATTTCAGTGAAGTGTAAGGCTTTCCAAAGCTGCCGAATGTGTTTCTTTCTCTATTTCAATGGTATTCTGCCTTGCATAACACACATTTAACACTCTAGTCTCCTTTAAGTAAACAATACAGGATTCATACTGTGTTTCATGTGATCTTAACTCGAATAAGTATTTCCCGGATCTTAGCTATCTTTTCTACAGTAAGAACTGACTTGGAGAATGTCTTTGAGCTGTTCTAAATGAGTTCTCATCTGTTTACAGTCATTTTCTCTGAATTATCCATGCTTTCATGTAGTTTCCTATATTCTTCCTTCTGGTCCAAGTATAAGCTTTGCCCACTTTATCAAACAACTTCCTACACACTGTTATAAACAGAGGCAGCTCGGGAACATTGTCTCTCAACTGTGTTACAGAGTGTAGTACTACATTTCAGTGAAGTGTAAGGCTTTCCTAAGCCCGAATGTGTTTCTTTCTCTATTTCAATGGCATTCTGCCTTGTATAACACACATTTACCACTCTAGTCTCTTTTAAGTAAAGAATTCATGATTCATGCAGTGTTACATGTGATCTTAACTCGAATTAAGGAGTACCCAGATCTTAACTACCTTTTCTACACTATGAACTGACTTGGAGAATCTCTTTGAGCTGTTCTAAACCAGTTCTCATCTGTTTACAGTCATTTTCTCTGAATTATCCATGTTTTCATACAGTTTCTTATATTCTGCCTTCTGGTACAAGTATAATCTTTGCCCACTTTATCAAACAACTTCCTACGCACTGTTATGAACTGAGGTAGCTTGGGAACATTGTCTCTCAACTGTGTTATAGAGTGTAGTACTAAATTTCAGTGAAGTGTAAGTCCTTCCAAAGCTGCCGAACGTGTTTCTTTTACTATTTCAATGGTATTCTGCCTTGTATAACACACATTTACCACTCTAGTCTCTTTTAAGTAAAGAGTACAGGATTCATACAGTGTTTCATGTGATCTTAACTCGAATTGAGTTTTTCCCGGATGTTAGCTACCTTTTCTACAGTAAGAACTGACTTGGAGAATGTCTTTGAGTTGTTCTAAATGAGTTCTCATCTGTTTACAGTCATTTTCTCTGAATTATCCATGTTTTCATGTAGTTTCCTATATTCTTCCTTCTGGTCCAAGTATAAGCTTTGCCCACTTTATCACACAACTTCCTACACACTGTTATGAACAGAGGCAGCTCGGGAACATTGTCTCTCAACTGTGTTACAGAGTGTAGTACTACATTTCAGTGAAGTGTAAGGCTTTCCAAAGCTGCCAAATGTGTTTCTTTCTCTATTTCAATGGTATTCTGCCTTGTATAACACACATTTACCACTCTAGTCTCTTTTAAGTAAAGAATACAGGATTCATACAGTGTTTCATGTGATCTTAACTCGAATTAAGGATTTCCCGGATCTTAGCTACCTTTTCTACACTAAGAACTGACTTGGAGAATCTCTTTGAGCTGTTCAAAACCAGTTCTCATCTGTTTACAGTCATTTTCTCTGAATTATCCATGTTTTCATGTAGTTTCCTATATTCTTCCTTCTGGTCCAAGTATAAGCTTTGCCCACTTTATCGAACAACTTCCTACACACTGTTATAAACAGAGGCAGCTCGGGAACATTGTCTCTCAACTGTGTTAAAGAGTGTAGTACTACATTTCAGTGAAGTGTAAGGCTTTCCAAAGCTGCTGAATGTGTTTCTTTCTCTATTTCAATGGTATTCTGCCTTGTATAACACACATTTACCACTCTAGTCTCTTTTAAGTAAAGAATACAGGATTCATACAGTGTTTCATGTGATCTTAACTCGAATTAAGGATTACCCAGATCTTATCTACCTTTGCTACACTATGAACTGACTTGGAGAATCTCTTTGAGCTGTTCTAAACCAGTTCTCATCTGTTTACAGTCATTTTCTCTGAATTATCCATGTTTTCATGTAGTTTCCTATATTCTTCCTTCTGGTCCAAGTATAAGCTTTGCCCACTTTATCAAACAACTTCCTACACACTGTTATAAACAGAGGCAGCTCGGGAACATTGTCTCTCAACTGTGTTACAGAGTATAGTACTACGTTTCAGTGAAGTGTAAGGCTTTCCAAAGCTGCCGAATGTGTTTCTTTCTCTATTTCAATGGTATTCTGCCTTGTATAACACACATTTACCAATCTAGTCTCTTTTAAGTAAAGAATACAGGATTCATACAGTGTTTCATGTGATCTTAACTCGAATTAAGGATTTCCCGGATTTTATCTACCTTTTCTACACTAAGAACTGACTTGGAGAATCTCTTTGAGCTGTTCTAAACCAGTTCTCATCTGTTTACAGTCATTTTCTCTGAATTATCCATGTTTTCATGTAGTTTCCTATATTCTTCCTTCTGGTCCAAGTATAAGCTTTGCCCACTTTATCGAACAACTTCCTACACACTGTTATAAACAGAGGCAGCTCGGGAACATTGTCTCTCAACTGTGTTAAAGAGTGTAGTACTACATTTCAGTGAAGTGTAAGGCTTTCCAAAGCTGCTGAATGTGTTTCTTTCTCTATTTCAATGGTATTCTGCCTTGTATAACACACATTTACCACTCTAGTCTCTTTTAAGTAAAGAATACAGGATTCATACAGTGTTTCATGTGATCTTAACTCGAATTAAGGATTACCCAGATCTTGTCTAGCTTTGCTACACTATGAACTGACATGGAGAATCTCTTTGAGCTGTTCTAAACCAGTTCTCATCTGTTTACAGTCATTTTCTCTGAATTATCCATGTTTTCATGTAGTTTCCTATATTCTTCCTTCTGGTCCAAGTATAAGCTTTGCCCACTTTATCACACAACTTCCTACACACTGTTATGAACAGAGGCAGCTCGGGAACATTGTCTCTCAACTGTGTTACAGAGTGTAGTACTACATTTCAGTGAAGTGTAAGGCTTTCCAAAGCTGCCAAATGTGTTTCTTTCTCTATTTCAATGGTATTCTGCCTTGTATAACACACATTTACCACTCTAGTCTCTCTTAAGTAAAGAATACAGGATTCATACAGTGTTTCATGTGATCTTAACTCGAATTAAGGATTTCCCGGATCTTAGCTACCTTTTCTACACTAAGAACTGACTTGGAGAATCTCTTTGAGCTGTTCTAAACCAGTTCTCATCTGTTTACAGTCATTTTCTCTGAATTATCCATGTTTTCATGTAATTTCCTATATTCTTCCTTCTGGTCCCAGTATAAGCTTTGCCCACTTTATCAAACAACTTCCTACACACTGTTATAAACAGAGGCAGCTCGGGAACATTGTCTCTCAACTGTGTTACAGAGTGTAGTACTACGTTTCAGTGAAGTGTAAGGCTTTCCAAAGCTGCCGAATGTGTTTCTTTCTCTATTTCAATGGTATTCTGCCTTGTATAACACACATTTACCACTCTAGTCTCTTTTAAGTAAACAATACAGGATTCATACAGTGTTTCATGTGATCTTAACTCGAATTAAGGATTTCCCGGATCTTAGCTACCTTTTCTACACTAAGAACTGACTTGGAGAATCTCTTTGAGCTGTTGTAAACCAGTTCTCATCTGTTTACAGTCATTTTCTATGAATTATCCATGTTTTCATGTAGTTTCCTATATTCTTCCTTCTGGTCTAAGTATAAGCTTTGCCCACTTTATCGAACAACTTCCTACACACTGTTATAAACAGAGGCAGCTTGGGAACATTGTCTCTCAACTGTGTTAAACAATGTAGTACTACATTTCAGTGAAGTGTAAGGCTTTCCAAAGCTGCTGAATGTGTTTCTTTCTCTATTTCAATGGTATTCTGCCTTGTATAATAAACATTTACCACTCTAGTCTCTTTTAAGTAAAGAATACAGGATTCATACAGTGTTTCATGTGATCTTAACTCGAATTAAGGATTACCCAGATCTTATCTACCTTTGCTACACTATGAACTGACTTGGAGAATCTCTTTGAGCTGTTCTAAACCAGTTCTCATCTGTTTACAGTCATTTTCTCTGAATTATCCATGTTTTCATGTAGTTTCCTATATTCTTCCTTCTGGTCCAAGTATAAGCTTTGCCCACTTTATCAAACAACTTCCTACACACTGTTATAAACAGAGGCAGCTCGGGAACATTGTCTCTCAACTGTGTTACAGAGTATAGTACTACGTTTCAGTGAAGTGTAAGGCTTTCCAAAGCTGCCGAATGTGTTTCTTTCTCTATTTCAATGGTATTCTGCCTTGTATAACACACATTTACCACTCTAGTCTCTTTTAAGTAAAGAATACAGGATTCATACAGTGTTTCATGTGATCTTAACTCGAATTAAGGATTTCCCGGATTTTATCTACCTTTTCTACACTAAGAACTGACTTGGAGAATCTCTTTGAGCTGTTCTAAACCAGTTCTCATCTGTTTACAGTCATTTTCTCTGAATTATGCATGTTTTCATGTAGTTTCCTATATTCTTCCTTCTGGTCCAAGTATAAGCTTTGCCCACTTTATCGAACAACTTCCTACACACTGCTATAAACAGAGGCAGCTCGGGAACATTGTCTCTCAACTGTGTTAAAGAGTGTAGTACTACATTTCAGTGAAGTGTAAGGCTTTCCAAAGCTGCTGAATGTGTTTCTTTCTCTATTTCAATGGTATTCTGCCTTGTATAACACACATTTACCACTCTAGTCTCTTTTAAGTAAAGAATACAGGATTCATACAGTGTTTCATGTGATCTTAACTCGAATTAAGGATTACCCAGATCTTGTCTAGCTTTGCTACACTATGAACTGACATGGAGAATCTCTTTGAGCTGTTCTAAACCAGTTCTCATCTGTTTACAGTCATTTTCTCTGAATTATCCATGTTTTCATGTAGTTTCCTATATTCTTCCTTCTGGTCCAAGTATAAGCTTTGCCCACTTTATCACACAACTTCCTACACACTGTTATGAACAGAGGCAGCTCGGGAACATTGTCTCTCAACTGTGTTACAGAGTGTAGTACTACATTTCAGTGAAGTGTAAGGCTTTCCAAAGCTGCCAAATGTGTTTCTTTCTCTATTTCAATGGTATTCTGCCTTGTATAACACACATTTACCACTCTAGTCTCTCTTAAGTAAAGAATACAGGATTCATACAGTGTTTCATGTGATCTTAACTCGAATTAAGGATTTCCCGGATCTTAGCTACCTTTTCTACACTAAGAACTGACTTGGAGAATCTCTTTGAGCTGTTCTAAACCAGTTCTCATCTGTTTACAGTCATTTTCTCTGAATTATCCATGTTTTCATGTAATTTCCTATATTCTTCCTTCTGGTCCCAGTATAAGCTTTGCCCACTTTATCAAACAACTTCCTACACACTGTTATAAACAGAGGCAGCTCGGGAACATTGTCTCTCAACTGTGTTACAGAGTGTAGTACTACGTTTCAGTGAAGTGTAAGGCTTTCCAAAGCTGCCGAATGTGTTTCTTTCTCTATTTCAATGGTATTCTGCCTTGTATAACACACATTTACCACTCTAGTCTCTTTTAAGTAAACAATACAGGATTCATACAGTGTTTCATGTGATCTTAACTCGAATTAAGGATTTCCCGGATCTTAGCTACCTTTTCTACACTAAGAACTGACTTGGAGAATCTCTTTGAGCTGTTGTAAACCAGTTCTCATCTGTTTACAGTCATTTTCTATGAATTATCCATGTTTTCGTGTAGTTTCCTATATTCTTCCTTCTGGTCTAAGTATAAGCTTTGCCCACTTTATCGAACAACTTCCTACACACTGTTATAAACAGAGGCAGCTCGGGAACATTGTCTCTCAACTGTGTTAAACAATGTAGTACTACATTTCAGTGAAGTGTAAGGCTTTCCAAAGCTGCTGAATGTGTTTCTTTCTCTATTTCAATGGTATTCTGCCTTGTATAACACACATTTACCACTCTAGTCTCTTTTAAGTAAAGAATACAGGATTCATACAGTGTTTCATGTGATCTTAACTCGAATTAAGGATTTCCCGGATCTTAGCTACCTTTTCTACACTAAGAACTGACTTGGAGAATCTCTTTGAGCTGTTCTAAACCAGTTCTCATCTGTTTACAGTCATTTTCTCTGAATTATCCATGTTTTCATGTAGTTTCCTATATTCTTCCTTCTGGTCCAAGTATAAGCTTTGCCCACTTTATCAAACAACTTCCTACACACTGTTATGAACAGAGGCAGCTCGGGAACATTGTCTCTCAACTGTGTTACAGAGTGTAGTACTACATTTCAGTGAAGTGTAAGGCCTTCCAAAGCTGCCGAACGTGTTTCTTTCACTATTTCAATGGTATTCTGCCTTGTATAACACACATTTTCCACTCTAGTCTCTTTTAAGTAAACAATACAGGATTCATACAGTGTTTCATGTGATCTTAACTCGAATTAAGGATTTCCCGGATCTTAGCTACCTTTTCTACACTAAGAACTGACTTGGAGAATCTCTTTGAGCTGTTCTAAACCAGTTCTCATCTGTTTACAGTCATTTTCTCTGAATTATCCATGTTTTCATGTAGTTTCCTATATTCTTCCTTCTGGTCCAAGTATAAGCTTTGCCCACTTTATCAAACAACTTCCTACACACTGTTATAAACAGAGGCAGCTCGGGAACATTGTCTCTCAACTGTGTTACAGAGTGTAGTACTACATTTCAGTGAAGTGTAAGGCTTTCCAAAGCTGCCGAATGTGTTTCTTTCTCTATTTCAATGGTATTCTGCCTTGTATAACACACATTTACCACTCTAGTCTCTTTTAAGTAAAGAATTCAGGATTCATACAGTGTTTCATGTGATCTTAACTCGAATTAAGGATTACCCAGATCTTGTCTACCTTTGCTACACTATGAACTGACTTGGAGAATCTCTTTGAGCTGTTCTAAACCAGTTCTCATCTGTTTACAGTCATTTTCTCTGAATTATCCATGTTTTCATGTAATTTCCTATATTCTTCCTTCTGGTCCAAGTATAAGCTTTCCCCACTTTATCAAACAACTTCCTACACACTGTTATGAACAGAGGCAGCTCGGGAACATTGTCTCTCAACTGTGTTACAGAGTGTAGTACTACAGTTCAGTGTAGTGTAAGGCCTTCCAAAGCTGCCGAACGTGTTTCTTTCACTATTTCAATGGTATTCTGCCTTGTATAAAACACATTTTCCACTCTAGAATCTTTTAAGTAAACAATACAGGATTCATACAGTGTTTCATGTGATCTTAACTCGAATTAAGGATTACCCAGATCTTGTCTACCTTTGCTACACTATGAACTGACTTGGAGAATCTCTTTGAGCTGTTCTAAACCAGTTCTCATCTGTTTACAGTCATTTTTTCTGAATTATCCATGTTTTCATGTAGTTTCCTATATTCTTCCTTCTGGTCCAAGTATAAGCTTTGCCCACTTTATCACACAACTTCCTACACACTGTTATGAACAGAGGCAGCTCGGGAACATTGTCTCTCAACTGTGTTACAGAGTGTAGTACTACATTTCAGTGAAGTGTAAGGCTTTCCAAAGCTGCCAAATGTGTTTCTTTCTCTATTTCAATGGTATTCTGCCTTGTATAACACACATTTACCACTCTAGTCTCTTTTAAGTAAAGAATACAGGATTCATACAGTGTTTCATGTGATCTTAACTCGAATTAAGGATTTCCCGGATCTTAGCTACCTTTTCTACACTAAGAACTGACTTGGAGAATCTCTTTGAGCTATTCTAAACCAGTTCTCATCTGTTTACAGTCATTTTCTCTGAATTATCCATGTTTTCATGTAGTTTCCTATATTCTTCCTTCTGGTCCAAGTATAAGCTTTCCCCACTTTATCAAACAACATCCTACACACTGTTATGAACAGAGGCAGCTCGGGAACATTGTCTCTCAACTGTGTTACAGAGTGTAGTACTACATTTCAGTGAAGTGTAAGGCTTTCCAAAGCTGCCGAATGTGTTTCTTTCTCTATTTCAATGTTATTCTGCCTTGTATAACACACATTTACCACTCTAGTCTCTTTTAAGTAAAGAATATAGGATTCATACAGTGTTTCATGTGATCTTAACTCGAATTAAGGATTACCCAGATCTTGTCTACCTTTGCTACACTATGAACTGACTTGGAGAATGTCTTTGAGCTGTTCTAAACAAGTTCTCATCTGTTTACAGTCATTTTCTCTGAATTATCCATGTTTTCATGTAGTTTCCTATATTCTTCCTTCTGGTCCAAGTATAAGCTTTGCCCACTTTATCGAACAACTTCCTACACACTGTTATAAACAGAGGCAGCTCGGGAACACTGTCTCTCAACTGTGTTAAAGAGTGTAGTACTACATTTCAGTGAAGTGTAAGGCTTTCCAAAGCTGCTGAATGTGTTTCTTTCTCTATTTCAATGGTATTCTCCCTTGTATGACACACATTTACCACTCTAGTCTCTTTTAAGTAAAGAATACAAGATTCATACAGTGTTTCATGTGATCTTAACTCGAATTAAGGATTACCCAGATCTTATCTACCTTTGCTACACTATGAACTGACTTGGAGAATCTCTTTGAGCTGTTCTAAACCAGTTCTCATCTGTTTACAGTCATTTTCTCTGAATTATCCATTTTTTCATGTAGTTTCCTATATTCTTCCTTCTGGTCCAAGTATAAGCTTTCCCCACTTTATCAAACAACTTCCTACACACTGTTATGAACAAAGGCAGCTCGGGAACATTGTCTCTCAACTGTGTTACAGAGTGTAGTACTACATTTTAGTGAAGTGTAAGGCCTTCCAAAGCTGCCGAACGTGTTTCTTTCACTATTTCAATGGTATTCTGCCTTGTATAACACACATTTTCCACTCTAGTCTCTTTTAAGTAAACAATACAGGGTTCATACAGTGTTTCATGTGATCTTAACTCGAATTAAGGATTTCCCGGATCTTAGCTACCTTTTCTACACTAAGAACTGACTTGGAGAATCTCTTTGAGCTGTTCTAAACCAGTTCTCATCTGTTTACAGTCATTTTCTCTGAATTATCCATGTTTTCATGTAGTTTCCTATATTCTTCCTTCTGGTCCAAGTATAAGCTTTGCCCACTTTATCAAACAACTTCCTACACACTGTTATAAACAGAGGCAGCTCGGGAACATTGTCTCTCAACTGTGTTACAGAGTGTAGTACTACGTTTCAGTGAAGTGTAAGGCTTTCCAAAGCTGCCGAATGTGTTTCTTTCTCTATTTCAATGGTATTCTGCCTTGTATAACACACATTTACCACTCTAGTCTCTTTTAAGTAAACAATACAGGATTCATACAGTGTTTCATGTGATCTTAACTCGAATTAAGGATTTCCCGGATCTTAGCTACCTTTTCTACAGTAAGAACTGACTTGGAGAATGTCTTTGAGCTGTTCTAAACGAGTTCTCATCTGTTTACAATCATTTTCTCTGAATTATCCATGCTTTCATGTAGTTTCCTATATTCTTCCTTCTGGTCCAAGTATAAGCTTTGCCCACTTTATCAAACAACTTCCTACACACTGTTATAAACAGAGGCAGCTCGGGAACATTGTCTCTCAACTGTGTTACAGAGTGTAGTACTACATTTTAGTGAAGTGTAAGGCTTTCCAAAGCCCGAATGTGTTTCTCTCTATTTCAATGGTATTCTGCCTTGTATAACACACATTTACCACTCTAGTCTCTTTTAAGTAAAGAATACAGGATTCATACAGTGTTACATGTGATCTTAACTCGAATTAAGGAGTACCAGATCTTAACTACCTTTTCTACACTATGAACTGACTTGGAGAATCTCTTTGAGCTGTTCTAAACCAGTTCTCATATGTTTACAGTCATTTTCTCTGAATTATTTATGTTTTCACGTAGTTTCCTATATTCTTCCTTCTGGTCCAAGTATAAGCTTTGCCCACTTTATCAAACAACTTCCTACACACTGTTATAAAAAGAGGCAGCTCGGGAACATTGTCTCTCAACTGTGTTACAGAGTGTAGTACTACATTTCAGTGAAGTGTAAGGCTTTCCAAAGCTGCCGAATGTGTTTCTTTCTCTATTTCAATGGTATTCTGCCTTGCATAACACACTTTTAACACTCTAGTCTCCTTTAAGTAAACAATACAGGATTCATACCGTGTTTCATGTGATCTTAACTCGAATTAAGGATTTCCCGGATGTTAGCTACCTTTTCTACACTAAGAACTGACTTGGAGAATCTCTTTGAGCTTTTCTAAACCAGTTCTCATCTGTTTACAGTCATTTTCTCTGAATTATCCATGTTTTCATGTAGTTTCCTATATTCTTCCTTCTGGTCCAAGTATAAGCTTTCCCCACTTTATCAAACAACTTCCTACACACTGTTATGAACAGAGGCAGCTCGGGAACATTGTCTCTCAACTGTGTTACAGAGTGTAGTACTACATTTCAGTGAAGTGTAAGGCTTTCCAAAGCTGCTGAATGTGTTTGTTTCTCTATTTCAATGGTATTCTGCCTTGTATAACACACATTTACCACTCTAGTCTCTTTTAAGTAAAGAATACAGGATTCATACAGTGTTTCATGTGATCTTAACTCGAATTAAGGATTTCCCGGATCTTAGCTACCTTTTCTACACTAAGAACTGACTTGGAGAATCTCTTTGAGCTGTTCTAAACCAGTTCTCATCTGTTTACAGTCATTTTCTCTGAATTATCCATGTTTTCATGTAGTTTCCTATATTCTTCCTTCTGGTCCAAGTATAAGCTTTGCCCACTTTATCGAACAACTTCCTACACACTGTTATAAACAGAGGCAGCTCGGGAACATTGTCTCTCAACTGTGTTAAAGAGTGTAGTACTACATTTCAGTGAAGTGTAAGGCTTTCCAAAGCTGCTGAATGTGTTTCTTTCTCTATTTCAATGGTATTCTGCCTTGTATAACACACATTTACCACTCTAGTCTCTTTTAAGTAAAGAATACAGGATTCATACAGTGTTTCATGTGATCTTAACTCGAATTAAGGATTACCCAGATCTTATCTACCTTTGCTACACTATGAACTGACTTGGAGAATCTCTTTGAGCTGTTCTAAACCAGTTCTCATCTGTTTACAGTCATTTTCTCTGAATTATCCATGTTTTCATGTAGTTTCCTATATTCTTCCTTCTGGTCCAAGTATAAGCTTTCCCCACTTTATCAAACAACTTCCTACACACTGTTATGAACAAAGGCAGCTCGGGAACATTGTCTCTCAACCTTGTTACAGAGTGTAGTACTACATTTTAGTGAAGTGTAAGGCCTTCCAAAGCTGCCGAACGTGTTTCTTTCACTATTTCAATGGTATTCTGCCTTGTATAACACACATTTTCCACTCTAGTCTCTTTTAAGTAAACAATACAGGATTCATACAGTGTTTCATGTGATCTTAACTCGAATTAAGGATTTCCCGGATCTTAGCTACCTTTTCTACACTAAGAACTGACTTGGAGAATCTCTTTGAGCTGTTCTAAACCAGTTCTCATCTGTTTACAGTCATTTTCTCTGAATTATCCATGCTTTCATGTAGTTTCCTATATTCTTCCTTCTGGTCCAAGTATAAGCTTTGCCCACTTTATCAAACAACTTCCTACACACTGTTATAAACAGAGGCAGCTCGGGAACATTGTCTCTCAACTGTGTTACAGAGTGTAGTACTACATTTTAGTGAAGTGTAAGGCTTTCCAAAGCCCGAATATGTTTCTCTCTATTTCAATGGTATTCTGCCTTGTATAACACACATTTACCACTCTAGTCTCTTTTAAGTAAAGAATACAGGATTCATACAGTGTTACATGTGATCTTAACTCGAATTAAGGAGTACCAGATCTTAACTACCTTTTCTACACTATGAACTGACTTGGAGAATCTCTTTGAGCTGTTCTAAACCAGTTCTCATATGTTTACAGTCATTTTCTCTGAATTATCCATGTTTTCACGTAGTTTCCTATATTCTTCCTTCTGGTCCAAGTATAAGCTTTGCCCACTTTATCAAACAACTTCCTACACACTGTTATAAAAAGAGGCAGCTCGGGAACATTGTCTCTCAACTGTGTTACAGAGTGTAGTACTACATTTCAGTGAAGTGTAAGGCTTTCCAAAGCTGCCGAATGTGTTTCTTTCTCTATTTCAATGGTATTCTGCCTTGCATAACACACTTTTAACACTCTAGTCTCCTTTAAGTAAACAATACAGGATTCATACCGTGTTTCATGTGATCTTAACTCGAATTAAGGATTTCCCGGATGTTAGCTACCTTTTCTACACTAAGAACTGACTTGGAGAATCTCTTTGAGCTTTTCTAAACCAGTTCTCATCTGTTTACAGTCATTTTCTCTGAATTATCCATGTTTTCATGTAGTTTCCTATATTCTTCCTTCTGGTCCAAGTATAAGCTTTCCCCAGTTTATCAAACAACTTCCTACACACTGTTATGAACAGAGGCAGCTCGGGAACATTGTCTCTCAACTGTGTTACAGAGTGTAGTACTACATTTCAGTGAAGTGTAAGGCTTTCCAAAGCTGCTGAATGTGTTTGTTTCTCTATTTCAATGGTATTCTGCCTTGTATAACACACATTTACCACTCTAGTCTCTTTTAAGTAAAGAATACAGGATTCATACAGTGTTTCATGTGATCCTAACTCGAATTAAGGATTACCCAGATCTTGTCTACCTTTGCTACACTATGAACTGACTTGGAGAATCTCTTTGAGCTGTTCTAAACCAGTTCTCATCTGTTTACAGTCATTTTCTCTGAATTATCCATGTTTTCATGTAGTTTCCTATATTCTTCCTTCTGGTCCAAGTATAAGCTTTGCCCACTTTATCACACAACTTCCTACACACTGTTATGAACAGAGGCAGCTCGTGAACATTGTCTCTCAACTGTGTTACAGAGTGTAGTACTACATTTCAGTGAAGTGTAAGGCTTTCCAAAGCTGCCAAATGTGTTTCTTTCTCTATTTCAATGGTATTCTGCCTTGTATAACACACATTTACCACTCTAGTCTCTTTTAAGTAAAGAATACAGGATTCATACAGTGTTTCATGTGATCTTAACTCGAATTAAGGATTTCCCGGATCTTAGCTACCTTTTCTACACTAAGAACTGACTTGGAGAATCTCTTTGAGCTGTTCTAAACCAGTTCTCATCTGTTTACAGTCATTTTCTCTGAATTATCCATGTTTTCATGTAGTTTCCTATATTCTTCCTTCTGGTCCAAGTATAAGCTTTGCCCACTTTATCGAACAACTTCCTACACACTGTTATAAACAGAGGCAGCTCGGGAACATTGTCTCTCAACTGTGTTAAAGAGTGTAGTACTACATTTCAGTGAAGTGTAAGGCTTTCCAAAGCTGCTGAATGTGTTTCTTTCTCTATTTCAATGGTATTCTGCCTTGTATAACACACATTTACCACTCTAGTCTCTTTTAAGTAAAGAATACAGGATTCATACAGTGTTTCATGTGATCTTAACTCGAATTAAGGATTACCCAGATCTTATCTACCTTTGCTACACTATGAACTGACTTGGAGAATCTCTTTGAGCTGTTCTAAACCAGTTCTCATCTGTTTACAGTCATTTTCTCTGAATTATCCATGTTTTCATGTAGTTTCCTATATTCTTCCTTCTGGTCCAAGTATAAGCTTTCCCCACTTTATCAAACAACTTCCTACACACTGTTATGAACAAAGGCAGCTCGGGAACATTGTCTCTCAACCTTGTTACAGAGTGTAGTACTACATTTTAGTGAAGTATAAGGCCTTCCAAAGCTGCCGAACGTGTTTCTTTCACTATTTCAATGGTATTCTGCCTTGTATAACACACATTTACCACTCTAGTCTCTTTTAATTAAAGAATACAGGATTCATACAGTGTTTCATGTGATCTTAACTCGAATTAAGGATTTCCCGGATCTTAGCTACCTTTTCTACACTAAGAACTGACTTGGAGAATCTCTTTGAGCTGTTCTAAACCAGTTCTCATCTGTTTACAGTCATTTTCTCTGAATTATCCATGTTTTCATGTAGTTTCCTATATTCTTCCTTCTGGTCCAAGTATAAGCTTTGCCCACTTTATCAAACAACTTCCTACACACTGTTATGAACAGAGGCAGCTCGGGAACATTGTCTCTCAACTGTGTTACAGAGTGTAGTACTACATTTCAGTGAAGTGTAAGGCCTTCCAAAGCTGCCGAACGTGTTTCTTTCACTATTTCAATGGTATTCTGCCTTGTATAACACACATTTTCCACTCTAGTCTCTTTTAAGTAAACAATACAGGATTCATACAGTGTTTCATGTGATCTTAACTCGAATTAAGGATTTCCCGGATCTTAGCTACCTTTTCTACACTAAGAACTGACTTGGAGAATCTCTTTGAGCTGTTCTAAACCAGTTCTCATCTGTTTACAGTCATTTTCTCTGAATTATCCATGTTTTCATGTAGTTTCCTATATTCTTCCTTCTGGTCCAAGTATAAGCTTTGCCCACTTTATCAAACAACTTCCTACACACTGTTATAAACAGAGGCAGCTCGGGAACATTGTCTCTCAACTGTGTTACAGAGTGTAGTACTACATTTCAGTGAAGTGTAAGGCTTTCCAAAGCTGCCGAATGTGTTTCTTTCTCTATTTCAATGGTATTCTGCCTTGTATAACACACATTTACCACTCTAGTCTCTTTTAAGTAAAGAATTCAGGATTCATACAGTGTTTCATGTGATCTTAACTCGAATTAAGGATTACCCAGATCTTGTCTACCTTTGCTACACTATGAACTGACTTGGAGAATCTCTTTGAGCTGTTCTAAACCAGTTCTCATCTGTTTACAGTCATTTTCTCTGAATTATCCATGTTTTCATGTAATTTCCTATATTCTTCCTTCTGGTCCAAGTATAAGCTTTCCCCACTTTATCAAACAACTTCCTACACACTGTTATGAACAGAGGCAGCTCGAAAACATTGTCTCTCAACTGTGTTACAGAGTGTAGTACTACAGTTCAGTGTAGTGTAAGGCCTTCCAAAGCTGCCGAACGTGTTTCTTTCACTATTTCAATGGTATTCTGCCTTGTATAACACACATTTTCCACTCTAGAATCTTTTAAGTAAACAATACAGGATTCATACAGTGTTTCATGTGATCTTAACTCGAATTAAGGATTACCCAGATCTTGTCTACCTTGCTACACTATGAACTGACTTGGAGAATCTCTTTGAGCTGTTCTAAACCAGTTCTCATCTGTTTACAGTCATTTTCTCTGAATTATCCATGTTTTCATGTAGTTTCCTATATTCTTCCTTCTGGTCCAAGTATAAGCTTTGCCCACTTTATCACACAACTTCCTACACACTGTTATGAACAGAGGCAGCTCGGGAACATTGTCTCTCAACTGTGTTACAGAGTGTAGTACTACATTTCAGTGAAGTGTAAGGCTTTCCAAAGCTGCCAAATGTGTTTCTTTCTCTATTTCAATGTTATTCTGCCTTGTATAACACACATTTACCACTCTAGTCTCTTTTAAGTAAAGAATACAGGATTCATACAGTGTTTCATGTGATCTTAACTCGAATTAAGGATTACCCAGATCTTGTCTACCTTTGCTACACTATGAACTGACTTGGAGAATGTCTTTGAGCTGTTCTAAACAAGTTCTCATCTGTTTACAGTCATTTTCTCTGAATTATCCATGTTTTCATGTAGTTTCCTATATTCTTCCTTCTGGTCCAAGTATAAGCTTTGCCCACTTTATCGAACAACTTCCTACACACTGTTATAAACAGAGGCAGCTCGGGAACACTGTCTCTCAACTGTGTTAAAGAGTGTAGTACTACATTTCAGTGAAGTGTAAGGCTTTCCAAAGCTGCTGAATGTGTTTCTTTCTCTATTTCAATGGTATTCTGCCTTGTATAACACACATTTACCCCTCTAGTCTCTTTTAAGTAAAGAATACAAGATTCATACAGTGTTTCATGTGATCTTAACTCGAATTAAGGATTACCCAGATCTTATCTACCTTTGCTACACTATGAACTGACTTGGAGAATCTCTTTGAGCTGTTCTAAACCAGTTCTCATCTGTTTACAGTCATTTTCTCTGAATTATCCATTTTTTCATGTAGTTTCCTATATTCTTCCTTCTGGTCCAAGTATAAGCTTTCCCCACTTTATCAAACAACTTCCTACACACTGTTATGAACAAAGGCAGCTCGGGAACATTGTCTCTCAACTGTGTTACAGAGTGTAGTACTACATTTTAGTGAAGTGTAAGGCCTTCCAAAGCTGCCGAACGTGTTTCTTTCACTATTTCAATGGTATTCTGCCTTGTATAACACACATTTTCCACTCTAGTCTCTTTTAAGTAAACAATACAGGATTCATACAGTGTTTCATGTGATCTTAACTCGAATTAAGGATTTCCCGGATCTTAGCTACCTTATCTACACTAAGAACTGACTTGGAGAATCTCTTTGAGCTGTTCTAAACCAGTTCTCATCTGTTTACAGTCATTTTCTCTGAATTATCCATGTTTTCATGTAGTTTCCTATATTCTTCCTTCTGGTCCAAGTATAAGCTTTGCCCACTTTATCAAACAACTTCCTACACACTGTTATAAACAGAGGCAGCTCGGGAACATTGTCTCTCAACTGTGTTACAGAGTGTAGTACTACGTTTCAGTGAAGTGTAAGGCTTTCCAAAGCTGCTGAATGTGTTTCTTTCTCTATTTCAATGGTATTCTGCCTTGTATAACACACATTTACCACTCTAGTCTCTTTTAAGTAAAGAATACAGGATTCATACAGTGTTTCATGTGATCTTAACTCGAATTAAGGATTACCCAGATCTTGTCTACCTTTGCTACACTATGAACTGACTTGGAGAATCTCTTTGAGCTGTTCTAAACCAGTTCTCATCTGTTTACAGTCATTTTCTCTGAATTATCCATGTTTTCATGTAGTTTCCTATATTCTTCCTTCTGGTCCAAGTATAAGCTTTGCCCACTTTATCACACAACTTCCTACACACTGTTATGAACAGAGGCAGCTCGGGAACATTGTCTCTCAACTGTGTTACAGAGTGTAGTACTACATTTCAGTGAAGTGTAAGGCTTTCCAAAGCTGCCAAATGTGTTTCTTTCTCTATTTCAATGTTATTCTGCCTTGTATAACACACATTTACCACTCTAGTCTCTTTTAAGTAAAGAATACAGGATTCATACAGTGTTTCATGTGATCTTAACTCGAATTAAGGATTACCCAGATCTTGTCTACCTTTGCTACACTATGAACTGACTTGGAGAATGTCTTTGAGCTGTTCTAAACAAGTTCTCATCTGTTTACAGTCATTTTCTCTGAATTATCCATGTTTTCATGTAGTTTCCTATATTCTTCCTTCTGGTCCAAGTATAAGCTTTGCCCACTTTATCGAACAACTTCCTACACACTGTTATAAACAGAGGCAGCTCGGGAACACTGTCTCTCAACTGTGTTAAAGAGTGTAGTACTACATTTCAGTGAAGTGTAAGGCTTTCCAAAGCTGCTGAATGTGTTTCTTTCTCTATTTCAATGGTATTCTGCCTTGTATAACACACATTTACCACTCTAGTCTCTTTTAAGTAAAGAATACAAGATTCATACAGTGTTTCATGTGATCTTAACTCGAATTAAGGATTACCCAGATCTTATCTACCTTTGCTACACTATGAACTGACTTGGAGAATCTCTTTGAGCTGTTCTAAACCAGTTCTCATCTGTTTACAGTCATTTTCTCTGAATTATCCATTTTTTCATGTAGTTTCCTATATTCTTCCTTCTGGTCCAAGTATAAGCTTTCCCCACTTTATCAAACAACTTCCTACACACTGTTATGAACAAAGGCAGCTCGGGAACATTGTCTCTCAACTGTGTTACAGAGTGTAGTACTACATTTTAGTGAAGTGTAAGGCCTTCCAAAGCTGCCGAACGTGTTTCTTTCACTATTTCAATGGTATTCTGCCTTGTATAACACACATTTTCCACTCTAGTCTCTTTTAAGTAAACAATACAGGATTCATACAGTGTTTCATGTGATCTTAACTCGAATTAAGGATTTCCCGGATCTTAGCTACCTTTTCTACACTAAGAACTGACTTGGAGAATCTCTTTGAGCTGTTCTAAACCAGTTCTCATCTGTTTACAGTCATTTTCTCTGAATTATCCATGTTTTCATGTAGTTTCCTATATTCTTCCTTCTGGTCCAAGTATAAGCTTTGCCCACTTTATCAAACAACTTCCTACACACTGTTATAAACAGAGGCAGCTCGGGAACATTGTCTCTCAACTGTGTTACAGAGTGTAGTACTACGTTTCAGTGAAGTGTAAGGCTTTCCAAAGCTGCTGAATGTGTTTCTTTCTCTATTTCAATGGTATTCTGCCTTGTATAACACACATTTACCACTCTAGTCTCTTTTAAGTAAAGAATACAGGATTCATACAGTGTTTCATGTGATCTTAACTCGAATTAAGGATTACCCAGATCTTGTCTACCTTTGCTACACTATGAACTGACTTGGAGAATCTCTTTGAGCTGTTCTAAACCAGTTCTCATCTGTTTACAGTCATTTTCTCTGAATTATCCATGTTTTCATGTAGTTTCCTATATTCTTCCTTCTGGTCCAAGTATAAGCTTTGCCCACTTTATCACACAACTTCCTACACACTGTTATGAACAGAGGCAGCTCGGGAACATTGTCTCTCAACTGTGTTACAGAGTGTAGTACTACATTTCAGTGAAGTGTAAGGCTTTCCAAAGCTGCCAAATGTGTTTCTTTCTCTATTTCAATGGTATTCTGCCTTGTATAACACACATTTACCACTCTAGTCTCTGTTAAGTAAAGAATACAGGATTCATACAGTGTTTCATGTGATCTTAACTCGAATTAAGGATTTCCCGGATCTTAGCTACCTTTTCTACACTAAGAACTGACTTGGAGAATCTCTTTGAGCTGTTCTAAACCAGTTCTCATCTGTTTACAGTCATTTTCTCTGAATTATACATGTTTTCATGTAATTTCCTATATTCTTCCTTCTGGTCCCAGTATAAGCTTTGCCCACTTTATCAAACAACTTCCTACACACTGTTATAAACAGAGGCAGCTCGGGAACATTGTCTCTCAACTGTGTTACAGAGTGTAGTACTACGTTTCAGTGAAGTGTAAGGCTTTCCAAAGCTGCCGAATGTGTTTCTTTCTCTATTTCAATGGTATTCTGCCTTGTATAACACACATTTACCACTCTAGTCTCTTTTAAGTAAAGAATACAGGATTCATACAGTGTTTCATGTGATCTTAACTCGAATTAAGGATTTCCCGGATCTTAGCTACCTTTTCTACACTAAGAACTGACTTGGAGAATCTCTTTGAGCTGTTCTAAACCAGTTCTCATCTGTTTACAGTCATTTTCTCTGAATTATCCATGTTTTCATGTAGTTTCCTATATTCTTCCTTCTGGTCCAAGTATAAGCTTTGCCCACTTTATCGAACAACTTCCTACACACTGTTATAAACAGAGGCAGCTCGGGAACATTGTCTCGCAACTGTGTTAAAGAATGTAGTACTACATTTCAGTGAAGTGTAAGGCTTTCCAAAGCTGCTGAATGTGTTTCTTTCTCTATTTCAATGGTATTCTGCCTTGTATAACACACATTTACCACTCTAGTCTCTTTTAAGTAAAGAATACAGGATTCATACAGTGTTTCATGTGATCTTAACTCGAATTAAGGATTTCCCGGATCTTAGCTACCTTTTCTACACTAAGAACTGACTTGGAGAATCTCTTTGAGCTGTTCTAAACCAGTTCTCATCTGTTTACAGTCATTTTCTCTGAATTATCCATGTTTTCATGTAGTTTCCTATATTCTTCCTTCTGGTCCAAGTATAAGCTTTGCCCACTTTATCAAACAACTTCCTACACACTGTTATGAACAGAGGCAGCTCGGGAACATTGTCTCTCAACTGTGTTACAGAGTGTAGTACTACATTTCAGTGAAGTGTAAGGCCTTCCAAAGCTGCCGAACGTGTTTCTTTCACTATTTCAATGGTATTCTGCCTTGTATAACACACATTTTCCACTCTAGTCTCTTTTAAGTAAACAATACAGGATTCATACAATGTTTCATGTGATCTTAACTCGAATTAAGGATTTCCCGGATCTTAGCTACCTTTTCTACACTAAGAACTGACTTGGAGAATCTCTTTGAGCTGTTCTAAACCAGTTCTCATCTGTTTACAGTCATTTTCTCTGAATTATCCATGTTTTCATGTAGTTTCCTATATTCTTCCTTCTGGTCCAAGTATAAGCTTTGCCCACTTTATCAAACAACTTCCTACACACTGTTATAAACAGAGGCAGCTCGGGAACATTGTCTCTCAACTGTGTTACAGAGTGTAGTACTACATTTCAGTGAAGTGTAAGGCTTTCCAAAGCTGCCGAATGTGTTTCTTTCTCTATTTCAATGGTATTCTGCCTTGTATAACACACATTTACCACTCTAGTCTCTTTTAAGTAAAGAATTCAGGATTCATACAGTGTTTCATGTGATCTTAACTCGAATTAAGGATTACCCAGATCTTGTCTACCTTTGCTACACTATGAACTGACTTGGAGAATCTCTTTGAGCTGTTCTAAACCAGTTCTCATCTGTTTACAGTCATTTTCTCTGAATTATCCATGTTTTCATGTAGTTTCCTATATTCTTCCTTCTGGTCCAAGTATAAGCTTTCCCCACTTTATCAAACAACTTCCTACACACTGTTATGAACAGAGGCAGCTCGGGAACATTGTCTCTCAACTGTGTTACAGAGTGTAGTACTACATTTCAGTGAAGTGTAAGGCCTTCCAAAGCTGCCGATCGTGTTTCTTTCACTATTTCAATGGTATTCTGCCTTGTATAACACACATTTTCCACTCTAGAATCTTTTAAGTAAACAATACAGGATTCATACAGTGTTTCATGTGATCTTAACTCAAATTAAGGATTTCCCGGATCTTAGCTACCTTTTCTACACTATGAACTGACTTGGAGAATCTCTTTGAGCTGTTCTAAACCAGTTCTCATCTGTTTACAGTCATTTTCTCTGAATTATCCATGTTTTCATGTAGTTTCCTATATTCTTCCTTCTGGTCCAAGTATAAGCTTTGCCCACTTTATCACACAACTTCCTACACACTGTTATGAACAGAGGCAGCTCGGGAACATTGTCTCTCAACTGTGTTACAGAGTGTAGTACTACATTTCAGTGAAGTGTAAGGCTTTCCAAAGCTGCCGAATGTGTTTCTTTCTCTATTTCAATGGTATTCTGCCTTGTATAACACACATTTACCACTCTAGTCTCTTTTAAGTAAAGAATATAGGATTCATACAGTGTTTCATGTGATCTTAACTCGAATTAAGGATTACCCAGATCTTGTCTACCTTTGCTACACTATGAACTGACTTGGAGAATGTCTTTGAGCTGTTCTAAACAAGTTCTCATCTGTTTACAGTCATTTTCTCTGAATTATCCATGTTTTCATGTAGTTTCCTATATTCTTCCTTCTGGTCCAAGTATAAGCTTTGCCCACTTTATCAAACAACTTCCTACACACTGTTATAAACAGAGGCAGCTCGGGAACATTGTCTCTCAACTGTGTTACAGAGTGTAGTACTACATTTCAGTGAAGTGTAACGCCTTCCAAAGCTGCCGAACGTGTTTCTTTCACTATTTCAATGGTATTCTGCCTTGTATAACACACATTTACCACTCTAGTCTCTTTTAAGTAAAGAATACAGGATTCATTCAGTGTTTCATGTTTTCTTAACTCGAATTAAGGATTTCCCGGATCTTAACTACCTTTTCTACCCTAAGAACTGACTTGGGCAATCTCTTTCAGCTGTTCTAAACGAGTTCTCATCTGTTTACAGGCATTTTCTCTGAATTATCCATGTTTTCATACAGTTTCTTATATTCTGCCTTCTGGTACAAGTATAATCTTTGCCCACTTTATCAAACAACTTCCTACACACTGTTATGAACAGAGGCAGCTCGGGAACATTGTCTCTCAACTGTGTTACAGAGTGTAGTACTACATTTCAGTGAAGTGTAAGGCTTTCCAAAGCTGCCAAATGTGTTTCTTTCTCTATTTCAATGTTATTCTGCCTTGTATAACACACATTTACCACTCTAGTCTCTTTTAAGTAAAGAATACAAGATTCATACAGTGTTTCATGTGATCTTAACTCGAATTAAGGATTACCCAGATCTTGTCTACCTTTGCTACACTATGAACTGACTTGGAGAATGTCTTTGAGCTGTTCTAAACAAGTTCTCATCTGTTTACAGTCATTTTCTCTGAATTATCCATGTTTTCATGTAGTTTCCTATATTCTTCCTTCTGGTCCAAGTATAAGCTTTGCCCACTTTATCGAACAACTTCCTACACACTGTTATAAACAGAGGCAGCTCGGGAACACTGTCTCTCAACTGTGTTAAAGAGTGTAGTACTACATTTCAGTGAAGTGTAAGGCTTTCCAAAGCTGCTGAATGTGTTTCTTTCTCTATTTCAATGGTATTCTGCCTTGTATAACACACATTTACCACTCTAGTCTCTTTTAAGTAAAGAATACAAGATTCATACAGTGTTTCATGTGATCTTAACTCGAATTAAGGATTACCCAGATCTTATCTACCTTTGCTACACTATGAACTGACTTGGAGAATCTCTTTGAGCTGTTCTAAACCAGTTCTCATCTGTTTACAGTCATTTTCTCTGAATTATCCATTTTTTCATGTAGTTTCCTATATTCTTCCTTCTGGTCCAAGTATAAGCTTTCCCCACTTTATCAAACAACTTCCTACACACTGTTATGAACAAAGGCAGCTCGGGAACATTGTCTCTCAACTGTGTTACAGAGTGTAGTACTACATTTTAGTGAAGTGTAAGGCCTTCCAAAGCTGCCGAACGTGTTTCTTTCACTATTTCAATGGTATTCTGCCTTGTATAACACACATTTCCCACTCTAGTCTCTTTTAAGTAAACAATACAGGATTCATACAGTGTTTCATGTGATCTTAACTCGAATTAAGGATTTCCCGGATCTTAGCTACCTTTTCTACACTAAGAACTGACTTGGAGAATCTCTTTGAGCTGTTCTAAACCAGTTCTCATCTGTTTACAGTCATTTTCTCTGAATTATCCATGTTTTCATGTAGTTTCCTATATTCTTCCTTCTGGTCCAAGTATAAGCTTTGCCCACTTTATCAAACAACTTCCTACACACTGTTATAAACAGAGGCAGCTCGGGAACATTGTCTCTCAACTGTGTTACAGAGTGTAGTACTACGTTTCAGTGAAGTGTAAGGCTTTCCAAAGCTGCTGAATGTGTTTCTTTCTCTATTTCAATGGTATTCTGCCTTGTATAACACACATTTACCACTCTAGTCTCTTTTAAGTAAAGAATACAGGATTCATACAGTGTTTCATGTGATCTTAACTCGAATTAAGGATTACCCAGATCTTGTCTACCTTTGCTACACTATGAACTGACTTGGAGAATCTCTTTGAGCTGTTCTAAACCAGTTCTCATCTGTTTACAGTCATTTTCTCTGAATTATCCATGTTTTCATGTAGTTTCCTATATTCTTCCTTCTGGTCCAAGTATAAGCTTTGCCCACTTTATCACACAACTTCCTACACACTGTTATGAACAGAGGCAGCTCGGGAACATTGTCTCTCAACTGTGTTACAGAGTGTAGTACTACATTTCAGTGAAGTGTAAGGCTTTCCAAAGCTGCCAAATGTGTTTCTTTCTCTATTTCAATGGTATTCTGCCTTGTATAACACACATTTACCACTCTAGTCTCTGTTAAGTAAAGAATACAGGATTCATACAGTGTTTCATGTGATCTTAACTCGAATTAAGGATTTCCCGGATCTTAGCTACCTTTTCTACACTAAGAACTGACTTGGAGAATCTCTTTGAGCTGTTCTAAACCAGTTCTCATCTGTTTACAGTCATTTTCTCTGAATTATCCATGTTTTCATGTAATTTCCTATATTCTTCCTTCTGGTCCCAGTATAAGCTTTGCCCACTTTATCAAACAACTTCCTACACACTGTTATAAACAGAGGCAGCTCGGGAACATTGTCTCTCAACTGTGTTACAGAGTGTAGTACTACGTTTCAGTGAAGTGTAAGGCTTTCCAAAGCTGCCGAATGTGTTTCTTTCTCTATTTCAATGGTATTCTGCCTTGTATAACACACATTTACCACTCTAGTCTCTTTTAAGTAAAGAATACAGGATTCATACAGTGTTTCATGTGATCTTAACTCGAATTAAGGATTTCCCGGATCTTAGCTACCTTTTCTACACTAAGAACTGACTTGGATAATCTCTTTGAGCTGTTCTAAACCAGTTCTCATCTGTTTACAGTCATTTTCTCTGAATTATCCATGTTTTCATGTAGTTTCCTATATTCTTCCTTCTGGTCCAAGTATAAGCTTTGCCCACTTTATCGAACAACTTCCTACACACTGTTATAAACAGAGGCAGCTCGGGAACATTGTCTCTCAACTGTGTTAAAGAATGTAGTACTACATTTCAGTGAAGTGTAAGGCTTTCCAAAGCTGCTGAATGTGTTTCTTTCTCTATTTCAATGGTATTCTGCCTTGTATAACACACATTTACCACTCTAGTCTCTTTTAAGTAAAGAATACAGGATTCATACAGTGTTTCATGTGATCTTAACTCGAATTAAGGATTTCCCGGATCTTAGCTACCTTTTCTACACTAAGAACTGACTTGGAGAATCTCTTTGAGCTGTTCTAAACCAGTTCTCATCTGTTTACAGTCATTTTCTCTGAATTATCCATGTTTTCATGTAGTTTCCTATATTCTTCCTTCTGGTCCAAGTATAAGCTTTGCCCACTTTATCAAACAACTTCCTACACACTGTTATGAACAGAGGCAGCTCGGGAACATTGTCTCTCAACTGTGTTACAGAGTGTAGTACTACATTTCAGTGAAGTGTAAGGCCTTCCAAAGCTGCCGAACGTGTTTCTTTCACTATTTCAATGGTATTCTGCCTTGTATAACACACATTTTCCACTCTAGTCTCTTTTAAGTAAACAATACAGGATTCATACAATGTTTCATGTGATCTTAACTCGAATTAAGGATTTCCCGGATCTTAGCTACCTTTTCTACACTAAGAACTGACTTGGAGAATCTCTTTGAGCTGTTCTAAACCAGTTCTCATCTGTTTACAGTCATTTTCTCTGAATTATCCATGTTTTCATGTAGTTTCCTATATTCTTCCTTCTGGTCCAAGTATAAGCTTTGCCCACTTTATCAAACAACTTCCTACACACTGTTATAAACAGAGGCAGCTCGGGAACATTGTCTCTCAACTGTGTTACAGAGTGTAGTACTACATTTCAGTGAAGTGTAAGGCTTTCCAAAGCTGCCGAATGTGTTTCTTTCTCTATTTCAATGGTATTCTGCCTTGTATAACACACATTTACCACTCTAGTCTCTTTTAAGTAAAGAATTCAGGATTCATACAGTGTTTCATGTGATCTTAACTCGAATTAAGGATTACCCAGATCTTGTCTACCTTTGCTACACTATGAACTGACTTGGAGAATCTCTTTGAGCTGTTCTAAACCAGTTCTCATCTGTTTACAGTCATTTTCTCTGAATTATCCATGTTTTCATGTAGTTTCCTATATTCTTCCTTCTGGTCCAAGTATAAGCTTTCCCCACTTTATCAAACAACTTCCTACACACTGTTATGAACAGAGGCAGCTCGGGAACATTGTCTCTCAACTGTGTTACAGAGTGTAGTACTACATTTCAGTGAAGTGTAAGGCCTTCCAAAGCTGCCGATCGTGTTTCTTTCACTATTTCAATGGTATTCTGCCTTGTATAACACACATTTTCCACTCTAGAATCTTTTAAGTAAACAATACAGGATTCATACAGTGTTTCATGTGATCTTAACTCAAATTAAGGATTTCCCGGATCTTAGCTACCTTTTCTACACTATGAACTGACTTGGAGAATCTCTTTGAGCTGTTCTAAACCAGTTCTCATCTGTTTACAGTCATTTTCTCTGAATTATCCATGTTTTCATGTAGTTTCCTATATTCTTCCTTCTGGTCCAAGTATAAGCTTTGCCCACTTTATCACACAACTTCCTACACACTGTTATGAACAGAGGCAGCTCGGGAACATTGTCTCTCAACTGTGTTACAGAGTGTAGTACTACATTTCAGTGAAGTGTAAGGCTTTCCAAAGCTGCCGAATGTGTTTCTTTCTCTATTTCAATGGTATTCTGCCTTGTATAACACACATTTACCACTCTAGTCTCTTTTAAGTAAAGAATATAGGATTCATACAGTGTTTCATGTGATCTTAACTCGAATTAAGGATTACCCAGATCTTGTCTACCTTTGCTACACTATGAACTGACTTGGAGAATGTCTTTGAGCTGTTCTAAACAAGTTCTCATCTGTTTACAGTCATTTTCTCTGAATTATCCATGTTTTCATGTAGTTTCCTATATTCTTCCTTCTGGTCCAAGTATAAGCTTTGCCCACTTTATCAAACAACTTCCTACACACTGTTATAAACAGAGGCAGCTCGGGAACATTGTCTCTCAACTGTGTTACAGAGTGTAGTACTACATTTCAGTGAAGTGTAAGGCTTTCCAAAGCTGCCGAATGTGTTTCTTTCTCTATTTCAATGGTATTCTGCCTCGTATAACACACATTTACCACTCTAGTCTCTTTTAAGTAAAGAATTCAGGATTCATACAGTGTTTCATGTGATCTTAACTCGAATTAAGGATTACCCAGATCTTGTCTACCTTTGCTACACTATGAACTGACTTGGAGAATCGCTTTGAGCTGTTCTAAACCAGTTCTCATCTGTTTACAGTCATTTTCTCTGAATTATCCATGTTTTCATGTAGTTTCCTATATTCTTCCTTCTGGTCCAAGTATAAGCTTTGCCCACTTTATCAAACAACTGCCTACACACTGTTATGAACAGAGGCAGCTCGGGAACATTATCTCTCAACTGTGTTACAGAGTGTAATACTACATTTCAGTGAAGTGTAAGGCTTTCCAAAGCTGCCGAATGTGTTTCTTTCTCTATTTCAATGGTTTTCTGCCTTGTATAACACACATTTACCACTCTAGTCTCTTTTAAGTAAAGAATATAGGATTCATACAGTGTTTCATGTGATCTTAACTCGAATTAAGGATTACCCATATCTTGTCTACCTTTGCTACACTATGAACTGACTTGGAGAATCTCTTTGAGCTGTTCTAAACCAGTTCTCATCTGTTTACAGTCATTTTCTCTGAATTATCCATGTTTTCATGTAGTTTCCTCTATTCTTCCTTCTTGTCCAAGTATAAGCTTTGCCCACTTTATCAAACAACTTCCTACACACTGTTATAAACAGAGGCAGCTCGGGAACATTGTCTCTCAACTGTGTTACAGAGTGTAGTACTACGTTTCAGTGAAGTGTAAGGCTTTCCAAAGCTGCCGAATGTGTTTCTTTCTCTATTTCAATGGTATTCTGCCTTGTATAACACACATTTACCACTCTAGTCTCTTTTAAGTAAAGAATACAGGATTCATACAGTGTTTCATGTGATCTTAACTCGAATTAAGGATTTCCCGTATCTTAGCTACCTTTTCTACACTAAGAACTGACTTGGAGAATCTCTTTGAGCTGTTCTAAACCAGTTCTCATCTGTTTACAGTCATTTTCTCTGAATTATCCATGTTTTCATGTAGTTTCCTATATTCTTCCTTCTGGTCCAAGTATAAGCTTTGCCCACTTTATCAAACAACTTCCTACACACTGTTATAAACAGAGGCAGCTCGGGAACATTGTCTCTCAACTGTGTTACAGAGTGTAGTACTACATTTCAGTGAAGTGTAAGGCTTTCCAAAGCTGCTGAATGTGTTTGTTTCTCTATTTCAATGGTATTCTGCCTTGTATAACACACATTTACCACTCTAGTCTCTTTTAAGTAAAGAATACAGGATTCATACAGTGTTTCATGTGATCTTAACTCGAATTAAGGATTTCCCGTATCTTAGCTACCTTTTCTACACTAAGAACTGACTTGGAGAATCTCTTTGAGCTGTTCTAAACCAGTTCTCATCTGTTTACAGTCATTTTCTCTGAATTATCCATGTTTTCATGTAGTTTCCTATATTCTTCCTTCTGGTCCAAGTATAAGCTTTGCCCACTTTATCAAACAACTTCCTACACACTGTTATAAACAGAGGCAGCTCGGGAACATTGTCTCTCAACTGTGTTACAGAGTGTAGTACTACATTTCAGTGAAGTGTAAGGCTTTCCAAAGCTGCTGAATGTGTTTGTTTCTCTATTTCAATGGTATTCTGCCTTGTATAACACACATTTACCACTCTAGTCTCTTTTAAGTAAAGAATACAGGATTCATACAGTGTTTCATGTGATCTTAACTCGAATTAAGGATTACCCAGATCTTATCTACCTTTGCTACACTATGAACTGACTTGGAGAATCTCTTTGAGCTGTTCTAAACCAGTTCTCATCTGTTTACAGTCATTTTCTCTGAATTATCCATGTTTTCATGTAGTTTCCTATATTCTTCCTTCTGGTCCAAGTATAAGCTTTGCCCACTTTATCACACAACTTCCTACACACTGTTATGAACAGAGGCAGCTCGGGAACATTGTCTCTCAACTGTGTTACAGAGTGTAGTACTACATTTCAGTGAAGTGTAAGGCTTTCCAAAGCTGCCAAATGTGTTTCTTTCTCTATTTCAATGGTATTCTGCCTTGTATAACACACATTTACCACTCTAGTCTCTGTTAAGTAAAGAATACAGGATTCATACAGTGTTTCATGTGATCTTAACTCGAATTAAGGATTTCCCGGATCTTAGCTACCTTTTCTACACTAAGAACTGACTTGGAGAATCTCTTTGAGCTGTTCTAAACCAGTTCTCATCTGTTTACAGTCATTTTCTCTGAATTATCCATGTTTTCATGTAATTTCCTATATTCTTCCTTCTGGTCCCAGTATAAGCTTTGCCCACTTTATCAAACAACTTCCTACACACTGTTATAAACAGAGGCAGCTCGGGAACATTGTCTCTCAACTGTGTTACAGAGTGTAGTACTACGTTTCAGTGAAGTGTAAGGCTTTCCAAAGCTGCCGAATGTGTTTCTTTCTCTATTTCAATGGTATTCTGCCTTGTATAACACACATTTACCACTCTAGTCTCTTTTAAGTAAAGAATACAGGATTCATACAGTGTTTCATGTGATCTTAACTCGAATTAAGGATTTCCCGGATCTTAGCTACCTTTTCTACACTAAGAACTGACTTGGAGAATCTCTTTGAGCTGTTCTAAACCAGTTCTCATCTGTTTACAGTCATTTTCTCTGAATTATCCATGTTTTCATGTAGTTTCCTATATTCTTCCTTCTGGTCCATGTATAAGCTTTGCCCACTTTATCGAACAACTTCCTACACACTGTTATAAACAGAGGCAGCTCGGGAACATTGTCTCTCAACTGTGTTAAAGAATGTAGTACTACATTTCAGTGAAGTGTAAGGCTTTCCAAAGCTGCTGAATGTGTTTCTTTCTCTATTTCAATGGTATTCTGCCTTGTATAACACACATTTACCACTCTAGTCTCTTTTAAGTAAAGAATACAGGATTCATACAGTGTTTCATGTGATCTTAACTCGAATTAAGGATTTCCCGGATCTTAGCTACCTTTTCTACACTAAGAACTGACTTGGAGAATCTCTTTGAGCTGTTCTAAACCAGTTCTCATCTGTTTACAGTCATTTTCTCTGAATTATCCATGTTTTCATGTAGTTTCCTATATTCTTCCTTCTGGTCCAAGTATAAGCTTTGCCCACTTTATCAAACAACTTCCTACACACTGTTATGAACAGAGGCAGCTCGGGAACATTGTCTCTCAACTGTGTTACAGAGTGTAGTACTACATTTCAGTGAAGTGTAAGGCCTTCCAAAGCTGCCGAACGTGTTTCTTTCACTATTTCAATGGTATTCTGCCTTGTATAACACACATTTTCCACTCTAGTCTCTTTTAAGTAAACAATACAGGATTCATACAATGTTTCATGTGATCTTAACTCGAATTAAGGATTTCCCGGATCTTAGCTACCTTTTCTACACTAAGAACTGACTTGGAGAATCTCTTTGAGCTGTTCTAAACCAGTTCTCATCTGTTTACAGTCATTTTCTCTGAATTATCCATGTTTTCATGTAGTTTCCTATATTCTTCCTTCTGGTCCAAGTATAAGCTTTGCCCACTTTATCAAACAACTTCCTACACACTGTTATAAACAGAGGCAGCTCGGGAACATTGTCTCTCAACTGTGTTACAGAGTGTAGTACTACATTTCAGTGAAGTGTAAGGCTTTCCAAAGCTGCCGAATGTGTTTCTTTCTCTATTTCAATGGTATTCTGCCTTGTATAACACACATTTACCACTCTAGTCTCTTTTAAGTAAAGAATTCAGGATTCATACAGTGTTTCATGTGATCTTAACTCGAATTAAGGATTACCCAGATCTTGTCTACCTTTGCTACACTATGAACTGACTTGGAGAATCTCTTTGAGCTGTTCTAAACCAGTTCTCATCTGTTTACAGTCATTTACTCTGAATTATCCATGTTTTCATGTAGTTTCCTATATTCTTCCTTCTGGTCCAAGTATAAGCTTTCCCCACTTTATCAAACAACTTCCTACACACTGTTATGAACAGAGGCAGCTCGGGAACATTGTCTCTCAACTGTGTTACAGAGTGTAGTACTACATTTCAGTGAAGTGTAAGGCCTTCCAAAGCTGCCGATCGTGTTTCTTTCACTATTTCAATGGTATTCTGCCTTGTATAACACACATTTTCCACTCTAGAATCTTTTAAGTAAACAATACAGGATTCATACAGTGTTTCATGTGATCTTAACTCAAATTAAGGATTTCCCGGATCTTAGCTACCTTTTCTACACTATGAACTGACTTGGAGAATCTCTTTGAGCTGTTCTAAACCAGTTCTCATCTGTTTACAGTCATTTTCTCTGAATTATCCATGTTTTCATGTAGTTTCCTATATTCTTCCTTCTGGTCCAAGTATAAGCTTTGCCCACTTTATCACACAACTTCCTACACACTGTTATGAACAGAGGCAGCTCGGGAACATTGTCTCTCAACTGTGTTACAGAGTGTAGTACTACATTTCAGTGAAGTGTAAGGCTTTCCAAAGCTGCCGAATGTGTTTCTTTCTCTATTTCAATGGTATTCTGCCTTGTATAACACACATTTACCACTCTAGTCTCTTTTAAGTAAAGAATATAGGATTCATACAGTGTTTCATGTGATCTTAACTCGAATTAAGGATTACCCAGATCTTGTCTACCTTTGCTACACTATGAACTGACTTGGAGAATGTCTTTGAGCTGTTCTAAACAAGTTCTCATCTGTTTACAGTCATTTTCTCTGAATTATCCATGTTTTCATGTAGTTTCCTATATTCTTCCTTCTGGTCCAAGTATAAGCTTTGCCCACTTTATCAAACAACTTCCTACACACTGTTATAAACAGAGGCAGCTCGGGAACATTGTCTCTCAACTGTGTTACAGAGTGTAGTACTACATTTCAGTGAAGTGTAAGGCTTTCCAAAGCTGCCGAATGTGTTTCTTTCTCTATTTCAATGGTATTCTGCCTTGTATAACACACATTTACCACTCTAGTCTCTTTTAAGTAAAGAATTCAGGATTCATACAGTGTTTCATGTGATCTTAACTCGAATTAAGGATTACCCAGATCTTGTCTACCTTTGCTACACTATGAACTGACTTGGAGAATCGCTTTGAGCTGTTCTAAACCAGTTCTCATCTGTTTACAGTCATTTTCTCTGAATTATCCATGTTTTCATGTAGTTTCCTATATTCTTCCTTCTGGTCCAAGTATAAGCTTTGCCCACTTTATCAAACAACTGCCTACACACTGTTATGAACAGAGGCAGCTCGGGAACATTATCTCTCAACTGTGTTACAGAGTGTAATACTACATTTCAGTGAAGTGTAAGGCTTTCCAAAGCTGCCGAATGTGTTTCTTTCTCTATTTCAATGGTTTTCTGCCTTGTATAACACACATTTACCACTCTAGTCTCTTTTAAGTAAAGAATATAGGATTCATACAGTGTTTCATGTGATCTTAACTCGAATTAAGGATTACCCATATCTTGTCTACCTTTGCTACACTATGAACTGACTTGGAGAATCTCTTTGAGCTGTTCTAAACCAGTTCTCATCTGTTTACAGTCATTTTCTCTGAATTATCCATGTTTTCATGTAGTTTCCTCTATTCTTCCTTCTGGTCCAAGTATAAGCTTTGCCCACTTTATCAAACAACTTCCTACACACTGTTATAAACAGAGGCAGCTCGGGAACATTGTCTCTCAACTGTGTTACAGAGTGTAGTACTACGTTTCAGTGAAGTGTAAGGCTTTCCAAAGCTGCCGAATGTGTTTCTTTCTCTATTTCAATGGTTATTCTGCCTTGTATAACACACATTTACCACTCTAGTCTCTTTTAAGTAAAGAATACAGGATTCATACAGTGTTTCATGTGATCTTAACTCGAATTAAGGATTTCCCGTATCTTAGCTACCTTTTCTACACTAAGAACTGACTTGGAGAATCTCTTTGAGCTGTTCTAAACCAGTTCTCATCTGTTTACAGTCATTTTCTCTGAATTATCCATGTTTTCATGTAGTTTCCTATATTCTTCCTTCTGGTCCAAGTATAAGCTTTGCCCACTTTATCAAACAACTTCCTACACACTGTTATAAACAGAGGCAGCTCGGGAACATTGTCTCTCAACTGTGTTACAGAGTGTAGTACTACATTTCAGTGAAGTGTAAGGCTTTCCAAAGCTGCTGAATGTGTTTGTTTCTCTATTTCAATGGTATTCTGCCTTGTATAACACACATTTACCACTCTAGTCTCTTTTAAGTAAAGAATACAGGATTCATACAGTGTTTCATGTGATCTTAACTCGAATTAAGGATTACCCAGATCTTATCTACCTTTGCTACACTATGAACTGACTTGGAGAATCTCTTTGAGCTGTTCTAAACCAGTTCTCATCTGTTTACAGTCATTTTCTCTGAATTATCCATGTTTTCATGTAGTTTCCTATATTCTTCCTTCTGGTCCAAGTATAAGCTTTCCCCACTTTATCAAACAACCTCCCACACACTGTTATGAACAGAGGCAGCTCGGGAACATTGTCTCTCAACTGTGTTACAGAGTGTAGTACTACATTTCAGTGAAGTGTAAGGCTTTCCAAAGCTGCCAAATGTGTTTCTTTCTCTATTTCCATGGTATTCTGCCTTGTATAACACACATTTACCACTCTAGTCTCTTTTAAGTAAAGAATACAGGATTCATACAGTGTTTCATGTGATCTTAACTCGAATTAAGGATTTCCCGGATCTTAGCTACCTTTTCTACACTAAGAACTGACTTGGAGAATCTCTTTGAGCTGTTCTAAACCAGTTCTCATCTGTTTACAGTCATTTTCTCTGAATTATCCATGTTTTCATGTAGTTTCCTCTATTCTTCCTTCTGGTCCAAGTATAAGCTTTGCCCACTTTATCAAACAACTTCCTACACACTGTTATAAACAGAGGCAGCTCGGGAACATTGTCTCTCAACTGTGTTACAGAGTGTAGTACTACGTTTCAGTGAAGTGTAAGGCTTTCCAAAGCTGCCGAATGTGTTTCTTTCTCTATTTCAATGGTATTCTGCCTTGTATAACACACATTTACCACTCTAGTCTCTTTTAAGTAAAGAATACAGGATTCATACAGTGTTTCATGTGATCTTAACTCGAATTAAGGATTTCCCGTATCTTAGCTACATTTTCTATACTAAGAACTGACTTGGTGAATCTCTTTGAGCTGTTCTAAACCAGTTCTCATCTGTTTACAGTCATTTTCTCTGAATTATTTATGTTTTCATGTAGTTTCCTATATTCTTCCTTCTGGTCCAAGTATAAGCTTTGCCCACTTTATCAAACAACTTCCTACACACTGTTATAAACAGAGGCAACTCGGGAACATTGTCTCTCAACTGTGTTACAGAGTGTAGTAGTACATTTCAGTGAAGTGTAAGGCTTTCCAAAGCTGCTGAATGTGTTTCTTTCTCTATTTCAATGGTATTCTGCCTTGTATAACACACATTTACCACTCTAGTCTCTTTTAAGTAAAGAATACAGGATTCATACAGTGTTTCATGTGATCTTAACTCGAATTAAGGATTTTCCGGATCTTAGCTACCTTTTCTACACTAAGAACTGACTTGGAGAATCTCTTTGAGCTGTTCTAAACCAGTTCTAATCTGTTTACAGTCATTTTCTCTGAATTATCCATGTTTTCATGTAGTTTCCTCTATTCTTCCTTCTGGTCCAAGTATAAGCTTTGCCCACTTTATCAAACAACTTCCTACACACTGTTATAAACAGAGGCAGCTCGGGAATATTGTCTCTCAACTGTGTTACAGAGTGTAGTACTACGTTTCAGTGAAGTGTAAGGCTTTCCAAAGCTGCCGAATGTGTTTCTTTCTCTATTTCAATGGTATTCTGCCTTGTATAACACACATTTACCACTCTAGTCTCTTTTAAGTAAAGAATACAAGATTCATACAGTGTTTCATGTGATCTTAACTCGAATTAAGGATTTCCCGTATCTTAGCTACCTTTTCTAAACTAAGAACTGACTTGGTGAATCTCTTTGAGCTGTTCTAAACCAGTTCTCATCTGTTTACAGTCATTTTCTCTGAATTATCCATGTTTTCATGTAGTTTCCTATATTCTTCCTTCTGGTCCAAGTATAAGCTTTCCCCACTTTATCAAACAACTTCCTACACACTGTTATGAACAGAGGCAGCTCGGGAACATTGTCTCTCAACTGTGTTACAGAGTGTATTCCTACATTTCAGTGAAGTGTAAGGCCTTCCAAAGCTGCCGAACGTGTTTCTTTCACTATTTCAATGGTATTCTGCCTTGTATAACACACATTTTCCACTCTAGAATCTTTTAAGTAAACAATACAGGATTCATACAGTGTTTCATGTGATCTTAACTCAAATTAAGGATTTCCCGGATCTTAGCTACCTTTGCTACACTATGAACTGACTTGGAGAATCTCTTTGAGCTGTTCTAAACCAGTTCTCATCTGTTTACAGTCATTTTCTCTGAATTATCCATGTTTTCATGTAGTTTCCTCTATTCTTCCTTCTGGTCCAAGTATAAGCTTTGCCCACTTTATCAAACAACTTCCTACACACTGTTATAAACAGAGGCAGCTCGGGAACATTGTCTCTCAACTGTGTTACAGAGTGTAGTACTACGTTTCAGTGAAGTGTAAGGCTTTCCAAAGCTGCCGAATGTGTTTCTTTCTCTATTTCAATGGTATTCTGCCTTGTATAACACACATTTACCACTCTAGTCTCTTTTAAGTAAAGAATACAGGATTCATACAGTGTTTCATGTGATCTTAACTCGAATTAAGGATTTCCCGTATCTTAGCTACCTTTTCTACACTAAGAACTGACTTGGAGAATCTCTTTGAGCTGTTCTAAACCAGTTCTCATCTGTTTACAGTCATTTTCTCTGAATTATTTATGTTTTCATGTAGTTTCCTATATTCTTCCTTCTGGTCCAAGTATAAGCTTTGCCCACTTTATCAAACAACTTCCTACACACTGTTATAAACAGAGGCAGCTCGGGAACATTGTCTCTCAACTGTGTTACAGAGTGTAGTACTACATTTCAGTGAAGTGTAAGGCTTTCCAAAGCTGCTGAATGTGTTTCTTTATCTATTTCAATGGTATTCTGCCTTGTATAACACACATTTACCACTCTAGTCTCTTTTAAGTAAAGAATACAGGATTCATACAGTGTTTCATGTGATCTTAACTCGAATTAAGGATTACCCAGATCTTATCTACCTTTGCTACACTATGAACTGACTTGGAGAATCTCTTTGAGCTGTTCTAAACCAGTTCTCATCTGTTTACAGTCATTTTCTCTGAATTATCCATGCTTTCATGTAGTTTCCTATATTCTTCCTTCTGGTCCAAGTATAAGCTTTCCCCACTTTATCAAACAACTTCCTACACACTGTTATGAACAGAGGCAGCTCGGGAACATTGTCTCTCAACTGTGTTACAGAGTGTATTCCTACATTTCAGTGAAGTGTAAGGCCTTCCAAAGCTGCCGAACGTGTTTCTTTCACTATTTCAATGGTATTCTGCCTTGTATAACACACATTTTCCACTCTAGAATCTTTTAAGTAAACAATACAGGATTCATACAGTGTTTCATGTGATCTTAACTCAAATTAAGGATTTCCCGGATCTTAGCTACCTTTGCTACACTATGAACTGACTTGGAGAATCTCTTTGAGCTGTTCTAAACCAGTTCTCATCTGTTTACAGTCATTTTCTCTGAATTATCCATGTTTTCATGTAGTTTCCTATATTCTTCCTTCTGGTCCAAGTATAAGCTTTGCCCACTTTATCACACAACTTCCTACACACTGTTATGAACAGAGGCAGCTCGGGAACATTGTCTCTCAACTGTGTTACAGAGTGTAGTACTACATTTCAGTGAAGTGTAAGGCTTTCCAAAGCTGCCGAATGTGTTTCTTTCTCTATTTCAATGGTATTCTGCCTTGTATAACACACATTTAACACTCTAGTCTCTTTTAAGTAAAGAATATAGGATTCATACAGTGTTTCATGTGATCTTAACTCGAATTAAGGATTACCCAGATCTTGTCTACCTTTGCTACACTAAGAACTGACTTGGAGAATCTCTTTGAGCTGTTCTAAACCAGTTCTCATCTGTTTAAAGTCATTTTCTCTGAATCATCCATGTTTTCATGTAGTTTCCTATATTCTTCCTTCTGGTCCAAGTATAAGCTTTGCCCACTTTATCAAACAACTTCCTACACACTGTTATAAACAGAGGCAGCTCGGGAACATTGTCTCTCAACTGTGTTACAGAGTGTAGTACTACATTTCAGTGAAGTGTAAGGCTTTCCAAAGCTGCCGAATGTGTTTCTTTCTCTATTTCAATGGTATTCTGCCTTGTATAACACACATTTACCACTCTAGTCTCTTTTAAGTAAAGAATTCAGGATTCATACAGTGTTTCATGTGATCTTAACTCGAATTAAGGATTACCCAGATCTTGTCTACCTTTGCTACACTATGAACTTACTTGGAGAATCGCTTTGAGCTGTTCTAAACCAGTTCTCATCTGTTTACAGTCATTTTCTCTGAATTATCCATGTTTTCATGTAGTTTCCTATATTCTTCCTTCTGGTCCAAGTATAAGCTTTGCCCACTTTATCAAACAACTGCCTACACACTGTTATGAACAGAGGCAGCTCGGGAACATTATCTCTCAACTGTGTTACAGAGTGTAATACTACATTTCAGTGAAGTGTAAGGCTTTCCAAAGCTGCCGAATGTGTTTCTTTCTCTATTTCAATGGTTTTCTGCCTTGTATAACACACATTTACCACTCTAGTCTCTTTTAAGTAAAGAATATAGGATTCATACAGTGTTTCATGTGATCTTAACTCGAATTAAGGATTACCCAGATCTTGTCTACCTTTGCTACACTATGAACTGACTTGGAGAATCTCTTTGAGCTGTTCTAAACCAGTTCTCATCTGTTTACAGTCATTTTCTCTGAATTATCCATGTTTTCATGTAGTTTCCTCTATTCTTCCTTCTGGTCCAAGTATAAGCTTTGCCCACTTTATCAAACAACTTCCTACACACTGTTATAAACAGAGGCAGCTCGCGAACATTGTCTCTCAACTGTGTTACAGAGTGTAGTACTACGTTTCAGTGAAGTGTAAGGCTTTCCAAAGCTGCCGAATGTGTTTCTTTCTCTATTTCAATGGTTATTCTGCCTTGTATAACACACATTTACCACTCTAGTCTCTTTTAAGTAAAGAATACAGGATTCATACAGTGTTTCATGTGATCTTAACTCGAATTAAGGATTTCCCGTATCTTAGCTACCTTTTCTACACTAAGAACTGACTTGGAGAATCTCTTTGAGCTGTTCTAAACCAGTTCTCATCTGTTTACAGTCATTTTCTCTGAATTATCCATGTTTTCATGTAGTTTCCTATATTCTTCCTTCTGGTCCAAGTATAAGCTTTGCCCACTTTATCAAACAACTTCCTACACACTGTTATCAACAGAGGCAGCTCGGGAACATTGTCTCTCAACTGTGTTACAGAGTGTAGTACTACATTTCAGTGAAGTGTAAGGCTTTCCAAAGCTGCTGAATGTGTTTGTTTCTCTATTTCAATGGTATTCTGCCTTGTATAACACACATTTACCACTCTAGTCTCTTTTAAGTAAAGAATACAGGATTCATACAGTGTTTCATGTGATCTTAACTCGAATTAAGGATTACCCAGATCTTATCTACCTTTGCTACACTATGAACTGACTTGGAGAATCTCTTTGAGCTGTTCTAAACCAGTTCTCATCTGTTTACAGTCATTTTCTCTGAATTATCCATGTTTTCATGTAGTTTCCTATATTCTTCCTTCTGGTCCAAGTATAAGCTTTCCCCACTTTATCAAACAACCTCCCACACACTGTTATGAACAGAGGCAGCTCGGGAACATTGTCTCTCAACTGTGTTACAGAGTGTAGTACTACATTTCAGTGAAGTGTAAGGCTTTCCAAAGCTGCCAAATGTGTTTCTTTCTCTATTTCCATGGTATTCTGCCTTGTATAACACACATTTACCACTCTAGTCTCTTTTAAGTAAAGAATACAGGATTCATACAGTGTTTCATGTGATCTTAACTCGAATTAAGGATTTCCCGGATCTTAGCTACCTTTTCTACACTAAGAACTGACTTGGAGAATCTCTTTGAGCTGTTCTAAACCAGTTCTCATCTGTTTACAGTCATTTTCTCTGAATTATCCATGTTTTCATGTAGTTTCCTCTATTCTTCCTTCTGGTCCAAGTATAAGCTTTGCCCACTTTATCAAACAACTTCCTACACACTGTTATAAACAGAGGCAGCTCGGGAACATTGTCTCTCAACTGTGTTACAGAGTGTAGTACTACGTTTCAGTGAAGTGTAAGGCTTTCCAAAGCTGCCGAATGTGTTTCTTTCTCTATTTCAATGGTATTCTGCCTTGTATAACACACATTTACCACTCTAGTCTCTTTTAAGTAAAGAATACAGGATTCATACAGTGTTTCATGTGATCTTAACTCGAATTAAGGATTTCCCGTATCTTAGCTACATTTTCTATACTAAGAACTGACTTGGTGAATCTCTTTGAGCTGTTCTAAACCAGTTCTCATCTGTTTACAGTCATTTTCTCTGAATTATTTATGTTTTCATGTAGTTTCCTATATTCTTCCTTCTGGTCCAAGTATAAGCTTTGCCCACTTTATCAAACAACTTCCTACACACTGTTATAAACAGAGGCAACTCGGGAACATTGTCTCTCAACTGTGTTACAGAGTGTAGTAGTACATTTCAGTGAAGTGTAAGGCTTTCCAAAGCTGCTGAATGTGTTTCTTTCTCTATTTCAATGGTATTCTGCCTTGTATAACACACATTTACCACTCTAGTCTCTTTTAAGTAAAGAATACAGGATTCATACAGTGTTTCATGTGATCTTAACTCGAATTAAGGATTTCCCGGATCTTAGCTACCTTTTCTACACTAAGAACTGACTTGGAGAATCTCTTTGAGCTGTTCTAAACCAGTTCTAATCTGTTTACAGTCATTTTCTCTGAATTATCCATGTTTTCATGTAGTTTCCTCTATTCTTCCTTCTGGTCCAAGTATAAGCTTTGCCCACTTTATCAAACAACTTCCTACACACTGTTATGAACAGAGGCAGCTCGGGAACATTGTCTCTCAACTGTGTTACAGAGTGTATTCCTACATTTCAGTGAAGTGTAAGGCCTTCCAAAGCTGCCGAACGTGTTTCTTTCACTATTTCAATGGTATTCTGCCTTGTATAACACACATTTTCCACTCTAGAATCTTTTAAGTAAACAATACAGGATTCATACAGTGTTTCATGTGATCTTAACTCAAATTAAGGATTTCCCGGATCTTAGCTACCTTTGCTACACTATGAACTGACTTGGAGAATCTCTTTGAGCTGTTCTAAACCAGTTCTCATCTGTTTACAGTCATTTTCTCTGAATTATCCATGTTTTCATGTAGTTTCCTCTATTCTTCCTTCTGGTCCAAGTATAAGCTTTGCCCACTTTATCAAACAACTTCCTACACACTGTTATAAACAGAGGCAGCTCGGGAACATTGTCTCTCAACTGTGTTACAGAGTGTAGTACTACGTTTCAGTGAAGTGTAAGGCTTTCCAAAGCTGCCGAATGTGTTTCTTTCTCTATTTCAATGGTATTCTGCCTTGTATAACACACATTTACCACTCTAGTCTCTTTTAAGTAAAGAATACAGGATTCATACAGTGTTTCATGTGATCTTAACTCGAATTAAGGATTTCCCGTATCTTAGCTACCTTTTCTACACTAAGAACTGACTTGGAGAATCTCTTTGAGCTGTTCTAAACCAGTTCTCATCTGTTTACAGTCATTTTCTCTGAATTATTTATGTTTTCATGTAGTTTCCTATATTCTTCCTTCTGGTCCAAGTATAAGCTTTGCCCACTTTATCAAACAACTTCCTACACACTGTTATAAACAGAGGCAGCTCGGGAACATTGTCTCTCAACTGTGTTACAGAGTGTAGTACTACATTTCAGTGAAGTGTAAGGCTTTCCAAAGCTGCTGAATGTGTTTCTTTATCTATTTCAATGGTATTCTGCCTTGTATAACACACATTTACCACTCTAGTCTCTTTTAAGTAAAGAATACAGGATTCATACAGTGTTTCATGTGATCTTAACTCGAATTAAGGATTACCCAGATCTTATCTACCTTTGCTACACTATGAACTGACTTGGAGAATCTCTTTGAGCTGTTCTAAACCAGTTCTCATCTGTTTACAGTCATTTTCTCTGAATTATCCATGCTTTCATGTAGTTTCCTATATTCTTCCTTCTGGTCCAAGTATAAGCTTTCCCCACTTTATCAAACAACTTCCTACACACTGTTATGAACAGAGGCAGCTCGGGAACATTGTCTCTCAACTGTGTTACAGAGTGTATTCCTACATTTCAGTGAAGTGTAAGGCCTTCCAAAGCTGCCGAACGTGTTTCTTTCACTATTTCAATGGTATTCTGCCTTGTATAACACACATTTTCCACTCTAGAATCTTTTAAGTAAACAATACAGGATTCATACAGTGTTTCATGTGATCTTAACTCAAATTAAGGATTTCCCGGATCTTAGCTACCTTTGCTACACTATGAACTGACTTGGAGAATCTCTTTGAGCTGTTCTAAACCAGTTCTCATCTGTTTACAGTCATTTTCTCTGAATTATCCATGTTTTCATGTAGTTTCCTATATTCTTCCTTCTGGTCCAAGTATAAGCTTTGCCCACTTTATCACACAACTTCCTACACACTGTTATGAACAGAGGCAGCTCGGGAACATTGTCTCTCAACTGTGTTACAGAGTGTAGTACTACATTTCAGTGAAGTGTAAGGCTTTCCAAAGCTGCCGAATGTGTTTCTTTCTCTATTTCAATGGTATTCTGCCTTGTATAACACACATTTAACACTCTAGTCTCTTTTAAGTAAAGAATATAGGATTCATACAGTGTTTCATGTGATCTTAACTCGAATTAAGGATTACCCAGATCTTGTCTACCTTTGCTACACTAAGAACTGACTTGGAGAATCTCTTTGAGCTGTTCTAAACCAGTTCTCATCTGTTTAAAGTCATTTTCTCTGAATCATCCATGTTTTCATGTAGTTTCCTATATTCTTCCTTCTGGTCCAAGTATAAGCTTTGCCCACTTTATCAAACAACTTCCTACACACTGTTATAAACAGAGGCAGCTCGGGAACATTGTCTCTCAACTGTGTTACAGAGTGTATTCCTACATTTCAGTGAAGTGTAAGGCCTTCCAAAGCTGCCGAACGTGTTTCTTTCACTATTTCAATGGTATTCTGCCTTGTATAACACACATTTTCCACTCTAGAATCTTTTAAGTAAACAATACAGGATTCATACAGTGTTTCATGTGATCTTAACTCAAATTAAGGATTTCCCGGATCTTAGCTACCTTTGCTACACTATGAACTGACTTGGAGAATCTCTTTGAGCTGTTCTAAACCAGTTCTCATCTGTTTACAGTCATTTTCTCTGAATTATCCATGTTTTCATGTAGTTTCCTATATTCTTCCTTCTGGTCCAAGTATAAGCTTTGCCCACTTTATCACACAACTTCCTACACACTGTTATGAACAGAGGCAGCTCGGGAACATTGTCTCTCAACTGTGTTACAGAGTGTAGTACTACATTTCAGTGAAGTGTAAGGCTTTCCAAAGCTGCCAAATGTGTTTCTTTCTCTATTTCAATGGTATTCTGCCTTGTATAACACACATTTACCACTCTTGTCTCTTTTAAGTAAAGAATACAGGATTCATACAGTGTTTCATGTGATCTTAACTCGAATTAAGGATTTCCCGGACCTTAGCTACCTTTTCTACACTAAGAACTGACTTGGAGAATCTCTTTGAGCTGTTCTAAACCAGTTCTCATCTGTTTACAGTCATTTTCTCTGAATTATCCATGTTTTCATGTAGTTTCCTATATTCTTCCTTCTGGTCCAAGTATAAGCTTTCCCCACTTTATCAAACAACTTCCTACACACTGTTATGAACAGAGGCAGCTCGGGAACATTGTCTCTCAACTGTGTTACAGAGTGTAGTACTACATTTCAGTGAAGTGTAAGGCTTTCCAAAGCTGCCGAATGTGTTTCTTTCTCTATTTCAATGGTATTCTGCCTTGTATAACACACATTTAACACTCTAGTCTCTTTTAAGTAAAGAATATAGGATTCATACAGTGTTTCATGTGATCTTAACTCGAATTAAGGATTACCCAGATCTTGTCTACCTTTGCTACACTAAGAACTGACTTGGAGAATCTCTTTGAGCTGTTCTAAACCAGTTCTCATCTGTTTAAAGTCATTTTCTCTGAATCATCCATGTTTTCATGTAGTTTCCTATATTCTTCCTTCTGGTCCAAGTATAAGCTTTGCCCACTTTATCAAACAACTTCCTACACACTGTTATAAACAGAGGCAGCTCGGGAACATTGTCTCTCAACTGTGTTATAGAGTGTAGTACTACGTTTCAGTGAAGTGTAAGGCTTTCCAAAGCTGCCGAATGTGTTTCTTTCTCTATTTCAATGGTATTCTGCCTTGTATAACACACATTTACCACTCTAGTCTCTTTTTAGTAAAGAATACAGGATTCATACAGTGTTTCATGTGATCTTAACTCGAATTAAGGATTTCCCGGATCTTAGCTACCTTTTCTACACTAAGAACTGACTTGGAGAATCTCTTTGCGCTGTTCTAAACCAGTTCTCATATGTTTACAGTCATTTTCTCTGAATTATCCATGTTTTCATGTAGTTTCCTATATTCTTCCTTCTGGTCCAAGTATAAGCTTTCCCCACTTTATCAAACAACTTCCTACACACTGTTATGAACAGAGGCAGCTCGGGAACATTGTCTCTCAACTGTGTTACAGAGTGTAGTACTACATTTCAGTGAAGTGTAAGGCTTTCCAAAGCTGCCGAATGTGTTTCTTTCTCTATTTCAATGGTATTCTGCCTTGTATAACACACATTTACCACTCTAGTCTCTTTTAAGTAAACAATACAGGATTCATACAGTGTTTCATGTGATCTTAACTTGAATTAAGGATTTCCCGGATCTTAACTACCTTTTCTACACTAAGAACTGACTTGGGCAATCTCTTTCAGCTGTTTTAAACGAGTTCTCATCTGTTTACAGTCATTTTCTCTGAATTATCCATGTTTTCTTACAGTTTCTTATATTCTGCCTTCTGGTACAAGTATAATCTTTGCCCACTTTATCAAACAACTTCCTACACACTGTTATGAACAGAGGCAGCTCGGGAACATTGTCTCTCAACTGTGTTATAGAGTGTAGTACTACATTTCAGTGAAGTGTAAGGCCTTCCAAAGCTGCTGAACGTGTTTCTTTCACTATTTCAATGGTATTCTTCCTTGTTTAACACACATTTACCACTCTAGTCTCTTTTAAGTAAACAATAGAGGATTCATACAGTGTTTCATGTGATCTTAACTCGAATTAAGGATTTCCCGGATCTTAGCTACCTTTTCTACACTAAGAACTGACTTGGAGAATCTCTTTGAGCTGTTCTAAACCAGTTCTCATCTGTTTACAGTCATTATCTCTGAATTATCCATGTTTTCATGTAGTTTCCTATATTCTTCCTTCTGGTCCAAGTATAAGCTTTCCCCACTTTATCAAACAACTTCCTACACACTGTTATGAACAGAGGCAGCTCGGGAACATTGTCTCTCAACTGTGTTACAGAGTGTATTCCTACATTTCAGTGAAGTGTAAGGCTTTCCAAAGCTGCCGAATGTGTTTCTTCCTCTATTTCAATGGTATTCTGCCTTGTATAACACACATTTACGACTCTAGTCTCTTTTAAGTAAAGAATATAGGATTCATACAGTGTTTCATGTGATCTTAACTCGAATTAAGGATTACCCAGAACTTGTCTACCTTTGCTACACTATGAACTGACTTGGAGAATCTCTTTGAGCTGTTCTAAACCAGTTCTCATCTGTTTACAGTCATTTTCTCTGAATTATCCATGTTTTCATGTAGTTTCCTATATTCTTCCTTCTGGTCCAAGTATAAGCTTTCCCCACTTTATCAAACAACTTCCTACACACTGTTATGAACAGAGGCAGCTCGGGAACATTGTCTCTCAACTGTGTTACAGAGTGTAGTACTACATTTCAGTGAAGTGTAAGGCTTTCCAAAGCTGCCGAATGTGTTTCTTTCTCTATTTCAATGGTATTCTGCCTTGTATAACACACATTTACCACTCTAGTCTCTTTTAAGTAAAGAATATAGGATTCATACAGTGTTTCATGTGATCTTAACTCGAATTAAGGATTACCCAGATCTTGTCTACCTTTGCTACACTATGAACTGACTTGGAGAATCTCTTTGAGCTGTTCTAAACAAGTTCTCATCTGTTTACAGTCATTTTCTCTGAATTATCCATGTTTTCATGTAGTTTCCTATATTCTTCCTTCTGGTCCAAGTATAAGCTTTGCCCACTTTATCACACAACTTCCTACACACTGTTATGAACAGAGGCAGCTCGGGAACATTGTCTCTCAACTGTGTTACAGAGTGTAGTACTACATTTCAGTGAAGTGTAAGGCTTTCCAAAGCTGCCGAATGTGTTTCTTTCTCTATTTCAATGGTATTCTGCATTGTATAACACACATTTACCACTCTAGTCTCTTTTAAGTAAAGAATACAGGATTCATACAGTGTTTCATGTGATCTTAACTCGAATTAAGGATTTCCCGGATCTTAGTTACCTTTTCTACACTAAGAACTGACTTGGAGAACCTCTTTGCGCTGTTCTAAACCAGTTCTCATCTGTTTACAGTCATTTTCTCTGAATTATCCATGTTTTCATGTAGTATCCTATATTGTTCCTTCTGGTCCAAGTATAAGCTTTCCCCACTTTATCAAACAACTTCCTACACACTGGTATAAACAGAGGCAGCTCGGGAACATTGTCTCTCAACTGTGTTACAGAGTGTCGTACTACATTTCAGTGAAGTGTAAGGCTTTCCAAAGCTGCCGAATGTGTTTCTTTCTGTATTTCAATGGTATTCTGCCTTCTATAACACACATTTACCACTCTAGTCTCTTTTAAGTAAAGAATTCAGGATTCATACAGTGTTTCATGTGATCTTAACTCGAATTAAGGATTACCCAGATCTTATCTACCTTTGCTACACTATGAACTGACTTGGAGAATCTCTTTGAGCTGTTCTAAACCAGTTCTCATCTGTTTACAGTCATTTTCTCTGAATTATCCATGTTTTCATGTAGTTTCCTATATTCTTCCTTCTGGTCCAAGTATAAGCTTTCCCCACTTTATCAAACAACTTCCTACACACTGTTATGAACAGAGGCAGCTCGGGAACATTGTCTCTCAACTGTGTTACAGAGTGTAGTACTACATTTCAGTGAAGTGTAAGGCTTTCCAAAGCTGCCGAATGTGTTTCTTTCTCTATTTCAATGGTATTCTGCCTTGTATAACACACATTTACCACTCTAGTCTCTTTTAAGTAAACAATACAGGATTCATACAGTGTTTCATGTGATCTTAACTTGAATTAAGGATTTCCCGGATCTTAACTACCTTTTCTACACTAAGAACTGACTTGGGCAATCTCTTTCAGCTGTTTTAAACGAGTTCTCATCTGTTTACAGTCATTTTCTCTGAATTATCCATGTTTTCTTACAGTTTCTTATATTCTGCCTTCTGGTACAAGTATAATCTTTGCCCACTTTATCAAACAACTTCCTACACACTGTTATGAACAGAGGCAGCTCGGGAACATTGTCTCTCAACTGTGTTATAGAGTGTAGTACTACATTTCAGTGAAGTGTAAGGCCTTCCAAAGCTGCTGAACGTGTTTCTTTCACTATTTCAATGGTATTCTTCCTTGTTTAACACACATTTACCAAACTAGTCTCTTTTAAGTAAACAATAGAGGATTCATACAGTGTTTCATGTGATCTTAACTCGAATTAAGGATTTCCCGGATCTTAGCTACCTTTTCTACACTAAGAACTGACTTGGAGAATCTCTTTGAGCTGTTCTAAACCAGTTCTCATCTGTTTACAGTCATTATCTCTGAATTATCCATGTTTTCATGTAGTTTCCTATATTCTTCCTTCTGGTCCAAGTATAAGCTTTCCCCACTTTATCAAACAACTTCCTACACACTGTTATGAACAGAGGCAGCTCGGGAACATTGTCTCTCAACTGTGTTACAGAGTGTATTCCTACATTTCAGTGAAGTGTAAGGCTTTCCAAAGCTGCCGAATGTGTTTCTTTCTCTATTTCAATGGTATTCTGCCTTGTATAACACACATTTACCACTCTAGTCTCTTTTAAGTAAAGAATATAGGATTCATACAGTGTTTCATGTGATCTTAACTCGAATTAAGGATTACCCAGATCTTGTCTACCTTTGCTACACTATGAACTGACTTGGAGAATCTCTTTGAGCTGTTCTAAACCAGTTCTCATCGGTTTACAGTCATTTTCTCTGAATTATCCATGTTTTCATGTAGTTTCCTATATTCTTCCTTCTGGTCCAAGTATAAGCTTTCCCCACTTTATCAAACAACTTCCTACACACTGTTATGAACAGAGGCAGCTCGGGAACATTGTCTCTCAACTGTGTTACAGAGTGTAGTACTACATTTCAGTGAAGTGTAAGGCTTTCCAAAGCTGCCGAATTTGGTTCTTTCTCTATTTCAATGGTATTCTGCCTTGTATAACACACATTTACGACTCTAGTCTCTTTTAAGTAAAGAATATAGGATTCATACAGTGTTTCATGTGATCTTAACTCGAATTAAGGATTACCCAGATCTTGTCTACCTTTGCTACACTATGAACTGACTTGGAGAATCTCTTTGAGCTGTTCTAAACAAGTTCTCATCTGTTTACAGTCATTTTCTCTGAATTATCCATGTTTTCATGTAGTTTCCTATATTCTTCCTTCTGGTCCAAGTATAAGCTTTGCCCACTTTATCACACAACTTCCTACACACTGTTATGAACAGAGGCAGCTCGGGAACATTGTCTCTCAACTGTGTTACAGAGTGTAGTACTACATTTCAGTGAAGTGTAAGGCTTTCCAAAGCTGCCGAATGTGTTTCTTTCTCTATTTCAATGGTATTCTGCCTTGTATAACACACATTTACCACTCTAGTCTCTTTTAAGTAAAGAATACAGGATTCATACAGTGTTTCATGTGATCTTAACTCGAATTAAGGATTTCTCGGATCTTAGCTACCTTTTCTACAGTAAGAACTGACTTGGAGAATCTCTTTGAGCTGTTCTAAACCAGTTCTCATCTGTTTAAAGTCATTTTCTCTGAATCATCCATGTTTTCATGTAGTTTCCTATATTTTTCCTTCTGGTCCAAGTATAAGCTTTGCCCACTTTATCAAACAACTTCCTACACACTGTTATGAACAGAGGCAGCTCGGGAACATTGTCTCTCAACTGTGTTATAGAGTGTAGTACTACATTTCAGTGAAGTGTAAGGCCTTTCAAAGCTGCTGAACGTGTTTCTTTCACTATTTCAATGGTATTCTGCTTTGTATAACACACATTTACCACTCTAGTCTCTTTTAAGTAAACAATACAGGATTCATACAGTGTTTCATGTGATCTTAACTCGAATTAAGGATTTCCCGGATCTTAGCTACCTTTTCTACACTAAGAACTGACTTGGAGAATCTCTTTGAGCTGTTCTAAACCAGTTCTCATCTGTTTACAGTCATTATCTCTGAATTATCCATGTTTTCATGTAGTTTCCTATATTCTTCCTTCTGGTCCAAGTATAAGCTTTCCCCACTTTATCAAACAACTTCCTACACACTGTTATGAACAGAGGCAGCTCGGGAACATTGTCTCTCAACTGTGTTACAGAGTGTATTCCTACATTTCAGTGAAGTGTAAGGCTTTCCAAAGCTGCCGGATGTGTTTCTTCCTCTATTTCAATGGTATTCTGCCTTGTATAACACACATTTACCACTCTAGTCTCTTTTAAGTAAAGAATATAGGATTCATACAGTGTTTCATGTGATCTTAACTCGAATTAAGGATTACCCAGATCTTGTCTACCTTTGCTACACTATGAACTGACTTGGAGAATCTCTTTGAGCTGTTCTAAACCAGTTCTCATCTGTTTACAGTCATTTTCTCTGAATTATCCATGTTTTCATGTAGTTTCCTATATTCTGCTTTCTGGTACAAGTATAATCTTTGCCCACTTTATCAAACAACTTCCTACACTCTGTTATGAACAGAGGCAGCTCGGGAACATTGTCTCTCAACTGTGTTACAGAGTGTAGTACTACATTTCAGTGAAGTGTAAGGCTTTCCAAAGCTGCCGAATGTGTTTCTTTCTCTATTTCAATGGTATTCTGCCTTGTATAACACACATTTACCACTCTAGTCTCTTTTAAGTAAACAATACAGGATTCATACAGTGTTTCATGTGATCTTAACTCGAATTAAGGATTTCCCGGATCTTAGCTACCTTTTCTACACTAAGAACTGACTTGGAGAATCTCTTTGCGCTGTTCTAAACCAGTTCTCATCTGTTTACAGTCATTTTCTCTGAATTATCCATGTTTTCATGTAGTTTCCTATATTCTTCCTTCTGGTCCAAGTATAAGCTTTCCCCACTTTATCAAACAACTTCCTACACACTGTTATGAACAGAGGCAGCTCGGGAACAATGTCTCTCAACTGTGTTACAGAGTGTAGTACTACATTTCAGTGAAGTGTAAGGCTTTCCAAAGCTGCCGAATGTGTTTCTTTCTCTATTTCAATGGTATTCTGCCTTGTATAACACACATTTACCACTCTAGTCTCTTTTAAGTAAAGAATACAGGATTCATACAGTGTTTCATGTGATCTTAACTTGAATTAAGGATTTCCCGGATCTTAACTACCTTTTCTACACTAAGAACTGACTTGGGCAATCTCTTTCAGCTGTTCTAAATGAGTTCTCATCTGTTTACAGTCATTTTCTCTGAATAATCCATGTTTTCATACAATTTCTTATATTCTGCCTTCTGGTACAAGTATAATCTTTGCCCACTTTATCAAACAACTTCCTACACACTGTTATGAACTGAGGCAGCTCGGGAACATTGTCTCTCAACTGTGTTATAGAGTGTAGTACTACATTTCAGTGAAGTGTAAGGCCTTCCAAAGCTGCTGAACGTGTTTCTTTCACTATTTCAATGGTATTCTGCTTTGTATAACACACATTTACCACTCTAGTCTCTTTTCAGTAAACAATACAGGATTCATACAGTGTTTCATGTGATCTTAACTCGAATTAAGGATTTCCCGGATCTTAGCTACCTTTTCTACACTAAGAACTGACTTGGAGAATCTCTTTGAGCTGTTCTAAACCAGTTCTCATCTGTTTACAGTCATTATCTCTGAATTATCCATGTTTTCATGTAGTTTCCTATATTCTTCCTTCTGGTCCAAGTATAAGCTTTCCCCACTTTATCAAACAACTTCCTACACACTGTTATGAACAGAGGCAGCTCGGGAACATTGTCTCTCAACTGTGTTACAGAGTGTAGTACTACATTTCAGTCAAGTGTAAGGCTTTCCAAAGCTGCCGAATGTGTTTCTTTCTCTATTTCAATGGTATTCTGCCTTGTATAACACACATTTACCACTCTAGTCTCTTTTAAGTAAACAATACAGGATTCATACAGTGTTTCATGTGATCTTAACTCGAATTAAGGATTTCCCGGATCTTAGCTACCTTTTCTACACTAAGAACTGACTTGGAGAATCTCTTTGCGCTGTTCTAAACCAGTTCTCATCTGTTTACAGTCATTTTCTCTGAATTATCCATGTTTTCATGTAGTTTCCTATATTCTTCCTTCTGGTCCAAGTATAAGCTTTCCCCACTTTATCAAACAACTTCCTACACACTGTTATGAACAGAGGCAGCTCGGGAACATTGTCTCTCAACTGTGTTACAGAGTGTAGTACTACATTTCAGTGAAGTGTAAGGCTTTCCAAAGCTGCCGAATGTGTTTCTTTCTCTATTTCAATGGTATTCTGCATTGTATAACACACATTTACCACTCTAGTCTCTTTTAAGTAAAGAATACAGGATTCATACAGTGTTTCATGTGATCTTAACTCGAATTAAGGATTTCCCGGATCTTAGTTACCTTTTCTACACTAAGAACTGACTTGGAGAACCTCTTTGCGCTGTTCTAAACCAGTTCTCATCTGTTTACAGTCATTTTCTCTGAATTATCCATGTTTTCATGTAGTATCCTATATTGTTCCTTCTGGTCCAAGTATAAGCTTTCCCCACTTTATCAAACAACTTCCTACACACTGGTATAAACAGAGGCAGCTCGGGAACATTGTCTCTCAACTGTGTTACAGAGTGTCGTACTACATTTCAGTGAAGTGTAAGGCTTTCCAAAGCTGCCGAATGTGTTTCTTTCTGTATTTCAATGGTATTCTGCCTTCTATAACACACATTTACCACTCTAGTCTCTTTTAAGTAAAGAATTCAGGATTCATACAGTGTTTCATGTGATCTTAACTCGAATTAAGGATTACCCAGATCTTATCTACCTTTGCTACACTATGAACTGACTTGGAGAATCTCTTTGAGCTGTTCTAAACCAGTTCTCATCTGTTTACAGTCATTTTCTCTGAATTATCCATGTTTTCATGTAGTTTCCTATATTCTTCCTTCTGGTCCAAGTATAAGCTTTCCCCACTTTATCAAACAACTTCCTACACACTGTTATGAACAGAGGCAGCTCGGGAACATTGTCTCTCAACTGTGTTACAGAGTGTAGTACTACATTTCAGTGAAGTGTAAGGCTTTCCAAAGCTGCCGAATGTGTTTCTTTCTCTATTTCAATGGTATTCTGCCTTGTATAACACACATTTACCACTCTAGTCTCTTTTAAGTAAACAATACAGGATTCATACAGTGTTTCATGTGATCTTAACTTGAATTAAGGATTTCCCGGATCTTAACTACCTTTTCTACACTAAGAACTGACTTGGGCAATCTCTTTCAGCTGTTTTAAACGAGTTCTCATCTGTTTACAGTCATTTTCTCTGAATTATCCATGTTTTCTTACAGTTTCTTATATTCTGCCTTCTGGTACAAGTATAATCTTTGCCCACTTTATCAAACAACTTCCTACACACTGTTATGAACAGAGGCAGCTCGGGAACATTGTCTCTCAACTGTGTTATAGAGTGTAGTACTACATTTCAGTGAAGTGTAAGGCCTTCCAAAGCTGCTGAACGTGTTTCTTTCACTATTTCAATGGTATTCTTCCTTGTTTAACACACATTTACCAAACTAGTCTCTTTTAAGTAAACAATAGAGGATTCATACAGTGTTTCATGTGATCTTAACTCGAATTAAGGATTTCCCGGATCTTAGCTACCTTTTCTACACTAAGAACTGACTTGGAGAATCTCTTTGAGCTGTTCTAAACCAGTTCTCATCTGTTTACAGTCATTATCTCTGAATTATCCATGTTTTCATGTAGTTTCCTATATTCTTCCTTCTGGTCCAAGTATAAGCTTTCCCCACTTTATCAAACAACTTCCTACACACTGTTATGAACAGAGGCAGCTCGGGAACATTGTCTCTCAACTGTGTTACAGAGTGTATTCCTACATTTCAGTGAAGTGTAAGGCTTTCCAAAGCTGCCGAATGTGTTTCTTTCTCTATTTCAATGGTATTCTGCCTTGTATAACACACATTTACCACTCTAGTCTCTTTTAAGTAAAGAATATAGGATTCATACAGTGTTTCATGTGATCTTAACTCGAATTAAGGATTACCCAGATCTTGTCTACCTTTGCTACACTATGAACTGACTTGGAGAATCTCTTTGAGCTGTTCTAAACCAGTTCTCATCGGTTTACAGTCATTTTCTCTGAATTATCCATGTTTTCATGTAGTTTCCTATATTCTTCCTTCTGGTCCAAGTATAAGCTTTCCCCACTTTATCAAACAACTTCCTACACACTGTTATGAACAGAGGCAGCTCGGGAACATTGTCTCTCAACTGTGTTACAGAGTGTAGTACTACATTTCAGTGAAGTGTAAGGCTTTCCAAAGCTGCCGAATTTGGTTCTTTCTCTATTTCAATGGTATTCTGCCTTGTATAACACACATTTACGACTCTAGTCTCTTTTAAGTAAAGAATATAGGATTCATACAGTGTTTCATGTGATCTTAACTCGAATTAAGGATTACCCAGATCTTGTCTACCTTTGCTACACTATGAACTGACTTGGAGAATCTCTTTGAGCTGTTCTAAACAAGTTCTCATCTGTTTACAGTCATTTTCTCTGAATTATCCATGTTTTCATGTAGTTTCCTATATTCTTCCTTCTGGTCCAAGTATAAGCTTTGCCCACTTTATCACACAACTTCCTACACACTGTTATGAACAGAGGCAGCTCGGGAACATTGTCTCTCAACTGTGTTACAGAGTGTAGTACTACATTTCAGTGAAGTGTAAGGCTTTCCAAAGCTGCCGAATGTGTTTCTTTCTCTATTTCAATGGTATTCTGCCTTGTATAACACACATTTACCACTCTAGTCTCTTTTAAGTAAAGAATACAGGATTCATACAGTGTTTCATGTGATCTTAACTCGAATTAAGGATTTCTCGGATCTTAGCTACCTTTTCTACAGTAAGAACTGACTTGGAGAATCTCTTTGAGCTGTTCTAAACCAGTTCTCATCTGTTTAAAGTCATTTTCTCTGAATCATCCATGTTTTCATGTAGTTTCCTATATTTTTCCTTCTGGTCCAAGTATAAGCTTTGCCCACTTTATCAAACAACTTCCTACACACTGTTATGAACAGAGGCAGCTCGGGAACATTGTCTCTCAACTGTGTTATAGAGTGTAGTACTACATTTCAGTGAAGTGTAAGGCCTTTCAAAGCTGCTGAACGTGTTTCTTTCACTATTTCAATGGTATTCTGCTTTGTATAACACACATTTACCACTCTAGTCTCTTTTAAGTAAACAATACAGGATTCATACAGTGTTTCATGTGATCTTAACTCGAATTAAGGATTTCCCGGATCTTAGCTACCTTTTCTACACTAAGAACTGACTTGGAGAATCTCTTTGAGCTGTTCTAAACCAGTTCTCATCTGTTTACAGTCATTATCTCTGAATTATCCATGTTTTCATGTAGTTTCCTATATTCTTCCTTCTGGTCCAAGTATAAGCTTTCCCCACTTTATCAAACAACTTCCTACACACTGTTATGAACAGAGGCAGCTCGGGAACATTGTCTCTCAACTGTGTTACAGAGTGTATTCCTACATTTCAGTGAAGTGTAAGGCTTTCCAAAGCTGCCGGATGTGTTTCTTCCTCTATTTCAATGGTATTCTGCCTTGTATAACACACATTTACCACTCTAGTCTCTTTTAAGTAAAGAATATAGGATTCATACAGTGTTTCATGTGATCTTAACTCGAATTAAGGATTACCCAGATCTTGTCTACCTTTGCTACACTATGAACTGACTTGGAGAATCTCTTTGAGCTGTTCTAAACCAGTTCTCATCTGTTTACAGTCATTTTCTCTGAATTATCCATGTTTTCATGTAGTTTCCTATATTCTGCTTTCTGGTACAAGTATAATCTTTGCCCACTTTATCAAACAACTTCCTACACTCTGTTATGAACAGAGGCAGCTCGGGAACATTGTCTCTCAACTGTGTTACAGAGTGTAGTACTACATTTCAGTGAAGTGTAAGGCTTTCCAAAGCTGCCGAATGTGTTTCTTTCTCTATTTCAATGGTATTCTGCCTTGTATAACACACATTTACCACTCTAGTCTCTTTTAAGTAAACAATACAGGATTCATACAGTGTTTCATGTGATCTTAACTCGAATTAAGGATTTCCCGGATCTTAGCTACCTTTTCTACACTAAGAACTGACTTGGAGAATCTCTTTGCGCTGTTCTAAACCAGTTCTCATCTGTTTACAGTCATTTTCTCTGAATTATCCATGTTTTCATGTAGTTTCCTATATTCTTCCTTCTGGTCCAAGTATAAGCTTTCCCCACTTTATCAAACAACTTCCTACACACTGTTATGAACAGAGGCAGCTCGGGAACAATGTCTCTCAACTGTGTTACAGAGTGTAGTACTACATTTCAGTGAAGTGTAAGGCTTTCCAAAGCTGCCGAATGTGTTTCTTTCTCTATTTCAATGGTATTCTGCCTTGTATAACACACATTTACCACTCTAGTCTCTTTTAAGTAAAGAATACAGGATTCATACAGTGTTTCATGTGATCTTAACTTGAATTAAGGATTTCCCGGATCTTAACTACCTTTTCTACACTAAGAACTGACTTGGGCAATCTCTTTCAGCTGTTCTAAATGAGTTCTCATCTGTTTACAGTCATTTTCTCTGAATAATCCATGTTTTCATACAATTTCTTATATTCTGCCTTCTGGTACAAGTATAATCTTTGCCCACTTTATCAAACAACTTCCTACACACTGTTATGAACTGAGGCAGCTCGGGAACATTGTCTCTCAACTGTGTTATAGAGTGTAGTACTACATTTCAGTGAAGTGTAAGGCCTTCCAAAGCTGCTGAACGTGTTTCTTTCACTATTTCAATGGTATTCTGCTTTGTATAACACACATTTACCACTCTAGTCTCTTTTCAGTAAACAATACAGGATTCATACAGTGTTTCATGTGATCTTAACTCGAATTAAGGATTTCCCGGATCTTAGCTACCTTTTCTACACTAAGAACTGACTTGGAGAATCTCTTTGAGCTGTTCTAAACCAGTTCTCATCTGTTTACAGTCATTATCTCTGAATTATCCATGTTTTCATGTAGTTTCCTATATTCTTCCTTCTGGTCCAAGTATAAGCTTTCCCCACTTTATCAAACAACTTCCTACACACTGTTATGAACAGAGGCAGCTCGGGAACATTGTCTCTCAACTGTGTTACAGAGTGTAGTACTACATTTCAGTCAAGTGTAAGGCTTTCCAAAGCTGCCGAATGTGTTTCTTTCTCTATTTCAATGGTATTCTGCCTTGTATAACACACATTTACCACTCTAGTCTCTTTTAAGTAAACAATACAGGATTCATACAGTGTTTCATGTGATCTTAACTCGAATTAAGGATTTCCCGGATCTTAGCTACCTTTTCTACACTAAGAACTGACTTGGAGAATCTCTTTGCGCTGTTCTAAACCAGTTCTCATCTGTTTACAGTCATTTTCTCTGAATTATCCATGTTTTCATGTAGTTTCCTATATTCTTCCTTCTGGTCCAAGTATAAGCTTTCCCCACTTTATCAAACAACTTCCTACACACTGTTATGAACAGAGGCAGCTCGGGAACATTGTCTCTCAACTGTGTTACAGAGTATAGTACTACATTTCAGTGAAGTGTAAGGCTTTCCAAAGCTGCCGAATGTGTTTCTTTCTCTATTTCAATGGTATTCTGCCTTGTATAACACACATTTACCACTCTAGTCTCTTTTAAGTAAAGAATACAGGATTCATACAGTGTTTCATGTGATCTTAACTTGAATTAAGGATTTCCCGGATCTTAACTACCTTTTCTACACTAAGAACTGACTTGGGCAATCTCTTTCAGCTGTTCTAAACGAGTTCTCATCTGTTTACAGTCATTTTCTCTGAATTATCCATGTTTTCTTACAGTTTCTTATATTCTGCCTTCTGGTACAAGTATAATCTTTACCCACTTTATCAAACAACTTCCTACACACTGTTATGAACTGAGGCAGCTCGGGAACATTGTCTCTCAACTGTGTTATAGAGTGTAGTACTACATTTCAGTAAAGTGTAAGGCCTTCCAAAGCTGCTGAACGTGTTTCTTTCACTATTTCAATGGTATTCTTCCTTGTTTAACACACATTTACCACTCTAGTCTCTTTTAAGTAAACAATAGAGGATTCATGCAGTGTTTCATGTGATCTTAACTCGAATTAAGGATTTCCCGGATCTTAGCTACCTTTTCTACACTAAGAACTGACTTGGAGAATCTCTTTGAGCTGTTCTAAACCAGTTCTCATCTGTTTAAAGTCATTTTCTATGAATCATCCATGTTTTCATGTAGTTTCCTATATTCTTCCTTCTGGTCCAAGTATAAGCTTTGCCCACTTTATCAAACAACTTCCTACACACTGTTTTGAACAGAGGCAGCTCGGGAACATTGTCTCTCAACTGTGTTATAGAGTGTAGTACTACGTTTCAGTGAAGTGTAAGGCTTTCCAAAGCTGCCGAATGTGTTTCTTTCTCTATTTTAATGGTATTCTGCCTTGTATAACACACATTTACCACTCTAGTCTCTTTTAAGTAAAGAATACAGGATTCATACAGTGTTTCATGTGATCTTAACTCGAATTAAGGATTTCCCGTATCTTAGCTACCTTTTCTACACTAAGAACTGACTTGGAGAATCTTTTTGCGCTGTTCTAAACCAGTTCTCATCTGTTTACAGTCATTTTCTCTGAATTATCCATGTTTTCATGTAGTTTCCTATATTCTTCCTTCTGGTCCAAGTATAAGCTTTCCCCACTTTATCAAACAACTTCCTACACACTGTTATGAACAGAGGCAGCTCGGGAACATTGTCTCTCAACTGTGTTACAGAGTGTATTCCTACATTTCAGTGAAGTGTAAGGCTTTCCAAAGCTGCCGAATGTGTTTCTTCCTCTATTTCAATGGTATTCTGCCTTGTATAACACACATTTACCACTCTAGTCTCTTTTAAGTAAAGAATATAGGATTCATACAGTGTTTCATGTGATCTTAACTCGAATTAAGGATTACACAGATCTTGTCTACCTTTGCTACACTATGAACTGACTTGGAGAATCTCTTTGAGCTGTTCTAAACCAGTTCTCATCTGTTTACAGTCATTTTCTCTGAATTATCCATGTTTTCATGTAGTTTCCTATATTCTGCCTTCTGGTACAAGTATAATCTTTGCCCACTTTATCAAACAACTTCCTACACTCTGTTATGAACAGAGGCAGCTCGGGAACATTGTCTCTCAACTGTGTTACAGAGTGTAGTACTACATTTCAGTCAAGTGTAAGGCTTTCCAAAGCTGCCGAATGTGTTTCTTTCTCTATTTCAATGGTATTCTGCCTTGTATAACACACATTTACCACTCTAGTCTCTTTTAAGTAAACAATACAGGATTCATACAGTGTTTCATGTGATCTTAACTCGAATTAAGGATTTCCCGGATCTTAGCTACCTTTTCTACACTAAGAACTGACTTGGAGAATCTCTTTGCGCTGTTCTAAACCAGTTCTCATCTGTTTACAGTCATTTTCTCTGAATTATCCATGTTTTCATGTAGTTTCCTATATTCTTCCTTCTGGTCCAAGTATAAGCTTTCCCCACTTTATCAAACAACTTCCTACACACTGTTATGAACAGAGGCAGCTCGGGAACATTGTCTCTCAACTGTGTTACAGAGTGTAGTACTACATTTCAGTGAAGTGTAAGGCTTTCCAAAGCTGCCGAATGTGTTTCTTTCTCTATTTCAATGGTATTCTGCCTTGTATAACACACATTTACCACTCTAGTCTCTTTTAAGTAAAGAATACAGGATTCATACAGTGTTTCATGTGATCTTAACTTGAATTAAGGATTTCCCGGATCTTAACTACCTTTTCTACACTAAGAACTGACTTGGGCAATCTCTTTCAGCTGTTCTAAATGAGTTCTCATCTGTTTACAGTCATTTTCTCTGAATAATCCATGTTTTCATACAATTTCTTATATTCTGCCTTCTGGTACAAGTATAATCTTTGCCCACTTTATCAAACAACTTCCTACACACTGTTATGAACTGAGGCAGCTAGGGAACATTGTCTCTCAACTGTGTTATAGAGTGTAGTACTACATTTCAGTGAAGTGTAAGGCCTTCCAAAGCTGCTGAACGTGTTTCTTTCACTATTTCAATGGTATTCTGCTTTGTATAACACACATTTACCACTCTAGTCTCTTTTCAGTAAACAATACAGGATTCATACAGTGTTTCATGTGATCTTAACTCGAATTAAGGATTTCCCGGATCTTAGCTACCTTTTCTACACTAAGAACTGACTTGGAGAATCTCTTTGAGCTGTTCTAAACCAGTTCTCATCTGTTTACAGTCATTATCTCTGAATTATCCATGTTTTCATGTAGTTTCCTATATTCTTCCTTCTGGTCCAAGTATAAGCTTTCCCCACTTTATCAAACAACTTCCTACACACTGTTATGAACAGAGGCAGCTCGGGAACATTGTCTCTCAACTGTGTTACAGAGTGTATTCCTACATTTCAGTGAAGTGTAAGGCTTTCCAAAGCTGCCGAATGTGTTTCTTCCTCTATTTCAATGGTATTCTGCCTTGTATAACACACATTTACCACTCTAGTCTCTTTTAAGTAAAGAATATAGGATTCATACAGTGTTTCATGTGATCTTAACTCGAATTAAGGATTACCCAGATCTTGTCTACCTTTGCTACACTATGAACTGACTTGGAGAATCTCTTTGAGCTGTTCTAAACCAGTTCTCATCTGTTTACAGTCATTTTCTCTGAATTATCCATGTTTTCATGTAGTTTCCTATATTCTGCCTTCTGGTACAAGTATAATCTTTGCCCACTTTATCAAACAACTTCCTACACTCTGTTATGAACAGAGGCAGCTCGGGAACATTGTCTCTCAACTGTGTTACAGAGTGTAGTACTACATTTCAGTGAAGTGTAAGGCTTTCCAAAGCTGCCGAATGTGTTTCTTTCTCTATTTCAATGGTATTCTGCCTTGTATAACACACATTTACCACTCTAGTCTCTTTTAAGTAAACAATACAGGATTCATACCGTGTTTCATGTGATCTTAACTCGAATTAAGGATTTCCCGGATCTTAACTACCTTTTCTACACTAAGAACTGACTTGGGCAATCTCTTTCAGCTGTTCTAAACGAGTTCTCATCTGTTTACAGTCATTTTCTCTGAATTATCCATGTTTTCTTACAGTTTCTTATATTCTGCCTTCTGGTACAAGTATAATCTTTGCCCACTTTATCAAACAACTTCCTACACACTGTTATGAACTGAGGCAGCTCGGGAACATTGTCTCTCAACTGTGTTATAGAGTGTAGTACTACATTTCAGTGAAGTGTAAGGCCTTCCAAAGCTGCTGAACGTGTTTCTTTCACTATTTCAATGGTATTCTTCCTTGTTTAACACACATTTACCACTCTAGTCTCTTTTAAGTATACAATAGAGGATTCATACAGTGTTTCATGTGATCTAAACTCGAATTAAGGATTTCCCGGATCTTAGCTACCTTTTCTACACTAAGTACTGACTTGGAGAAGCTCTTTGAGCTGTTCTAAACCAGTTCTCATCTGTTTACAGTCATTTTCTCTGAATTATCCATGTTTTCATGTAGTTTCCTATATTCTTCCTTCTGGTCCAAGTATAAGCTTTCCCCACTTTATCAAACAACTTCCTACACACTGTTATGAACAGAGGCAGCTCGGGAACATTATCTCTCAACTGTGTTACAGAGTGTAGTACTACATTTCAGTGAAGTGTAAGGCTTTCCAAAGCTGCCGAATGTGTTTCTTTCTCTATTTCAATGGTATTCTGCCTTGTATAACACACATTTACCACTCTAGTCTCTTTTAAGTAAACAATACAGGATTCATACAGTGTTTCATGTGATCTTAACTTGAATTAAGGATTTCCCGGATCTTAACTACCTTTTCTACACTAAGAACTGACTTGGGTAATCTCTTTCAGCTGTTCTAAACGAGTTCTCATCTGTTTACAGTTATTTTCTCTGAATTATCCATGTTTTCATACAATTTCTTATATTCTGCCTTCTGGTACAAGTATAATCTTTGCCCACTTTATCAAACAACTTCCTACACACTGTTATGAACTGAGGCAGCTGGGGAACATTGTCTCTCAACTGTGTTATAGAGTGTAGTACTACATTTCAGTGAAGTGTAAGGCCTTCCAAAGCTGCTGAACGTGTTTCTTTCACTATTTCAATGGTATTCTGCTTTGTATAACACACATTTACCACTCTAGTCTCTTTTAAGTAAACAATACAGGATTCATACAGTGTTTCATGTGATCTTAACTCGAATTAAGGATTTCCCGGATCTTAGCTACCTTTTCTACACTAAGAACTGACTTGGAGAATCTCTTTGAGCTGTTCTAAACCAGTTCTCATCTGTTTACAGTCATTATCTCTGAATTATCCATGTTTTCATGTAGTTTCCTATATTCTTCCTTCTGGTCCAAGTATAAGCTTTCCCCACTTTATCAAACAACTTCCTACACACTGTTATGAACAGAGGCAGCTCAGGAACATTGTCTCTCAACTGTGTTACAGAGTGTATTCCTACATTTCAGTGAAGTGTAAGGCTTTCCAAAGCTGCCGAATGTGTTTCTTCCTCTATTTCAATGGTATTCTGCCTTGTATAACACACATTTACCACTCTAGTCTCTTTTAAGTAAAGAGTATAGGATTCATACAGTGTTTCATGTGATCTTAACTCGAATTAAGGATTACCCAGATCTTTTCTACCTTTGCTACACTATGAACTGACTTGGAGAATCTCTTTGAGCTGTTCTAAACCAGTTCTCATCTGTTTACAGTCATTTTCTCTGAATTATCCATGTTTTCAAGTAGTTTCCTATATTCTGCCTTCTGGTAAAAGTATAATCTTTGCCCACTTTATCAAACAACTTCCTACACTCTGTTATGAACAGAGGCAGCTCGGGAACATTGTCTCTCAACTGTGTTACAGAGTGTAGTACTACATTTCAGTGAAGTGTAAGGCTTTCCAAAGCTGCCGAATGTGTTTCTTTCTCTATTTCAATGGTATTCTGCCTTGTATAACACACATTTACCACTCTAGTCTCTTTTAAGTAAACAATACAGGATTCATACAGTGTTTCATGTGATCTTAACTCGAATTAAGGATTTCCCGGATCTTAGCTACCTTTTCTACACTAAGAACTGACTTGGAGAATCTCTTTGCGCTGTTCTAAACCAGTTCTCATCTGTTTACAGTCATTTTCTCTGAATTATCCATGTTTTCATGTAGTTTCCTATATTCTTCCTTCTGGTCCAAGTATAAGCTTTCCCCACTTTATCAAACAACTTCCTACACACTGTTATGAACAGAGGCAGCTCGGGAACAATGTCTCTAAACTGTGTTACAGAGTGTAGTACTACATTTCAGTGAAGTGTAAGGCTTTCCAAAGCTGCCGAATGTGTTTCTTTCTCTATTTCAATGGTATTCTGCCTTGTATAACACACATTTACCACTCTAGTCTCTTTTAAGTAAAGAATACAGGATTCATACAGTGTTTCATGTGATCTTAACTTGAATTAAGGATTTCCCGGATCTTAACTACCTTTTCTACACTAAGAACTGACTTGGGCAATCTCTTTCAGCTGTTCTAAATGAGTTCTCATCTGTTTACAGTCATTTTCTCTGAATAATCCATGTTTTCATACAATTTCTTATATTCTGCCTTCTGGTACAAGTATAATCTTTGCCCACTTTATCAAACAACTTCCTACACACTGTTATGAACTGAGGCAGCTCGGGAACATTGTCTCTCAACTGTGTTATAGAGTGTAGTACTACATTTCAGTGAAGTGTAAGGCCTTCCAAAGCTGCTGAACGTGTTTCTTTCACTATTTCAATGGTATTCTGCTTTGTATAACACACATTTACCACTCTAGTCTCTTTTCAGTAAACAATACAGGATTCATACAGTGTTTCATGTGATCTTAACTCGAATTAAGGATTTCCCGGATCTTAGCTACCTTTTCTACACTAAGAACTGACTTGGAGAATCTCTTTGAGCTGTTCTAAACCAGTTCTCATCTGTTTACAGTCATTATCTCTGAATTATCCATGTTTTCATGTAGTTTCCTATATTCTTCCTTCTGGTCCAAGTATAAGCTTTCCCCACTTTATCAAACAACTTCCTACACACTGTTATGAACAGAGGCAGCTCGGGAACATTGTCTCTCAACTGTGTTACAGAGTGTATTCCTACATTTCAGTGAAGTGTAAGGCTTTCCAAAGCTGCCGAATGTGTTTCTTCCTCTATTTCAATGGTATTCTGCCTTGTATAACACACATTTACCACTCTAGTCTCTTTTAAGTAAAGAATATAGGATTCATACAGTGTTTCATGTGATCTTAACTCGAATTAAGGATTACCCAGATCTTGTCTACCTTTGCTACACTATGAACTGACTTGGAGAATCTCTTTGAGCTGTTCTAAACCAGTTCTCATCTGTTTACAGTCATTTTCTCTGAATTATCCATGTTTTCATGTAGTTTCCTATATTCTGCCTTCTGGTACAAGTATAATCTTTGCCCACTTTATCAAACAACTTCCTACACTCTGTTATGAACAGAGGCAGCTCGGGAACATTGTCTCTCAACTGTGTTACAGAGTGTAGTACTACATTTCAGTCAAGTGTAAGGCTTTCCAAAGCTGCCGAATGTGTTTCTTTCTCTATTTCAATGGTATTCTGCCTTGTATAACACACATTTACCACTCTAGTCTCTTTTAAGTAAACAATACAGGATTCATACAGTGTTTCATGTGATCTTAACTCGAATTAAGGATTTCCCGGATCTTAGCTACCTTTTCTACACTAAGAACTGACTTGGAGAATCTCTTTGCGCTGTTCTAAACCAGTTCTCATCTGTTTACAGTCATTTTCTCTGAATTATCCATGTTTTCATGTAGTTTCCTATATTCTTCCTTCTGGTCCAAGTATAAGCTTTGCCCACTTTATCAAACAACTTCCTACACACTGTTATGAACAGAGGCAGCTCGGGAACATTGTCTCTCAACTGTGTTACAGAGTGTAGTACTACATTTCAGTGAAGTGTAAGGCTTTCCAAAGCTGCCGAATGTGTTTCTTTCTCTATTTCAATGGTATTCTGCCTTGTATAACACACATTTACCACTCTAGTCTCTTTTAAGTAAAGAATACAGGATTCATACAGTGTTTCATGTGATCTTAACTTGAATTAAGGATTTCCCGGATCTTAACTACCTTTTCTACACTAAGAACTGACTTGGGCAATCTCTTTCAGCTGTTCTAAATGAGTTCTCATCTGTTTACAGTCATTTTCTCTGAATAATCCATGTTTTCATACAATTTCTTATATTCTGCCTTCTGGTACAAGTATAATCTTTGCCCACTTTATCAAACAACTTCCTACACACTGTTATGAACTGAGGCAGCTAGGGAACATTGTCTCTCAACTGTGTTATAGAGTGTAGTACTACATTTCAGTGAAGTGTAAGGCCTTCCAAAGCTGCTGAACGTGTTTCTTTCACTATTTCAATGGTATTCTGCTTTGTATAACACACATTTACCACTCTAGTCTCTTTTCAGTAAACAATACAGGATTCCTACAGTGTTTCATGTGATCTTAACTCGAATTAAGGATTTCCCGGATCTTAGCTACCTTTTCTACACTAAGAACTGACTTGGAGAATCTCTTTGAGCTGTTCTAAACCAGTTCTCATCTGTTTACAGTCATTATCTCTGAATTATCCATGTTTTCATGTAGTTTCCTATATTCTTCCTTCTGGTCCAAGTATAAGCTTTCCCCACTTTATCAAACAACTTCCTACACACTGTTATGAACAGAGGCAGCTCGGGAACATTGTCTCTCAACTGTGTTACAGAGTGTATTCCTACATTTCAGTGAAGTGTAAGGCTTTCCAAAGCTGCCGAATGTGTTTCTTTCTCTATTTCAATGGTATTCTGCCTTGTATAACACACATTTACCACTCTAGTCTCTTTTAAGTAAAGAATATAGGATTCATACAGTGTTTCATGTGATCTTAACTCGAATTAAGGATTACCCAGATCTTGTCTACCTTTGCTACACTATGAACTGACTTGGAGAATCTCTTTGAGCTGTTCTAAACCAGTTCTCATCTGTTTACAGTCATTTTCTCTGAATTATCCATGTTTTCATGTAGTTTCCTATATTCTGCCTTCTGGTACAAGTATAATCTTTGCCCACTTTATCAAACAACTTCCTACACTCTGTTATGAACAGAGGCAGCTCGGGAACATTGTCTCTCAACTGTGTTACAGAGTGTAGTACTACATTTCAGTGAAGTGTAAGGCTTTCCAAAGCTCCCGAATGTGTTTCTTTCTCTATTTCAATGGTATTCTGCCTTGTATAACACACATTTACCACTCTAGTCTCTTTTAAGTAAACAATACAGGATTCATACCGTGTTTCATGTGATCTTAACTCGAATTAAGGATTTCCCGGATCTTAACTACCTTTTCTACACTAAGAACTGACTTGGGCAATCTCTTTCAGCTGTTCTAAACGAGTTCTCATCTGTTTACAGTCATTTTCTCTGAATTATCCATGTTTTCTTACAGTTTCTTATATTCTGCCTTCTGGTACAAGTATAATCTTTGCCCACTTTATCAAACAACTTCCTACACACTGTTATGAACTGAGGCAGCTCGGGAACATTGTCTCTCAACTGTGTTATAGAGTGTAGTACTACATTTCAGTGAAGTGTAAGGCCTTCCAAAGCTGCTGAACGTGTTTCTTTCACTATTTCAATGGTATTCTTCCTTGTTTAACACACATTTACCACTCTAGTCTCTTTTAAGTAAACAATAGAGGATTCATACAGTGTTTCATGTGATCTTAACTCGAATTAAGGATTTCCCGGATCTTAGCTACCTTTTCTACACTCAGAACTGACTTGGAGAAGCTCTTTGAGCTGTTCTAAACCAGTTCCCATCTGTTTAAAATCATTTTCTCTGAATCATCCATGTTTTCATGTAGTTTCCTATATTCTTCCTTCTGGTCCAAGTATAAGCTTTGCCCACTTTATCAAACAACTTCCTACACACTGTTTTGAACAGAGGCAGCTCGGGAACATTGTCTCTCAACTGTGTTACAGAGTGTAGTACTACATTTCAGTGAAGTGTAAGGCTTTCCAAAGCTGCCGAATGTGTTTCTTTCTCTATTTCAATGGTATTCTGCCTTGTATAACACACATTTACCACTCTAGTCTCTTTTAAGTAAAGAATACAGGATTCATACAGTGTTTCATGTGATCTTAACTTGAATTAAGGATTTCCCGGATCTTAACTACCTTTTCTACACTAAGAACTGACTTGGGCAATCTCTTTCAGCTGTTCTAAATGAGTTCTCATCTGTTTACAGTCATTTTCTCTGAATAATCCATGTTTTCATACAATTTCTTATATTCTGCCTTCTGGTACAAGTATAATCTTTGCCCACTTTATCAAACAACTTCCTACACACTGTTATGAACTGAGGCAGCTAGGGAACATTGTCTCTCAACTGTGTTATAGAGTGTAGTACTACATTTCAGTGAAGTGTAAGGCCTTCCAAAGCTGCTGAACGTGTTTCTTTCACTATTTCAATGGTATTCTGCTTTGTATAACACACATTTACCACTCTAGTCTCTTTTCAGTAAACAATACAGGATTCCTACAGTGTTTCATGTGATCTTAACTCGAATTAAGGATTTCCCGGATCTTAGCTACCTTTTCTACACTAAGAACTGACTTGGAGAATCTCTTTGAGCTGTTCTAAACCAGTTCTCATCTGTTTACAGTCATTATCTCTGAATTATCCATGTTTTCATGTAGTTTCCTATATTCTTCCTTCTGGTCCAAGTATAAGCTTTCCCCACTTTATCAAACAACTTCCTACACACTGTTATGAACAGAGGCAGCTCGGGAACATTGTCTCTCAACTGTGTTACAGAGTGTATTCCTACATTTCAGTGAAGTGTAAGGCTTTCCAAAGCTGCCGAATGTGTTTCTTTCTCTATTTCAATGGTATTCTGCCTTGTATAACACACATTTACCACTCTAGTCTCTTTTAAGTAAAGAATATAGGATTCATACAGTGTTTCATGTGATCTTAACTCGAATTAAGGATTACCCAGATCTTGTCTACCTTTGCTACACTATGAACTGACTTGGAGAATCTCTTTGAGCTGTTCTAAACCAGTTCTCATCTGTTTACAGTCATTTTCTCTGAATTATCCATGTTTTCATGTAGTTTCCTATATTCTGCCTTCTGGTACAAGTATAATCTTTGCCCACTTTATCAAACAACTTCCTACACTCTGTTATGAACAGAGGCAGCTCGGGAACATTGTCTCTCAACTGTGTTACAGAGTGTAGTACTACATTTCAGTGAAGTGTAAGGCTTTCCAAAGCTCCCGAATGTGTTTCTTTCTCTATTTCAATGGTATTCTGCCTTGTATAACACACATTTACCACTCTAGTCTCTTTTAAGTAAACAATACAGGATTCATACCGTGTTTCATGTGATCTTAACTCGAATTAAGGATTTCCCGGATCTTAACTACCTTTTCTACACTAAGAACTGACTTGGGCAATCTCTTTCAGCTGTTCTAAACGAGTTCTCATCTGTTTACAGTCATTTTCTCTGAATTATCCATGTTTTCTTACAGTTTCTTATATTCTGCCTTCTGGTACAAGTATAATCTTTGCCCACTTTATCAAACAACTTCCTACACACTGTTATGAACTGAGGCAGCTCGGGAACATTGTCTCTCAACTGTGTTATAGAGTGTAGTACTACATTTCAGTGAAGTGTAAGGCCTTCCAAAGCTGCTGAACGTGTTTCTTTCACTATTTCAATGGTATTCTTCCTTGTTTAACACACATTTACCACTCTAGTCTCTTTTAAGTAAACAATAGAGGATTCATACAGTGTTTCATGTGATCTTAACTCGAATTAAGGATTTCCCGGATCTTAGCTACCTTTTCTACACTCAGAACTGACTTGGAGAAGCTCTTTGAGCTGTTCTAAACCAGTTCCCATCTGTTTAAAATCATTTTCTCTGAATCATCCATGTTTTCATGTAGTTTCCTATATTCTTCCTTCTGGTCCAAGTATAAGCTTTGCCCACTTTATCAAACAACTTCCTACACACTGTTTTGAACAGAGGCAGCTCGGGAACATTGTCTCTCAACTGTGTTATAGAGTGTAGTACTACGTTTCAGTGAAGTGTAAGGCTTTCCAAAGCTGCCGAATGTGTTTCTTTCTCTATTTTAATGGTATTCTGCCTTGTATAACACACATTTACCACTCTAGTCTCTTTTAAGTAAAGAATACAGGATTCATACAGTGTTTCATGTGATCTTAACTCGAATTAAGGATTTCCCGGATCTTAGCTACCTTTTCTACACTAAGAACTGACTTGGAGAATCTCTTTGAGCTGTTCTAAACCAGTTCTCATCTGTTTACAGTCATTTTCTCTGAATTATCCATGTTTTCATGTAGTTTCCTATATTCTTCCTTCTGGTCCAAGTATAAGCTTTCCCCACTTTATCAAACAACTTCCTACACACTGTTATGAACAGAGGCAGCTCGGGAACATTATCTCTCAACTGTGTTACAGAGTGTAGTACTCCATTTCAGTGAAGTGTAAGGCTTTCCAAAGCTACCGAATGTGTTTCTTTCTCTATTTCAATGGTATTCTGCCTTGTATAACACTCATTTACCACTCTAGTCTCTTTTAAGTAAACAATACAGGATTCATACAGTGTTTCATGTGATCTTAACTTGAATTAAGGATTTCCCGGATCTTAACTACCTTTTCTACACTAAGAACTGACTTGGGCAATCTCTTTCAGCTGTTCTAAACGAGTTCTCATTTGTTTACAGTCATTTTCTCTGAATTATCCATGTTTTCATACAATTTCTTATATTCTGCCTTCTGGTACAAGTATAATCTTTGCCCACTTTATCAAACAACTTCCTACACACTGTTATGAACTGAGGCAGCTCGGGAACATTGTCTCTCAACTGTGTTATAGAGTGTAGTACTACATTTCAGTGAAGTGTAAGGCCTTCCAAAGCTGCTGAACGTGTTTCTTTCACTATTTCAATGGTATTCTGCTTTGTATAACACACATTTACCACTCTAGTCTCTTTTAAGTAAACAATACAGGATTCATACAGTATTTCATGTGATCTTAACTCGAATTAAGGATTTCCCGGATCTTAGCTACCTTTTCTACACTAAGAACTGACTTGGAGAATCTCTTTGAGCTGTTCTAAACCAGTTCTCATCTGTTTACAGTTATTATCTCTGAATTATCCATGTTTTCATGTAGTTTCCTATATTCTTCCTTCTGGTCCAAGTATAAGCTTTCCCCACTTTATCAAACAACTTCCTACACACTGTTATGAACAGAGGCAGCTCGGGAACATTGTCTCTCAACTGTGTTATAGAGTGTAGTACTACATTTCAGTGAAGTGTAAGGCCTTCCAAAGCTGCTGAACGTGTTTCTTTCACTATTTCAATGGTATTCTGCTTTGTATAACACACATTTACCACTCTAGTCTCTTTTAAGTAAACAATACAGGATTCATACAGTATTTCATGTGATCTTAACTCGAATTAAGGATTTCCCGGATCTTAGCTACCTTTTCTACACTAAGAACTGACTTGGAGAATCTCTTTGAGCTGTTCTAAACCAGTTCTCATCTGTTTACAGTCATTATCTCTGTATTATCCATGTTTTCATGTAGTTTCCTATATTCTTCCTTCTGGTCCAAGTATAAGCTTTCCCCACTTTATCAAACAACTTCCTACACACTGTTATGAACAGAGGCAGCTCGGGAACATTGTCTCTCAACTGTGTTACAGAGTGTATTCCTACATTTCAGTGAAGTGTAAGGCTTTCCAAAGCTGCCGAATGTGTTTCTTCCTCTATTTCAATGGTATTCTGCCTTGTATAACACACATTTACCACTCTAGTCTCTTTTAAGTAAAGAATATAGGATTCATACTGTGTTTCATGTGATCTTAACTCGAATTAAGGATTACCCAGATCTTGTCTACCTTTGCTACACTATGAACTGACTTGGAGAATCTCTTTGAGCTGTTCTAAACCAGTTCTCATCTGTTTACAGTCATTTTCTCTGAATTATCCATGTTTTCATGTAGTTTCCTATATTCTGCCTTCTGGTACAAGTATAATCTTTGCCCACTTTATCAAACAACTTCCTACACTCTGATATGAACAGAGGCAGCTCGGGAACATTGTCTCTCAACTGTGTTACAGAGTGTAGTACTACATTTCAGTGAAGTGTAAGGCTTTCCAAAGCTGCCTAATGTGTTTCTTTCTCTATTTCAATGGTATTCTGCCTTGTATAACACACATTTACCACTCTAGTCTCTTTTAAGTAAACAATACAGGATTCATACAGTGTTTCATGTGATCTTAACTCGAATTAAGGATTTCCCGGATCTTAGCTACCTTTTCTACACTAAGAACTGACTTGGAGAATCTCTTTGCGCTGTTCTAAACCAGTTCTCATCTGTTTACAGTCATTTTCTCTGAATTATCCATGTTTTCATGTAGTTTCCTATATTCTTCCTTCTGGTCCAAGTATAAGCTTTCCCCACTTTATCAAACAACTTCCTACACACTGTTATGAACAGAGGCAGCTCGGGAACATTGTCTCTCAACTGTGTTACAGAGTGTAGTACTACATTTCAGTGAAGTGTAAGGCTTTCCAAAGCTGCCGAATGTGTTTCTTTCTCTATTTCAATGGTATTCTGCCTTGTATAACACACATTTACCACTCTAGTCTCTTTTAAGTAAAGAATACAGGATTCATACAGTGTTTCATGTGATCTTAACTTGAATTAAGGATTTCCCGGATCTTAACTACCTTTTCTACACTAAGAACTGACTTGGGCAATCTCTTTCAGCTGTTCTAAACGAGTTCTCATCTGTTTACAGTCATTTTCTCTGAATTATCCATGTTTTCTTACAGTTTCTTATATTCTGCCTTCTGGTACAAGTATAATCTTTGCCCACTTTATCAAACAACTTCCTACACACTGTTATGAACTGAGGCAGCTCGGGAACATTGTCTCTCAACTGTGTTATAGAGTGTAGTACTACATTTCAGTGAAGTGTAAGGCCTTCCAAAGCTGCTGAACGTGTTTCTTTCACTATTTCAATGGTATTCTTCCTTGTTTAACACACATTTACCACTCTAGTCTCTTTTAAGTAAACAATAGAGGATTCATACAGTGTTTCATGTGATCTTAACTCGAATTAAGGATTTCCCGGATCTTAGCTACCTTTTCTACACTCAGAACTGACTTGGAGAATCTCTTTGAGCTGTTCTAAACCAGTTCTCATCTGTTTAAAATCATTTTCTCTGAATTATCCATGTTTTCATGTAGTTTCCTATATTCTTCCTTCTGGTCCAAGTATAAGCTTTCCCCACTTTATCAAACAACTTCCTACACACTGTTTTGAACAGAGGCAGCTCGGGAACATTGTCTCTCAACTGTGTTACAGAGTGTAGTACTACATTTCAGTGAAGTGTAAGGCTTTCCAAAGCTGCCGAATGTGTTTCTTTCTCTATTTCAATGGTATTCTGCCTTGTATAACACACATTTACCACTCTAGTCTCTTTTAAGTAAACAATACAGGATTCATACCGTGTTTCATGTGATCTTAACTCGAATTAAGGATTTCCCGGATCTTAACTACCTTTTCTACACTAAGAACTGACTTGGGCAATCTCTTTCAGCTGTTCTAAACGAGTTCTCATCTGTTTACAGTCATTTTCTCTGAATTATCCATGTTTTCTTACAGTTTCTTATATTCTGCCTTCTGGTACAAGTATAATCTTTGCCCACTTTATCAAACAACTTCCTACACACTGTTATGAACTGAGGCAGCTAGGGAACATTGTCTCTCAACTGTGTTATAGAGTGTAGTACTACATTTCAGTGAAGTGTAAGGCCTTCCAAAGCTGCTGAACGTGTTTCTTTCACTATTTCAATGGTATTCTTCCTTGTTTAACACACATTTACCACTCTAGTCTCTTTTAAGTAAACAATAGAGGATTCATACAGTGTTTCATGTGATCTTAACTCGAATTAAGGATTTCCCGGATCTTAGCTACCTTTTCTACACTCAGAACTGACTTGGAGAATCTCTTTGAGCTGTTCTAAACCAGTTCTCATCTGTTTAAAGTCATTTTCTCTGAATTATCCATGTTTTCATGTAGTTTCCTATATTCTTCCTTCTGGTCCAAGTATAAGCTTTCCCCACTTTATCAAACAACTTCCTACACACTGTTATGAACAGAGGCAGTTCGGGAACATTGTCTCTCAACTGTGTTACAGAGTGTATTCCTACATTTCAGTGAAGTGTAAGGCTTTCCAAAGCTGCCGAATGTGTTTCTTCCTCTATTTCAATGGTATTCTGCCTTGTATAACACACATTTACCACTCTAGTCTCTTTTAAGTAAAGAATATAGGATTCATACAGTGTTTCATGTGATCTTAACTCGAATTAAGGATTACCCAGATCTTGTCTACCTTTGCTACACTATGAACTGACTTGGAGAATCTCTTTGAGCTGTTCTAAACCAGTTCTCATCTGTTTACAGTCATTTTCTCTGAATTATCCATGTTTTCATGTAGTTTCCTATATTCTGCCTTCTGGTACAAGTATAATCTTTGCCCACTTTATCAAACAACTTCCTACACTCTGTTATGAACAGAGGCAGCTCGGGAACATTGTCTCTCAACTGTGTTACAGAGTGTAGTACTACATTTCAGTGAAGTGTAAGGCCTTCCAAAGCTGCCGAATGTGTTTCTTTCTCTATTTCAATGGTATTCTGCCTTGTATAACACACATTTACCACTCTAGTCTCTTTTAAGTAAACAATACAGGATTCATACAGTGTTTCATGTGATCTTAACTTGAATTAAGGATTTCCGGGATCTTAACTACCTTTTCTACACTAAGAACTGACTTGGGCAATCTCTTTCAGCTGTTTTAAACGAGTTCTCATCTGTTTACAGTCATTTTCTCTGAATTATCCATGTTTTCTTACAGTTTCTTATATTCTGCCTTCTGGTACAAGTATAATCTTTGCCCACTTTATCAAACAACTTCCTACACACTGTTATGAACTGAGGCAGCTCGGGAACATTGTCTCTCAACTGTGTTATAGAGTGTAGTACTACATTTCAGTGAAGTGTAAGGCCTTTCAAAGCTGCTGAACGTGTTTCTTTCACTATTTCAATGGTATTCTTCCTTGTTTAACACACATTTACCACTCTAGTCTCTTTTAAGTAAACAATAGAGGATTCATACAGTGTTTCATGTGATCTTAACTCGAATTAAGGATTTCCCGGATCTTAGCTACCTTTTCTACACAAAGAACTGACTTGGAGAATCTTTTTGCGGTGTTCTAAACCAGTTTTCATCTGTTTACAGTCATTTTCTCTGAATTATCCATGTTTTCATGTAGTTTCCTATATTCTTCCTTCTGGTCCAAGTATAAGCTTTCCCCACTTTATCAAACAACTTCCTACACACTGGTATAAACAGAGGCAGCTCGGTAACATTGTCTCTCAACTGTGTTACAGAGTGTAGTACTACATTTCAGTGAAGTGTAAGGCTTTCCAAAGCTGCCGAATGTGTTTCTTTCTCTATTTCAATGGTATTCTGCCTTGTATAACACACATTTACCACTCTAGTCTCTTTTAAGTAAACAATAGAGGATTCATACAGTGTTTCATGTGATCTTAACTCGAATTAAGGATTTCCCGGATCTTAGCTACCTTTTCTACACTAAGAACTGACTTGGAGAATCTCTTTGAGCTGTTCTAAACCAGTTCTCATCTGTTTACAGTCATTTTCTCTGAATTATCCATGTTTTCATGTAGTTTCCTATATTCTTCCTTCTGGTCCAAGTATAAGCTTTCCCCACTTTATCAAACAACTTCCTACACACTGTTATGAACAGAGGCAGCTCGGGAACATTATCTCTCAACTGTGTTACAGTGTGTAGTACTACATTTCAGTGAAGTGTAAGGCTTTCCAAAGCTGCCGAATGTGTTTCTTTCTCTATTTCAATGGTATTCTGCCTTGTATAACACACATTTACCACTCTAGTCTCTTTTAAGTAAACAATACAGGATTCATACAGTATTTCATGTGATCTTAACTCGAATTAAGGATTTCCCGGATCTTAGCTACCTTTTCTACACTAAGAACTGACTTGGAGAATCTCTTTGAGCTGTTCTAAACCAGTTCTCATCTGTTTACAGTCATTATCTCTGTATTATCCATGTTTTCATGTAGTTTCCTATATTCTTCCTTCTGGTCCAAGTATAAGCTTTCCCCACTTTATCAAACAACTTCCTACACACTGTTATGAACAGAGGCAGCTCGGGAACATTGTCTCTCAACTGTGTTACAGAGTGTATTCCTACATTTCAGTGAAGTGTAAGGCTTTCCAAAGCTGCCGAATGTGTTTCTTCCTCTATTTCAATGGTATTCTGCCTTGTATAACACACATTTACCACTCTAGTCTCTTTTAAGTAAAGAATATAGGATTCATACTGTGTTTCATGTGATCTTAACTCGAATTAAGGATTACCCAGATCTTGTCTACCTTTGCTACACTATGAACTGACTTGGAGAATCTCTTTGAGCTGTTCTAAACCAGTTCTCATCTGTTTACAGTCATTTTCTCTGAATTATCCATGTTTTCATGTAGTTTCCTATATTCTGCCTTCTGGTACAAGTATAATCTTTGCCCACTTTATCAAACAACTTCCTACACTCTGATATGAACAGAGGCAGCTCGGGAACATTGTCTCTCAACTGTGTTACAGAGTGTAGTACTACATTTCAGTGAAGTGTAAGGCTTTCCAAAGCTGCCTAATGTGTTTCTTTCTCTATTTCAATGGTATTCTGCCTTGTATAACACACATTTACCACTCTAGTCTCTTTTAAGTAAACAATACAGGATTCATACAGTGTTTCATGTGATCTTAACTCGAATTAAGGATTTCCCGGATCTTAGCTACCTTTTCTACACTAAGAACTGACTTGGAGAATCTCTTTGCGCTGTTCTAAACCAGTTCTCATCTGTTTACAGTCATTTTCTCTGAATTATCCATGTTTTCATGTAGTTTCCTATATTCTTCCTTCTGGTCCAAGTATAAGCTTTCCCCACTTTATCAAACAACTTCCTACACACTGTTATGAACAGAGGCAGCTCGGGAACATTGTCTCTCAACTGTGTTACAGAGTGTAGTACTACATTTCAGTGAAGTGTAAGGCTTTCCAAAGCTGCCGAATGTGTTTCTTTCTCTATTTCAATGGTATTCTGCCTTGTATAACACACATTTACCACTCTAGTCTCTTTTAAGTAAAGAATACAGGATTCATACAGTGTTTCATGTGATCTTAACTTGAATTAAGGATTTCCCGGATCTTAACTACCTTTTCTACACTAAGAACTGACTTGGGCAATCTCTTTCAGCTGTTCTAAACGAGTTCTCATCTGTTTACAGTCATTTTCTCTGAATTATCCATGTTTTCTTACAGTTTCTTATATTCTGCCTTCTGGTACAAGTATAATCTTTGCCCACTTTATCAAACAACTTCCTACACACTGTTATGAACTGAGGCAGCTCGGGAACATTGTCTCTCAACTGTGTTATAGAGTGTAGTACTACATTTCAGTGAAGTGTAAGGCCTTCCAAAGCTGCTGAACGTGTTTCTTTCACTATTTCAATGGTATTCTTCCTTGTTTAACACACATTTACCACTCTAGTCTCTTTTAAGTAAACAATAGAGGATTCATACAGTGTTTCATGTGATCTTAACTCGAATTAAGGATTTCCCGGATCTTAGCTACCTTTTCTACACTCAGAACTGACTTGGAGAATCTCTTTGAGCTGTTCTAAACCAGTTCTCATCTGTTTAAAATCATTTTCTCTGAATCATCCATGTTTTCATGTAGTTTCCTATATTCTTCCTTCTGGTCCAAGTATAAGCTTTGCCCACTTTATCAAACAACTTCCTACACACTGTTTTGAACAGAGGCAGCTCGGGAACATTGTCTCTCAACTGTGTTATAGAGTGTAGTACTACGTTTCAGTGAAGTGTAAGGCTTTCCAAAGCTGCCGAATGTGTTTCTTTCTCTATTTTAATGGTATTCTGCCTTGTATAACACACATTTACCACTCTAGTCTCTTTTAAGTAAACAATACAGGATTCATACAGTGTTTCATGTGATCTTAACTTGAATTAAGGATTTCCGGGATCTTAACTACCTTTTCTACACTGAGAACTGACTTGGGCAATCTCTTTCAGCTGTTTTAAACGAGTTCTCATCTGTTTACAGTCATTTTCTCTGAATTATCCATGTTTTCTTACAGTTTCTTATATTCTGCCTTCTGGTACAAGTATAATCTTTGCCCACTTTATCAAACAACTTCCTACACGCTGTTATGAACTGAGGCAGCTCGGGAACATTGTCTCTCAACTGTGTTATAGAGTGTAGTACTACATTTCAGTGAAGTGTAAGGCCTTTCAAAGCTGCTGAACGTGTTTCTTTCACTATTTCAATGGTATTCTTCCTTGTTTAACACACATTTACCACTCTAGTCTCTTTTAAGTAAACAATAGAGGATTCATACAGTGTTTCATGTGATCTTAACTCGAATTAAGGATTTCCCGGATCTTAGCTACCTTTTCTACACAAAGAACTGACTTGGAGAATCTTTTTGCGGTGTTCTAAACCAGTTTTCATCTGTTTACAGTCATTTTCTCTGAATTATCCATGTTTTCATGTAGTTTCCTATATTCTTCCTTCTGGTCCAAGTATAAGCTTTCCCCACTTTATCAAACAACTTCCTACACACTGGTATAAACAGAGGCAGCTCGGTAACATTGTCTCTCAACTGTGTTACAGAGTGTAGTACTACATTTCAGTGAAGTGTAAGGCTTTCCAAAGCTGCCGAATGTGTTTCTTTCTCTATTTCAATGGTATTCTGCCTTGTATAACACACATTTACCACTCTAGTCTCTTTTAAGTAAACAATAGAGGATTCATACAGTGTTTCATGTGATCTTAACTCGAATTAAGGATTTCCCGGATCTTAGCTACCTTTTCTACACTAAGAACTGACTTGGAGAATCTCTTTGAGCTGTTCTAAACCAGTTCTCATCTGTTTACAGTCATTTTCTCTGAATTATCCATGTTTTCATGTAGTTTCCTATATTCTTCCTTCTGGTCCAAGTATAAGCTTTCCCCACTTTATCAAACAACTTCCTACACACTGTTATGAACAGAGGCAGCTCGGGAACATTATCTCTCAACTGTGTTACAGAGTGTAGTACTACATTTCAGTGAAGTGTAAGGCTTTCCAAAGCTGCCGAATGTGTTTCTTTCTCTATTTCAATGGTATTCTGCCTTGTATAACACACATTTACCACTCTAGTCTCTTTTAAGTAAACAATACAGGATTCATACAGTGTTTCATGTGATCTTAACTTGAATTAAGGATTTCCCGGATCTTAACTACCTTTTCTACACTAAGAACTGACTTGGGCAATCTCTTTCAGCTGTTCTAAACGAGTTCTCATCTGTTTACAGTCATTTTCTCTGAATTATCCATGTTTTCATATAGTTTCTTATATTCTGCCTTCTGGTACAAGTATAATCTTTGCCCACTTTATCAAACAACTTCCTACACACTGTTATGAACTGAGGCAGCTCTGGAACATTGTCTCTCAACTGTGTTATAGAGTGTAGTACTACATTTCAGTGAAGTGTAAGGCTTTCCAAAGCTGCCGAATGTGTTTCTTTCTCTATTTCAATGGTATTCTGCCTTGTATAACACACATTTACCACTCTAGTCTCTTTTAAGTAAACAATACAGGATTCATACCGTGTTTCATGTGATCTTAACTCGAATTAAGGATTTCCCGGATCATAACTACCTTTTCTACACTAAGAATTTACTTGGGCAATCTCTTTCAGCTGTTCTAAACGAGTTCTCATCTGTTTACAGTCATTTTCTCTGAATTATCCATGTTTTCTTACAGTTTCTTATATTCTGCCTTCTGGTACAAGTATAATCTTTGCCCACTTTATCAAACAACTTCCTACACACTGTTATGAACTGAGGCAGCTCGGGAACATTGTCTCTCAACTGTGTTATAGAGTGTAGTACTACGTTTCAGTGAAGTGTAAGGCTTTCCAAAGCTGCCGAATGTGTTTCTTTCTCTATTTTAATGGTATTCTGCCTTGTATAACACACATTTACCACTCTAGTCTCTTTTAAGTAAAGAATACAGGATTCATACAGTGTTTCATGTGATCTTAACTCGAATTAAGGATTTCCCGGATCTTAGCTACCTTTTCTACACTAAGAACTGACTTGGAGAATCTCTTTGAGCTGTTCTAAACCAGTTCTCATCTGTTTACAGTCATTTTCTCTGAATTATCCATGTTTTCATGTAGTTTCCTATATTCTTCCTTCTGGTCCAAGTATAAGCTTTCCCCACTTTATCAAACAACTTCCTACACACTGTTATGAACAGAGGCAGCTCGGGAACATTATCTCTCAACTGTGTTACAGAGTGTAGTACTACATTTCAGTGAAGTGTAAGGCTTTCCAAAGCTGCCGAATGTGTTTCTTTCTCTATTTCAATGGTATTCTGCCTTGTATAACACACATTTACCACTCTAGTCTCTTTTAAGTAAACAATACAGGATTCATACAGTGTTTCATGTGATCTTAACTTGAATTAAGGATTTCCCGGATCTTAACTACCTTTTCTACACTAAGAACTGACTTGGGCAATCTCTTTGAGCTGTTCTAAACCAGTTCTCATCTGTTTACAGTCATTTTCTCTGAATTATCCATGTTTTCATGTAGTTTCCTATATTCTGCCTTCTGGTACAAGTATAATCTTTGCCCACTTTATCAAACAACTTCCTACACTCTGTTATGAACAGAGGCAGCTCGGGAACATTGTCTCTCAACTGTGTTACAGAGTGTAGTACTACATTTCAGTGAAGTGTAAGGCCTTCCAAAGCTGCCGAATGTGTTTCTTTCTCTATTTCAATGGTATTCTGCCTTGTATAACACACATTTACCACTCTAGTCTCTTTTAAGTAAACAATACAGGATTCATACAGTGTTTCATGTGATCTTAACTCGAATTAAGGATTTCCCGGATCTTAGCTACCTTTTCTACACTAAGAACTGACTTGGAGAATCTCTTTGCGATGTTCTAAACCAGTTCTCATCTGTTTACAGTCATTTTCTCTGAATTATCCATGTTTTCATGTAGTTTCCTATATTCTTCCTTCTGGTCCAAGTATAAGCTTTCCCCACTTTATCAAACAACTTCCTACACACTGTTATGAACAGAGGCAGCTCGGGAACATTGTCTCTCAACTGTGTTACAGAGTGTAGTACTACATTTCAGTGAAGTGTAAGGCTTTCCAAAGCTGCCGAATGTGTTTCTTTCTCTATTTCAATGGTATTCTGCCTTGTATAACACACATTTACCACTCTAGTCTCTTTTAAGTAAAGAATACAGGATTCATACAGTGTTTCATGTGATCTTAACTTGAATTAAGGATTTCCCGGATCTTAACTACCTTTTCTACACTAAGAACTGACTTGGGCAATCTCTTTCAGCTGTTCTAAACGAGTTCTCATCTGTTTACAGTCATTTTCTCTGAATTATCCATGTTTTCTTACAGTTTCTTATATTCTGCCTTCTGGTACAAGTATAATCTTTGCCCACTTTATCAAACAACTTCCTACACACTGTTATGAACTGAGGCAGCTCGGGAACATTGTCTCTCAACTGTGTTATAGAGTGTAGTACTACATTTCAGTGAAGTGTAAGGCCTTCCAAAGCTGCTGAACGTGTTTCTTTCACTATTTCAATGGTATTCTTCCTTGTTTAACACACATTTACCACTCTAGTCTCTTTTAAGTAAACAATAGAGGATTCATACAGTGTTTCATGTGATCTTAACTCGAATTAAGGATTTCCCGGATCTTAGCTACCTTTTCTACACTCAGAACTGACTTGGAGAATCTCTTTGAGCTGTTCTAAACCAGTTCTCATCTGTTTAAAATCATTTTCTCTGAATCATCCATGTTTTCATGTAGTTTCCTATATTCTTCCTTCTGGTCCAAGTATAAGCTTTGCCCACTTTATCAAACAACTTCCTACACACTGTTTTGAACAGAGGCAGCTCGGGAACATTGTCTCTCAACTGTGTTATAGAGTGTAGTACTACGTTTCAGTGAAGTGTAAGGCTTTCCAAAGCTGCCGAATGTGTTTCTTTCGCTATTTTAATGGTATTCTGCCTTGTATAACACACATTTACCACTCTAGTCTCTTTTAAGTAAAGAATACAGGATTCATACAGTGTTTCATGTGATCTTAACTCGAATTAAGGATTTCCCGGATCTTAGCTACCTTTTCTACACTAAGAACTGACTTGGAGAATCTCTTTGCGCTGTTCTAAACCAGTTCTCATCTGTTTACAGTCATTTTCTCTGAATTATCCATGTTTTCATGTAGTTTCCTATATTCTTCCTTCTGGTCCAAGTATAAGCTTTCCCCACTTTATCAAACAACTTCCTACACACTGTTATGAACAGAGGCAGCTCGGGAACATTGTCTCTCAACTGTGTTACAGAGTGTAGTACTACATTTCAGTGAAGTGTAAGGCTTTCCAAAGCTGCCGAATGTGTTTCTTTCTCTATTTCAATGGTATTCTGCCTTGTATAACACACATTTACCACTCTAGTCTCTTTTAAGTAAACAATACAGGATTCATACCGTGTTTCATGTGATCTTAACTCGAATTAAGGATTTCCCGGATCATAACTACCTTTTCTACACTAAGAATTGACTTGGGCAATCTCTTTCAGCTGTTCTAAACGAGTTCTCATCTGTTTACAGTCATTTTCTCTGAATTATCCATGTTTTCTTACAGTTTCTTATATTCTGCCTTCTGGTACAAGTATAATCTTTGCCCACTTTATCAAACAACTTCCTACACACTGTTATGAACTGAGGCAGCTCGGGAACATTGTCTCTCAACTGTGTTATAGAGTGTAGTACTACGTTTCAGTGAAGTGTAAGGCTTTCCAAAGCTGCCGAATGTGTTTCTTTCTCTATTTTAATGGTATTCTGCCTTGTATAACACACATTTACCACTCTAGTCTCTTTTAAGTAAAGAATACAGGATTCATACAGTGTTTCATGTGATCTTAACTCGAATTAAGGATTTCCCGGATCTTAGCTACCTTTTCTACACTAAGAACTGACTTGGAGAATCTCTTTGAGCTGTTCTAAACCAGTTCTCATCTGTTTACAGTCATTTTCTCTGAATTATCCATGTTTTCATGTAGTTTCCTATATTCTTCCTTCTGGTCCAAGTATAAGCTTTCCCCACTTTATCAAACAACTTCCTACACACTGTTATGAACAGAGGCAGCTCGGGAACATTATCTCTCAACTGTGTTACAGAGTGTAGTACTACATTTCAGTGAAGTGTAAGGCTTTCCAAAGCTGCCGAATGTGTTTCTTTCTCTATTTCAATGGTATTCTGCCTTGTATAACACACATTTACCACTCTAGTCTCTTTTAAGTAAACAATACAGGATTCATACAGTGTTTCATGTGATCTTAACTTGAATTAAGGATTTCCCGGATCTTAACTACCTTTTCTACACTAAGAACTGACTTGGGCAATCTCTTTGAGCTGTTCTAAACCAGTTCTCATCTGTTTACAGTCATTTTCTCTGAATTATCCATGTTTTCATGTAGTTTCCTATATTCTGCCTTCTGGTACAAGTATAATCTTTGCCCACTTTATCAAACAACTTCCTACACTCTGTTATGAACAGAGGCAGCTCGGGAACATTGTCTCTCAACTGTGTTACAGAGTGTAGTACTACATTTCAGTGAAGTGTAAGGCCTTCCAAAGCTGCCGAATGTGTTTCTTTCTCTATTTCAATGGTATTCTGCCTTGTATAACACACATTTACCACTCTAGTCTCTTTTAAGTAAACAATACAGGATTCATACAGTGTTTCATGTGATCTTAACTCGAATTAAGGATTTCCCGGATCTTAGCTACCTTTTCTACACTAAGAACTGACTTGGAGAATCTCTTTGCGATGTTCTAAACCAGTTCTCATCTGTTTACAGTCATTTTCTCTGAATTATCCATGTTTTCATGTAGTTTCCTATATTCTTCCTTCTGGTCCAAGTATAAGCTTTCCCCACTTTATCAAACAACTTCCTACACACTGTTATGAACAGAGGCAGCTCGGGAACATTGTCTCTCAACTGTGTTACAGAGTGTAGTACTACATTTCAGTGAAGTGTAAGGCTTTCCAAAGCTGCCGAATGTGTTTCTTTCTCTATTTCAATGGTATTCTGCCTTGTATAACACACATTTACCACTCTAGTCTCTTTTAAGTAAAGAATACAGGATTCATACAGTGTTTCATGTGATCTTAACTTGAATTAAGGATTTCCCGGATCTTAACTACCTTTTCTACACTAAGAACTGACTTGGGCAATCTCTTTCAGCTGTTCTAAACGAGTTCTCATCTGTTTACAGTCATTTTCTCTGAATTATCCATGTTTTCTTACAGTTTCTTATATTCTGCCTTCTGGTACAAGTATAATCTTTGCCCACTTTATCAAACAACTTCCTACACACTGTTATGAACTGAGGCAGCTCGGGAACATTGTCTCTCAACTGTGTTATAGAGTGTAGTACTACATTTCAGTGAAGTGTAAGGCCTTCCAAAGCTGCTGAACGTGTTTCTTTCACTATTTCAATGGTATTCTTCCTTGTTTAACACACATTTACCACTCTAGTCTCTTTTAAGTAAACAATAGAGGATTCATACAGTGTTTCATGTGATCTTAACTCGAATTAAGGATTTCCCGGATCTTAGCTACCTTTTCTACACTCAGAACTGACTTGGAGAATCTCTTTGAGCTGTTCTAAACCAGTTCTCATCTGTTTAAAATCATTTTCTCTGAATCATCCATGTTTTCATGTAGTTTCCTATATTCTTCCTTCTGGTCCAAGTATAAGCTTTGCCCACTTTATCAAACAATTTCCTACACACTGTTTTGAACAGAGGCAGCTCGGGAACATTGTCTCTCAACTGTGTTATAGAGTGTAGTACTACGTTTCAGTGAAGTGTAAGGCTTTCCAAAGCTGCCGAATGTGTTTCTTTCGCTATTTTAATGGTATTCTGCCTTGTATAACACACATTTACCACTCTAGTCTCTTTTAAGTAAAGAATACAGGATTCATACAGTGTTTCATGTGATCTTAACTCGAATTAAGGATTTCCCGGATCTTAGCTACCTTTTCTACACTAAGAACTGACTTGGAGAATCTCTTTGCGCTGTTCTAAACCAGTTCTCATCTGTTTACAGTCATTTTCTCTGAATTATCCATGTTTTCATGTAGTTTCCTATATTCTTCCTTCTGGTCCAAGTATAAGCTTTCCCCACTTTATCAAACAACTTCCTACACACTGTTATGAACAGAGGCAGCTCGGGAACATTGTCTCTCAACTGTGTTACAGAGTGTAGTACTACATTTCAGTGAAGTGTAAGGCTTTCCAAAGCTGCCGAATGTGTTTCTTTCTCTATTTCAATGGTATTCTGCCTTGTATAACACACATTTACCACTCTAGTCTCTTTTAAGTAAACAATACAGGATTCATACCGTGTTTCATGTGATCTTAACTCGAATTAAGGATTTCCCGGATCTTAACTACCTTTTCTACACTAAGAACTGACTTGGGCAATCTCTTTCAGCTGTTCTAAACGAGTTCTCATCTGTTTACAGTCATTTTCTCTGAATTATCCATGTTTTCTTACAGTTTCTTATATTCTGCCTTCTGGTACAAGTATAATCTTTGCCCACTTTATCAAACAACTTCCTACACACTGTTATGAACTGAGGCAGCTAGGGAACATTGTCTCTCAACTGTGTTATAGAGTGTAGTACTACATTTCAGTGAAGTGTAAGGCCTTCCAAAGCTGCTGAACGTGTTTCTTTCACTATTTCAATGGTATTCTTCCTTGTTTAACACACATTTACCACTCTAGTCTCTTTTAAGTAAACAATAGAGGATTCATACAGTGTTTCATGTGATCTTAACTCGAATTAAGGATTTCCCGGATCTTAGCTACCTTTTCTACACTCAGAACTGACTTGGAGAATCTCTTTGAGCTGTTCTAAACCAGTTCTCATCTGTTTAAAGTCATTTTCTCTGAATTATCCATGTTTTCATGTAGTTTCCTATATTCTTCCTTCTGGTCCAAGTATAAGCTTTCCCCACTTTATCAAACAACTTCCTACACACTGTTATGAACAGAGGCAGTTCGGGAACATTGTCTCTCAACTGTGTTACAGAGTGTATTCCTACATTTCAGTGAAGTGTAAGGCTTTCCAAAGCTGCCGAATGTGTTTCTTCCTCTATTTCAATGGTATTCTGCCTTGTATAACACACATTTACCACTCTAGTCTCTTTTAAGTAAAGAATATAGGATTCATACAGTGTTTCATGTGATCTTAACTCGAATTAAGGATTACCCAGATCTTGTCTACCTTTGCTACACTATGAACTGACTTGGAGAATCTCTTTGAGCTGTTCTAAACCAGTTCTCATCTGTTTACAGTCATTTTCTCTGAATTATCCATGTTTTCATGTAGTTTCCTATATTCTGCCTTCTGGTACAAGTATAATCTTTGCCCACTTTATCAAACAACTTCCTACACTCTGTTATGAACAGAGGCAGCTCGGGAACATTGTCTCTCAACTGTGTTACAGAGTGTAGTACTACATTTCAGTGAAGTGTAAGGCCTTCCAAAGCTGCCGAATGTGTTTCTTTCTCTATTTCAATGGTATTCTGCCTTGTATAACACACATTTACCACTCTAGTCTCTTTTAAGTAAACAATAGAGGATTCATACAGTGTTTCATGTGATCTTAACTTGAATTAAGGATTTCCCGGATCTTAACTACCTTTTCTACACTAAGAACTGACTTGCGCAATCTCTTTCAGCTGTTTTAAACGAGTTCTCATCTGTTTACAGTCATTTTCTCTGAATTATCCATGTTTTCTTACAGTTTCTTATATTCTGCCTTCTGGTACAAGTATAATCTTTGCCCACTTTATCAAACAACTTCCTACACACTGTTATGAACTGAGGCAGCTCGGGAACATTGTCTCTCAACTGTGTTATAGAGTGTAGTACTACATTTCAGTGAAGTGTAAGGCCTTTCAAAGCTGCTGAACGTGTTTCTTTCACTATTTCAATGGTATTCTTCCTTGTTTAACACACATTTACCACTCTAGTCTCTTTTAAGTAAACAATAGAGGATTCATACAGTGTTTCATGTGATCTTAACTCGAATTAAGGATTTCCCGGATCTTAGCTACCTTTTCTACACAAAGAACTGACTTGGAGAATCTTTTTGCGGTGTTCTAAACCAGTTTTCATCTGTTTACAGTCATTTTCTCTGAATTATCCATGTTTTCATGTAGTTTCCTATATTCTTCCTTCTGGTCCAAGTATAAGCTTTCCCCACTTTATCAAACAACTTCCTACACACTGGTATAAACAGAGGCAGCTCGGTAACATTGTCTCTCAACTGTGTTACAGAGTGTAGTACTACATTTCAGTGAAGTGTAAGGCTTTCCAAAGCTGCCGAATGTGTTTCTTTCTCTATTTCAATGGTATTCTGCCTTGTATAACACACATTTACCACTCTAGTCTCTTTTAAGTAAACAATAGAGGATTCATACAGTGTTTCATGTGATCTTAACTCGAATTAAGGATTTCCCGGATCTTAGCTACCTTTTCTACACTAAGAACTGACTTGGAGAATCTCTTTGAGCTGTTCTAAACCAGTTCTCATCTGTTTACAGTCATTTTCTCTGAATTATCCATGTTTTCATGTAGTTTCCTATATTCTTCCTTCTGGTCCAAGTATAAGCTTTCCCCACTTTATCAAACAACTTCCTACACACTGTTATGAACAGAGGCAGCTCGGGAACATTATCTCTCAACTGTGTTACAGAGTGTAGTACTACATTTCAGTGAAGTGTAAGGCTTTCCAAAGCTGCCGAATGTGTTTCTTTCTCTATTTCAATGGTATTCTGCCTTGTATAACACACATTTACCACTCTAGTCTCTTTTAAGTAAACAATACAGGATTCATACAGTGTTTCATGTGATCTTAACTTGAATTAAGGATTTCCCGGATCTTAACTACCTTTTCTACACTAAGAACTGACTTGGGCAATCTCTTTCAGCTGTTCTAAACGAGTTCTCATCTGTTTACAGTCATTTTCTCTGAATTATCCATGTTTTCATATAGTTTCTTATATTCTGCCTTCTGGTACAAGTATAATCTTTGCCCACTTTATCAAACAACTTCCTACACACTGTTATGAACTGAGGCAGCTCTGGAACATTGTCTCTCAACTGTGTTATAGAGTGTAGTACTACATTTCAGTGAAGTGTAAGGCTTTCCAAAGCTGCCGAATGTGTTTCTTTCTCTATTTCAATGGTATTCTGCCTTGTATAACACACATTTACCACTCTAGTCTCTTTTAAGTAAACAATACAGGATTCATACCGTGTTTCATGTGATCTTAACTCGAATTAAGGATTTCCCGGATCATAACTACCTTTTCTACACTAAGAATTGACTTGGGCAATCTCTTTCAGCTGTTCTAAACGAGTTCTCATCTGTTTACAGTCATTTTCTCTGAATTATCCATGTTTTCTTACAGTTTCTTATATTCTGCCTTCTGGTACAAGTATAATCTTTGCCCACTTTATCAAACAACTTCCTACACACTGTTATGAACTGAGGCAGCTCGGGAACATTGTCTCTCAACTGTGTTATAGAGTGTAGTACTACGTTTCAGTGAAGTGTAAGGCTTTCCAAAGCTGCCGAATGTGTTTCTTTCTCTATTTTAATGGTATTCTGCCTTGTATAACACACATTTACCACTCTAGTCTCTTTTAAGTAAAGAATACAGGATTCATACAGTGTTTCATGTGATCTTAACTCGAATTAAGGATTTCCCGGATCTTAGCTACCTTTTCTACACTAAGAACTGACTTGGAGAATCTCTTTGAGCTGTTCTAAACCAGTTCTCATCTGTTTACAGTCATTTTCTCTGAATTATCCATGTTTTCATGTAGTTTCCTATATTCTTCCTTCTGGTCCAAGTATAAGCTTTCCCCACTTTATCAAACAACTTCCTACACACTGTTATGAACAGAGGCAGCTCGGGAACATTATCTCTCAACTGTGTTACAGAGTGTAGTACTACATTTCAGTGAAGTGTAAGGCTTTCCAAAGCTGCCGAATGTGTTTCTTTCTCTATTTCAATGGTATTCTGCCTTGTATAACACACATTTACCACTCTAGTCTCTTTTAAGTAAACAATACAGGATTCATACCGTGTTTCATGTGATCTTAACTCGAATTAAGGATTTCCCGGATCTTAACTACCTTTTCTACACTAAGAACTGACTTGGGCAATCTCTTTCAGCTGTTCTAAACGAGTTCTCATCTGTTTACAGTCATTTTCTCTGAATTATCCATGTTTTCTTACAGTTTCTTATATTCTGCCTTCTGGTACAAGTATAATCTTTGCCCACTTTATCAAACAACTTCCTACACACTGTTATGAACTGAGGCAGCTAGGGAACATTGTCTCTCAACTGTGTTATAGAGTGTAGTACTACATTTCAGTGAAGTGTAAGGCCTTCCAAAGCTGCTGAACGTGTTTCTTTCACTATTTCAATGGTATTCTTCCTTGTTTAACACACATTTACCACTCTAGTCTCTTTTAAGTAAACAATAGAGGATTCATACAGTGTTTCATGTGATCTTAACTCGAATTAAGGATTTCCCGGATCTTAGCTACCTTTTCTACACTCAGAACTGACTTGGAGAATCTCTTTGAGCTGTTCTAAACCAGTTCTCATCTGTTTAAAGTCATTTTCTCTGAATTATCCATGTTTTCATGTAGTTTCCTATATTCTTCCTTCTGGTCCAAGTATAAGCTTTCCCCACTTTATCAAACAACTTCCTACACACTGTTATGAACAGAGGCAGTTCGGGAACATTGTCTCTCAACTGTGTTACAGAGTGTATTCCTACATTTCAGTGAAGTGTAAGGCTTTCCAAAGCTGCCGAATGTGTTTCTTCCTCTATTTCAATGGTATTCTGCCTTGTATAACACACATTTACCACTCTAGTCTCTTTTAAGTAAAGAATATAGGATTCATACAGTGTTTCATGTGATCTTAACTCGAATTAAGGATTACCCAGATCTTGTCTACCTTTGCTACACTATGAACTGACTTGGAGAATCTCTTTGAGCTGTTCTAAACCAGTTCTCATCTGTTTACAGTCATTTTCTCTGAATTATCCATGTTTTCATGTAGTTTCCTATATTCTGCCTTCTGGTACAAGTATAATCTTTGCCCACTTTATCAAACAACTTCCTACACTCTGTTATGAACAGAGGCAGCTCGGGAACATTGTCTCTCAACTGTGTTACAGAGTGTAGTACTACATTTCAGTGAAGTGTAAGGCCTTCCAAAGCTGCCGAATGTGTTTCTTTCTCTATTTCAATGGTATTCTGCCTTGTATAACACACATTTACCACTCTAGTCTCTTTTAAGTAAACAATAGAGGATTCATACAGTGTTTCATGTGATCTTAACTCGAATTAAGGATTTCCCGGATCTTAGCTACCTTTTCTACACTAAGAACTGACTTGGAGAATCTCTTTGAGCTGTTCTAAACCAGTTCTCATCTGTTTACAGTCATTTTCTCTGAATTATCCATGTTTTCATGTAGTTTCCTATATTCTTCCTTCTGGTCCAAGTATAAGCTTTCCCCACTTTATCAAACAACTTCCTACACACTGTTATGAACAGAGGCAGCTCGGGAACATTATCTCTCAACTGTGTTACAGAGTGTAGTACTACATTTCAGTGAAGTGTAAGGCTTTCCAAAGCTGCCGAATGTGTTTCTTTCTCTATTTCAATGGTATTCTGCCTTGTATAACACACATTTACCACTCTAGTCTCTTTTAAGTAAACAATACAGGATTCATACAGTGTTTCATGTGATCTTAACTTGAATTAAGGATTTCCCGGATCTTAACTACCTTTTCTACACTAAGAACTGACTTGGGCAATCTCTTTCAGCTGTTCTAAACGAGTTCTCATCTGTTTACAGTCATTTTCTCTGAATTATCCATGTTTTCATATAGTTTCTTATATTCTGCCTTCTGGTACAAGTATAATCTTTGCCCACTTTATCAAACAACTTCCTACACACTGTTATGAACTGAGGCAGCTCGGGAACATTGTCTCTCAACTGTGTTATAGAGTGTAGTACTACATTTCAGTGAAGTGTAAGGCTTTCCAAAGCTGCCGAATGTGTTTCTTTCTCTATTTCAATGGTATTCTGCCTTGTATAACACACATTTACCACTCTTGTCTCTTTTAAGTAAACAATACAGGATTCATACCGTGTTTCATGTGATCTTAACTCGAATTAAGGATTTCCCGGATCATAACTACCTTTTCTACACTAAGAATTGACTTGGGCAATCTCTTTCAGCTGTTCTAAACGAGTTCTCATCTGTTTACAGTCATTTTCTCTGAATTATCCATGTTTTCTTACAGTTTCTTATATTCTGCCTTCTGGTACAAGTATAATCTTTGCCCACTTTATCAAACAACTTCCTACACACTGTTATGAACTGAGGCAGCTCGGGAACATTGTCTCTCAACTGTGTTATAGAGTGTAGTACTACGTTTCAGTGAAGTGTAAGGCTTTCCAAAGCTGCCGAATGTGTTTCTTTCTCTATTTTAATGGTATTCTGCCTTGTATAACACACATTTACCACTCTAGTCTCTTTTAAGTAAAGAATACAGGATTCATACAGTGTTTCATGTGATCTTAACTCGAATTAAGGATTTCCCGGATCTTAGCTACCTTTTCTACACTAAGAACTGACTTGGAGAATCTCTTTGAGCTGTTCTAAACCAGTTCTCATCTGTTTACAGTCATTTTCTCTGAATTATCCATGTTTTCATGTAGTTTCCTATATTCTTCCTTCTGGTCCAAGTATAAGCTTTCCCCACTTTATCAAACAACTTCCTACACACTGTTATGAACAGAGGCAGCTCGGGAACATTATCTCTCAACTGTGTTACAGAGTGTAGTACTACATTTCAGTGAAGTGTAAGGCTTTCCAAAGCTGCCGAATGTGTTTCTTTCTCTATTTCAATGGTATTCTGCCTTGTATAACACACATTTACCACTCTAGTCTCTTTTAAGTAAACAATACAGGATTCATACAGTGTTTCATGTGATCTTAACTTGAATTAAGGATTTCCCGGATCTTAACTACCTTTTCTACACTAAGAACTGACTTGGGCAATCTCTTTGAGCTGTTCTAAACCAGTTCTCATCTGTTTACAGTCATTTTCTCTGAATTATCCATGTTTTCATGTAGTTTCCTATATTCTGCCTTCTGGTACAAGTATAATCTTTGCCCACTTTATCAAACAACTTCCTACACTCTGTTATGAACAGAGGCAGCTCGGGAACATTGTCTCTCAACTGTGTTACAGAGTGTAGTACTACATTTCAGTGAAGTGTAAGGCCTTCCAAAGCTGCCGAATGTGTTTCTTTCTCTATTTCAATGGTATTCTGCCTTGTATAACACACATTTACCACTCTAGTCTCTTTTAAGTAAACAATACAGGATTCATACAGTGTTTCATGTGATCTTAACTCGAATTAAGGATTTCCCGGATCTTAGCTACCTTTTCTACACTAAGAACTGACTTGGAGAATCTCTTTGCGCTGTTCTAAACCAGTTCTCATCTGTTTACAGTCATTTTCTCTGAATTATCCATGTTTTCATGTAGTTTCCTATATTCTTCCTTCTGGTCAAAGTATAAGCTTTCCCCACTTTATCAAACAACTTCCTACACACTGTTATGAACAGAGGCAGCTCCGGAACATTGTCTCTCAACTGTGTTACAGAGTGTAGTACTACATTTCAGTGAAGTGTAAGGCTTTCCAAAGCTGCCGAATGTGTTTCTTTCTCTATTTCAATGGTATTCTGCCTTGTATAACACACATTTACCACTCTAGTCTCTTTTAAGTAAACAATACAGGATTCATACCGTGTTTCATGTGATCTTAACTCGAATTAAGGATTTCCTGGATCTTAACTACCTTTTCTACACTAAGAACTGACTTGGGCAATCTCTTTCAGCTGTTCTAAACGAGTTCTCATCTGTTTACAGTCATTTTCTCTGAATTATCCATGTTTTCTTACAGTTTCTTATATTCTGCCTTCTGGTACAAGTATAATCTTTGCCCACTTTATCAAACAACTTCCTACACACTGTTATGAACTGAGGCAGCTCGGGAACATTGTCTCTCAACTGTGTTATAGAGTGTAGTACTACATTTCAGTGAAGTGTAAGGCCTTCCAAAGCTGCTGAACGTGTTTCTTTCACTATTTCAATGGTATTCTGCTTTGTATAACACACATTTACCACTCTAGTCTCTTTTAAGTAAACAGTACAGGATTCATACAGTGTTTCATGTGATCTTAACTCGAATTAAGGATTTCCCGGATCTTAGCTACCTTTTCTACACTAAGAACTGACTTGGAGAATCTCTTTGCGCTGTTCTAAACCAGTTCTCATCTGTTTACAGTCATTTTCTCTGAATTATCCATGTTTTCATGTAGTTTCCTATATTCTTCCTTCTGGTCAAAGTATAAGCTTTCCCCACTTTATCAAACAACTTCCTACACACTGTTATGAACAGAGGCAGCTCCGGAACATTGTCTCTCAACTGTGTTACAGAGTGTAGTACTACATTTCAGTGAAGTGTAAGGCTTTCCAAAGCTGCCGAATGTGTTTCTTTCTCTATTTCAATGGTATTCTGCCTTGTATAACACACATTTACCACTCTAGTCTCTTTTAAGTAAACAATACAGGATTCATACCGTGTTTCATGTGATCTTAACTCGAATTAAGGATTTCCCGGATCTTAACTACCTTTTCTACACTAAGAACTGACTTGGGCAATCTCTTTCAGCTGTTCTAAACGAGTTCTCATCTGTTTACAGTCATTTTCTCTGAATTATCCATGTTTTCTTACAGTTTCTTATATTCTGCCTTCTGGTACAAGTATAATCTTTGCCCACTTTATCAAACAACTTCCTACACACTGTTATGAACTGAGGCAGCTCGGGAACATTGTCTCTCAACTGTGTTATAGAGTGTAGTACTACATTTCAGTGAAGTGTAAGGCCTTCCAAAGCTGCTGAACGTGTTTCTTTCACTATTTCAATGGTATTCTGCTTTGTATAACACACATTTACCACTCTAGTCTCTTTTAAGTAAACAGTACAGGATTCATACAGTGTTTCATGTGATCTTAACTCGAATTAAGGATTTCCCGGATCTTAGCTACCTTTTCTACACTAAGAACTGACTTGGAGAGTCTCTTTGAGCTGTTCTAAACCAGTTCTCATCTGTTTACAGTCATTTTCTCTGAATTATCCATGTTTTCATGTAGTTTTCTATATTCTGCCTTCTGGTACAAGTATAATCTTTGCCCACTTTATCAAACAACTTCCTACACACTGTTATGAACAGAGGCAGCTCGGGAACATTGTCTCTCAACTGTGTTACAGAGTGTAGTACTACATTTCAGTGAAGTGTAAGGCTTTCCAAAGCTGCCGAATGTGTTTCTTTCTCTATTTCAATGGTATTCTGCCTTGTATAACACACATTTACCACTCTAGTCTCTTTTAAGTAAACAATACAGGATTCATACCGTGTTTCATGTGATCTTAACTCGAATTAAGGATTTCCCGGATCTTAACTACCTTTTCTACACTAAGAACTGACTTGGGCAATCTCTTTCAGCTGTTCTAAACGAGTTCTCATCTGTTTACAGTCATTTTCTCTGAATTATCCATGTTTTCTTACAGTTTCTTATATTCTGCCTTCTGGTACAAGTATAATCTTTGCCCACTTTATCAAACAACTTCCTACACACTGTTATGAACTGAGGCAGCTCGGGAACATTGTCTCTCAACTGTGTTATAGAGTGTAGTACTACATTTCAGTGAAGTGTAAGGCCTTCCAAAGCTGCTGAACGTGTTTCTTTCACTATTTCAATGGTATTCTGCTTTGTATAACACACATTTACCACTCTAGTCTCTTTTAAGTAAACAGTACAGGATTCATACAGTGTTTCATGTGATCTTAACTCGAATTAAGGATTTCCCGGATCTTAGCTACCTTTTCTACACTAAGAACTGACTTGGAGAATCTCTTTGAGCTGTTCTAAACCAGTTCTCATCTGTTTACAGTCATTATCTCTGAATTATCCATGTTTTCATGTAGTTTCCTATATTATTCCTTCTGGTCCAAGTATAAGCTTTCCCCACTTTATCAAACAACTTCCTACACACTGTTATGAACAGAGGCAGCTCGGGAACATTGTCTCTCAACTGTGTTACAGAGTGTATTCCTACATTTCAGTGAAGTGTAAGGCTTTCCAAAGCTGCCGAATGTGTTTCTTCCTCTATTTCAATGGTATTCTGCCTTGTATAACACACATTTACCACTCTAGTCTCTTTTAAGTAAAGAATATAGGATTCATACAGTGTTTCATGTGATCTTAACTCGAATTAAGGATTACCCAGATCTTGTCTACCTTTGCTACACTATGAACTGACTTGGAGAATCTCTTTGAGCTGTTCTAAACCAGTTCTCATCTGTTTACAGTCATTTTCTCTGAATTATCCATGTTTTCATGTAGTTTCCTATATTCTGCCTTCTGGTACAAGTATAATCTTTGCCCACTTTATCAAACAACTTCCTACACACTGTTATGAACAGAGGCAGCTCGGGAACATTGTCTCTCAACTGTGTTACAGAGTGTAGTACTACATTTCAGTGAAGTGTAAGGCTTTCCAAAGATGCCGAATGTGTTTCTTTCTCTATTTCAATGGTATTCTACCTTGTATAACACACATTTACCACTCTAGTCTCTTTTAAGTAAACAATACAGGATTCATACAGTGTTTCATGTGATCTTAACTCGAATTAAGGATTTCCCGGATCTTAGCTACCTTTTCTACACTAAGAACTGACTTGGAGAATCTCTTTGCGCTGTTCTAAACTAGTTCTCATCTGTTTACAGTCATTTTCTCTGAATTATCCATGTTTTCATGTAGTTTCCTATATTCTTCCTTCTGGTCCAAGTATAAGCTTTCCCCACTTTATCAAACAACTTCCTACACACTGTTATGAACAGAGGCAGCTCCGGAACATTGTCTCTCAACTGTGTTACAGAGTGTAGTACTACATTTCAGTGAAGTGTAAGGCTTTCCAAAGCTGCCGAATGTGTTTCTTTCTCTATTTCAATGGTATTCTGCCTTGTATAACACACATTTACCACTCTAGTCTCTTTTAAGTAAACAATACAGGATTCATACCGTGTTTCATGTGATCTTAACTCGAATTAAGGATTTCCCGGATCTTAACTACCTTTTCTACACTAAGAACTGACTTGGGCAATCTCTTTCAGCTGTTCTAAACGAGTTCTCATCTGTTTACAGTCATTTTCTCTGAATTATCCATGTTTTCTTACAGTTTCTTATATTCTGCCTTCTGGTACAAGTATAATCTTTGCCCACTTTATCAAACAACTTCCTACACACTGTTATGAACTGAGGCAGATCGGGAACATTGTCTCTCAACTGTGTTATAGAGTGTAGTACTACATTTCAGTGAAGTGTAAGGCCTTCCAAAGCTGCTGAACGTGTTTCTTTCACTATTTCAATGGTATTCTGCTTTGTATAACACACATTTACCACTCTAGTCTCTTTTAAGTAAACAGTACAGGATTCATACAGTGTTTCATGTGATCTTAACTCGAATTAAGGATTTCCCGGATCTTAGCTACCTTTTCTACACTAAGAACTGACTTGGAGAGTCTCTTTGAGCTGTTCTAAACCAGTTCTCATCTGTTTACAGTCATTATCTCTGAATTATCCATGTTTTCATGTAGTTTCCTATATTCTTCCTTCTGGTCCAAGTATAAGCTTTCCCCACTTTATCAAACAACTTCCTACACACTGTTATGAACAGAGGCAGCTCGGGAACATTGTCTCTCAACTGTGTTACAGAGTGTATTCCTACATTTCAGTGAAGTGTAAGGCTTTCCAAAGCTGCCGAATGTGTTTCTTCCTCTATTTCAATGGTATTCTGCCTTGTATAACACACATTTACCACTCTAGTCTCTTTTAAGTAAAGAATATAGGACTCATACAGTGTTTCATGTGATCTTAACTCGAATTAAGGATTACCCAGATCTTGTCTACCTTTGCTACACTATGAACTGACTTGGAGAATCTCTTTGAGCTGTTCTAAACCAGTTCTCATCTGTTTACAGTCATTTTCTCTGAATTATCCATGTTTTCATGTAGTTTCCTATATTCTGCCTTCTGGTACAAGTATAATCTTTGCCCACTTTATCAAACAACTTCCTACACACTGTTATGAACAGAGGCAGCTCGGGAACATTGTCTCTCAACTGTGTTACAGAGTGTAGTACTACATTTCAGTGAAGTGTAAGGCTTTCCAAAGCTGCCGAATGTGTTTCTTTCTCTATTTCAATGGTATTCTGCCTTGTATAACACACATTTACCACTCTAGTCTCTTTTAAGTAAACAATACAGGATTCATACCGTGTTTCATGTGATCTTAACTCGAATTAAGGATTTCCCGGATCTTAACTACCTTTTCTACACTAAGAACTGACTTGGGCAATCTCTTTCAGCTGTTCTAAACGAGTTCTCATCTGTTTACAGTCATTTTCTCTGAATTATCCATGTTTTCTTACAGTTTCTTATATTCTGCCTTCTGGTACAAGTATAATCTTTGCCCACTTTATCAAACAACTTCCTACACACTGTTATGAACTGAGGCAGCTCGGGAACATTGTCTCTCAACTGTGTTATAGAGTGTAGTACTACATTTCAGTGAAGTGTAAGGCCTTCCAAAGCTGCTGAACGTGTTTCTTTCACTATTTCAATGGTATTCTGCTTTGTATAACACACATTTACCACTCTAGTCTCTTTTAAGTAAACAGTACAGGATTCATACAGTGTTTCATGTGATCTTAACTCGAATTAAGGATTTCCCGGATCTTAGCTACCTTTTCTACACTAAGAACTGACTTGGAGAATCTCTTTGAGCTGTTCTAAACCAGTTCTCATCTGTTTACAGTCATTATCTCTGAATTATCCATGTTTTCATGTAGTTTCCTATATTATTCCTTCTGGTCCAAGTATAAGCTTTCCCCACTTTATCAAACAACTTCCTACACACTGTTATGAACAGAGGCAGCTCGGGAACATTGTCTCTCAACTGTGTTACAGAGTGTATTCCTACATTTCAGTGAAGTGTAAGGCTTTCCAAAGCTGCCGAATGTGTTTCTTCCTCTATTTCAATGGTATTCTGCCTTGTATAACACACATTTACCACTCTAGTCTCTTTTAAGTAAAGAATATAGGATTCATACAGTGTTTCATGTGATCTTAACTCGAATTAAGGATTACCCAGATCTTGTCTACCTTTGCTACACTATGAACTGACTTGGAGAATCTCTTTGAGCTGTTCTAAACCAGTTCTCATCTGTTTACAGTCATTTTCTCTGAATTATCCATGTTTTCATGTAGTTTCCTATATTCTGCCTTCTGGTACAAGTATAATCTTTGCCCACTTTATCAAACAACTTCCTACACACTGTTATGAACAGAGGCAGCTCGGGAACATTGTCTCTCAACTGTGTTACAGAGTGTAGTACTACATTTCAGTGAAGTGTAAGGCTTTCCAAAGATGCCGAATGTGTTTCTTTCTCTATTTCAATGGTATTCTGCCTTGTATAACACACATTTACCACTCTAGTCTCTTTTAAGTAAACAATACAGGATTCATACAGTGTTTCATGTGATCTTAACTCGAATTAAGGATTTCCCGGATCTTAGCTACCTTTTCTACACTAAGAACTGACTTGGAGAATCTCTTTGCGCTGTTCTAAACTAGTTCTCATCTGTTTACAGTCATTTTCTCTGAATTATCCATGTTTTCATGTAGTTTCCTATATTCTTCCTTCTGGTCCAAGTATAAGCTTTCCCCACTTTATCAAACAACTTCCTACACACTGTTATGAACAGAGGCAGCTCCGGAACATTGTCTCTCAACTGTGTTACAGAGTGTAGTACTACATTTCAGTGAAGTGTAAGGCTTTCCAAAGCTGCCGAATGTGTTTCTTTCTCTATTTCAATGGTATTCTGCCTTGTATAACACACATTTACCACTCTAGTCTCTTTTAAGTAAACAATACAGGATTCATACCGTGTTTCATGTGATCTTAACTCGAATTAAGGATTTCCCGGATCTTAACTACCTTTTCTACACTAAGAACTGACTTGGGCAATCTCTTTCAGCTCTTCTAAACGAGTTCTCATCTGTTTACAGTCATTTTCTCTGAATTATCCATGTTTTCTTACAGTTTCTTATATTCTGCCTTCTGGTCCAAGTATAAGCTTTCCCCACTTTATCAAACAACTTCCTACACACTGTTATGAACAGAGGCAGCTCGGGAACATTGTCTCTCAACTGTGTTACAGAGTGTATTCCTACATTTCAGTGAAGTGTAAGGCTTTCCAAAGCTGCCGAATGTGTTTCTTCCTCTATTTCAATGGTATTCTGCCTTGTATAACACACATTTACCACTCTAGTCTCTTTTAAGTAAAGAATATAGGACTCATACAGTGTTTCATGTGATCTTAACTCGAATTAAGGATTACCCAGATCTTGTCTACCTTTGCTACACTATGAACTGACTTGGAGAATCTCTTTGAGCTGTTCTAAACCAGTTCTCATCTGTTTACAGTCATTTTCTCTGAATTATCCATGTTTTCATGTAGTTTCCTATATTCTGCCTTCTGGTACAAGTATAATCTTTGCCCACTTTATCAAACAACTTCCTACACACTGTTATGAACAGAGGCAGCTCGGGAACATTGTCTCTCAACTGTGTTACAGAGTGTAGTACTACATTTCAGTGAAGTGTAAGGCTTTCCAAAGCTGCCGAATGTGTTTCTTTCTCTATTTCAATGGTATTCTGCCTTGTATAACACACATTTACCACTCTAGTCTCTTTTAAGTAAACAATACAGGATTCATACCGTGTTTCATGTGATCTTAACTCGAATTAAGGATTTCCCGGATCTTAACTACCTTTTCTACACTAAGAACTGACTTGGGCAATCTCTTTCAGCTGTTCTAAACGAGTTCTCATCTGTTTACAGTCATTTTCTCTGAATTATCCATGTTTTCTTACAGTTTCTTATATTCTGCCTTCTGGTACAAGTATAATCTTTGCCCACTTTATCAAACAACTTCCTACACACTGTTATGAACTGAGGCAGCTCGGGAACATTGTCTCTCAACTGTGTTATAGAGTGTAGTACTACATTTCAGTGAAGTGTAAGGCCTTCCAAAGCTGCTGAACGTGTTTCTTTCACTATTTCAATGGTATTCTGCTTTGTATAACACACATTTACCACTCTAGTCTCTTTTAAGTAAACAGTACAGGATTCATACAGTGTTTCATGTGATCTTAACTCGAATTAAGGATTTCCCGGATCTTAGCTACCTTTTCTACACTAAGAACTGACTTGGAGAATCTCTTTGAGCTGTTCTAAACCAGTTCTCATCTGTTTACAGTCATTATCTCTGAATTATCCATGTTTTCATGTAGTTTCCTATATTATTCCTTCTGGTCCAAGTATAAGCTTTCCCCACTTTATCAAACAACTTCCTACACACTGTTATGAACAGAGGCAGCTCGGGAACATTGTCTCTCAACTGTGTTACAGAGTGTATTCCTACATTTCAGTGAAGTGTAAGGCTTTCCAAAGCTGCCGAATGTGTTTCTTCCTCTATTTCAATGGTATTCTGCCTTGTATAACACACATTTACCACTCTAGTCTCTTTTAAGTAAAGAATATAGGATTCATACAGTGTTTCATGTGATCTTAACTCGAATTAAGGATTACCCAGATCTTGTCTACCTTTGCTACACTATGAACTGACTTGGAGAATCTCTTTGAGCTGTTCTAAACCAGTTCTCATCTGTTTACAGTCATTTTCTCTGAATTATCCATGTTTTCATGTAGTTTCCTATATTCTGCCTTCTGGTACAAGTATAATCTTTGCCCACTTTATCAAACAACTTCCTACACACTGTTATGAACAGAGGCAGCTCGGGAACATTGTCTCTCAACTGTGTTACAGAGTGTAGTACTACATTTCAGTGAAGTGTAAGGCTTTCCAAAGATGCCGAATGTGTTTCTTTCTCTATTTCAATGGTATTCTGCCTTGTATAACACACATTTACCACTCTAGTCTCTTTTAAGTAAACAATACAGGATTCATACAGTGTTTCATGTGATCTTAACTCGAATTAAGGATTTCCCGGATCTTAGCTACCTTTTCTACACTAAGAACTGACTTGGAGAATCTCTTTGCGCTGTTCTAAACTAGTTCTCATCTGTTTACAGTCATTTTCTCTGAATTATCCATGTTTTCATGTAGTTTCCTATATTCTTCCTTCTGGTCCAAGTATAAGCTTTCCCCACTTTATCAAACAACTTCCTACACACTGTTATGAACAGAGGCAGCTCCGGAACATTGTCTCTCAACTGTGTTACAGAGTGTAGTACTACATTTCAGTGAAGTGTAAGGCTTTCCAAAGCTGCCGAATGTGTTTCTTTCTCTATTTCAATGGTATTCTGCCTTGTATAACACACATTTACCACTCTAGTCTCTTTTAAGTAAACAATACAGGATTCATACCGTGTTTCATGTGATCTTAACTCGAATTAAGGATTTCCCGGATCTTAACTACCTTTTCTACACTAAGAACTGACTTGGGCAATCTCTTTCAGCTCTTCTAAACGAGTTCTCATCTGTTTACAGTCATTTTCTCTGAATTATCCATGTTTTCTTACAGTTTCTTATATTCTGCCTTCTGGTACAAGTATAATCTTTGCCCACTTTATCAAACAACTTCCTACACACTGTTATGAACTGAGGCAGCTCGGGAACATTGTCTCTCAACTGTGTTATAGAGTGTAGTACTACATTTCAGTGAAGTGTAAGGCCTTCCAAAGCTGCTGAACGTGTTTCTTTCACTATTTCAATGGTATTCTGCTTTGTATAACACACATTTACCACTCTAGTCTCTTTTAAGTAAACAGTACAGGATTCATACAGTGTTTCATGTGGTCTTAACTCGAATTAAGGATTTCCCGGATCTTAGCTACCTTTTCTACACTAAGAACTGACTTGGAGAATCTCTTTGAGCTGTTCTAAACCAGTTCTCATCTGTTTACAGTCATTATCTCTGAATTATCCATGTTTTCATGTAGTTTCCTATATTCTTCCTTCTGGTCCAAGTATAAGCTTTCCCCACTTTATCAAACAACTTCCTACACACTGTTATGAACAGAGGCAGCTCGGGAACATTGTCTCTCAACTGTGTTACAGAGTGTATTCCTACATTTCAGTGAAGTGTAAGGCTTTCCAAAGCTGCCGAATGTGTTTCTTCCTCTATTTCAATGGTATTCTGCCTTGTATAACACACATTTACCACTCTAGTCTCTTTTAAGTAAAGAATATAGGATTCATACAGTGTTTCATGTGATCTTAACTCGAATTAAGGATTACCCAGATCTTGTCTACCTTTGCTACACTATGAACTGACTTGGAGAATCTCTTTGAGCTGTCCTAAACCAGTTCTCATCTGTTTACAGTCATTTTCTCTGAATTATCCATGTTTTCATGTAGTTTCCTATATTCTGACTTCTGGTACAAGTATAATCTTTGCCCACTTTATCAAACAACTTCCTACACACTGTTATGAACAGAGGCAGCTCGGGAACATTGTCTCTCAACTGTGTTACAGAGTGTAGTACTACATTTCAGTGAAGTGTAAGGCCTTCCAAAGCTGCCGAATGTGTTTCTTTCTCTATTTCAATGGTATTCTGCCTTGTATAACACACATTTACCACTCTAGTCTCTTTTAAGTAAACAATACAGGATTCATACAGTGTTTCATGTGATCTTAACTCGAATTAAGGATTTCCCGGATCTTAGCTACCTTTTCTACACTAAGAACTGACTTGGAGAATCTCTTTGCGCTGTTCTAAACTAGTTCTCATCTGTTTACAGTCATTTTCTCTGAATTATCCATGTTTTCATGTAGTTTCCTATATTCTTCCTTCTGGTCCAAGTATAAGCTTTCCCCACTTTATCAAACAACTTCCTACACACTTTTATGAACAGAGGCAGCTCGGGAACATTGTCTCTCAACTGTGTTACAGAGTGTATTCCTACATTTCAGTGAAGTGTAAGGCTTTCCAAAGCTGCCGAATGTGTTTCTTCCTCTATTTCAATGGTATTCTGCCTTGTATAACACACATTTACCACTCTAGTCTCTTTTAAGTAAAGAATATAGGATTCATACAGTGTTTCATGTGATCTTAACTCGAATTAAGGATTACCCAGATCTTGTCTACCTTTGCTACACTATGAACTGACTTGGAGAATCTCTTTGAGCTGTTCTAAACCAGTTCTCATCTGTTTACAGTCATTTTCTCTGAATTATCCATGTTTTCATGTAGTTTCCTATATTCTGCCTTCTGGTACAAGTATAATCTTTGCCCACTTTATCAAACAACTTCCTACACACTGTTATGAACAGAGGCAGCTCGGGAACATTGTCTCTCAACTGTGTTACAGAGTGTAGTACTACATTTCAGTGAAGTGTAAGGCTTTCCAAAGCTGCCGAATGTGTTTCTTTCTCTATTTCAATGGTATTCTGCCTTGTATAACACACATTTACCACTCTAGTCTCTTTTAAGTAAACAATACAGGATTCATACCGTGTTTCATGTGATCTTAACTCGAATTAAGGATTTCCCGGATCTTAACTACCTTTTCTACACTAAGAACTGACTTGGGCAATCTCTTTCAGCTGTTCTAAACGAGTTCTCATCTGTTTACAGTCATTTTCTCTGAATTATCCATGTTTTCTTACAGTTTCTTATATTCTGCCTTCTGGTACAAGTATAATCTTTGCCCACTTTATCAAACAACTTCCTACACACTGTTATGAACTGAGGCAGCTCGGGAACATTGTCTCTCAACTGTGTTATAGAGTGTAGTACTACATTTCAGTGAAGTGTAAGGCCTTCCAAAGCTGCTGAACGTGTTTCTTTCACTATTTCAATGGTATTCTGCTTTGTATAACACACATTTACCACTCTAGTCTCTTTTAAGTAAACAGTACAGGATTCATACAGTGTTTCATGTGATCTTAACTCGAATTAAGGATTTCCCGGATCTTAGCTACCTTTTCTACACTAAGAACTGACTTGGAGAGTCTCTTTGAGCTGTTCTAAACCAGTTCTCATCTGTTTACAGTCATTATCTCTGAATTATCCATGTTTTCATGTAGTTTCCTATATTCTTCCTTCTGGTCCAAGTATAAGCTTTCCCCACTTTATCAAACAACTTCCTACACACTGTTATGAACAGAGGCAGCTCGGGAACATTGTCTCTCCACTGTGTTACAGAGTGTATTCCTACATTTCAGTGAAGTGTAAGGCTTTCCAAAGCTGCCGAATGTGTTTCTTCCTCTATTTCAATGGTATTCTGCCTTGTATAACACACATTTACCACTCTAGTCTCTTTTAAGTAAAGAATATAGGACTCATACAGTGTTTCATGTGATCTTAACTCGAATTAAGGATTACCCAGATCTTGTCTACCTTTGCTACACTATGAACTGACTTGGAGAATCTCTTTGAGCTGTTCTAAACCAGTTCTCATCTGTTTACAGTCATTTTCTCTGAATTATCCATGTTTTCATGTAGTTTCCTATATTCTGCCTTCTGGTACAAGTATAATCTTTGCCCACTTTATCAAACAACTTCCTACACACTGTTATGAACAGAGGCAGCTCGGGAACATTGTCTCTCAACTGTGTTACAGAGTGTAGTACTACATTTCAGTGAAGTGTAAGGCTTTCCAAAGCTGCCGAATGTGTTTCTTTCTCTATTTCAATGGTATTCTGCCTTGTATAACACACATTTACCACTCTAGTCTCTTTTAAGTAAACAATACAGGATTCATACCGTGTTTCATGTGATCTTAACTCGAATTAAGGATTTCCCGGATCTTAACTACCTTTTCTACACTAAGAACTGACTTGGGCAATCTCTTTCAGCTGTTCTAAACGAGTTCTCATCTGTTTACAGTCATTTTCTCTGAATTATCCATGTTTTCTTACAGTTTCTTATATTCTGCCTTCTGGTACAAGTATAATCTTTGCCCACTTTATCAAACAACTTCCTACACACTGTTATGAACTGAGGCAGCTCGGGAACATTGTCTCTCAACTGTGTTATAGAGTGTAGTACTACATTTCAGTGAAGTGTAAGGCCTTCCAAAGCTGCTGAACGTGTTTCTTTCACTATTTCAATGGTATTCTGCTTTGTATAACACACATTTACCACTCTAGTCTCTTTTAAGTAAACAGTACAGGATTCATACAGTGTTTCATGTGATCTTAACTCGAATTAAGGATTTCCCGGATCTTAGCTACCTTTTCTACACTAAGAACTGACTTGGAGAGTCTCTTTGAGCTGTTCTAAACCAGTTCTCATCTGTTTACAGTCATTATCTCTGAATTATCCATGTTTTCATGTAGTTTCCTATATTCTTCCTTCTGGTCCAAGTATAAGCTTTCCCCACTTTATCAAACAACTTCCTACACACTGTTATGAACAGAGGCAGCTCGGGAACATTGTCTCTCCACTGTGTTACAGAGTGTATTCCTACATTTCAGTGAAGTGTAAGGCTTTCCAAAGCTGCCGAATGTGTTTCTTCCTCTATTTCAATGGTATTCTGCCTTGTATAACACACATTTACCACTCTAGTCTCTTTTAAGTAAAGAATATAGGACTCATACAGTGTTTCATGTGATCTTAACTCGAATTAAGGATTACCCAGATCTTGTCTACCTTTGCTACACTATGAACTGACTTGGAGAATCTCTTTGAGCTGTTCTAAACCAGTTCTCATCTGTTTACAGTCATTTTCTCTGAATTATCCATGTTTTCATGTAGTTTCCTATATTCTGCCTTCTGGTACAAGTATAATCTTTGCCCACTTTATCAAACAACTTCCTACACACTGTTATGAACAGAGGCAGCTCGGGAACATTGTCTCTCAACTGTGTTACAGAGTGTAGTACTACATTTCAGTGAAGTGTAAGGCTTTCCAAAGCTGCCGAATGTGTTTCTTTCTCTATTTCAATGGTATTCTGCCTTGTATAACACACATTTACCACTCTAGTCTCTTTTAAGTAAACAATACAGGATTCATACCGTGTTTCATGTGATCTTAACTCGAATTAAGGATTTCCCGGATCTTAACTACCTTTTCTACACTAAGAACTGACTTGGGCAATCTCTTTCAGCTGTTCTAAACGAGTTCTCATCTGTTTACAGTCATTTTCTCTGAATTATCCATGTTTTCTTACAGTTTCTTATATTCTGCCTTCTGGTACAAGTATAATCTTTGCCCACTTTATCAAACAACTTCCTACACACTGTTATGAACTGAGGCAGCTCGGGAACATTGTCTCTCAACTGTGTTATAGAGTGTAGTACTACATTTCAGTGAAGTGTAAGGCCTTCCAAAGCTGCTGAACGTGTTTCTTTCACTATTTCAATGGTATTCTGCTTTGTATAACACACATTTACCACTCTAGTCTCTTTTAAGTAAACAGTACAGGATTCATACAGTGTTTCATGTGATCTTAACTCGAATTAAGGATTTCCCGGATCTTAGCTACCTTTTCTACACTAAGAACTGACTTGGAGAATCTCTTTGAGCTGTTCTAAACCAGTTCTCATCTGTTTACAGTCATTATCTCTGAATTATCCATGTTTTCATGTAGTTTCCTATATTATTCCTTCTGGTCCAAGTATAAGCTTTCCCCACTTTATCAAACAACTTCCTACACACTGTTATGAACAGAGGCAGCTCGGGAACATTGTCTCTCAACTGTGTTACAGAGTGTATTCCTACATTTCAGTGAAGTGTAAGGCTTTCCAAAGCTGCCGAATGTGTTTCTTCCTCTATTTCAATGGTATTCTGCCTTGTATAACACACATTTACCACTCTAGTCTCTTTTAAGTAAAGAATATAGGATTCATACAGTGTTTCATGTGATCTTAACTCGAATTAAGGATTACCCAGATCTTGTCTACCTTTGCTACACTATGAACTGACTTGGAGAATCTCTTTGAGCTGTTCTAAACCAGTTCTCATCTGTTTACAGTCATTTTCTCTGAATTATCCATGTTTTCATGTAGTTTCCTATATTCTGCCTTCTGGTACAAGTATAATCTTTGCCCACTTTATCAAACAACTTCCTACACACTGTTATGAACAGAGGCAGCTCGGGAACATTGTCTCTCAACTGTGTTACAGAGTGTAGTACTACATTTCAGTGAAGTGTAAGGCTTTCCAAAGATGCCGAATGTGTTTCTTTCTCTATTTCAATGGTATTCTGCCTTGTATAACACACATTTACCACTCTAGTCTCTTTTAAGTAAACAATACAGGATTCATACAGTGTTTCATGTGATCTTAACTCGAATTAAGGATTTCCCGGATCTTAGCTACCTTTTCTACACTAAGAACTGACTTGGAGAATCTCTTTGCGCTGTTCTAAACTAGTTCTCATCTGTTTACAGTCATTTTCTCTGAATTATCCATGTTTTCATGTAGTTTCCTATATTCTTCCTTCTGGTCCAAGTATAAGCTTTCCCCACTTTATCAAACAACTTCCTACACACTGTTATGAACAGAGGCAGCTCCGGAACATTGTCTCTCAACTGTGTTACAGAGTGTAGTACTACATTTCAGTGAAGTGTAAGGCTTTCCAAAGCTGCCGAATGTGTTTCTTTCTCTATTTCAATGGTATTCTGCCTTGTATAACACAGATTTACCACTCTAGTCTCTTTTAAGTAAACAATACAGGATTCATACCGTGTTTCATGTGATCTTAACTCGAATTAAGGATTTCCCGGATCTTAACTACCTTTTCTACACTAAGAACTGACTTGGGCAATCTCTTTCAGCTCTTCTAAACGAGTTCTCATCTGTTTACAGTCATTTTCTCTGAATTATCCATGTTTTCTTACAGTTTCTTATATTCTGCCTTCTGGTACAAGTATAATCTTTGCCCACTTTATCAAACAACTTCCTACACACTGTTATGAACTGAGGCAGCTCGGGAACATTGTCTCTCAACTGTGTTATAGAGTGTAGTACTACATTTCAGTGAAGTGTAAGGCCTTCCAAAGCTGCTGAACGTGTTTCTTTCACTATTTCAATGGTATTCTGCTTTGTATAACACACATTTACCACTCTAGTCTCTTTTAAGTAAACAGTACAGGATTCATACAGTGTTTCATGTGGTCTTAACTCGAATTAAGGATTTCCCGGATCTTAGCTACCTTTTCTACACTAAGAACTGACTTGGAGAATCTCTTTGAGCTGTTCTAAACCAGTTCTCATCTGTTTACAGTCATTATCTCTGAATTATCCATGTTTTCATGTAGTTTCCTATATTCTTCCTTCTGGTCCAAGTATAAGCTTTCCCCACTTTATCAAACAACTTCCTACACACTGTTATGAACAGAGGCAGCTCGGGAACATTGTCTCTCAACTGTGTTACAGAGTGTATTCCTACATTTCAGTGAAGTGTAAGGCTTTCCAAAGCTGCCGAATGTGTTTCTTCCTCTATTTCAATGGTATTCTGCCTTGTATAACACACATTTACCACTCTAGTCTCTTTTAAGTAAAGAATATAGGATTCATACAGTGTTTCATGTGATCTTAACTCGAATTAAGGATTACCCAGATCTTGTCTACCTTTGCTACACTATGAACTGACTTGGAGAATCTCTTTGAGCTGTCCTAAACCAGTTCTCATCTGTTTACAGTCATTTTCTCTGAATTATCCATGTTTTCATGTAGTTTCCTATATTCTGACTTCTGGTACAAGTATAATCTTTGCCCACTTTATCAAACAACTTCCTACACACTGTTATGAACAGAGGCAGCTAGGGAACATTGTCTCTCAACTGTGTTACAGAGTGTAGTACTACATTTCAGTGAAGTGTAAGGCCTTCCAAAGCTGCCGAATGTGTTTCTTTCTCTATTTCAATGGTATTCTGCCTTGTATAACACACATTTACCACTCTAGTCTCTTTTAAGTAAACAATACAGGATTCATACAGTGTTTCATGTGATCTTAACTCGAATTAAGGATTTCCCGGATCTTAGCTACCTTTTCTACACTAAGAACTGACTTGGAGAATCTCTTTGCGCTGTTCTAAACTAGTTCTCATCTGTTTACAGTCATTTTCTCTGAATTATCCATGTTTTCATGTAGTTTCCTATATTCTTCCTTCTGGTCCAAGTATAAGCTTTCCCCACTTTATCAAACAACTTCCTACACACTTTTATGAACAGAGGCAGCTCGGGAACATTGTCTCTCAACTGTGTTACAGAGTGTATTCCTACATTTCAGTGAAGTGTAAGGCTTTCCAAAGCTGCCGAATGTGTTTCTTCCTCTATTTCAATGGTATTCTGCCTTGTATAACACACATTTACCACTCTAGTCTCTTTTAAGTAAAGAATATAGGATTCATACAGTGTTTCATGTGATCTTAACTCGAATTAAGGATTACCCAGATCTTGTCTACCTTTGCTACACTATGAACTGACTTGGAGAATCTCTTTGAGCTGTTCTAAACCAGTTCTCATCTGTTTACAGTCATTTTCTCTGAATTATCCATGTTTTCATGTAGTTTCCTATATTCTGCCTTCTGGTACAAGTATAATCTTTGCCCACTTTATCAAACAACTTCCTACACACTGTTATGAACAGAGGCAGCTCGGGAACATTGTCTCTCAACTGTGTTACAGAGTGTAGTACTACATTTCAGTGAAGTGTAAGGCTTTCCAAAGATGCCGAATGTGTTTCTTTCTCTATTTCAATGGTATTCTGCCTTGTATAACACACATTTACCACTCTAGTCTCTTTTAAGTAAACAATACAGGATTCATACAGTGTTTCATGTGATCTTAACTCGAATTAAGGATTTCCCGGATCTTAGCTACCTTTTCTACACTAAGAACTGACTTGGAGAATCTCTTTGCGCTGTTCAAAACTAGTTCTCATCTGTTTACAGTCATTTTCTCTGAATTATCCATGTTTTCATGTAGTTTCCTATATTCTTCCTTCTGGTCCAAGTATAAGCTTTCCCCACTTTATCAAACAACTTCCTACACACTGTTATGAACAGAGGCAGCTCCGGAACATTGTCTCTCAACTGTGTTACAGAGTGTAGTACTACATTTCAGTGAAGTGTAAGGCTTTCCAAAGCTGCCGAATGTGTTTCTTTCTCTATTTCAATGGTATTCTGCCTTGTATAACACACATTTACCACTCTAGTCTCTTTTAAGTAAACAATACAGGATTCATACCGTGTTTCATGTGATCTTAACTCGAATTAAGGATTTCCCGGATCTTAACTACCTTTTCTACACTAAGAACTGACTTGGGCAATCTCTTTCAGCTCTTCTAAACGAGTTCTCATCTGTTTACAGTCATTTTCTCTGAATTATCCATGTTTTCTTACAGTTTCTTATATTCTGCCTTCTGGTACAAGTATAATCTTTGCCCACTTTATCAAACAACTTCCTACACACTGTTATGAACTGAGGCAGCTCGGGAACATTGTCTCTCAACTGTGTTATAGAGTGTAGTACTACATTTCAGTGAAGTGTAAGGCCTTCCAAAGCTGCTGAACGTGTTTCTTTCACTATTTCAATGGTATTCTGCTTTGTATAACACACATTTACCACTCTAGTCTCTTTTAAGTAAACAGTACAGGATTCATACAGTGTTTCATGTGATCTTAACTCGAATTAAGGATTTCCCGGATCTTAGCTACCTTTTCTACACTAAGAACTGACTTGGAGAATCTCTTTGAGCTGTTCTAAACCAGTTCTCATCTGTTTACAGTCATTATCTCTGAATTATCCATGTTTTCATGTAGTTTCCTATATTCTTCCTTCTGGTCCAAGTATAAGCTTTCCCCACTTTATCAAACAACTTCCTACACACTGTTATGAACAGAGGCAGCTCGGGAACATTGTCTCTCAACTGTGTTACAGAGTGTATTCCTACATTTCAGTGAAGTGTAAGGCTTTCCAAAGCTGCCGAATGTGTTTCTTCCTCTATTTCAATGGTATTCTGCCTTGTATAACACACATTTACCACTCTAGTCTCTTTTAAGTAAAGAATATAGGATTCATACAGTGTTTCATGTGATCTTAACTCGAATTAAGGATTACCCAGATCTTGTCTACCTTTGCTACACTATGAACTGACTTGGAGAATCTCTTTGAGCTGTCCTAAACCAGTTCTCATCTGTTTACAGTCATTTTCTCTGAATTATCCATGTTTTCATGTAGTTTCCTATATTCTGACTTCTGGTACAAGTATAATCTTTGCCCACTTTATCAAACAACTTCCTACACACTGTTATGAACAGAGGCAGCTCGGGAACATTGTCTCTCAACTGTGTTACAGAGTGTAGTACTACATTTCAGTGAAGTGTAAGGCCTTCCAAAGCTGCCGAATGTGTTTCTTTCTCTATTTCAATGGTATTCTGCCTTGTATAACACACATTTACCACTCTAGTCTCTTTTAAGTAAACAATACAGGATTCATACAGTGTTTCATGTGATCTTAACTCGAATTAAGGATTTCCCGGATCTTAGCTACCTTTTCTACACTAAGAACTGACTTGGAGAATCTCTTTGCGCTGTTCTAAACTAGTTCTCATCTGTTTACAGTCATTTTCTCTGAATTATCCATGTTTTCATGTAGTTTCCTATATTCTTCCTTCTGGTCCAAGTATAAGCTTTCCCCACTTTATCAAACAACTTCCTACACACTTTTATGAACAGAGGCAGCTCCGGAACATTGTCTCTCAACTGTGTTACAGAGTGTAGTACTACATTTCAGTGAAGTGTAAGGCTTTCCAAAGCTGCCGAATGTGTTTCTTTCTCTATTTCAATGGTATTCTGCCTTGTATAACACACATTTACCACTAAAGTCTCTTTTAAGTAAAGAATACAGGATTCATACAGTGTTTCATGTGATCTTAACTCGAATTAAGGATTTCCCGGATCTTAGCTACCTTTTCTACACTAAGAACTGACTTGGAGAATCTGTTTGAGCTGTTCTAAACCAGTTCTCATCTGTTTACAGTCAGTTTCTCTGAATTATCCATGTTTTCATACAATTTCTTATATTCTGCCTTCTGGTACAAGTATAATCTTTGCCCACTTTATCAAACAACTTCCTACACACTGTTATGAACAGAGGCAGCTCGGGAACATTGTCTCTCAACTGTGTTACAGAGTGTATTCCTACATTTCAGTGAAGTGTAAGGCTTTCCAAAGCTGCCGAATGTGTTTCTTCCTCTATTTCAATGGTATTCTGCCTTGTATAACACACATTTACCACTCTAGTCTCTTTTAAGTAAACAATACAGGATTCATACAGTGTTTCATGTGATCTTAACTCGAATTAAGGATTTCCCGGATCTTAACTACCTTTTCTACACTAAGAACTGACTTGGGCTATCTCTTTCAGCTGTTCTAAATGAGTTCTCATCTGTTTACAGTCAGTTTCTCTGAATTATCCATGTTTTCATACATTTTCTTATATTCTGCCTTCTGGTACAAGTATAATCTTTGCCCACTTTATCAAACAACTTCCTACACAATGTTATGAACTGAGGCAGATCGGGAACATTGTCTCTCAACTGTGTTATAGAGTGTAGTACTACATTTCAGTGAAGTGTAAGGCCTTCCAAAGCTGCTGAACGTGTTTCTTTCACTATTTCAATGGTATTCTTCCTTGTATAACACACATTTACCACTCTAGTCTCTTTTAAGTAAACAATACAGGATTCATACAGTGTTTCATGTGATCTTAACTCCAATTAAGGATTTCCCGGATCTTAGCTACCATTTCTACACTAAGAACTGACTTGGGCAATCTCTTTCAGCTGTTCTAAACCAGTTCTCAACTGTTTACAGTCAGTTTCTCTGAATTATCCATGTTTTCATACAGTTTCTTATATTCTGCCTTCTGGTACAAGTATAATCTTTGCCCACTTTATCAAACAACTTCCTACACACTGTTATGAACAGAGGCAGCTCGGGAACATTGTCTCTCAACTGTGTTATAGAGTGTAGTACTACATTTCAGTGAAGTGTAAGGCCTTCCAAAGCTGCTGAACGTGTTTCTTTCACTATTTCAATGGTATTCTTCCTTGTATAACACACATTTACCACTCTAGTCTCTTTTAAGTAAACAATACAGGATTCATACAGTGTTTCATGTGATCTTAACTCGAATTAAGGATTTCCCGGATCATAGCTACCTTTTCTACACTAAGAACTGACTTGGGCAATCTCTTTCAGCTGTTCTAAACCAGTTCTCATCTGTTTACAGTCATTATCTCTGAATTATCCAAGTTTTCATGTAGTTTCCTATATTCTTCCTTCTGGTCCAAGTATAAGCTTTCCCCACTTTATCAAACAACTTCCTACTCACTGTTATGAACAGAGGCAGCTCGGGAACATTGTCTCTCAACTGTGTTACAGAGTGTATTCCTACATTTCAGTGAAGTGTAAGGCTTTCCAAAGCTGCCGAATGTGTTTCTTCCTCTATTTCAATGGTATTCTGCCTTGTATAACACACATTTACCACTCTAGTCTCTTTTAAGTAAACAATACAGGATTCATACAGTGTTTCATGTGATCTTAACTCGAATTAAGGATTTCCCGGATCTTAACTACCTTTTCTACACTAAGAACTGACTTGGGCAATCTCTTTCAGCTGTTCTAAACAAGTTCTCATCTGTTTACAGTCAGTTTCTCTGAATTATCCATGTTTTCATACAGTTTCTGATATTCTGCCTTCTGGTACAAGTATAATCTTTGCCCACTTTATCAAACAACTTCCTACACAATGTTATGAACTGAGGCAGATTGGGAACATTGTCTCTCAACTGTGTTATAGATTGTAGTACTACATTTCAGTGAAGTGTAAGGCCTTCCAAAGCTGCCGAACGTGTTTCTTTCACTATTTCAATGGTATTCTGCCTTGTATAACACACATTTTCCACTCTAGTCTCTTTTAAGTAAACAATACAGGATTCATACAGTGTTTCATGTGATCTTAACTCGAATTAAGGATTTCCCGGATCTTAGCTACCTTTTCTACACTAAGAACTGACTTGGAGAATCTCTTTGAGCTGTTCTAAACCAGTTCTCATCTGTTTACAGTCATTATCTCTGAATTATCAATGTTTTCATGTAGTTTCCTATATTCTTCCTTCTGGTCCAAGAATAAGCTTTCCCCACTTTATCAAACAACTTCCTACTCACTGTTATGAACAGAGGCAGCTCGGGAACATTGTCTCTCAACTGTGTTACAGAGTGTATTCCTGCATTTCAGTGAAGTGTAAGGCTTTCCAAAGCTGCCGAATGTGTTTCTTCCTCTATTTCAATGGTATTCTGCCTTGTATAACACACATTTACCACTCTAGTCTCTTTTAAGTAAACAATACAGGATTCATACAGTGTTTCATGTGATCTTAACTCGAATTAAGGATTTCCCGGATCTTAACTACCTTTTCTACACTAAGAACGGACTTGGCCAATCTCTTTCAGCTGTTCTAAACGAGTTCTCATCTGTTTATAGTCAGTTTCTCTGAATTATCCATGTTTTCATACAGTTTCTTATATTCTGCCTTCTGGTACAAGTATAATCTTTGCCCACTTTACCAAACAACTTCCTACACAATGTTATGAACTGAGGCAGCTCGGGAACATTGTCTCTCAACTGTGTTATAGAGTGTAGTACTACATTTCAGTGAAGTGTAAGGCCTTCCAAAGCTGCCGAACGTGTTTCTTTCACTATTTCAATGGTATTCTGCCTTGTATAACACACATTTTCCACTCTAGTCTCTTTTAAGTAAACAATACAGGATTCATACAGTGTTTCATGTGATCTTAACTCGAATTAAGGATTTCCCGGATCTTAACTACCTTTTCTACACTAAGAACTGACTTGGGCAATCTCTTTCAGCTGTTCTAAACGAGTTCTCATCTGTTTACAGTCAGTTTCTCTGAATTATCCATGTTTTCATACAGTTTCTTATATTCTGCCTTCTGGTACAAGTATAATCTTTGCCCACTTTATCACACAACTTCCTACACACTGTTATGAACAGAGGCAGCTCGGGAACATTGTCTCTCAACTGTGTTACAGAGTGTACTACTACATTTCAGTCAAGTGTAAGGCTTTCCAAAGCTGCCGAATGTGTTTCTTTCTCTATTTCAATGGTATTCTGCCTTGTATAACACACATTTACCACTAAAGTCTCTTTTAAGTAAAGAATACAGGATTCATACAGTGTTTCATGTGATCTTAACTCGAATTAAGGATTTCCCGGATCTTAGCTACCTTTTCTACACTAAGAACTGACTTGGAGAATCTCTTTGAGCTGTTCTAAACCAGTTCTCATCTGTTTACAGTCAGTTTCTCTGAATTATCCATGTTTTCATACAGTTTCTTATATTCTGCCTTCTGGTACAAGTATAATCTTTGCCCACTTTATCACACAACTTCCTACACACTGTTATGAACAGAGGCAGCTCGGGAACATTGTCTCTCAACTGTGTTACAGAGTGTACTACTACATTTCAGTCAAGTGTAAGGCTTTCCAAAGCTGCCGAATGTGTTTCTTTCTCTATTTCAATGGTATTCTGCCTTGTATAACACACATTTACCACTAAAGTCTCTTTTAAGTAAAGAATACAGGATTCATACAGTGTTTCATGTGATCTTAACTCGAATTAAGGATTTCCCGGATCTTAGCTACCTTTTCTACACTAAGAACTGACTTGGAGAATCTCTTTGAGCTGTTCTAAACCAGTTATCATCTGTTTACAGTCAGTTTCTCTGAATTATCCATGTTTTCATACAGTTTCTTATATTCTGCCTTCTGGTACAAGTATAATCTTTGCCCACTTTATCAAACAACTTCCTACACACTGTTATGAACTGAGGCAGCTCGGGAACATTGTCTCTCAACTGTGTTATAGAGTGTAGTACTACATTTCAGTGAAGTGTAAGGCCTTCCAAAGCTGCTGAACGTGTTTCTTTCACTATTTCAATGGTATTCTTCCTTGTATAACACACATTTACCACTCTAGTCTCTTTTAAGTAAACAATACAGGATTCATACAGTGTTTCATGTGATCTTAACTCGAATTAAGGATTTCCCGGATCTTAGCTACCTTTTCAACACTAAGAACTGACTTGGAGAATCTCTTTGAGCTGTTCTAAACCAGTTCTCATCTGTTTACAGTCATTATCTCTGAATTATCCAAGTTTTCATGTAGTTTCCTATATTCTTCCTTCTGGTCCAAGTATAAGCTTTCCCCACTTTATCAAACAACTTCCTACTCACTGTTATGAACAGAGGCAGCTCGGGAACATTGTCTCTCAACTGTGTTACAGAGTGTATTCCTACATTTCAGTGAAGTGTAAGGCTTTCCAAAGCTGCCGAATGTGTTTCTTCCTCTATTTCAATGGTATTCTGCCTTGTATAACACACATTTACCACTCTAGTCTCTTTTAAGTAAACAATACAGGATTCATACAGTGTTTCATGTGATCTTAACTCGAATTAAGGATTTCCCGGATCTTAACTACCTTTTCTACACTAAGAACTGACTTGGGCAATCTCTTTCAGCTGTTCTAAACGAGTTCTCATCTGTTTACAGTCAGTTTCTCTGAATTATCCATGTTTTCATGTAGTTTCCTATATTCTTCCTTCTGGTCCAAGTATAAGCTTTGCCCACTTTATCACACAACTTCCTACACACTTTTATGAACAGAGGCAGCTCGGGAACATTGTCTCTCAACTGTGTTACAGAGTGTATTCCTACATTTCAGTGTAGTGTAAGGCTTTCCAAAGCTGCCGAATGTGTTTCTTTCTCTATTTCAATGGTATTCTGCCTTGTATAACACACATTTACCACTCTAGTCTCTTTTAAGTAAACAATACAGGATTCATACAGTGTTTCATGTGATCTTAACTCGAATTAAGGATTTCCCGGATCTTAGCTACCTTTTCTACACTAAGAACTGAATTGGAGAATCTCTTTGAGCTGTTCTAAACCAGTTCTCATCTGTTTACAGTCATTATCTCTGAATTATCCATGTTTTCATGTAGTTTCCTATATTCTTCCTTCTGGTCCAAATATAAGCTTTCCCCACTTTATCAAACAACTTCCTACACACTGTTATGAACAGAGGCAGCTCGGGAACATTGTCTCTCAACTGTGTTACAGAGTGTATTCCTACATTTCAGTGTAGTGTAAGGCTTTCCAAAGCTGCCGAATGTGTTTCTTCCTCTATTTCAATGGTATTCTGCCTTGTATAACACACATTTACCACTCTAGTCTCTTTTAAGTAAACAATACAGGATTCATACAGTGTTTCATATGATCTTAACTCGAATTAAGGATTTCCCGGATCTTAACTACCTTTTCTACACTAAGAACCGACTTGGGCAATCTCTTTCAGCTCTTCTAAACCAGTTCTCATCTGTTTACAGTCAGTTTCTCTGAATTATCCATGTTTTCATACAGTTTCTTATATTCTGCCTTCTGGTGCAAGTATAATCTTTGCCCACTTTATAAAACAACTTCCTACACACTGCTATAAACAGAGGCAGCTCGGGAACATTGTCTCTCAACTGTGTTACAGAGTGTACTACTACATTTCAGTCAAGTGTAAGGCTTTCCAAAGCTGCCGAATGTGTTTCTTACTCTATTTCAATGGTATTCTGCCTTGTATAACACACATTTACCACTAAAGTCTCTTTTAAGTAAAGAATACAGGATTCATACAGTGTTTCATGTGATCTTAACTCCAATTAAGGATTTCCCGGATCTTAGCTACCTTTTCTACACTAAGAACTGACTTGGAGAATCTCTTTGAGCTGTTCTAAACCAGTTCTCATCTGTTTACAGTCAGTTTCTCTGAATTATCCATGTTTTCATACAGTTTCTTATATTCTGCCTTCTGGTACAAGTATAATCTTTGCCCACTTTATCAAACAACTTCCTACACACTGTTATGAACTGAGGCAGCTCGGGAACATTGTCTCTCAACTGTGTTATAGAGTGTAGTACTACATTTCAGTGAAGTGTAAGGCCTTCCAAAGCTGCTGAACATGTTTCTTTCACTATTTCAATGGTATTCTTCCTTGTATAACACACATTTACCACTCTAGTCTCTTTTAAGTAAACAATACAGGATTCATACAGTGTTTCATGTGATCTTAACTCGAATTAAGGATTTCCCGGATCTTAGCTACCTTTTCTACACTAAGAACTGACTTGGAGAATCTCTTTGAGCTGTTCTAAACCAGTTCTCATCTGTTTACAGTCATTATCTCTGAATTATCCAAGTTTTCATGTAGTTTCCTATATTCTTCCTTCTGGTCCAAGTATAAGCTTTCCCCACTTTATCAAACAACTTCCTACTCACTGTTATGAACAGAGGCAGCTCGGGAACATTGTCTCTCAACTATGTTACAGAGTGTATTCCTACATTTCAGTGAAGTGTAAGGCTTTCCAAAGCTGCCGAATGTGTTTCTTCCTCTATTTCAACGGTATTCTGCCTTGTATAACACACATTTACCACTCTAGTCTCTTTTAAGTAAACAATACAGGATTCATACAGTGTTTCATGTGATCTTAACTCGAATTAAGGATTTCCCGGATCTTAACTACCTTTTCTACACTAAGAACTGACTTGGGCAATCTCTTTCAGCTGTTCTAAACGAGTTCTCATCTGTTTACAGTCAGTTTCTCTGAATTATCCATGTTTTCATACAGTTTCTTATATTCTGCCTTCTGGTACAAGTATAATCTTTGCCCACTTTATCAAAAAACTTCCTACACAATGTTATGAACTGAGGCAGATCGGGAACATTGTCTCTCAACTGTGTTATAGAGTGTAGTACTACATTTCAGTGAAGTGTAAGGCCTTCCAAAGCTGCCGAACGTGTTTCTTTCACTATTTCAATGGTATTCTGCCTTGTATAACACACATTTTCCACTCTAGTCTCTTTTAAGTAAACAATACAGGATTCATACAGTGTTTCATGTGATCTTAACTCGAATTAAGGATTTCCCGGATCTTAGTTACCTTTTCTACACTAAGAACTGACTTGGAGAATCTCTTTGAGCTGTTCTAAACCAGTTCTCATCTGTTTACAGTCATTATCTCTGAATTATCCATATTTTCATGTAGTTTCCTATATTCTTCCTTCTGGTCCAAGTATAAGCTTTCCCCACTTTATCAAACAACTTCCTACTCACTGTTATGAACAGAGGCAGCTCGGGAACATTGTCTCTCAACTGTGTTACAGAGTGTATTCCTACATTTCAGTGAAGTGTAAGGCTTTCCAAAGCTGCCGAATGTGTTTCTTCCTCTATTTCAATGGTATTCTGCCTTGTATAACACACATTTACCACTCTAGTCTCTTTTAAGTAAACAATACAGGATTCATACAGTGTTTCATGTGATCTTAACTCGAATTAAGGATTTCCCGGATCTTAACTACCTTTTCTACACTAAAAACTGACTTGGGCAATCTCTTTCAGCTGTTCTAAACGAGTTCTCATCTGTTTACAGTCAGTTTCTCTGAATTATCCATGTTTTCATACAGTTTCTTATATTCTGCCTTCTGGTACAAGTATAATCTTTGCCCACTTTATCAAAAAACTTCCTACACAATGTTATGAACTGAGGCAGATCGGGAACATTGTCTCTCAACTGTGTTATAGAGTGTAGTACTACATTTCAGTGAAGTGTAAGGCCTTCCAAAGCTGCCGAACGTGTTTCTTTCACTATTTCAATGGTATTCTGCCTTGTATAACACACATTTTCCACTCTAGTCTCTTTTAAGTAAACAATACAGGATTCATACAGTGTTTCATGTGATCTTAACTCGAATTAAGGATTTCCCGGATCTTAGTTACCTTTTCTACACTAAGAACTGACTTGGAGAATCTCTTTGAGCTGTTCTAAACCAGTTCTCATCTGTTTACAGTCATTATCTCTGAATTATCCATATTTTCATGTAGTTTCCTATATTCTTCCTTCTGGTCCAAGTATAAGCTTTCCCCACTTTATCAAACAACTTCCTACTCACTGTTATGAACAGAGGCAGCTCGGGAACATTGTCTCTCAACTGTGTTACAGAGTGTATTCCTACATTTCAGTGAAGTGTAAGGCTTTCCAAAGCTGCCGAATGTGTTTCTTCCTCTATTTCAATGGTATTCTGCCTTGTATAACACACATTTACCACTCTAGTCTCTTTTAAGTAAACAATACAGGATTCATACAGTGTTTCATGTGATCTTAACTCGAATTAAGGATTTCCCGGATCTTAACTACCTTTTCTACACTAAGAACTGACTTGGGCAATCTCTTTCAGCTGTTCTAAACGAGTTCTCATCTGTTTATAGTCAGTTTCTCTGAATTATCCATGTTTTCATACAGTTTCTTATATTCTGCCTTCTGGTACAAGTATAATCTTTGCCCACTTTACCAAACAACTTCCTACACAATGTTATGAACTGAGGCAGCTCGGGAACATTGTCTCTCAACTGTGTTATAGAGTGTAGTACTATATTTCAGTGAAGTGTAAGGCCTTCCAAAGCTGCGGAACGGGTTTCTTTCTCTATTTCAATGGTATTCTGCCTTGTATAACACACATTTTCCACTCTAGTCTCTTTTAAGTAAACAATACAGGATTCATACAGTGTTTCATGTGATCTTAACTCGAATTAAGGAATTCCCGGATCTTAGCTACCTTTTCTACACTAAGAACTGACTTGGAGAATCTCTTTGAGCTCTTCTAAACCAGTTCTCATCTGTTTACAGTCATTTTCTCTGAATTATCCATGTTTTCATGTAGTTTCCTATATTCTTCATTCTGGTCCAAGTATAAGCTTTGCCCACTTTATCACACAACTTCCTACACACTTTTATGAACAGAGGCAGCTCGGGAACATTGTCTCTCAACTGTGTTACAGAGTGTATTCCTACATTTCAGTGTAGTGTAAGGCTTTCCAAAACTGCCGAATGTGTTTCTTTCTCTATTTCAATGGTATTCTGCCTTGTATAACACACATTTACCACTCTAGTCTCTTTTAAGTAAACAATACAGGATTCATACAGTGTTTCATGTGATCTTAACTCGAATTAAGGATTTCCCGGATCTTAGCTACCTTTTCTACACTAAGAACTGACTTGGAGAATCTCTTTGAGCTGTTCTAAACCAGTTCTCAACTGTTTACAGTCATTATCTCTGAATTATCCATGTTTTCATGTAGTTTCCTATATTCTTCCTTCTGGTCCAAGTATAAGCTTTCTCCACTTTATCAAACAACTTCCTACACACTGTTATGAACAGAGGCAGCTCGGGAACATTGTCTCTCAACTGTGTTACAGAGTGTATTCCTACATTTCAGTGTAGTGTAAGGCTTTCCAAAGCTGCCGAATGTGTTTCTTCCTCTATTTCAATGGTATTCTGCCTTGTATAACACACATTTACCACTCTAGTCTCTTTTAAGTAAACAATACAGGATTCATACAGTGTTTCATGTGATCTTAACTCGAATTAAGGATTTCCCGGATCTTAACTACCTTTTCTACACTAAGAACTGACTTGGGCAATCTCTTTCAGCTGTTCTAAACGAGTTCTCATCTGTTTACAGTCAGTTTCTCTGAATTATCCATGTTTTCATACAGTTTCTTATATTCTGCCTTCTGGTACAAGTATAATCTTTGCCCACTTTATCAAACAACTTCCTACACAATGTTATGAACTGAGGCAGATCGGGAACATTGTCTCTCAACTGTGTTACAGAGTGTATTCCTACATTTCAGTGTAGTGTAAGGCTTTCCAAAGCTGCCGAATGTGTTTCTTCCTCTATTTCAATGGTATTCTGCCTTGTATAACACACATTTACCACTCTAGTCTCTTTTAAGTAAACAATACAGGATTCATACAGTGTTTCATATGATCTTAACTCGAATTAAGGATTTCCCGGATCTTAACTACCTTTTCTACACTAAGAACCGACTTGGGCAATCTCTTTCAGCTCTTCTAAACCAGTTCTCATCTGTTTACAGTCAGTTTCTCTGAATTATCCATGTTTTCATACAGTTTCTTATATTCTGCCTTCTGGTGCAAGTATAATCTTTGCCCACTTTATAAAACAACTTCCTACACACTGCTATAAACAGAGGCAGCTCGGGAACATTGTCTCTCAACTGTGTTACAGAGTGTACTACTACATTTCAGTCAAGTGTAAGGCTTTCCAAAGCTGCCGAATGTGTTTCTTACTCTATTTCAATGGTATTCTGCCTTGTATAACACACATTTACCACTAAAGTCTCTTTTAAGTAAAGAATACAGGATTCATACAGTGTTTCATGTGATCTTAACTCCAATTAAGGATTTCCCGGATCTTAGCTACCTTTTCTACACTAAGAACTGACTTGGAGAATCTCTTTGAGCTGTTCTAAACCAGTTCTCATCTGTTTACAGTCAGTTTCTCTGAATTATCCATGTTTTCATACAGTTTCTTATATTCTGCCTTCTGGTACAAGTATAATCTTTGCCCACTTTATCAAACAACTTCCTACACACTGTTATGAACTGAGGCAGCTCGGGAACATTGTCTCTCAACTGTGTTATAGAGTGTAGTACTACATTTCAGTGAAGTGTAAGGCCTTCCAAAGCTGCTGAACATGTTTCTTTCACTATTTCAATGGTATTCTTCCTTGTATAACACACATTTACCACTCTAGTCTCTTTTAAGTAAACAATACAGGATTCATACAGTGTTTCATGTGATCTTAACTCGAATTAAGGATTTCCCGGATCTTAGCTACCTTTTCTACACTAAGAACTGACTTGGAGAATCTCTTTGAGCTGTTCTAAACCAGTTCTCATCTGTTTACAGTCATTATCTCTGAATTATCCAAGTTTTCATGTAGTTTCCTATATTCTTCCTTCTGGTCCAAGTATAAGCTTTCCCCACTTTATCAAACAACTTCCTACTCACTGTTATGAACAGAGGCAGCTCGGGAACATTGTCTCTCAACTATGTTACAGAGTGTATTCCTACATTTCAGTGAAGTGTAAGGCTTTCCAAAGCTGCCGAATGTGTTTCTTCCTCTATTTCAATGGTATTCTGCCTTGTATAACACACATTTACCACTCTAGTCTCTTTTAAGTAAACAATACAGGATTCATACAGTGTTTCATGTGATCTTAACTCGAATTAAGGATTTCCCGGATCTTAACTACCTTTTCTACACTAAGAACTGACTTGGGCAATCTCTTTCAGCTGTTCAAACGAGTTCTCATCTGTTTACAGTCAGTTTCTCTGAATTATCCATGTTTTCATACAGTTTCTTATATTCTGCCTTCTGGTACAAGTATAATCTTTGCCCACTTTATCAAAAAACTTCCTACACAATGTTATGAACTGAGGCAGATCGGGAACATTGTCTCTCAACTGTGTTATAGAGTGTAGTACTACATTTCAGTGAAGTGTAAGGCCTTCCAAAGCTGCCGAACGTGTTTCTTTCACTATTTCAATGGTATTCTGCCTTGTATAACACACATTTTCCACTCTAGTCTCTTTTAAGTAAACAATACAGGATTCATACAGTGTTTCATGTGATCTTAACTCGAATTAAGGAATTCCCGGATCTTAGCTACCTTTTCTACACTAAGAACTGACTTGGAGAATCTCTTTGAGCTCTTCTAAACCAGTTCTCATCTGTTTACAGTCATTTTCTCTGAATTATCCATGTTTTCATGTAGTTTCCTATATTCTTCCTTCTGGTCCAAGTATAAGCTTTGCCCACTTTATTACACAACTTCCTACACACTTTTATGAACAGAGGTAGCTCGGGAACATTGTCTCTCAACTGTGTTACAGAGTGTATTCCTACATTTCAGTGTAGTGTAAGGCTTTCCAAAACTGCCGAATGTGTTTCTTTCTCTATTTCAATGGTATTCTGCCTTGTATAACACACATTTACCACTCTAGTCTCTTTTAAGTAAACAATACAGGATTCATACAGTGTTTCATGTGATCTTAACTCGAATTAAGGATTTCCCGGATCTTAGCTACCTTTTCTACACTAAGAACTGACTTGGAGAATCTCTTTGAGCTGTTCTAAACCAGTTCTCAACTGTTTACAGTCATTATCTCTGAATTATCCATGTTTTCATGTAGTTTCCTATATTCTTCCTTCTGGTCCAAGTATAAGCTTTCTCCACTTTATCAAACAACTTCCTACACACTGTTATGAACAGAGGCAGCTCGGGAACATTGTCTCTCAACTGTGTTACAGAGTGTATTCCTACATTTCAGTGTAGTGTAAGGCTTTCCAAAGCTGCCGAATGTGTTTCTTCCTCTATTTCAATGGTATTCTGCCTTGTATAACACACATTTACCACTCTAGTCTCTTTTAAGTAAACAATACAGGATTCATACAGTGTTTCATGTGATCTTAACTCGAATTAAGGATTTCCCGGATCTTAACTACCTTTTCTACACTAAGAACTGACTTGGGCAATCTCTTTCAGCTGTTCTAAACGAGTTCTCATCTGTTTACAGTCAGTTTCTCTGAATTATCCATGTTTTCATACAGTTTCTTATATTCTGCCTTCTGGTACAAGTATAATCTTTGCCCACTTTATCAAACAACTTCCTACACAATGTTATGAACTGAGGCAGATCGGGAACATTGTCTCTCAACTGTGTTATAGATTGTAGTACTACATTTCAGTGAAGTGTAAGGCCTTCCAAAGCTGCCGAACGTGTTTCTTTCACTATTTCAATGGTATTCTGCCTTGTATAACACACATTTTCCACTCTAGTCTCTTTTAAGTAAACAATACAGGATTCATACAGTGTTTCATGTGATCTTAACTCGAATTAAGGATTTCCCGGATCTTAGCTACCTTTTCTACACTAAGAACTGACTTGGAGAATCTCTTTGAGCTGTTCTAAACCAGTTCTCATCTGTTTACAGTCATTATCTCTGAATTATCCATGTTTTCATGTAGTTTCCTATATTCTTCCTTCTGGTCCAAGTATAAGCTTTCCCCACTTTATCAAACAACTTCCTACTCACTGTTATGAACAGAGGCAGCTCGGGAACATTGTCTCTCAACTGTGTTACAGAGTGTATTCCTACATTTCAGTGAAGTGTAAGGCTTTCCAAAGCTGCCGAATGTGTTTCTTCCTCTATTTCAATGGTATTCTGCCTTGTATAACACACATTTACCACTCTAGTCTCTTTTAAGTAAACAATACAGGATTCATACAGTGTTTCATGTGATCTTAACCCGAATTAAGGATTTCCCGGATCTTAACTACCTTTTCTACACTAAGAACTGACTTGGGCAATCTCTTTCAGCTGTTCTAAACGAGTTCTCATCTGTTTATAGTCAGTTTCTCTGAATTATCCATGTTTTCATACAGTTTCTTATATTCTGCCTTCTGGTACTAGTATAATCTTTGCCCACTTTACCAAACAACTTCCTACACAATGTTATGAACTGAGGCAGCTCGGGAACATTGTCTCTCAACTGTGTTATAGAGTGTAGTACTACATTTCAGTGAAGTGTAAGGCCTTCCAAAGCTGCGGAACGGGTTTCTTTCTCTATTTCAATGGTATTCTGCCTTGTATAACACACATTTTCCACTCTAGTCTCTTTTAAGTAAACAATACAGGATTCATACAGTGTTTCATGTGATCTTAACTCGAATTAAGGAATTCCCGGATCTTAGCTACCTTTTCTACACTAAGAACTGACTTGGAGAATCTCTTTGAGCTCTTCTAAACCAGTTCTCATCTGTTTACAGTCATTTTCTCTGAATTATCCATGTTTTCATGTAGTTTCCTATATTCTTCCTTCTGGTCCAAGTATAAGCTTTGCCCACTTTATCACACAACTTCCTACACACTTTTATGAACAGAGGCAGCTCGGGAACATTGTCTCTCAACTGTGTTACAGAGTGTATTCCTACATTTCAGTGTAGTGTAAGGCTTTCCAAAACTGCCGAATGTGTTTCTTTCTCTATTTCAATGGTATTCTGCCTTGTATAACACACATTTACCACTCTAGTCTCTTTTAAGTAAACAATACAGGATTCATACAGTGTTTCATGTGATCTTAACTCGAATTAAGGATTTCCCGGATCTTAGCTACCTTTTCTACACTAAGAACTGACTTGGAGAATCTCTTTGAGCTGTTCTAAACCAGTTCTCAACTGTTTACAGTCATTATCTCTGAATTATCCATGTTTTCATGTAGTTTCCTATATTCTTCCTTCTGGTCCAAGTATAAGCTTTCCCCACTTTATCAAACAACTTCCTACACACTGTTATGAACAGAGGCAGCTCGGGAACATTGTCTCTCAACTGTGTTACAGAGTGTATTCCTACATTTCAGTGTAGTGTAAGGCTTTCCAAAGCTGCCGAATGTGTTTCTTCCTCTATTTCAATGGTATTCTGCCTTGTATAACACACATTTACCACTCTAGTCTCTTTTAAGTAAACAATACAGGATTCATACAGTGTTTCATGTGATCTTAACTCGAATTAAGGATTTCCCGGATCTTAACTACCTTTTCTACACTAAGAACTGACTTGGGCAATCTCTTTCAGCTGTTCTAAACGAGTTCTCATCTGTTTATAGTCAGTTTCTCTGAATTATCCATGTTTTCATACAGTTTCTTATATTCTGCCTTCTGGTACAAGTATAATCTTTGCCCACTTTACCAAACAACTTCCTACACAATGTTATGAACTGAGGCAGCTCGGGAACATTGTCTCTCAACTGTGTTATAGAGTGTAGTACTACATTTCAGTGAAGTGTAAGGCCTTCCAAAGCTGCGGAACGGGTTTCTTTCTCTATTTCAATGGTATTCTGCCTTGTATAACACACATTTTCCACTCTAGTCTCTTTTAAGTAAACAATACAGGATTCATACAGTGTTTCATGTGATCTTAACTCGAATTAAGGAATTCCCGGATCTTAGCTACCTTTTCTACACTAAGAACTGACTTGGAGAATCTCTTTGAGCTCTTCTAAACCAGTTCTCATCTGTTTACAGTCATTTTCTCTGAATTATCCATGTTTTCATGTAGTTTCCTATATTCTTCCTTCTGGTCCAAGTATAAGCTTTGCCCACTTTATCACACAACTTCCTACACACTTTTATGAACAGAGGCAGCTCGGGAACATTGTCTCTCAACTGTGTTACAGAGTGTATTCCTACATTTCAGTGTAGTGTAAGGCTTTCCAAAACTGCCGAATGTGTTTCTTTCTCTATTTCAATGGTATTCTGCCTTGTATAACACACATTTACCACTCTAGTCTCTTTTAAGTAAACAATACAGGATTCATACAGTGTTTCATGTGATCTTAACTCGAATTAAGGATTTCCCGGATCTTAGCTACCTTTTCTACACTAAGAACTGACTTGGAGAATCTCTTTGAGCTGTTCTAAACCAGTTCTCAACTGTTTACAGTCATTATCTCTGAATTATCCATGTTTTCATGTAGTTTCCTATATTCTTCCTTCTGGTCCAAGTATAAGCTTTCCCCACTTTATCAAACAACTTCCTACACACTGTTATGAACAGAGGCAGCTCGGGAACATTGTCTCTCAACTGTGTTACAGAGTGTATTCCTACATTTCAGTGTAGTGTAAGGCTTTCCAAAGCTGCCGAATGTGTTTCTTCCTCTATTTCAATGGTATTCTGCCTTGTATAACACACATTTACCACTCTAGTCTCTTTTAAGTAAACAATACAGGATTCATACAGTGTTTCATGTGATCTTAACTCGAATTAAGGATTTCCCGGATCTTAACTACCTTTTCTACACTAAGAACTGACTTGGGCAATCTCTTTCAGCTGTTCTAAACGAGTTCTCATCTGTTTACAGTCAGTTTCTCTGAATTATCCATGTTTTCATACAGTTTCTTATATTCTGCCTTCTGGTACAAGTATAATCTTTGCCCACTTTATCAAAAAACTTCCTACACAATGTTATGAACTGAGGCAGATCGGGAACATTGTCTCTCAACTGTGTTATAGAGTGTAGTACTACATTTCAGTGAAGTGTAAGGCCTTCCAAAGCTGCCGAACGTGTTTCTTTCACTATTTCAATGGTATTCTGCCTTGTATAACACACATTTTCCACTCTAGTCTCTTTTAAGTAAACAATACAGGATTCATACAGTGTTTCATGTGATCTTAACTCGAATTAAGGATTTCCCGGATCTTAGTTACCTTTTCTATACTAAGAACTGACTTGGAGAATCTCTTTGAGCTGTTCTAAACCAGTTCTCATCTGTTTACAGTCATTTTCTCTGAATTATCCATGTTTTCATGTAGTTTCCTATATTCTTCCTTCTGGTCCAAGTGTAAGCTTTCCCCACTTTATCAAACAACTTCCTACACACTGTTATGAACAGAGGCAGCTCCGGAACATTGTCTCTCAACTGTGTTACAGAGTGTATTCCTACATTTCAGTGTAGTGTAAGGCTTTCCAAAGCTGCCGAATGTGTTTCTTCCTCTATTTCAATGGTATTCTGCCTTGTATAACACACATTTACCACTCTAGTCTCTTTAAAGTAAACAATACAGGATTCATACAGTGTTTCATGTGATCTTAACTCGAATTAAGGATTTCCCGGATCTTAACTACCTTTTCTACACTAAGAACTGACTTGGGCAATCTCTTTCAGCTCTTCTAAACGAGTTCTCATCTGTTTACTGTCAGTTTCTCTGAATTATCCATGTTTTCATACAGTTTCTTATATTCTGCCTTCTGGTGCAAGTATAATCTTTGCCCACTTTATCAAACAACTTCCTAAACACTGTTATAAACTGAGGCAGCTCGGGAACATTGTCTCTCAACTGTGTTATAGAGTGTAGTACTACATTTCAGTGAAGTGTAAGGCCTTCCAAAGCTGCCGAACGTGTTTCTTTAACTATTTCAATGGTATTCTGCCTTGTATAACACACATTTTCCACTCTAGTCTCTTTTAAGTAAACAATACAGGATTCATACAGTGTTTCATGTGATCTTAACTCGAATTAAGGATTTCCCGGATCTTAACTACCTTTTCTACACTAAGAACTGACTTGGGCAATCTCTTTCAGCTGTTCTAAACGAGTTCTCATCTGTTTACAGTCAGTTTCTCTGAATTATCCATGTTTTCATACAGTTTCTTATATTCTGCCTTCTGGTACAAGTATAATCTTTGCCCACTTTATCACACAACTTCCTACACACTGTTATGAACAGAGGCAGCTCGGGAACATTGTCTCTCAACTGTGTTACAGAGTGTACTACGACATTTCAGTCAAGTGTAAGGCTTTCCAAAGCTGCCGAATGTGTTTCTTTCTCTATTTCAATGGTATTCTGCCTTGTATAACACACATTTACCACTAAAGTCTCTTTTAAGTAAAGAATACAAGATTCATACAGTGTTTCATGTGATCTTAACTCGAATTAAGGATTTCCCGGATCTTAGCTACCTTTTCTACACTAAGAACTGACTTGGAGAATCTCTTTGAGCTGTTCTAAACCAGTTCTCATCTGTTTACAGTCAGTTTCTCTGAATTATCCATGTTTTCATACAGTTTCTTATATTCTGCCTTCTGGTACAAGTATAATCTTTGCCCACTTTATCAAACAACTTCCTACACACTGTTATGAACTGAGGCAGCTCGGGAACATTGTCTCTCAACTGTGTTATAGAGTGTAGTACTACATTTCAGTGAAGTGTAAGGCCTTCCAAAGCTGCTGAACGTGTTTCTTTCACTATTTCAATGGTATTCTTCCTTGTATAACACACATTTACCACTCTAGTCTCTTTTAAGTAAACAATACAGGATTCATACAGTGTTTCATTTGATCTTAACTCGAATTAAGGATTTCCCGGATCTTAGCTACCTTTTCTACACTAAGAACTGACTTGGAGAATCTCTTTGAGCTGTTCTAAACCAGTTCTCATCTGTTTACAGTCATTATCTCTGAATTATCCAAGTTTTCATGTAGTTTCCTATATTCTTCCTTCTGGTCCAAGTATAAGCTTTCCCCACTTTATCAAACAACTTCCTACTCACTGTTATGAACAGAGGCAGCTCGGGAACATTGTCTCTCAACTGTGTTACAGAGTGTATTCCTACATTTCAGTGAAGTGTAAGGCTTTCCAAAGCTGCCGAATGTGTTTCTTCCTCTATTTCAATGGTATTCTGCCTTGTATAACACACATTTACCACTCTAGTCTCTTTTAAGTAAACAATACAGGATTCATACAGTGTTTCATGTGATCTTAACTGGAATTAAGGATTTCCCGGATCTTAACTACCTTTTCTACACTAAGAACTGACTTGGGCAATCTCTTTCAGCTGTTCTAAACGAGTTCTCATCTGTTTACAGTCAGTTTCTCTGAATTATCCATGTTTTCATACAGTTTCTTATATTCTGCCTTCTGGTACAAGTATAATCTTTGCCCACTTTATCAAAAAACTTCCTACACAATGTTATGAACTGAGGCAGATCGGGAACATTGTCTCTCAACTGTGTTATAGAGTGTAGTACTACATTTCAGTGAAGTGTAAGGCCTTCCAAAGCTGCCGAAGGTGTTTCTTTCACTATTTCAATGGTATTCTGCCTTGTATAACACACATTTTCCACTCTAGTCTCTTTTAAGTAAACAATACAGGATTCATACAGTGTTTCATGTGATCTTAACTCGAATTAAGGATTTCCCGGATCTTAGTTACCTTTTCTATACTAAGAACTGACTTGGAGAATCTCTTTGAGCTGTTCTAAACCAGTTCTCATCTGTTTACAGTCATTTTCTCTGAATTATCCATGTTTTCATGTAGTTTCCTATATTCTTCCTTCTGGTCCAAGTGTAAGCTTTCCCCACTTTATCAAACAACTTCCTACACACTGTTATGAACAGAGGCAGCTCCGGAACATTGTCTCTCAACTGTGTTACAGAGTGTATTCCTACATTTCAGTGTAGTGTAAGGCTTTCCAAAGCTGCCGAATGTGTTTCTTCCTCTATTTCAATGGTATTCTGCCTTGCATAACACACATTTACCACTCTAGTCTCTTTAAAGTAAACAATACAGGATTCATACAGTGTTTCATGTGATCTTAACTCGAATTAAGGATTTCCCGGATCTTAACTACCTTTTCTACACTAAGAACTGACTTGGGCAATCTCTTTCAGCTCTTCTAAACGAGTTCTCATCTGTTTACAGTCAGTTTCTCTGAATTATCCATGTTTTCATACAGTTTCTTATATTCTGCCTTCTGGTGCAAGTATAATCTTTGCCCACTTTATCAAACAACTTCCTACACACTGTTATAAAGTGAGGCAGCTCGGGAACATTGTCTCTCAACTGTGTTATAGAGTGTAGTACTACATTTCAGTGAAGTGTAAGGCCTTCCAAAGCTGCCGAACGTGTTTCTTTAACTATTTCAATGGTATTCTGCCTTGTATAACACACATTTTCCACTCTAGTCTCTTTTAAGTAAAGAATACAGGATTCATACAGTGTTTCATGTGATCTTAACTCGAATTAAGGATTACCCAGATCTTAACTACCTTTTCTACACTATGAACTGACTTGGAGAATCTCTTTGAGATGTTCTAAACCAGTTCTCATCTGTTTACAGTCATTTTCTCTGAATTATCCATGTTTTCATGTAGTTTCTTATATTCTTCCTTCTGGTCCAAGTATAAGCTTTCCCCACTTTATCAAACAACTTCCTACACACTGTTATGAACAGAGGCAGCTCGGGAACATTGTCTCTCAACTGTGTTACAGAGTGCAGTACTACATTTCAGTGAAGTGTAAGGCTTTCCAAAGCTGCCGAATGTGTTTCTTTCTCTATTTCAATGGTATTCTGCCTTGTATTACACACATTTACCACTTTAGTCTCTTTTAAGTAAACAATACAGGATTCATACAGTGTTTCATGTGATCTTAACTCGAATTAAGGATTTCCCGGATCTTAGCTACCTTTTCTACACTAATAACTGACTTGGAGAATCTCTTTGAGCTGTTCTAAACGAGTTCTCATCTATTTACAGTCATTATCTCTGAATTATCCATGTTTTCATACAGTTTCTTATATTCTGCCTTCTGGTACAAGTATAATCTTTGCCCACTTTATCACACAACTTCCTACACACTGTTATGAACAGAGGCAGCTCGGGAACATTGTCTCTCAACTGTGTTACAGAGTGTAGTACTACATTTCAGTGAAGTGTAAGGCCTTCCAAAGCTGCCGAACGTGTTTCTTTCACTATTTCAATGGTATTCTGCCTTGTATAAAACACATTTACCACTCTAGTCTCTTTTAAGTAAAGAATACAGGATTCATACAGTGTTCATGTGATCTTAACTCGAATTAAGGATTACCCAGATCTTATCTACCTTTGCTACACTATGAACTGACTTGGAGAATCTCTTTGAGCTGTTCTAAACCAGTTCTCATCAGTTTACAGTCATTTTCTCTGAATTATCCATGTTTTCATGCAGTTTCTTATATTCTTCCTTCTGGTCCAAGTATAAGCTTTCCCCACTTTATCAAACAACTTCCTACACACTGTTATGAACAGAGGCAGCTCGGGAACATTGTCTCTCAACTGTGTTACAGAGTGTAGTACTACATTTCAGTGAAGTGTAAGGCTTTCCAAAGCTGCCGAATGTGTTTCTTTCTCTATTTCAATGGTATTCTGCCTTGTATAACACACATTTACCACTCTAGTCTCTTTTAAGTAAACAATACAGGATTCATACAGTGTTTCATGTGATCTTAACTCGAATTAAGGATTTCCCGGATCTTAGCTACCTTTTCTACACTAATAACTGACTTGGAGAATCTCTTTGAGCTGTTCTAAATGAGTTCTCATCTATTTACAGTCATTATCTCTGAATTATCCATGTTTTCATGTAGTTTCCTATATTCTTCCTTCTGGTCCAAGTATAAGCTTTCCCCACTTTATCAAACAACTTCCTACACACTGTTATGAACAGAGGCAGCTCGGGAACATTGTCTCTCAACTGTGTTACAGAGTGTATTCCTACATTTCAGTGTAGTGTAAGGCTTTCCAAAGCTGCCGAATGTGTTTCTTCCTCTATTTCAATGGTATTCTGCTGTGTATAACACACATTTACCACTCTAGTCTCTTTTAAGTAAACAATACAGGATTCATACAGTGTTTCATGTGATCTTAACTCGAATTAAGAATTTCCCGGATCTTAACTACCTTTTCTACACTAAGAACTGACTTGGGCAATCTCTTTCAGCTGTTCTAAACTAGTTCTCATCTGTTTGCAGTCAGTTTCTCTGAATTATCCATGTTTTCATACAGTTTCTTATATTCTGCCTTCTGGTACAAGTATAATCTTTGCCCACTTTATCACACAACTTCCTACACACTGTTATGAACAGAGGCAGCTCGGGAACATTGTCTCTCAACTGTGTTACAGAGTGTAGTACTACATTTCAGTGAAGTGTAAGGCCTTCCAAAGCTGCCGAACGTGTTTCTTTCACTATTTCAATGGTATTCTGCCTTGTATAACACACATTTACCACTCTAGTCTCTTTTAAGTAAACAATACAGGATTCATACAGTGTTTCATGTGATCTTAACTCGAATTAAGGATTTCCCGGATCTTAACTACCTTTTCTACACTAAGAACTGACTTGGGCAATCTCTTTCAGCTGTTCTAAACGAGTTCTCATCTGTTTACAGTCAGTTTCTCTGAATTATCCATGTTTTCATACAGTTTCTTATATTCTGCCTTCTGGTACAAGTATAATCTTTGCCCACTTTATCACACAACTTCCTACACACTGTTATGAACAGAGGCAGCTCGGGAACATTGTCTCTCAACTGTGTTACAGAGTGTACTACTACATTTCAGTCAAGTGTAAGGCTTTCCAAAGCTGCCGAATGTGTTTCTTTCTCTATTTCAATGGTATTCTTCCTTGTATAACACACATTTACCACTAAAGTCTCTTTTAAGTAAAGAATACAGGATTCATACAGTGTTTCATGTGATCTTAACTCGAATTAAGGATTTCCCGGATCTTAGCTGCCTTTTCTACACTAAGAACTGACTTGGAGAATCTCTTTGAGCTGTTCTAAACCAGTTCTCATCTGTTTACAGTCATTTTCTCTGAATTATCCATGTTTTCATGTAGTTTCCTATATTCTTCCTTCTGGTCCAAGTATAAGCTTTGCCCACTTTATCAAACAACTTCCTACACACTGTTATGAACTGAGGCAGCTCGGGAACATTGTCTCTCAACTGTGTTATAGAGTGTAGTACTACATTTCAGTGAAGTGTAAGGCCTTCCAAAGCTGCTGAACGTGTTTCTTTCACAATTTCAATGGTATTCTTCCTTGTATAACACACATTTACCACTCTAGTCTCTTTTAAGTAAACAATACAGGATTCATACAGTGTTTCATGTGATCTTAACTCGAATTAAGGATTTCCCGGATCTTAGCTACCTTTTCTACACTAAGAACTGACTTGGAGAATCTCTTTGAGCTGTTCTAAACCAGTTCTCATCTGTTTACAGTCATTATCTCTGAATTATCCAAGTTTTCATGTAGTTTCCTATATTCTTCCTTCTGGTCCAAGTATAAGCTTTCCCCACTTTATCAAACAACTTCCTACTCACTGTTATGAACAGAGGCAGCTCAGGAACATTGTCTCTCAACTGTGTTACAGAGTGTATTCCTACATTTCAGTGAAGTGTAAGGCTTTCCAAAGTTGCCGAATGTGTTTCTTCCTCTATTTCAATGGTATTCTGCCTTGTATAACACACATTTACCACTCTAGTCTCTTTTAAGTAAACAATACAGGATTCATACAGTGTTTCATGTGATCTTAACTGGAATTAAGGATTTCCCGGATCTTAACTACCTTTTCTACACTAAGAACTGACTGGGCAATCTCTTTCAGCTCTTCTAAACGAGTTCTCATCTGTTTACAGTCAGTTTCTCTGAATTATCCATGTTTTCATACAGTTTCTTATATTCTGCCTTCTGGTGCAAGTATAATCTTTGCCCACTTTATCAAACAACTTCCTACACACTGTTATAAAGTGAGGCAGCTCGGGAACATTGTCTCTCAACTGTGTTATAGAGTGTAGTACTACATTTCAGTGAAGTGTAAGGCCTTCCAAAGCTGCCGAACGTGTTTCTTTAACTATTTCAATGGTATTCTGCCTTGTATAACACACATTTTCCACTCTAGTCTCTTTTAAGTAAAGAATACAGGATTCATACAGTGTTTCATGTGATCTTAACTCGAATTAAGGATTACCCAGATCTTAACTACCTTTTCTACACTATGAACTGACTTGGAGAATCTCTTTGAGCTGTTCTAAACCAGTTGTCATCTGTTTACAGTCATTTTCTCAGAATTATCCATGTTTTCATGTAGTTTCTTATATTCTTCCTTCTGGTCCAAGTATAAGCTTTCCCCACTTTATCAAACAACTTCCTACACACTGTTATGAACAGAGGCAGCTCGGGAACATTGTCTCTCAACTGTGTTACAGAGTGCAGTACTACATTTCAGTGAAGTGTAAGGCTTTCCAAAGCTGCCGAATGTGTTTCTTTCTCTATTTCAATGGTATTCTGCCTTGTATTACACACATTTACCACTCTAGTCTCTTTTAAGTAAACAATACAGGATTCATACAGTGTTTCATGTGATCTTAACTCGAATTAAGGATTTCCCGGATCTTAGCTACCTTTTCTACACTAATAACTGACTTGGAGAATCTCTTTGAGCTGTTCTAAATGAGTTCTCATCTATTTACAGTCATTATCTCTGAATTATCCATGTTTTCATGTAGTTTCCTATATTCTTCCTTCTGGTCCAAGTATAAGCTTTCCCCACTTTATCAAACAACTTCCTACACACTGTTATGAACAGAGGCAGCTCGGGAACATTGTCTCTCAACTGTGTTACAGAGTGTATTCCTACATTTCAGTGTAGTGTAAGGCTTTCCAAAGCTGCCGAATGTGTTTCTTCCTCTATTTCAATGGTATTCTGCCGTGTATAACACACATTTACCACTCTAGTCTCTTTTAAGTAAACAATACAGGATTCATACAGTGTTTCATGTGATCTTAACTCGAATTAAGAATTTCCCGGATCTTAACTACCTTTTCTACACTAAGAACTGACTTGGGCAATCTCTTTCAGCTGTTCTAAACTAGTTCTCATCTGTTTGCAGTCAGTTTCTCTGAATTATCCATGTTTTCATACAGTTTCTTATATTCTGCCTTCTGGTACAAGTATAATCTTTGCCCACTTTATCACACAACTTCCTACACACTGTTATGAACAGAGGCAGCTCGGGAACATTGTCTCTCAACTGTGTTACAGAGTGTAGTACTACATTTCAGTGAAGTGTAAGGCCTTCCAAAGCTGCCGAACGTGTTTCTTTCACTATTTCAATGGTATTCTGCCTTGTATAACACACATTTACCACTCTAGTCTCTTTTAAGTAAACAATACAGGATTCATACAGTGTTTCATGTGATCTTAACTCGAATTAAGGATTTCCCGGATCTTAACTACCTTTTCTACACTAAGAACTGACTTGGGCAATCTCTTTCAGCTGTTCTAAACGAGTTCTCATCTGTTTACAGTCAGTTTCTCTGAATTATCCATGTTTTCATACAGTTTCTTATATTCTGCCTTCTGGTACAAGTATAATCTTTGCCCACTTTATCACACAACTTCCTACACACTGTTATGAACAGAGGCAGCTCGGGAACATTGTCTCTCAACTGTGTTACAGAGTGTACTACTACATTTCAGTCAAGTGTAAGGCTTTCCAAAGCTGCCGAATGTGTTTCTTTCTCTATTTCAATGGTATTCTGCCTTGTATAACACACATTTACCACTAAAGTCTCTTTTAAGTAAAGAATACAGGATTCATACAGTGTTTCATGTGATCTTAACTCGAATTAAGGATTTCCCGGATCTTAGCTGCCTTTTCTACACTAAGAACTGACTTGGAGAATCTCTTTGAGCTGTTCTAAACCAGTTCTCATCTGTTTACAGTCATTTTCTCTGAATTATCCATGTTTTCATGTAGTTTCCTATATTCTTCCTTCTGGTCCAAGTATAAGCTTTGCCCACTTTATCAAACAACTTCCTACACACTGTTATGAACTGAGGCAGCTCGGGAACATTGTCTCTCAACTGTGTTATAGAGTGTAGTACTACATTTCAGTGAAGTGTAAGGCCTTCCAAAGCTGCTGAACGTGTTTCTTTCACAATTTCAATGGTATTCTTCCTTGTATAACACACATTTACCACTCTAGTCTCTTTTAAGTAAACAATACAGGATTCATACAGTGTTTCATGTGATCTTAACTCGAATTAAGGATTTCCCGGATCTTAGCTACCTTTTCTACACTAAGAACTGACTTGGAGAATCTCTTTGAGCTGTTCTAAACCAGTTCTCATCTGTTTACAGTCATTATCTCTGAATTATCCAAGTTTTCATGTAGTTTCCTATATTCTTCCTTCTGGTCCAAGTATAAGCTTTCCCCACTTTATCAAACAACTTCCTACTCACTGTTATGAACAGAGGCAGCTCAGGAACATTGTCTCTCAACTGTGTTACAGAGTGTATTCCTACATTTCAGTGAAGTGTAAGGCTTTCCAAAGTTGCCGAATGTGTTTCTTCCTCTATTTCAATGGTATTCTGCCTTGTATAACACACATTTACCACTCTAGTCTCTTTTAAGTAAACAATACAGGATTCATACAGTGTTTCATGTGATCTTAACTGGAATTAAGGATTTCCCGGATCTTAACTACCTTTTCTACACTAAGAACTGACTTGGGCAATCTCTTTCAGCTCTTCTAAACGAGTTCTCATCTGTTTACAGTCAGTTTCTCTGAATTATCCATGTTTTCATACAGTTTCTTATATTCTGCCTTCTGGTGCAAGTATAATCTTTGCCCACTTTATCAAACAACTTCCTACACACTGTTATAAAGTGAGGCAGCTCGGGAACATTGTCTCTCAACTGTGTTATAGAGTGTAGTACTACATTTCAGTGAAGTGTAAGGCCTTCCAAAGCTGCCGAACGTGTTTCTTTAACTATTTCAATGGTATTCTGCCTTGTATAACACACATTTTCCACTCTAGTCTCTTTTAAGTAAAGAATACAGGATTCATACAGTGTTTCATGTGATCTTAACTCGAATTAAGGATTACCCAGATCTTAACTACCTTTTCTACACTATGAACTGACTTGGAGAATCTCTTTGAGCTGTTCTAAACCAGTTGTCATCTGTTTACAGTCATTTTCTCAGAATTATCCATGTTTTCATGTAGTTTCTTATATTCTTCCTTCTGGTCCAAGTATAAGCTTTCCCCACTTTATCGAACAACTTCCTACACACTGTTATGAACAGAGGCAGCTCGGGAACATTGTCTCTCAACTGTGTTACAGAGTGCAGTACTACATTTCAGTGAAGTGTAAGGCTTTCCAAAGCTGCCGAATGTGTTTCTTTCTCTATTTCAATGGTATTCTGCCTTGTATTACACACATTTACCACTCTAGTCTCTTTTAAGTAAACAATACAGGATTCATACAGTGTTTCATGTGATCTTAACTCGAATTAAGGATTTCCCGGATCTTAGCTACCTTTTCTACACTAATAACTGACTTGGAGAATCTCTTTGAGCTGTTCTAAACGAGTTCTCATCTATTTACAGTCATTATCTCTGAATTATCCATGTTTTCATACAGTTTCTTATATTCTGCCTTCTGGTACAAGTATAATCTTTGCCCACTTTATCACACAACTTCCTACACACTGTTATGAACAGAGGCAGCTCGGGAACATTGTCTCTCAACTGTGTTACAGAGTGTAGTACTACATTTCAGTGAAGTGTAAGGCCTTCCAAAGCTGCCGAACGTGTTTCTTTCACTATTTCAATGGTATTCTGCCTTGTATAAAACACATTTACCACTCTAGTCTCTTTTAAGTAAAGAATACAGGATTCATACAGTGTTCATGTGATCTTAACTCGAATTAAGGATTACCCAGATCTTATCTACCTTTGCTACACTATGAACTGACTTGGAGAATCTCTTTGAGCTGTTCTAAACCAGTTCTCATCAGTTTACAGTCATTTTCTCTGAATTATCCATGTTTTCATGCAGTTTCTTATATTCTTCCTTCTGGTCCAAGTATAAGCTTTCCCCACTTTCTCAAACAACTTCCTACACACTGTTATGAACAGAGGCCGCTCGGGAACATTGTCTCTCAACTGTGTTACAGAGTGTAGTACTACATTTCAGTGAAGTGTAAGGCTTTCCAAAGCTGCCGAATGTGTTTCTTTCTCTATTTCAATGGTATTCTGCCTTGTATAACACACATTTACCACTCTAGTCTCTTTTAAGTAAACAATACAGGATTCATACAGTGTTTCATGTGATCTTAACTCGAATTAAGGATTTCCCGGATCTTAGCTACCTTTTCTACACTAATAACTGACTTGGAGAATCTCTTTGAGCTGTTCTAAATGAGTTCTCATCTATTTACAGTCATTATCTCTGAATTATCCATGTTTTCATGTAGTTTCCTATATTCTTCCTTCTGGTCCAAGTATAAGCTTTCCCCACTTTATCAAACAACTTCCTACACACTGTTATGAACAGAGGCAGCTCGGGAACATTGTCTCTCAACTGTGTTACAGAGTGTATTCCTACATTTCAGTGTAGTGTAAGGCTTTCCAAAGCTGCCGAATGTGTTTCTTCCTCTATTTCAATGGTATTCTGCCGTGTATAACACACATTTACCACTCTAGTCTCTTTTAAGTAAACAATACAGGATTCATACAGTGTTTCATGTGATCTTAACTCGAATTAAGAATTTCCCGGATCTTAACTACCTTTTCTACACTAAGAACTGACTTGGGCAATCTCTTTCAGCTGTTCTAAACTAGTTCTCATCTGTTTGCAGTCAGTTTCTCTGAATTATCCATGTTTTCATACAGTTTCTTATATTCTGCCTTCTGGTACAAGTATAATCTTTGCCCACTTTATCACACAACTTCCTACACACTGTTATGAACAGAGGCAGCTCGGGAACATTGTCTCTCAACTGTGTTACAGAGTGTAGTACTACATTTCAGTGAAGTGTAAGGCCTTCCAAAGCTGCCGAACGTGTTTCTTTCACTATTTCAATGGTATTCTGCCTTGTATAACACACATTTACCACTCTAGTCTCTTTTAAGTAAACAATACAGGATTCATACAGTGTTTCATGTGATCTTAACTCGAATTAAGGATTTCCCGGATCTTAACTACCTTTTCTACACTAAGAACTGACTTGGGCAATCTCTTTCAGCTGTTCTAAACGAGTTCTCATCTGTTTACAGTCAGTTTCTCTGAATTATCCATGTTTTCATACAGTTTCTTATATTCTGCCTTCTGGTACAAGTATAATCTTTGCCCACTTTATCACACAACTTCCTACACACTGTTATGAACAGAGGCAGCTCGGGAACATTGTCTCTCAACTGTGTTACAGAGTGTACTACTACATTTCAGTCAAGTGTAAGGCTTTCCAAAGCTGCCGAATGTGTTTCTTTCTCTATTTCAATGGTATTCTTCCTTGTATAACACACATTTACCACTAAAGTCTCTTTTAAGTAAAGAATACAGGATTCATACAGTGTTTCATGTGATCTTAACTCGAATTAAGGATTTCCCGGATCTTAGCTGCCTTTTCTACACTAAGAACTGACTTGGAGAATCTCTTTGAGCTGTTCTAAACCAGTTCTCATCTGTTTACAGTCATTTTCTCTGAATTATCCATGTTTTCATGTAGTTTCTTATATTCTTCCTTCTGGTCCAAGTATAAGCTTTCCCCACTTTATCAAACAACTTCCTACACACTGTTATGAACAGAGGCAGCTCGGGAACATTGTCTCTCAACTGTGTTACAGAGTGCAGTACTACATTTCAGTGAAGTGTAAGGCTTTCCAAAGCTGCCGAATGTGTTTCTTTCTCTATTTCAATGGTATTCTGCCTTGTATTACACACATTTACCACTCTAGTCTCTTTTAAGTAAACAATACAGGATTCATACAGTGTTTCATGTGATCTTAACTCGAATTAAGGATTTCCCGGATCTTAGCTACCTTTTCTACACTAATTACTGACTTGGAGAATCTCTTTGAGCTGTTCTAAACGAGTTCTCATCTATTTACAGTCATTATCTCTGAATTATCCATGTTTTCATACAGTTTCTTATATTCTGCCTTCTGGTACAAGTATAATCTTTGCCCACTTTATCACACAACTTCCTACACACTGTTATGAACAGAGGCAGCTCGGGAACATTGTCTCTCAACTGTGTTACAGAGTGTAGTACTACATTTCAGTGAAGTGTAAGGCCTTCCAAAGCTGCCGAACGTGTTTCTTTCACTATTTCAATGGTATTCTGCCTTGTATAAAACACATTTACCACTCTAGTCTCTTTTAAGTAAAGAATACAGGATTCATACAGTGTTCATGTGATCTTAACTCGAATTAAGGATTACCCAGATCTTATCTACCTTTGCTACACTATGAACTGACTTGGAGAATCTCTTTGAGCTGTTCTAAACCAGTTCTCATCAGTTTACAGTCATTTTCTCTGAATTATCCATGTTTTCATGCAGTTTCTTATATTCTTCCTTCTGGTCCAAGTATAAGCTTTCCCCACTTTCTCAAACAACTTCCTACACACTGTTATGAACAGAGGCCGCTCGGGAACATTGTCTCTCAACTGTGTTACAGAGTGTAGTACTACATTTCAGTGAAGTGTAAGGCTTTCCAAAGCTGCCGAATGTGTTTCTTTCTCTATTTCAATGGTATTCTGCCTTGTATAACACACATTTACCACTCTAGTCTCTTTTAAGTAAACAATACAGGATTCATACAGTGTTTCATGTGATCTTAACTCGAATTAAGGATTTCCCGGATCTTAGCTACCTTTTCTACACTAATAACTGACTTGGAGAATCTCTTTGAGCTGTTCTAAATGAGTTCTCATCTATTTACAGTCATTATCTCTGAATTATCCATGTTTTCATGTAGTTTCCTATATTCTTCCTTCTGGTCCAAGTATAAGCTTTCCCCACTTTATCAAACAACTTCCTACACACTGTTATGAACAGAGGCAGCTCGGGAACATTGTCTCTCAACTGTGTTACAGAGTGTATTCCTACATTTCAGTGTAGTGTAAGGCTTTCCAAAGCTGCCGAATGTGTTTCTTCCTCTATTTCAATGGTATTCTGCCGTGTATAACACACATTTACCACTCTAGTCTCTTTTAAGTAAACAATACAGGATTCATACAGTGTTTCATGTGATCTTAACTCGAATTAAGAATTTCCCGGATCTTAACTACCTTTTCTACACTAAGAACTGACTTGGGCAATCTCTTTCAGCTGTTCTAAACGAGTTCTCATCTGTTTACAGTCAGTTTCTCTGAATTATCCATGTTTTCATACAGTTTCTTATATTCTGCCTTCTGGTACAAGTATAATCTTTGCCCACTTTATCACACAACTTCCTACACACTGTTATGAACAGAGGCAGCTCGGGAACATTGTCTCTCAACTGTGTTACAGAGTGTACTACTACATTTCAGTCAAGTGTAAGGCTTTCCAAAGCTGCCGAATGTGTTTCTTTCTCTATTTCAATGGTATTCTTCCTTGTATAACACACATTTACCACTAAAGTCTCTTTTAAGTAAAGAATACAGGATTCATACAGTGTTTCATGTGATCTTAACTCGAATTAAGGATTTCCCGGATCTTAGCTGCCTTTTCTACACTAAGAACTGACTTGGAGAATCTCTTTGAGCTGTTCTAAACCAGTTCTCATCTGTTTACAGTCATTTTCTCTGAATTATCCATGTTTTCATGTAGTTTCTTATATTCTTCCTTCTGGTCCAAGTATAAGCTTTCCCCACTTTATCAAACAACTTCCTACACACTGTTATGAACAGAGGCAGCTCGGGAACATTGTCTCTCAACTGTGTTACAGAGTGCAGTACTACATTTCAGTGAAGTGTAAGGCTTTCCAAAGCTGCCGAATGTGTTTCTTTCTCTATTTCAATGGTATTCTGCCTTGTATTACACACATTTACCACTCTAGTCTCTTTTAAGTAAACAATACAGGATTCATACAGTGTTTCATGTGATCTTAACTCGAATTAAGGATTTCCCGGATCTTAGCTACCTTTTCTACACTAATTACTGACTTGGAGAATCTCTTTGAGCTGTTCTAAACGAGTTCTCATCTATTTACAGTCATTATCTCTGAATTATCCATGTTTTCATACAGTTTCTTATATTCTGCCTTCTGGTACAAGTATAATCTTTGCCCACTTTATCACACAACTTCCTACACACTGTTATGAACAGAGGCAGCTCGGGAACATTGTCTCTCAACTGTGTTACAGAGTGTAGTACTACATTTCAGTGAAGTGTAAGGCCTTCCAAAGCTGCCGAACGTGTTTCTTTCACTATTTCAATGGTATTCTGCCTTGTATAAAACACATTTACCACTCTAGTCTCTTTTAAGTAAAGAATACAGGATTCATACAGTGTTCATGTGATCTTAACTCGAATTAAGGATTACCCAGATCTTATCTACCTTTGCTACACTATGAACTGACTTGGAGAATCTCTTTGAGCTGTTCTAAACCAGTTCTCATCAGTTTACAGTCATTTTCTCTGAATTATCCATGTTTTCATGCAGTTTCTTATATTCTTCCTTCTGGTCCAAGTATAAGCTTTCCCCACTTTCTCAAACAACTTCCTACACACTGTTATGAACAGAGGCCGCTCGGGAACATTGTCTCTCAACTGTGTTACAGAGTGTAGTACTACATTTCAGTGAAGTGTAAGGCTTTCCAAAGCTGCCGAATGTGTTTCTTTCTCTATTTCAATGGTATTCTGCCTTGTATAACACACATTTACCACTCTAGTCTCTTTTAAGTAAACAATACAGGATTCATACAGTGTTTCATGTGATCTTAACTCGAATTAAGGATTTCCCGGATCTTAGCTACCTTTTCTACACTAATAACTGACTTGGAGAATCTCTTTGAGCTGTTCTAAATGAGTTCTCATCTATTTACAGTCATTATCTCTGAATTATCCATGTTTTCATGTAGTTTCCTATATTCTTCCTTCTGGTCCAAGTATAAGCTTTCCCCACTTTATCAAACAACTTCCTACACACTGTTATGAACAGAGGCAGCTCGGGAACATTGTCTCTCAACTGTGTTACAGAGTGTATTCCTACATTTCAGTGTAGTGTAAGGCTTTCCAAAGCTGCCGAATGTGTTTCTTCCTCTATTTCAATGGTATTCTGCCGTGTATAACACACATTTACCACTCTAGTCTCTTTTAAGTAAACAATACAGGATTCATACAGTGTTTCATGTGATCTTAACTCGAATTAAGAATTTCCCGGATCTTAACTACCTTTTCTACACTAAGAACTGACTTGGGCAATCTCTTTCAGCTGTTCTAAACTAGTTCTCATCTGTTTGCAGTCAGTTTCTCTGAATTATCCATGTTTTCATACAGTTTCTTATATTCTGCCTTCTGGTACAAGTATAATCTTTGCCCACTTTATCACACAACTTCCTACACACTGTTATGAACAGAGGCAGCTCGGGAACATTGTCTCTCAACTGTGTTACAGAGTGTAGTACTACATTTCAGTGAAGTGTAAGGCCTTCCAAAGCTGCCGAACGTGTTTCTTTCACTATTTCAATGGTATTCTGCCTTGTATAACACACATTTACCACTCTAGTCTCTTTTAAGTAAACAATACAGGATTCATACAGTGTTTCATGTGATCTTAACTCGAATTAAGGATTTCCCGGATCTTAACTACCTTTTCTACACTAAGAACTGACTTGGGCAATCTCTTTCAGCTGTTCTAAACGAGTTCTCATCTGTTTACAGTCAGTTTCTCTGAATTATCCATGTTTTCATACAGTTTCTTATATTCTGCCTTCTGGTACAAGTATAATCTTTGCCCACTTTATCACACAACTTCCTACACACTGTTATGAACAGAGGCAGCTCGGGAACATTGTCTCTCAACTGTGTTACAGAGTGTACTACTACATTTCAGTCAAGTGTAAGGCTTTCCAAAGCTGCCGAATGTGTTTCTTTCTCTATTTCAATGGTATTCTTCCTTGTATAACACACATTTACCACTAAAGTCTCTTTTAAGTAAAGAATACAGGATTCATACAGTGTTTCATGTGATCTTAACTCGAATTAAGGATTTCCCGGATCTTAGCTGCCTTTTCTACACTAAGAACTGACTTGGAGAATCTCTTTGAGCTGTTCTAAACCAGTTCTCATCTGTTTACAGTCATTTTCTCTGAATTATCCATGTTTTCATGTAGTTTCCTATATTCTTCCTTCTGGTCCAAGTATAAGCTTTGCCCACTTTATCAAACAACTTCCTACACACTGTTATGAACTGAGGCAGCTCGGGAACATTGTCTCTCAACTGTGTTATAGAGTGTAGTACTACAGTTCAGTGAAGTGTAAGGCCTTCCAAAGCTGCTGAACGTGTTTCTTTCACAATTTCAATGGTATTCTTCCTTGTATAACACACATTTACCACTCTAGTCTCTTTTAAGTAAACAATACAGGATTCATACAGTGTTTCATGTGATCTTAACTCGAATTAAGGATTTCCCGGATCTTAGCTACCTTTTCTACACTAAGAACTGACTTGGAGAATCTCTTTGAGCTGTTCTAAACCAGTTCTCATCTGTTTACAGTCATTATCTCTGAATTATCCAAGTTTTCATGTAGTTTCCTATATTCTTCCTTCTGGTCCAAGTATAAGCTTTCCCCACTTTATCAAACAACTTCCTACTCACTGTTATGAACAGAGGCAGCTCAGGAACATTGTCTCTCAACTGTGTTACAGAGTGTATTCCTACATTTCAGTGAAGTGTAAGGCTTTCCAAAGTTGCCGAATGTGTTTCTTCCTCTATTTCAATGGTATTCTGCCTTGTATAACACACATTTACCACTCTAGTCTCTTTTAAGTAAACAATACAGGATTCATACAGTGTTTCATGTGATCTTAACTGGAATTAAGGATTTCCCGGATCTTAACTACCTTTTCTACACTAAGAACTGACTTGGGCAATCTCTTTCAGCTCTTCTAAACGAGTTCTCATCTGTTTACAGTCAGTTTCTCTGAATTATCCATGTTTTCATACAGTTTCTTATATTCTGCCTTCTGGTGCAAGTATAATCTTTGCCCACTTTATCAAACAACTTCCTACACACTGTTATAAAGTGAGGCAGCTCGGGAACATTGTCTCTCAACTGTGTTATAGAGTGTAGTACTACATTTCAGTGAAGTGTAAGGCCTTCCAAAGCTGCCGAACGTGTTTCTTTAACTATTTCAATGGTATTCTGCCTTGTATAACACACATTTTCCACTCTAGTCTCTTTTAAGTAAAGAATACAGGATTCATACAGTGTTTCATGTGATCTTAACTCGAATTAAGGATTACCCAGATCTTAACTACCTTTTCTACACTATGAACTGACTTGGAGAATCTCTTTGAGCTGTTCTAAACCAGTTGTCATCTGTTTACAGTCATTTTCTCAGAATTATCCATGTTTTCATGTAGTTTCTTATATTCTTCCTTCTGGTCCAAGTATAAGCTTTCCCCACTTTATCAAACAACTTCCTACACACTGTTATGAACAGAGGCAGCTCGGGAACATTGTCTCTCAACTGTGTTACAGAGTGCAGTACTACATTTCAGTGAAGTGTAAGGCTTTCCAAAGCTGCCGAATGTGTTTCTTTCTCTATTTCAATGGTATTCTGCCTTGTATTACACACATTTACCACTCTAGTCTCTTTTAAGTAAACAATACAGGATTCATACAGTGTTTCATGTGATCTTAACTCGAATTAAGGATTTCCCGGATCTTAGCTACCTTTTCTACACTAATAACTGACTTGGAGAATCTCTTTGAGCTGTTCTATACGAGTTCTCATCTATTTACAGTCATTATCTCTGAATTATCCATGTTTTCATACAGTTTCTTATATTCTGCCTTCTGGTACAAGTATAATCTTTGCCCACTTTATCACACAACTTCCTACACACTGTTATGAACAGAGGCAGCTCGGGAACATTGTCTCTCAACTGTGTTACAGAGTGTAGTACTACATTTCAGTGAAGTGTAAGGCCTTCCAAAGCTGCCGAACGTGTTTCTTTCACTATTTCAATGGTATTCTGCCTTGTATAAAACACATTTACCACTCTAGTCTCTTTTAAGTAAAGAATACAGGATTCATACAGTGTTCATGTGATCTTAACTCGAATTAAGGATTACCCAGATCTTATCTACCTTTGCTACACTATGAACTGACTTGGAGAATCTCTTTGAGCTGTTCTAAACCAGTTCTCATCAGTTTACAGTCATTTTCTCTGAATTATCCATGTTTTCATGCAGTTTCTTATATTCTTCCTTCTGGTCCAAGTATAAGCTTTCCCCACTTTCTCAAACAACTTCCTACACACTGTTATGAACAGAGGCCGCTCGGGAACATTGTCTCTCAACTGTGTTACAGAGTGTAGTACTACATTTCAGTGAAGTGTAAGGCTTTCCAAAGCTGCCGAATGTGTTTCTTTCTCTATTTCAATGGTATTCTGCCTTGTATAACACACATTTACCACTCTAGTCTCTTTTAAGTAAACAATACAGGATTCATACAGTGTTTCATGTGATCTTAACTCGAATTAAGGATTTCCCGGATCTTAGCTACCTTTTCTACACTAATAACTGACTTGGAGAATCTCTTTGAGCTGTTCTAAATGAGTTCTCATCTATTTACAGTCATTATCTCTGAATTATCCATGTTTTCATGTAGTTTCCTATATTCTTCCTTCTGGTCCAAGTATAAGCTTTCCCCACTTTATCAAACAACTTCCTACACACTGTTATGAACAGAGGCAGCTCGGGAACATTGTCTCTCAACTGTGTTACAGAGTGTATTCCTACATTTCAGTGTAGTGTAAGGCTTTCCAAAGCTGCCGAATGTGTTTCTTCCTCTATTTCAATGGTATTCTGCCGTGTATAACACACATTTACCACTCTAGTCTCTTTTAAGTAAACAATACAGGATTCATACAGTGTTTCATGTGATCTTAACTCGAATTAAGAATTTCCCGGATCTTAACTACCTTTTCTACACTAAGAACTGACTTGGGCAATCTCTTTCAGCTGTTCTAAACTAGTTCTCATCTGTTTGCAGTCAGTTTCTCTGAATTATCCATGTTTTCATACAGTTTCTTATATTCTGCCTTCTGGTACAAGTATAATCTTTGCCCACTTTATCACACAACTTCCTACACACTGTTATGAACAGAGGCAGCTCGGGAACATTGTCTCTCAACTGTGTTACAGAGTGTAGTACTACATTTCAGTGAAGTGTAAGGCCTTCCAAAGCTGCCGAACGTGTTTCTTTCACTATTTCAATGGTATTCTGCCTTGTATAACACACATTTACCACTCTAGTCTCTTTTAAGTAAACAATACAGGATTCATACAGTGTTTCATGTGATCTTAACTCGAATTAAGGATTTCCCGGATCTTAACTACCTTTTCTACACTAAGAACTGACTTGGGCAATCTCTTTCAGCTGTTCTAAACGAGTTCTCATCTGTTTACAGTCAGTTTCTCTGAATTATCCATGTTTTCATACAGTTTCTTATATTCTGCCTTCTGGTACAAGTATAATCTTTGCCCACTTTATCACACAACTTCCTACACACTGTTATGAACAGAGGCAGCTCGGGAACATTGTCTCTCAACTGTGTTACAGAGTGTACTACTACATTTCAGTCAAGTGTAAGGCTTTCCAAAGCTGCCGAATGTGTTTCTTTCTCTATTTCAATGGTATTCTTCCTTGTATAACACACATTTACCACTAAAGTCTCTTTTAAGTAAAGAATACAGGATTCATACAGTGTTTCATGTGATCTTAACTCGAATTAAGGATTTCCCGGATCTTAGCTGCCTTTTCTACACTAAGAACTGACTTGGAGAATCTCTTTGAGCTGTTCTAAACCAGTTCTCATCTGTTTACAGTCATTTTCTCTGAATTATCCATGTTTTCATGTAGTTTCCTATATTCTTCCTTCTGGTCCAAGTATAAGCTTTGCCCACTTTATCAAACAACTTCCTACACACTGTTATGAACTGAGGCAGCTCGGGAACATTGTCTCTCAACTGTGTTATAGAGTGTAGTACTACATTTCAGTGAAGTGTAAGGCCTTCCAAAGCTGCTGAACGTGTTTCTTTCACAATTTCAATGGTATTCTTCCTTGTATAACACACATTTACCACTCTAGTCTCTTTTAAGTAAACAATACAGGATTCATACAGTGTTTCATGTGATCTTAACTCGAATTAAGGATTTCCCGGATCTTAGCTACCTTTTCTACACTAAGAACTGACTTGGAGAATCTCTTTGAGCTGTTCTAAACCAGTTCTCATCTGTTTACAGTCATTATCTCTGAATTATCCAAGTTTTCATGTAGTTTCCTATATTCTTCCTTCTGGTCCAAGTATAAGCTTTCCCCACTTTATCAAACAACTTCCTACTCACTGTTATGAACAGAGGCAGCTCGGGAACATTGTCTCTCAACTGTGTTACAGAGTGTATTCCTACATTTCAGTGAAGTGTAAGGCTTTCCAAAGTTGCCGAATGTGTTTCTTCCTCTATTTCAATGGTATTCTGCCTTGTATAACACACATTTACCACTCTAGTCTCTTTTAAGTAAACAATACAGGATTCATACAGTGTTTCATGTGATCTTAACTGGAATTAAGGATTTCCCGGATCTTAACTACCTTTTCTACACTAAGAACTGACTTGGGCAATCTCTTTCAGCTCTTCTAAACGAGTTCTCATCTGTTTACAGTCAGTTTCTCTGAATTATCCATGTTTTCATACAGTTTCTTATATTCTGCCTTCTGGTGCAAGTATAATCTTTGCCCACTTTATCAAACAACTTCCTACACACTGTTATAAAGTGAGGCAGCTCGGGAACATTGTCTCTCAACTGTGTTATAGAGTGTAGTACTACATTTCAGTGAAGTGTAAGGCCTTCCAAAGCTGCCGAACGTGTTTCTTTAACTATTTCAATGGTATTCTGCCTTGTATAACACACATTTTCCACTCTAGTCTCTTTTAAGTAAAGAATACAGGATTCATACAGTGTTTCATGTGATCTTAACTCGAATTAAGGATTACCCAGATCTTAACTACCTTTTCTACACTATGAACTGACTTGGAGAATCTCTTTGAGCTGTTCTAAACCAGTTGTCATCTGTTTACAGTCATTTTCTCAGAATTATCCATGTTTTCATGTAGTTTCTTATATTCTTCCTTCTGGTCCAAGTATAAGCTTTCCCCACTTTATCAAACAACTTCCTACACACTGTTATGAACAGAGGCAGCTCGGGAACATTGTCTCTCAACTGTGTTACAGAGTGCAGTACTACATTTCAGTGAAGTGTAAGGCTTTCCAAAGCTGCCGAATGTGTTTCTTTCTCTATTTCAATGGTATTCTGCCTTGTATAACACACATTTACCACTCTAGTCTCTTTTAAGTAAACAATACAGGATTCATACAGTGTTTCATGTGATCTTAACTCGAATTAAGGATTTCCCGGATCTTAGCTACCTTTTCTACACTAATAACTGACTTGGAGAATCTCTTTGAGCTGTTCTAAACGAGTTCTCATCTATTTACAGTCATTATCTCTGAATTATCCATGTTTTCATACAGTTTCTTATATTCTGCCTTCTGGTACAAGTATAATCTTTGCCCACTTTATCACACAACTTCCTACACACTGTTATGAACAGAGGCAGCTCGGGAACATTGTCTCTCAACTGTGTTACAGAGTGTAGTACTACATTTCAGTGAAGTGTAAGGCCTTCCAAAGCTGCCGAACGTGTTTCTTTCACTATTTCAATGGTATTCTGCCTTGTATAAAACACATTTACCACTTTAGTCTCTTTTAAGTAAAGAATACAGGATTCATACAGTGTTCATGTGATCTTAACTCGAATTAAGGATTACCCAGATCTTATCTACCTTTGCTACACTATGAACTGACTTGGAGAATCTCTTTGAGCTGTTCTAAACCAGTTCTCATCAGTTTACAGTCATTTTCTCTGAATTATCCATGTTTTCATGCAGTTTCTTATATTCTTCCTTCTGGTCCAAGTATAAGCTTTCCCCACTTTCTCAAACAACTTCCTACACACTGTTATGAACAGAGGCCGCTCGGGAACATTGTCTCTCAACTGTGTTACAGAGTGTAGTACTACATTTCAGTGAAGTGTAAGGCTTTCCAAAGCTGCCGAATGTGTTTCTTTCTCTATTTCAATGGTATTCTGCCTTGTATAACACACATTTACCACTCTAGTCTCTTTTAAGTAAACAATACAGGATTCATACAGTGTTTCATGTGATCTTAACTCGAATTAAGGATTTCCCGGATCTTAGCTACCTTTTCTACACTAATAACTGACTTGGAGAATCTCTTTGAGCTGTTCTAAACGAGTTCTCATCTATTTACAGTCATTATCTCTGAATTATCCATGTTTTCATGTAGTTTCCTATATTCTTCCTTAGGGTCCAAGTATAAGCTTTCCCCACTTTATCAAACAACTTCCTACACACTGTTATGAACAGAGGCAGCTCGGGAACATTGTCTCTCAACTGTGTTACAGAGTGTATTCCTACATTTCAGTGTAGTGTAAGGCTTTCCAAAGCTGCCGAATGTGTTTCTTCCTCTATTTCAATGGTATTCTGCCTTGTATAACACACATTTACCACTCTAGTCTCTTTTAAGTAAACAATACAGGATTCATACAGTGTTTCATGTGATCTTAACTCGAATTAAGGATTTCCCGGATCTTAACTACCTTTTCTACACTAAGAACTGACTTGGGCAATCTCTTTCAGCTGTTCTAAACGAGTTCTCATCTGTTTACAGTCAGTTTCTCTGAATTATCCATGTTTTCATACAGTTTCTTATATTCTGCCTTCTGGTACAAGTATAATCTTTGCCCACTTTATCACACAACTTCCTACACACTGTTATGAACAGAGGCAGCTCGGGAACATTGTCTCTCAACTGTGTTACAGAGTGTACTACTACATTTCAGTCAAGTGTAAGGCTTTCCAAAGGTGCCGAATGTGTTTCTTTCTCTATTTCAATGGTATTCTGCCTTGTATAACACACATTTACCACTAAAGTCTCTTTTAAGTAAAGAATACAGGATTCATACAGTGTTTCATGTGATCTTAACTCGAATTAAGGATTTCCCGGATCTTAGCTACCTTTTCTACACTAAGAACTGACTTGGTGAATCTCTTTGAGCTGTTCTAAACCAGTTCTCATCTGTTTACAGTCAGTTTCTCTGAATTATCCATGTTTTCATACAGTTTCTTATATTCTGCCTTCTGGTACAAGTATAATCTTTGCCCACTTTATCAAACAACTTCATACACACTGTTATGAACTGAGGCAGCTCGGGAACATTGTCTCTCAACTGTGTTATAGAGTGTAGTACTACATTTCAGTGAAGTGTAAGGCCTTCCAAAGCTGCTGAACGTGTTTCTTTCACTATTTCAATGGTATTCTTCCTTGTATAACACACATTTACCACTCTAGTCTCTTTTAAGTAAACAATACAGGATTCATACAGTGTTTCATGTGATCTTAACTCGAATTAAGGATTTCCCGGATCTTAGCTACCTTTTCTACACTAAGAACTGACTTGGAGAATCTCTTTGAGCTGTTCTAAACCAGTTCTCATCTGTTTACAGTCATTATCTCTGAATTATCCAAGTTTTCATGTAGTTTCCTATATTCTTCCTTCTGGTCCAAGTATAAGCTTTCCCCACTTTATCAAAAAACTTCCTACTCACTGTTATGAACAGAAGCAGCTCGGGAACATTGTCTCTCAACTGTGTTACAGAGTGTATTCCTACATTTCAGTGAAGTGTAAGGCTTTCCAAAGCTGCCGAATGTGTTTCTTCCTCTATTTCAATGGTATTCTGCCTTGTATAACACACATTTACCACTCTAGTCTCTTTTAAGTAAACAATACAGGATTCATACAGTGTTTCATGTGATCTTAACTGGAATTAAGGATTTCCCGGATCTTAACTACCTTTTCTACACTAAGAACTGACTTGGGCAATCTCTTTCAGCTGTTCTAAACGAGTTCTCATCTGTTTACAGTCAGTTTCTCTGAATTATCCATGTTTTCATACAGTTTCTTATATTCTGCCTTCTGGTACAAGTATAATCTTTGCCCACTTTATCAAAAAACTTCCTACACAATGTTATGAACTGAGGCAGATCGGGAACATTGTCTCTCAACTGTGTTATAGAGTGTAGTACTACATTTCAGTGAAGTGTAAGGCCTTCCAAAGCTGCCGAAGGTGTTTCTTTCACTATTTCAATGGTATTCTGCCTTGTATAACACACATTTTCCACTCTAGTCTCTTTTAAGTAAACAATACAGGATTCATACAGTGTTTCATGTGATCTTAACTCGAATTAAGGATTTCCCGGATCTTAGTTACCTTTTCTATACTAAGAACTGACTTGGAGAATCTCTTTGAGCTGTTCTAAACCAGTTCTCATCTGTTTACAGTCATTTTCTCTGAATTATCCATGTTTTCATGTAGTTTCCTATATTCTTCCTTCTGGTCCAAGTGTAAGCTTTCCCCACTTTATCAAACAACTTCCTACACACTGTTATGAACAGAGGCAGCTCCGGAACATTGTCTCTCAACTGTGTTACAGAGTGTATTCCTACATTTCAGTGTAGTGTAAGGCTTTCCAAAGCTGCCGAATGTGTTTCTTCCTCTATTTCAATGGTATTCTGCCTTGTATAACACACATTTACCACTCTAATCTCTTTAAAGTAAACAATACAGGATTCATACAGTGTTTCATGTGATCTTAACTCGAATTAAGGATTTCCCGGATCTTAACTACCTTTTCTACACTAAGAACTGACTTGGGCAATCTCTTTCAGCTCTTCTAAACGAGTTCTCATCTGTTTACAGTCAGTTTCTCTGAATTATCCATGTTTTCATACAGTTTCTTATATTCTGCCTTCTGGTGCAAGTATAATCTTTGCCCACTTTATCAAACAACTTCCTACACACTGTTATAAAGTGAGGCAGCTCGGGAACATTGTCTCTCAACTGTGTTATAGAGTGTAGTACTACATTTCAGTGAAGTGTAAGGCCTTCCAAAGCTGCCGAACGTGTTTCTTTAACTATTTCAATGGTATTCTGCCTTGTATAACAGACATTTTCCACTCTAGTCTCTTTTAAGTAAAGAATACAGGATTCATACAGTGTTTCATGTGATCTTAACTCGAATTAAGGATTACCCAGATCTTAACTACCTTTTCTACACTATGAACTGACTTGGAGAATCTCTTTGAGCTGTTCTAAACCAGTTCTCATCTGTTTACAGTCATTTTCTCTGAATTATCCATGTTTTCATGTAGTTTCTTATATTCTTCCTTCTGGTCCAAGTATAAGCTTTCCCCACTTTATCAAACAACTTCCTACACACTGTTATGAACAGAGGCAGCTCGGGAACATTGTCTCTCAACTGTGTTACAGAGTGCAGTACTACATTTCAGTGAAGTGTAAGGCTTTCCAAAGCTGCCGAATGTGTTTCTTTCTCTATTTCAATGGTATTCTGCCTTGTATAACACACATTTACCACTCTAGTCTCTTTTAAGTAAACAATACAGGATTCATACAGTGTTTCATGTGATCTTAACTCGAATTAAGGATTTCCCGGATCTTAGCTACCTTTTCTACACTAATAACTGACTTGGAGAATCTCTTTGAGCTGTTCTAAACGAGTTCTCATCTATTTACAGTCATTATCTCTGAATTACCCATGTTTTCATACAGTTTCTTATATTTTGCCTTCTGGTACAAGTATAATCTTTGCCCACTTTATCACACAACTTGCTACACACTGTTATGAACAGAGGCAGCTCGGGAACATTGTCTCTCAACTGTGTTATAGAGTGTAGTACTACATTTCAGTGAAGTGTAAGGCCTTCCAAAGCTGCCGAACGTGTTTCTTTCACTATTTCAATGGTATTCTGCCTTGTATAAAACACATTTACCACTCTAGTCTCTTTTAAGTAAAGAATACAGGATTCATACAGTGTTCATGTGATCTTAACTCGAATTAAGGATTACCCAGATCTTATCTACCTTTGCTACACTATGAACTGACTTGGAGAATCTCTTTGAGCTGTTCTAAACCAGTTCTCATCTGTTTACAGTCATTTTCTCTGAATTATCCATGTTTTCATGCAGTTTCTTATATTCTTCCTTCTGGTCCAAGTATAAGCTTTCCCCACTTTCTCAAACAACTTCCTACACACTGTTATGAACAGAGGCCGCTCGGGAACATTGTCTCTCAACTGTGTTACAGAGTGTAGTACTACATTTCAGTGAAGTGTAAGGCTTTCCAAAGCTGCCGAATGTGTTTCTTTCTCTATTTCAATGGTATTCTGCCTTGTATAACACACATTTACCACTCTAGTCTCTTTTAAGTAAACAATACAGGATTCATACAGTGTTTCATGTGATCTTAACTCGAATTAAGGATTTCCCGGATCTTAGCTACCTTTTCTACACTAATAACTGACTTGGAGAATCTCTTTGAGCTGTTCTAAACGAGTTCTCATCTATTTACAGTCATTATCTCTGAATTATCCATGTTTTCATGTAGTTTCCTATATTCTTCCTTCTGGTCCAAGTATAAGCTTTCCCCACTTTATCAAACAACTTCCTACACACTGTTATGAACAGAGGCAGCTCGGGAACATTGTCTCTCAACTGTGTTACAGAGTGTATTCCTACATTTCAGTGTAGTGTAAGGCTTTCCAAAGCTGCCGAATGTGTTTCTTCCTCTATTTCAATGGTATTCTGCCTTGTATAACACACATTTACCACTCTAGTCTCTTTTAAGTAAACAATACAGGATTCATACAGTGTTTCATGTGATCTTAACTCGAATTAAGAATTTCCCGGATCTTAACTACCTTTTCTACACTAAGAACTGACTTGGGCAATCTCTTTCAGCTGTTCTAAACGAGTTCTCATCTGTTTACAGTCAGTTTCTCTGAATTATCCATGTTTTCATACAGTTTCTTATATTCTGCCTTCTGGTACAAGTATAATCTTTGCCCACTTTATCACACAACTTCCTACACACTGTTATGAACAGAGGCAGCTCGGGAACATTGTCTCTCAACTGTGTTACAGAGTGTACTACTACATTTCAGTCAAGTGTAAGGCTTTCCAAAGCTGCCGAATGTGTTTCTTTCTCTATTTCAATGGTATTCTTCCTTGTATAACACACATTTACCACTAAAGTCTCTTTTAAGTAAAGAATACAGGATTCATACAGTGTTTCATGTGATCTTAACTCGAATTAAGGATTTCCCGGATCTTAGCTGGCTTTTCTACAATAAGAACTGACTTGGAGAATCTCTTTGAGCTGTTCTAAACCAGTTCTCATCTGTTTACAGTCATTTTCTCTGAATTATCCATGTTTTCATGTAGTTTCCTATATTCTTCCTTCTGGTCCAAGTATAAGCTTTGCCCACTTTATCAAACAACTTCCTACACACTGTTATGAACTGAGGCAGCTCGGGAACATTGTCTCTCAACTGTGTTATAGAGTGTAGTACTACATTTCAGTGAAGTGTAAGGCCTTCCAAAGCTGCTGAACGTGTTTCTTTCACTATTTCAATGGTATTCTTCCTTGTATAACACACATTTACCACTCTAGTCTCTTTTAAGTAAACAATACAGGATTCATACAGTGTTTCATGTGATCTTAACTCGAATTAAGGATTTCCCGGATCTTAGCTACCTTTTCTACACTAAGAACTGACTTGGAGAATCTCTTTGAGCTGTTCTAAACCAGTTCTCATCTGTTTACAGTCATTATCTCTGAATTATCCAAGTTTTCATGTAGTTTCCTATATTCTTCCTTCTGGTCCAAGTATAAGCTTTCCCCACTTTATCAAACAACTTCCTACTCACTGTTATGAACAGAGGCAGCTCGGGAACATTGTCTCTCAACTGTGTTACAGAGTGTATTCCTACATTTCAGTGAAGTGTAAGGCTTTCCAAAGTTGCCGAATGTGTTTCTTCCTCTATTTCAATGGTATTCTGCCTTGTATAACACACATTTACCACTCTAGTCTCTTTTAAGTAAACAATACAGGATTCATACAGTGTTTCATGTGATCTTAACTGGAATTAAGGATTTCCCGGATCTTAACTACCTTTTCTACACTAAGAACTGACTTGGGCAATCTCTTTCAGCTCTTCTAAACGAGTTCTCATCTGTTTACAGTCAGTTTCTCTGAATTATCCATGTTTTCATACAGTTTCTTATATTCTGCCTTCTGGTGCAAGTATAATCTTTGCCCACTTTATCAAACAACTTCCTACACACTGTTATAAAGTGAGGCAGCTCGGGAACATTGTCTCTCAACTGTGTTATAGAGTGTAGTACTACATTTCAGTGAAGTGTAAGGCCTTCCAAAGCTGCCGAACGTGTTTCTTTAACTATTTCAATGGTATTCTGCCTTGTATAACACACATTTTCCACTCTAGTCTCTTTTAAGTAAAGAATACAGGATTCATACAGTGTTTCATGTGATCTTAACTCGAATTAAGGATTACCCAGATCTTAACTACCTTTTCTACACTATGAACTGACTTGGAGAATCTCTTTGAGCTGTTCTAAACCAGTTGTCATCTGTTTACAGTCATTTTCTCAGAATTATCCATGTTTTCATGTAGTTTCTTATATTCTTCCTTCTGGTCCAAGTATAAGCTTTCCCCACTTTATCAAACAACTTCCTACACACTGTTATGAACAGAGGCAGCTCGGGAACATTGTCTCTCAACTGTGTTACAGAGTGCAGTACTACATTTCAGTGAAGTGTAAGGCTTTCCAAAGCTGCCGAATGTGTTTCTTTCTCTATTTCAATGGTATTCTGCCTTGTATAACACACATTTACCACTCTAGTCTCTTTTAAGTAAACAATACAGGATTCATACAGTGTTTCATGTGATCTTAACTCGAATTAAGGATTTCCCGGATCTTAGCTACCTTTTCTACACTAATAACTGACTTGGAGAATCTCTTTGAGCTGTTCTAAACGAGTTCTCATCTATTTACAGTCATTATCTCTGAATTATCCATGTTTTCATACAGTTTCTTATATTCTGCCTTCTGGTACAAGTATAATCTTTGCCCACTTTATCACACAACTTCCTACACACTGTTATGAACAGAGGCAGCTCGGGAACATTGTCTCTCAACTGTGTTACAGAGTGTAGTACTACATTTCAGTGAAGTGTAAGGCCTTCCAAAGCTGCCGAACGTGTTTCTTTCACTATTTCAATGGTATTCTGCCTTGTATAAAACACATTTACCACTTTAGTCTCTTTTAAGTAAAGAATACAGGATTCATACAGTGTTCATGTGATCTTAACTCGAATTAAGGATTACCCAGATCTTATCTACCTTTGCTACACTATGAACTGACTTGGAGAATCTCTTTGAGCTGTTCTAAACCAGTTCTCATCAGTTTACAGTCATTTTCTCTGAATTATCCATGTTTTCATGCAGTTTCTTATATTCTTCCTTCTGGTCCAAGTATAAGCTTTCCCCACTTTCTCAAACAACTTCCTACACACTGTTATGAACAGAGGCCGCTCGGGAACATTGTCTCTCAACTGTGTTACAGAGTGTAGTACTACATTTCAGTGAAGTGTAAGGCTTTCCAAAGCTGCCGAATGTGTTTCTTTCTCTATTTCAATGGTATTCTGCCTTGTATAACACACATTTACCACTCTAGTCTCTTTTAAGTAAACAATACAGGATTCATACAGTGTTTCATGTGATCTTAACTCGAATTAAGGATTTCCCGGATCTTAGCTACCTTTTCTACACTAATAACTGACTTGGAGAATCTCTTTGAGCTGTTCTAAACGAGTTCTCATCTATTTACAGTCATTATCTCTGAATTATCCATGTTTTCATGTAGTTTCCTATATTCTTCCTTAGGGTCCAAGTATAAGCTTTCCCCACTTTATCAAACAACTTCCTACACACTGTTATGAACAGAGGCAGCTCGGGAACATTGTCTCTCAACTGTGTTACAGAGTGTATTCCTACATTTCAGTGTAGTGTAAGGCTTTCCAAAGCTGCCGAATGTGTTTCTTCCTCTATTTCAATGGTATTCTGCCTTGTATAACACACATTTACCACTCTAGTCTCTTTTAAGTAAACAATACAGGATTCATACAGTGTTTCATGTGATCTTAACTCGAATTAAGGATTTCCCGGATCTTAACTACCTTTTCTACACTAAGAACTGACTTGGGCAATCTCTTTCAGCTGTTCTAAAGGAGTTCTCATCTGTTTACAGTCAGTTTCTCTGAATTATCCATGTTTTCATACAGTTTCTTATATTCTGCCTTCTGGTACAAGTATAATCTTTGCCCACTTTATCACACAACTTCCTACACACTGTTATGAACAGAGGCAGCTCGGGAACATTGTCTCTCAACTGTGTTACAGAGTGTACTACTACATTTCAGTCAAGTGTAAGGCTTTCCAAAGGTGCCGAATGTGTTTCTTTCTCTATTTCAATGGTATTCTGCCTTGTATAACACACATTTACCACTAAAGTCTCTTTTAAGTAAAGAATACAGGATTCATACAGTGTTTCATGTGATCTTAACTCGAATTAAGGATTTCCCGGATCTTAGCTACCTTTTCTACACTAAGAACTGACTTGGTGAATCTCTTTGAGCTGTTCTAAACCAGTTCTCATCTGTTTACAGTCAGTTTCTCTGAATTATCCATGTTTTCATACAGTTTCTTATATTCTGCCTTCTGGTACAAGTATAATCTTTGCCCACTTTATCAAACAACTTCCTACACACTGTTATGAACTGAGGCAGCTCGGGAACATTGTCTCTCAACTGTGTTATAGAGTGTAGTACTACATTTCAGTGAAGTGTAAGGCCTTCCAAAGCTGCCGAACGTGTTTCTTTAACTATTTCAATGGTATTCTGCCTTGTATAACACACATTTTCCACTCTAGTCTCTTTTAAGTAAAGAATACAGGATTCATACAGTGTTTCATGTGATCTTAACTCGAATTAAGGATTACCCAGATCTTAACTACCTTTTCTACACTATGAACTGACTTGGAGAATCTCTTTGAGCTGTTCTAAACCTGTTGTCATCTGTTTACAGTCATTTTCTCAGAATTATCCATGTTTTCATGTAGTTTCTTATATTCTTCCTTCTGGTCCAAGTATAAGCTTTCCCCACTTTATCAAACAACTTCCTACACACTGTTATGAACAGAGGCAGCTCGGGAACATTGTCTCTCAACTGTGTTACAGAGTGCAGTACTACATTTCAGTGAAGTGTAAGGCTTTCCAAAGCTGCCGAATGTGTTTCTTTCTCTATTTCAATGGTATTCTGCCTTGTATAACACACATTTACCACTCTAGTCTCTTTTAAGTAAACAATACAGGATTCATACAGTGTTTCATGTGATCTTAACTCGAATTAAGGATTTCCCGGATCTTAGCTACCTTTTCTACACTAATAACTGACTTGGAGAATCTCTTTGAGCTGTTCTAAACGAGTTCTCATCTATTTACAGTCATTATCTCTGAATTATCCATGTTTTCATACAGTTTCTTATATTCTGCCTTCTGGTACAAGTATAATCTTTGCCCACTTTATCACACAACTTCCTACACACTGTTATGAACAGAGGCAGCTCGGGAACATTGTCTCTCAACTGTGTTACAGAGTGTAGTACTACATTTCAGTGAAGTGTAAGGCCTTCCAAAGCTGCCGAACGTGTTTCTTTCACTATTTCAATGGTATTCTGCCTTGTATAAAACACATTTACCACTTTAGTCTCTTTTAAGTAAAGAATACAGGATTCATACAGTGTTCATGTGATCTTAACTCGAATTAAGGATTACCCAGATCTTATCTACCTTTGCTACACTATGAACTGACTTGGAGAATCTCTTTGAGCTGTTCTAAACCAGTTCTCATCAGTTTACAGTCATTTTCTCTGAATTATCCATGTTTTCATGCAGTTTCTTATATTCTTCCTTCTGGTCCAAGTATAAGCTTTCCCCACTTTCTCAAACAACTTCCTACACACTGTTATGAACAGAGGCCGCTCGGGAACATTGTCTCTCAACTGTGTTACAGAGTGTAGTACTACATTTCAGTGAAGTGTAAGGCTTTCCAAAGCTGCCGAATGTGTTTCTTTCTCTATTTCAATGGTATTCTGCCTTGTATAACACACATTTACCACTCTAGTCTCTTTTAAGTAAACAATACAGGATTCATACAGTGTTTCATGTGATCTTAACTCGAATTAAGGATTTCCCGGATCTTAGCTACCTTTTCTACACTAATAACTGACTTGGAGAATCTCTTTGAGCTGTTCTAAACGAGTTCTCATCTATTTACAGTCATTATCTCTGAATTATCCATGTTTTCATGTAGTTTCCTATATTCTTCCTTAGGGTCCAAGTATAAGCTTTCCCCACTTTATCAAACAACTTCCTACACACTGTTATGAACAGAGGCAGCTCGGGAACATTGTCTCTCAACTGTGTTACAGAGTGTATTCCTACATTTCAGTGTAGTGTAAGGCTTTCCAAAGCTGCCGAATGTGTTTCTTCCTCTATTTCAATGGTATTCTGCCTTGTATAACACACATTTACCACTCTAGTCTCTTTTAAGTAAACAATACAGGATTCATACAGTGTTTCATGTGATCTTAACTCGAATTAAGGATTTCCCGGATCTTAACTACCTTTTCTACACTAAGAACTGACTTGGGCAATCTCTTTCAGCTGTTCTAAACGAGTTCTCATCTGTTTACAGTCAGTTTCTCTGAATTATCCATGTTTTCATACAGTTTCTTATATTCTGCCTTCTGGTACAAGTATAATCTTTGCCCACTTTATCACACAACTTCCTACACACTGTTATGAACAGAGGCAGCTCGGGAACATTGTCTCTCAACTGTGTTACAGAGTGTACTACTACATTTCAGTCAAGTGTAAGGCTTTCCAAAGGTGCCGAATGTGTTTCTTTCTCTATTTCAATGGTATTCTGCCTTGTATAACACACATTTACCACTAAAGTCTCTTTTAAGTAAAGAATACAGGATTCATACAGTGTTTCATGTGATCTTAACTCGAATTAAGGATTTCCCGGATCTTAGCTACCTTTTCTACACTAAGAACTGACTTGGTGAATCTCTTTGAGCTGTTCTAAACCAGTTCTCATCTGTTTACAGTCAGTTTCTCTGAATTATCCATGTTTTCATACAGTTTCTTATATTCTGCCTTCTGGTAAAAGTATAATCTTTGCCCACTTTATCAAACAACTTCATACACACTGTTATGAACTGAGGCAGCTCGGGAACATTGTCTCTCAACTGTGTTATAGAGTGTAGTACTACATTTCAGTGAAGTGTAAGGCCTTCCAAAGCTGCTGAACGTGTTTCTTTCACTATTTCAATGGTATTCTTCCTTGTATAACACACATTTACCACTCTAGTCTCTTTTAAGTAAACAATACAGGATTCATACAGTGTTTCATGTGATCTTAACTCGAATTAAGGATTTCCCGGATCTTAGCTACCTTTTCTACACTAAGAACTGACTTGGAGAATCTCTTTGAGCTGTTCTAAACCAGTTCTCATCTGTTTACAGTCATTATCTCTGAATTATCCAAGTTTTCATGTAGTTTCCTATATTCTTCCTTCTGGTCCAAGTATAAGCTTTCCCCACTTTATCAAAAAACTTCCTACTCACTGTTATGAACAGAAGCAGCTCGGGAACATTGTCTCTCAACTGTGTTACAGAGTGTATTCCTACATTTCAGTGAAGTGTAAGGCTTTCCAAAGCTGCCGAATGTGTTTCTTCCTCTATTTCAATGGTATTCTGCCTTGTATAACACACATTTACCACTCTAGTCTCTTTTAAGTAAACAATACAGGATTCATACAGTGTTTCATGTGATCTTAACTGGAATTAAGGATTTCCCGGATCTTAACTACCTTTTCTACACTAAGAACTGACTTGGGCAATCTCTTTCAGCTGTTCTAAACGAGTTCTCATCTGTTTACAGTCAGTTTCTCTGAATTATCCATGTTTTCATACAGTTTCTTATATTCTGCCTTCTGGTACAAGTATAATCTTTGCCCACTTTATCAAAAAACTTCCTACACAATGTTATGAACTGAGGCAGATCGGGAACATTGTCTCTCAACTGTGTTATAGAGTGTAGTACTACATTTCAGTGAAGTGTAAGGCCTTCCAAAGCTGCCGAAGGTGTTTCTTTCACTATTTCAATGGTATTCTGCCTTGTATAACACACATTTTCCACTCTAGTCTCTTTTAAGTAAACAATACAGGATTCATACAGTGTTTCATGTGATCTTAACTCGAATTAAGGATTTCCCGGATCTTAGTTACCTTTTCTATACTAAGAACTGACTTGGAGAATCTCTTTGAGCTGTTCTAAACCAGTTCTCATCTGTTTACAGTCATTTTCTCTGAATTATCCATGTTTTCATGTAGTTTCCTATATTCTTCCTTCTGGTCCAAGTGTAAGCTTTCCCCACTTTATCAAACAACTTCCTACACACTGTTATGAACAGAGGCAGCTCCGGAACATTGTCTCTCAACTGTGTTACAGAGTGTATTCCTACATTTCAGTGTAGTGTAAGGCTTTCCAAAGCTGCCGAATGTGTTTCTTCCTCTATTTCAATGGTATTCTGCCTTGTATAACACACATTTACCACTCTAGTCTCTTTAAAGTAAACAATACAGGATTCATACAGTGTTTCATGTGATCTTAACTCGAATTAAGGATTTCCCGGATCTTAACTACCTTTTCTACACTAAGAACTGACTTGGGCAATCTCTTTCAGCTCTTCTAAACGAGTTCTCATCTGTTTACAGTCAGTTTCTCTGAATTATCCATGTTTTCATACAGTTTCTTATATTCTGCCTTCTGGTGCAAGTATAATCTTTGCCCACTTTATCAAACAACTTCCTACACACTGTTATAAAGTGAGGCAGCTCGGGAACATTGTCTCTCAACTGTGTTATAGAGTGTAGTACTACATTTCAGTGAAGTGTAAGGCCTTCCAAAGCTGCCGAACGTGTTTCTTTAACTATTTCAATGGTATTCTGCCTTGTATAACAGACATTTTCCACTCTAGTCTCTTTTAAGTAAAGAATACAGGATTCATACAGTGTTTCATGTGATCTTAACTCGAATTAAGGATTACCCAGATCTTAACTACCTTTTCTACACTATGAACTGACTTGGAGAATCTCTTTGAGCTGTTCTAAACCAGTTCTCATCTGTTTACAGTCATTTTCTCTGAATTATCCATGTTTTCATGTAGTTTCTTATATTCTTCCTTCTGGTCCAAGTATAAGCTTTCCCCACTTTATCAAACAACTTCCTACACACTGTTATGAACAGAGGCAGCTCGGGAACATTGTCTCTCAACTGTGTTACAGAGTGCAGTACTACATTTCAGTGAAGTGTAAGGCTTTCCAAAGCTGCCGAATGTGTTTCTTTCTCTATTTCAATGGTATTCTGCCTTGTATAACACACATTTACCACTCTAGTCTCTTTTAAGTAAACAATACAGGATTCATACAGTGTTTCATGTGATCTTAACTCGAATTAAGGATTTCCCGGATCTTAGCTACCTTTTCTACACTAATAACTGACTTGGAGAATCTCTTTGAGCTGTTCTAAACGAGTTCTCATCTATTTACAGTCATTATCTCTGAATTACCCATGTTTTCATACAGTTTCTTATATTTTGCCTTCTGGTACAAGTATAATCTTTGCCCACTTTATCACACAACTTCCTACACACTGTTATGAACAGAGGCAGCTCGGGAACATTGTCTCTCAACTGTGTTACAGAGTGTAGTACTACATTTCAGTGAAGTGTAAGGCCTTCCAAAGCTGCCGAACGTGTTTCTTTCACTATTTCAATGGTATTCTGCCTTGTATAAAACACATTTACCACTCTAGTCTCTTTTAAGTAAAGAATACAGGATTCATACAGTGTTCATGTGATCTTAACTCGAATTAAGGATTACCCAGATCTTATCTACCTTTGCTACACTATGAACTGACTTGGAGAATCTCTTTGAGCTGTTCTAAACCAGTTCTCATCTGTTTACAGTCATTTTCTCTGAATTATCCATGTTTTCATGCAGTTTCTTATATTCTTCCTTCTGGTCCAAGTATAAGCTTTCCCCACTTTCTCAAACAACTTCCTACACACTGTTATGAACAGAGGCCGCTCGGGAACATTGTCTCTCAACTGTGTTACAGAGTGTAGTACTACATTTCAGTGAAGTGTAAGGCTTTCCAAAGCTGCCGAATGTGTTTCTTTCTCTATTTCAATGGTATTCTGCCTTGTATAACACACATTTACCACTCTAGTCTCTTTTAAGTAAACAATACAGGATTCATACAGTGTTTCATGTGATCTTAACTCGAATTAAGGATTTCCCGGATCTTAGCTACCTTTTCTACACTAATAACTGACTTGGAGAATCTCTTTGAGCTGTTCTAAACGAGTTCTCATCTATTTACAGTCATTATCTCTGAATTATCCATGTTTTCATGTAGTTACCTATATTCTTCCTTCTGGTCCAAGTATAAGCTTTCCCCACTTTATCAAACAACTTCCTACACACTGTTATGAACAGAGGCAGCTCGGGAACATTGTCTCTCAACTGTGTTACAGAGTGTATTCCTACATTTCAGTGTATTGTAAGGCTTTCCAAAGCTGCCGAATGTGTTTCTTCCTCTATTTCAATGGTATTCTGCCTTGTATAACACACATTTACCACTCTAGTCTCTTTTAAGTAAACAATACAGGATTCATACAGTGTTTCATGTGATCTTAACTCGAATTAAGAATTTCCCGGATCTTAACTACCTTTTCTACACTAAGAACTGACTTGGGCAATCTCTTTCAGCTGTTCTAAACTAGTTCTCATCTGTTTGCAGTCAGTTTCTCTGAATTATCCATGTTTTCATACAGTTTCTTATATTCTGCCTTCTGGTACAAGTATAATCTTTGCCCACTTTATCACACAACTTCCTACACACTGTTATGAACAGAGGCAGCTCGGGAACATTGTCTCTCAACTGTGTTACAGAGTGTAGTAATACATTTCAGTGAAGTGTAAGGCCTTCCAAAGCTGCCGAACGTGTTTCTTTCACTATTTCAATGGTATTCTGCCTTGTATAACACACATTTACCACTCTAGTCTCTTTTAAGTAAACAATACAGGATTCATACAGTGTTTCATGTGATCTTAACTCGAATTAAGGATTTCCCGGATCTTAACTACCTTTTCTACACTAAGAACTGACTTGGGCAATCTCTTTCAGCTGTTCTAAACGAGTTCTCATCTGTTTACAGTCAGTTTCTCTGAATTATCCATGTTTTCATACAGTTTCTTATATTCTGCCTTCTGGTACAAGTATAATCTTTGCCCACTTTATCACACAACTTCCTACACACTGTTATGAACAGAGGCAGCTCGGGAACATTGTCTCTCAACTGTGTTACAGAGTGTACTACTACATTTCAGTCAAGTGTAAGGCTTTCCAAAGGTGCCGAATGTGTTTCTTTCTCTATTTCAATGGTATTCTGCCTTGTATAACACACATTTACCACTAAAGTCTCTTTTAAGTAAAGAATACAGGATTCATACAGTGTTTCATGTGATCTTAACTCGAATTAAGGATTTCCCGGATCTTAGCTACCTTTTCTACACTAAGAACTGACTTGGAGAATCTCTTTGAGCTGTTCTAAACGAGTTCTCATCTATTTACAGTCATTATCTCTGAATTATCCATGTTTTCATGTAGTTACCTATATTCTTCCTTCTGGTCCAAGTATAAGCTTTCCCCACTTTATCAAACAACTTCCTACACACTGTTATGAACAGAGGCAGCTCGGGAACATTGTCTCTCAACTGTGTTACAGAGTGTATTCCTACATTTCAGTGTAGTGTAAGGCTTTCCAAAGCTGCCGAATGTGTTTCTTCCTCTATTTCAATGGTATTCTGCCTTGTATAACACACATTTACCACTCTAGTCTCTTTTAAGTAAACAATACAGGATTCATACAGTGTTTCATGTGATCTTAACTCGAATTAAGAATTTCCCGGATCTTAACTACCTTTTCTACACTAAGAACTGACTTGGGCAATCTCTTTCAGCTGTTCTAAACTAGTTCTCATCTGTTTGCAGTCAGTTTCTCTGAATTATCCATGTTTTCATACAGTTTCTTATATTCTGCCTTCTGGTACAAGTATAATCTTTGCCCACTTTATCACACAACTTCCTACACACTGTTATGAACAGAGGCAGCTCGGGAACATTGTCTCTCAACTGTGTTACAGAGTGTAGTAATACATTTCAGTGAAGTGTAAGGCCTTCCAAAGCTGCCGAACGTGTTTCTTTCACTATTTCAATGGTATTCTGCCTTGTATAACACACATTTACCACTCTAGTCTCTTTTAAGTAAACAATACAGGATTCATACAGTGTTTCATGTGATCTTAACTCGAATTAAGGATTTCCCGGATCTTAACTACCTTTTCTACACTAAGAACTGACTTGGGCAATCTCTTTCAGCTGTTCTAAACGAGTTCTCATCTGTTTACAGTCAGTTTCTCTGAATTATCCATGTTTTCATACAGTTTCTTATATTCTGCCTTCTGGTACAAGTATAATCTTTGCCCACTTTATCACACAACTTCCTACACACTGTTATGAACAGAGGCAGCTCGGGAACATTGTCTCTCAACTGTGTTACAGAGTGTACTACTACATTTCAGTCAAGTGTAAGGCTTTCCAAAGGTGCCGAATGTGTTTCTTTCTCTATTTCAATGGTATTCTGCCTTGTATAACACACATTTACCACTAAAGTCTCTTTTAAGTAAAGAATACAGGATTCATACAGTGTTTCATGTGATCTTAACTCGAATTAAGGATTTCCCGGATCTTAGCTACCTTTTCTACACTAAGAACTGACTTGGAGAATCTCTTTGAGCTGTTCTAAACCAGTTCTCATCTGTTTAGAGTCAGTTTCTCTGAATTATCCATGTTTTCATACAGTTTCTTATATTCTGCCTTCTGGTACAAGTATAATCTTTGCCCACTTTATCAAACAACTTCATACACACTGTTATGAACTGAGGCAGCTCGGGAACATTGTCTCTCAACTGTGTTATAGAGTGTAGTACTACATTTCAGTGAAGTGTAAGGCCTTCCAAAGCTGCTGAACGTGTTTCTTTCACTATTTCAATGGTATTCTTCCTTGTATAACACACATTTACCACTCTAGTCTCTTTTAAGTAAACAATACAGGATTCATACAGTGTTTCATGTGATCTTAACTCGAATTAAGGATTTCCCGGATCTTAGCTACCTTTTCTACACTAAGAACTGACTTGGAGAATCTCTTTGAGCTGTTCTAAACCAGTTCTCATCTGTTTACAGTCATTATCTCTGAATTATCCAAGTTTTCATGTAGTTTCCTATATTCTTCCTTCTGGTCCAAGTATAAGCTTTCCCCACTTTATCAAAAAACTTCCTACTCACTGTTATGAACAGAAGCAGCTCGGGAACATTGTCTCTCAACTGTGTTACAGAGTGTATTCCTACATTTCAGTGAAGTGTAAGGCTTTCCAAAGCTGCCGAATGTGTTTCTTCCTCTATTTCAATGGTATTCTGCCTTGTATAACACACATTTACCACTCTAGTCTCTTTTAAGTAAACAATACAGGATTCATACAGTGTTTCATGTGATCTTAACTGGAATTAAGGATTTCCCGGATCTTAACTACCTTTTCTACACTAAGAACTGACTTGGGCAATCTCTTTCAGCTGTTCTAAACGAGTTCTCATCTGTTTACAGTCAGTTTCTCTGAATTATCCATGTTTTCATACAGTTTCTTATATTCTGCCTTCTGGTACAAGTATAATCTTTGCCCACTTTATCAAAAAACTTCCTACACAATGTTATGAACTGAGGCAGATCGGGAACATTGTCTCTCAACTGTGTTATAGAGTGTAGTACTACATTTCAGTGAAGTGTAAGGCCTTCCAAAGCTGCCGAAGGTGTTTCTTTCACTATTTCAATGGTATTCTGCCTTGTATAACACACATTTTCCACTCTAGTCTCTTTTAAGTAAACAATACAGGATTCATACAGTGTTTCATGTGATCTTAACTCGAATTAAGGATTTCCCGGATCTTAGTTACCTTTTCTATACTAAGAACTGACTTGGAGAATCTCTTTGAGCTGTTCTAAACCAGTTCTCATCTGTTTACAGTCATTTTCTCTGAATTATCCATGTTTTCATGTAGTTTCCTATATTCTTCCTTCTGGTCCAAGTGTAAGCTTTCCCCACTTTATCAAACAACTTCCTACACACTGTTATGAACAGAGGCAGCTCCGGAACATTGTCTCTCAACTGTGTTACAGAGTGTATTCCTACATTTCAGTGTAGTGTAAGGCTTTCCAAAGCTGCCGAATGTGTTTCTTCCTCTATTTCAATGGTATTCTGCCTTGTATAACACACATTTACCACTCTAGTCTCTTTAAAGTAAACAATACAGGATTCATACAGTGTTTCATGTGATCTTAACTCGAATTAAGGATTTCCCGGATCTTAACTACCTTTTCTACACTAAGAACTGACTTGGGCAATCTCTTTCAGCTCTTCTAAACGAGTTCTCATCTGTTTACAGTCAGTTTCTCTGAATTATCCATGTTTTCATACAGTTTCTTATATTCTGCCTTCTGGTGCAAGTATAATCTTTGCCCACTTTATCAAACAACTTCCTACACACTGTTATAAAGTGAGGCAGCTCGGGAACATTGTCTCTCAACTGTGTTATAGAGTGTAGTACTACATTTCAGTGAAGTGTAAGGCCTTCCAAAGCTGCCGAACGTGTTTCTTTAACTATTTCAATGGTATTCTGCCTTGTATAACAGACATTTTCCACTCTAGTCACTTTTAAGTAAAGAATACAGGATTCATACAGTGTTTCATGTGATCTTAACTCGAATTAAGGATTACCCAGATCTTAACTACCTTTTCTACACTATGAACTGACTTGGAGAATCTCTTTGAGCTGTTCTAAACCAGTTCTCATCTGTTTACAGTCATTTTCTCTGAATTATCCATGTTTTCATGTAGTTTCTTATATTCTTCCTTCTGGTCCAAGTATAAGCTTTCCCCACTTTATCAAACAACTTCCTACACACTGTTATGAACAGAGGCAGCTCGGGAACATTGTCTCTCAACTGTGTTACAGAGTGCAGTACTACATTTCAGTGAAGTGTAAGGCTTTCCAAAGCTGCCGAATGTGTTTCTTTCTCTATTTCAATGGTATTCTGCCTTGTATAACACACATTTACCACTCTAGTCTCTTTTAAGTAAACAATACAGGATTCATACAGTGTTTCATGTGATCTTAACTCGAATTAAGGATTTCCCGGATCTTAGCTACCTTTTCTACACTAATAACTGACTTGGAGAATCTCTTTGAGCTGTTCTAAACGAGTTCTCATCTATTTACAGTCATTATCTCTGAATTACCCATGTTTTCATACAGTTTCTTATATTTTGCCTTCTGGTACAAGTATAATCTTTGCCCACTTTATCACACAACTTCCTACACACTGTTATGAACAGAGGCAGCTCGGGAACATTGTCTCTCAACTGTGTTACAGAGTGTAGTACTATATTTCAGTGAAGTGTAAGGCCTTCCAAAGCTGCCGAACGTGTTTCTTTCACTATTTCAATGGTATTCTGCCTTGTATAAAACACATTTACCACTCTAGTCTCTTTTAAGTAAAGAATACAGGATTCATACAGTGTTCATGTGATCTTAACTCGAATTAAGGATTACCCAGATCTTATCTACCTTTGCTACACTATGAACTGACTTGGAGAATCTCTTTGAGCTGTTCTAAACCAGTTCTCATCTGTTTACAGTCATTTTCTCTGAATTATCCATGTTTTCATGCAGTTTCTTATATTCTTCCTTCTGGTCCAAGTATAAGCTTTCCCCACTTTCTCAAACAACTTCCTACACACTGTTATGAACAGAGGCCGCTCGGGAACATTGTCTCTCAACTGTGTTACAGAGTGTAGTACTACATTTCAGTGAAGTGTAAGGCTTTCCAAAGCTGCCGAATGTGTTTCTTTCTCTATTTCAATGGTATTCTGCCTTGTATAACACACATTTACCACTCTAGTCTCTTTTAAGTAAACAATACAGGATTCATACAGTGTTTCATGTGATCTTAACTCGAATTAAGGATTTCCCGGATCTTAGCTACCTTTTCTACACTAATAACTGACTTGGAGAATCTCTTTGAGCTGTTCTAAACGAGTTCTCATCTATTTACAGTCATTATCTCTGAATTATCCATGTTTTCATGTAGTTACCTATATTCTTCCTTCTGGTCCAAGTATAAGCTTTCCCCACTTTATCAAACAACTTCCTACACACTGTTATGAACAGAGGCAGCTCGGGAACATTGTCTCTCAACTGTGTTACAGAGTGTATTCCTACATTTCAGTGTAGTGTAAGGCTTTCCAAAGCTGCCGAATGTGTTTCTTCCTCTATTTCAATGGTATTCTGCCTTGTATAACACACATTTACCACTCTAGTCTCTTTTAAGTAAACAATACAGGATTCATACAGTGTTTCATGTGATCTTAACTCGAATTAAGAATTTCCCGGATCTTAACTACCTTTTCTACACTAAGAACTGACTTGGGCAATCTCTTTCAGCTGTTCTAAACTAGTTCTCATCTGTTTGCAGTCAGTTTCTCTGAATTATCCATGTTTTCATACAGTTTCTTATATTCTGCCTTCTGGTACAAGTATAATCTTTGCCCACTTTATCACACAACTTCCTACACACTGTTATGAACAGAGGCAGCTAGGGAACATTGTCTCTCAACTGTGTTACAGAGTGTAGTAATACATTTCAGTGAAGTGTAAGGCCTTCCAAAGCTGCCGAACGTGTTTCTTTCACTATTTCAATGGTATTCTGCCTTGTATAACACACATTTACCACTCTAGTCTCTTTTAAGTAAACAATACAGGATTCATACAGTGTTTCATGTGATCTTAACTCGAATTAAGGATTTCCCGGATCTTAACTACCTTTTCTACACTAAGAACTGACTTGGGCAATCTCTTTCAGCTGTTCTAAACGAGTTCTCATCTGTTTACAGTCAGTTTCTCTGAATTATCCATGTTTTCATACAGTTTCTTATATTCTGCCTTCTGGTACAAGTATAATCTTTGCCCACTTTATCACACAACTTCCTACACACTGTTATGAACAGAGGCAGCTCGGGAACATTGTCTCTCAACTGTGTTACAGAGTGTACTACTACATTTCAGTCAAGTGTAAGGCTTTCCAAAGGTGCCGAATGTGTTTCTTTCTCTATTTCAATGGTATTCTGCCTTGTATAACACACATTTACCACTAAAGTCTCTTTTAAGTAAAGAATACAGGATTCATACAGTGTTTCATGTGATCTTAACTCGAATTAAGGATTTCCCGGATCTTAGCTACCTTTTCTACACTAAGAACTGACTTGGAGAATCTCTTTGAGCTGTTCTAAACCAGTTCTCATCTGTTTAGAGTCAGTTTCTCTGAATTATCCATGTTTTCATACAGTTTCTTATATTCTGCCTTCTGGTACAAGTATAATCTTTGCCCACTTTATCAAACAACTTCATACACACTGTTATGAACTGAGGCAGCTCGGGAACATTGTCTCTCAACTGTGTTATAGAGTGTAGTACTACATTTCAGTGAAGTGTAAGGCCTTCCAAAGCTGCTGAACGTGTTTCTTTCACTATTTCAATGGTATTCTTCCTTGTATAACACACATTTACCACTCTAGTCTCTTTTAAGTAAACAATACAGGATTCATACAGTGTTTCATGTGATCTTAACTCGAATTAAGGATTTCCCGGATCTTAGCTACCTTTTCTACACTAAGAACTGACTTGGAGAATCTCTTTGAGCTGTTCTAAACCAGTTCTCATCTGTTTACAGTCATTATCTCTGAATTATCCAAGTTTTCATGTAGTTTCCTATATTCTTCCTTCTGGTCCAAGTATAAGCTTTCCCCACTTTATCAAACAACTTCCTACTCACTGTTATGAACAGAGGCAGCTCGGGAACATTGTCTCTCAACTGTGTTACAGAGTGTATTCCTACATTTCAGTGAAGTGTAAGGCTTTCCAAAGCTGCCGAATGTGTTTCTTCCTCTATTTCAATGGTATTCTGCCTTGTATAACACACATTTACCACTCTAGTCTCTTTTAAGTAAACAATACAGGATTCATACAGAGTTTCATGTGATCTTAACTGGAATTAAGGATTTCCCGGATCTTAACTACCTTTTCTACACTAAGAACTGACTTGGGCAATCTCTTTCAGCTGTTCTAAACGAGTTCTCATCTGTTTACAGTCAGTTTCTCTGAATTATCCATGTTTTCATACAGTTTCTTATATTCTGCCTTCTGGTACAAGTATAATCTTTGCCCACTTTATCAAAAAACTTCCTACACAATGTTATGAACTGAGGCAGATCGGGAACATTGTCTCTCAACTGTGTTATAGAGTGTAGTACTACATTTCAGTGAAGTGTAAGGCCTTCCAAAGCTGCCGAAGGTGTTTCTTTCACTATTTCAATGGTATTCTGCCTTGTATAACACACATTTTCCACTCTAGTCTCTTTTAAGTAAACAATACAGGATTCATACAGTGTTTCATGTGATCTTAACTCGAATTAAGGATTTCCCGGATCTTAGTTACCTTTTCTATACTAAGAACTGACTTGGAGAATCTCTTTGAGCTGTTCTAAACCAGTTCTCATCTGTTTACAGTCATTTTCTCTGAATTATCCATGTTTTCATGTAGTTTCCTATATTCTTCCTTCTGGTCCAAGTGTAAGCTTTCCCCACTTTATCAAACAACTTCCTACACACTGTTATGAACAGAGGCAGCTCCGGAACATTGTCTCTCAACTGTGTTACAGAGTGTATTCCTACATTTCAGTGTAGTGTAAGGCTTTCCAAAGCTGCCGAATGTGTTTCTTCCTCTATTTCAATGGTATTCTGCCTTGTATAACACACATTTACCACTCTAGTCTCTTTAAAGTAAACAATACAGGATTCATACAGTGTTTCATGTGATCTTAACTCGAATTAAGGATTTCCCGGATCTTAACTACCTTTTCTACACTAAGAACTGACTTGGGCAATCTCTTTCAGCTCTTCTAAACGAGTTCTCATCTGTTTACAGTCAGTTTCTCTGAATTATCCATGTTTTCATACAGTTTCTTATATTTTGCCTTCTGGTGCAAGTATAATCTTTGCCCACTTTATCAAACAACTTCCTACACACTGTTATAAAGTGAGGCAGCTCGGGAACATTGTCTCTCAACTGTGTTATAGAGTGTAGTACTACATTTCAGTGAAGTGTAAGGCCTTCCAAAGCTGCCGAACGTGTTTCTTTAACTATTTCAATGGTATTCTGCCTTGTATAACACACATTTTCCACTCTAGTCTCTTTTAAGTAAAGAATACAGGATTCATACAGTGTTTCATGTGATCTTAACTCGAATTAAGGATTACACAGATCTTAACTACCTTTTCTACACTATGAACTGACTTGGAGAATCTCTTTGAGCTGTTCTAAACCAGTTCTCATCTGTTTACAGTCATTTTCTCTGAATTATCCATGTTTTCATGTAGTTTCTTATATTCTTCCTTCTGGTCCAAGTATAAGCTTTCCCCACTTTATCAAACAACTTCCTACACACTGTTATGAACAGAGGCAGCTCGGGAACATTGTCTCTCAACTGTGTTACAGAGTGCAGTACTACATTTCAGTGAAGTGTAAGGCTTTCCAAAGCTGCCGAATGTGTTTCTTTCTCTATTTCAATGGTATTCTGCCTTGTATAACACACATTTACCACTCTAGTCTCTTTTAAGTAAACAATACAGGATTCATACAGTGTTTCATGTGATCTTAACTCGAATTAAGGATTTCCCGGATCTTAGCTACCTTTTCTACACTAATAACTGACTTGGAGAATCTCTTTGAGCTGTTCTAAACGAGTTCTCATCTATTTACAGTCATTATCTCTGAATTATCCATGTTTTCATACAGTTCCTTATATTCTGCCTTCTGGTACAAGTATAATCTTTGCCCACTTTATCACACAACTTCCTACACACTGTTATGAACAGAGGCAGCTCGGGAACATTGTCTCTCAACTGTGTTACAGAGTGTAGTACTACATTTCAGTGAAGTGTAAGGCCTTCCAAAGCTGCCGAACGTGTTTCTTTCACTATTTCAATGGTATTCTGCCTTGTATAAAACACATTTACCACTCTAGTCTCTTTTAAGTAAAGAATACAGGATTCATACAGTGTTCATGTGATCTTAACTCGAATTAAGGATTACCCAGATCTTATCTACCTTTGCTACACTATGAACTGACTTGGAGAATCTCTTTGAGCTGTTCTAAACCAGTTCTCATCTGTTTACAGTCATTTTCTCTGAATTATCCATGTTTTCATGCAGTTTCTTATATTCTTCCTTCTGGTCCAAGTATAAGCTTTCCCCACTTTCTCAAACAACTTCCTACACACTGTTATGAACAGAGGCCGCTCGGGAACATTGTCTCTCAACTGTGTTACAGAGTGTAGTACTACATTTCAGTGAAGTGTAAGGCTTTCCAAAGCTGCCGAATGTGTTTCTTTCTCTATTTCAATGGTATTCTGCCTTGTATAACACACATTTACCACTCTAGTCTCTTTTAAGTAAACAATACAGGATTCATACAGTGTTTCATGTGATCTTAACTCGAATTAAGGATTTCCCGGATCTTAGCTACCTTTTCTACACTAATAACTGACTTGGAGAATCTCTTTGAGCTGTTCTAACGGAGTTCTCATCTATTTACAGTCATTATCTCTGAATTATCCATGTTTTCATGTAGTTTCCTATATTCTTCCTTCTGGTCCAAGTATAAGCTTTCCCCACTTTATCAAACAACTTCCTACACACTGTTATGAACAGAGGCAGCTCGGGAACATTGTCTCTCAACTGTGTTACAGAGTGTATTCCTACATTTCAGTGTAGTGTAAGGCTTTCCAAAGCTGCCGAATGTGTTTCTTCCTCTATTTCAATGGTATTCTGCCTTGTATAACACACATTTACCACTCTAGTCTCTTTTAAGTAAACAATACAGGATTCATACAGTGTTTCATGTGATCTTAACTCGAATTAAGAATTTCCCGGATCTTAACTACCTTTTCTACACTAAGAACTGACTTGGGCAATCTCTTTCAGCTGTTCTAAACTAGTTCTCATCTGTTTGCAGTCAGTTTCTCTGAATTATCCATGTTTTCATACAGTTTCTTATATTCTGCCTTCTGGTACAAGTATAATCTTTGCCCACTTTATCACACAACTTCCTACACACTGTTATGAACAGAGGCAGCTCGGGAACATTGTCTCTCAACTGTGTTACAGAGTGTAGTAATACATTTCAGTGAAGTGTAAGGCCTTCCAAAGCTGCCGAACGTGTTTCTTTCACTATTTCAATGGTATTCTGCCTTGTATAACACACATTTACCACTCTAGTCTCTTTTAAGTAAACAATACAGGATTCATACAGTGTTTCATGTGATCTTAACTCGAATTAAGGATTTCCCGGATCTTAACTACCTTTTCTACACTAAGAACTGACTTGGGCAATCTCTTTCAGCTGTTCTAAACGAGTTCTCATCTGTTTACAGTCAGTTTCTCTGAATTATCCATGTTTTCATACAGTTTCTTATATTCTGCCTTCTGGTACAAGTATAATCTTTGCCCACTTTATCACACAACTTCCTACACACTGTTATGAACAGAGGCAGCTCGGGAACATTGTCTCTCAACTGTGTTACAGAGTGTACTACTACATTTCAGTCAAGTGTAAGGCTTTCCAAAGGTGCCGAATGTGTTTCTTTCTCTATTTCAATGGTATTCTGCCTTGTATAACACACATTTACCACTAAAGTCTCTTTTAAGTAAAGAATACAGGATTCATACAGTGTTTCATGTGATCTTAACTCGAATTAAGGATTTCCCGGATCTTAGCTACCTTTTCTACACTAAGAACTGACTTGGAGAATCTCTTTGAGCTGTTCTAAACCAGTTCTCATCTGTTTAGAGTCAGTTTCTCTGAATTATCCATGTTTTCATACAGTTTCTTATATTCTGCCTTCTGGTACAAGTATAATCTTTGCCCACTTTATCAAACAACTTCATACACACTGTTATGAACTGAGGCAGCTCGGGAACATTGTCTCTCAACTGTGTTATAGAGTGTAGTACTACATTTCAGTGAAGTGTAAGGCCTTCCAAAGCTGCTGAACGTGTTTCTTTCACTATTTCAATGGTATTCTTCCTTGTATAACACACATTTACCACTCTAGTCTCTTTTAAGTAAACAATACAGGATTCATACAGTGTTTCATGTGATCTTAACTCGAATTAAGGATTTCCCGGATCTTAGCTACCTTTTCTACACTAAGAACTGACTTGGAGAATCTCTTTGAGCTGTTCTAAACCAGTTCTCATCTGTTTACAGTCATTATCTCTGAATTATCCAAGTTTTCATGTAGTTTCCTATATTCTTCCTTCTGGTCCAAGTATAAGCTTTCCCCACTTTATCAAAAAACTTCCTACTCACTGTTATGAACAGAAGCAGCTCGGGAACATTGTCTCTCAACTGTGTTACAGAGTGTATTCCTACATTTCAGTGAAGTGTAAGGCTTTCCAAAGCTGCCGAATGTGTTTCTTCCTCTATTTCAATGGTATTCTGCCTTGTATAACACACATTTACCACTCTAGTCTCTTTTAAGTAAACAATACAGGATTCATACAGTGTTTCATGTGATCTTAACTGGAATTAAGGATTTCCCGGATCTTAACTACCTTTTCTACACTAAGAACTGACTTGGGCAATCTCTTTCAGCTGTTCTAAACGAGTTCTCATCTGTTTACAGTCAGTTTCTCTGAATTATCCATGTTTTCATACAGTTTCTTATATTCTGCCTTCTGGTACAAGTATATTCTTTGCCCACTTTATCAAAAAACTTCCTACACAATGTTATGAACTGAGGCAGATCGGGAACATTGTCTCTCAACTGTGTTATAGAGTGTAGTACTACATTTCAGTGAAGTGTAAGGCCTTCCAAAGCTGCCGAAGGTGTTTCTTTCACTATTTCAATGGTATTCTGCCTTGTATAACACACATTTTCCACTCTAGTCTCTTTTAAGTAAACAATACAGGATTCATACAGTGTTTCATGTGATCTTAACTCGAATTAAGGATTTCCCGGATCTTAGTTACCTTTTCTATACTAAGAACTGACTTGGAGAATCTCTTTGAGCTGTTCTAAACCAGTTCTCATCTGTTTACAGTCATTTTCTCTGAATTATCCATGTTTTCATGTAGTTTCCTATATTCTTCCTTCTGGTCCAAGTGTAAGCTTTCCCCACTTTATCAAACAACTTCCTACACACTGTTATGAATAGAGGCAGCTCCGGAACATTGTCTCTCAACTGTGTTACAGAGTGTATTCCTACATTTCAGTGTAGTGTAAGGCTTTCCAAAGCTGCCGAATGTGTTTCTTCCTCTATTTCAATGGTATTCTGCCTTGTATAACACACATTTACCACTCTAGTCTCTTTAAAGTAAACAATACAGGATTCATACAGTGTTTCATGTGATCTTAACTCGAATTAAGGATTTCCCGGATCTTAACTACCTTTTCTACACTAAGAACTGACTTGGGCAATCTCTTTCAGCTCTTCTAAACGAGTTCTCATCTGTTTACAGTCAGTTTCTCTGAATTATCCATGTTTTCATACAGTTTCTTATATTCTGCCTTCTGGTGCAAGTATAATCTTTGCCCACTTTATCAAACAACTTCCTACACACTGTTATAAAGTGAGGCAGCTCGGGAACATTGTCTCTCAACTGTGTTATAGAGTGTAGTACTAAATTTCAGTGAAGTGTAAGGCCTTCCAAAGCTGCCGAACGTGTTTCTTTAACTATTTCAATGGTATTCTGCCTTGTATAACAGACATTTTCCACTCTAGTCTCTTTTAAGTAAAGAATACAGGATTCATACAGTGTTTCATGTGATCTTAACTCGAATTAAGGATTACACAGATCTTAACTACCTTTTCTACACTATGAACTGACTTGGAGAATCTCTTTGAGCTGTTCTAAACCAGTTCTCATCTGTTTACAGTCATTTTCTCTGAATTATCCATGTTTTCATGTAGTTTCTTATATTCTTCCTTCTGGTCCAAGTATAAGCTTTCCCCACTTTATCAAACAACTTCCTACACACTGTTATGAACAGAGGCAGCTCGGGAACATTGTCTCTCAACTGTGTTACAGAGTGCAGTACTACATTTCAGTGAAGTGTAAGGCTTTCCAAAGCTGCCGAATGTGTTTCTTTCTCTATTTCAATGGTATTCTGCCTTGTATAACACACATTTACCACTCTAGTCTCTTTTAAGTAAACAATACAGGATTCATACAGTGTTTCATGTGATCTTAACTCGAATTAAGGATTTCCCGGATCTTAGCTACCTTTTCTACACTAATAACTGACTTGGAGAATCTCTTTGAGCTGTTCTAAACGAGTTCTCATCTATTTACAGTCATTATCTCTGAATTACCCATGTTTTCATACAGTTTCTTATATTTTGCCTTCTGGTACAAGTATAATCTTTGCCCACTTTATCACACAACTTCCTACACACTGTTATGAACAGAGGCAGCTCGGGAACATTGTCTCTCAACTGTGTTACAGAGTGTAGTACTACATTTCAGTGAAGTGTAAGGCCTTCCAAAGCTGCCGAACGTGTTTCTTTCACTATTTCAATGGTATTCTGCCTTGTATAAAACACATTTACCACTCTAGTCTCTTTTAAGTAAAGAATACAGGATTCATACAGTGTTCATGTGATCTTAACTCGAATTAAGGATTACCCAGATCTTATCTACCTTTGCTACACTATGAACTGACTTGGAGAATCTCTTTGAGCTGTTCTAAACCAGTTCTCATCTGTTTACAGTCATTTTCTCTGAATTATCCATGTTTTCATGCAGTTTCTTATATTCTTCCTTCTGGTCCAAGTATAAGCTTTCCCCACTTTCTCAAACAACTTCCTACACACTGTTATGAACAGAGGCCGCTCGGGAACATTGTCTCTCAACTGTGTTACAGAGTGTAGTACTACATTTCAGTGAAGTGTAAGGCTTTCCAAAGCTGCCGAATGTGTTTCTTTCTCTATTTCAATGGTATTCTGCCTTGTATAACACACATTTACCACTCTAGTCTCTTTTAAGTAAACAATACAGGATTCATACAGTGTTTCATGTGATCTTAACTCGAATTAAGGATTTCCCGGATCTTAGCTACCTTTTCTACACTAATAACTGACTTGGAGAATCTCTTTGAGCTGTTCTAAACGAGTTCTCATCTATTTACAGTCATTATCTCTGAATTATCCATGTTTTCATGTAGTTACCTATATTCTTCCTTCTGGTCCAAGTATAAGCTTTCCCCACTTTATCAAACAACTTCCTACACACTGTTATGAACAGAGGCAGCTCGGGAACATTGTCTCTCAACTGTGTTACAGAGTGTATTCCTACATTTCAGTGTAGTGTAAGGCTTTCCAAAGCTGCCGAATGTGTTTCTTCCTCTATTTCAATGGTATTCTGCCTTGTATAACACACATTTACCACTCTAGTCTCTTTTAAGTAAACAATACAGGATTCATACAGTGTTTCATGTGATCTTAACTCGAATTAAGAATTTCCCGGATCTTAACTACCTTTTCTACACTAAGAACTGACTTGGGCATTCTCTTTCAGCTGTTCTAAACTAGTTCTCATCTGTTTGCAGTCAGTTTCTCTGAATTATCCATGTTTTCATACAGTTTCTTATATTCTGCCTTCTGGTACAAGTATAATCTTTGCCCACTTTATCACACAACTTCCTACACACTGTTATGAACAGAGGCAGCTAGGGAACATTGTCTCTCAACTGTGTTACAGAGTGTAGTAATACATTTCAGTGAAGTGTAAGGCCTTCCAAAGCTGCCGAACGTGTTTCTTTCACTATTTCAATGGTATTCTGCCTTGTATAACACACATTTACCACTCTAGTCTCTTTTAAGTAAACAATACAGGATTCATACAGTGTTTCATGTGATCTTAACTCGAATTAAGGATTTCCCGGATCTTAACTACCTTTTCTACACTAAGAACTGACTTGGGCAATCTCTTTCAGCTGTTCTAAACGAGTTCTCATCTGTTTACAGTCAGTTTCTCTGAATTATCCATGTTTTCATACAGTTTCTTATATTCTGCCTTCTGGTACAAGTATAATTTTTGCCCACTTTATCACACAACTTCCTACACACTGTTATGAACAGAGGCAGCTCGGGAACATTGTCTCTCAACTGTGTTACAGAGTGTACTACTACATTTCAGTCAAGTGTAAGGCTTTCCAAAGGTGCCGAATGTGTTTCTTTCTCTATTTCAATGGTATTCTGCCTTGTATAACACACATTTACCACTAAAGTCTCTTTTAAGTAAAGAATACAGGATTCATACAGTGTTTCATGTGATCTTAACTCGAATTAAGGATTTCCCGGATCTTAGCTACCTTTTCTACACTAAAAACTGACTTGGAGAATCTCTTTGAGCTGTTCTAAACCAGTTCTCATCTGTTTAGAGTCAGTTTCTCTGAATTATCCATGTTTTCATACAGTTTCTTATATTCTGCCTTCTGGTACAAGTATAATCTTTGCCCACTTTATCAAACAACTTCATACACACTGTTATGAACTGAGGCAGCTCGGGAACATTGTCTCTCAACTGTGTTATAGAGTGTAGTACTACATTTCAGTGAAGTGTAAGGCCTTCCAAAGCTGCTGAACGTGTTTCTTTCACTATTTCAATGGTATTCTTCCTTGTATAACACACATTTACCACTCTAGTCTCTTTTAAGTAAACAATACAGGATTCATACAGTGTTTCATGTGATCTTAACTCGAATTAAGGATTTCCCGGATCTTAGCTACCTTTTCTACACTAAGAACTGACTTGGAGAATCTCTTTGAGCTGTTCTAAACCAGTTCTCATCTGTTTACAGTCATTTTCTCTGAATTATCCATGTTTTCATGTAGTTTCCTATATTCTTCCTTCTGGTCCAAGTGTAAGCTTTCCCCACTTTATCAAACAACTTCCTACACACTGTTATGAACAGAGGCAGCTCCGGAACATTGTCTCTCAACTGTGTTACAGAGTGTATTCCTACATTTCAGTGTAGTGTAAGGCTTTCCAAAGCTGCCGAATGTGTTTCTTCCTCTATTTCAATGGTATTCTGCCTTGTATAACACACATTTACCACTCTAGTCTCTTTAAAGTAAACAATACAGGATTCATACAGTGTTTCATGTGATCTTAACTCGAATTAAGGATTTCCCGGATCTTAACTACCTTTTCTACACTAAGAACTGACTTGGGCAATCTCTTTCAGCTCTTCTAAACGAGTTCTCATCTGTTTACAGTCAGTTTCTCTGAATTATCCATGTTTTCATACAGTTTCTTATATTTTGCCTTCTGGTGCAAGTATAATCTTTGCCCACTTTATCAAACAACTTCCTACACACTGTTATAAAGTGAGGCAGCTCGGGAACATTGTCTCTCAACTGTGTTATAGAGTGTAGTACTACATTTCAGTGAAGTGTAAGGCCTTCCAAAGCTGCCGAACGTGTTTCTTTAACTATTTCAATGGTATTCTGCCTTGTATAACACACATTTTCCACTCTAGTCTCTTTTAAGTAAAGAATACAGGATTCATACAGTGTTTCATGTGATCTTAACTCGAATTAAGGATTACACAGATCTTAACTACCTTTTCTACACTATGAACTGACTTGGAGAATCTCTTTGAGCTGTTCTAAACCAGTTCTCATCTGTTTACAGTCATTTTCTCTGAATTATCCATGTTTTCATGTAGTTTCTTATATTCTTCCTTCTGGTCCAAGTATAAGCTTTCCCCACTTTATCAAACAACTTCCTACACACTGTTATGAACAGAGGCAGCTCGGGAACATTGTCTCTCAACTGTGTTACAGAGTGCAGTACTACATTTCAGTGAAGTGTAAGGCTTTCCAAAGCTGCCGAATGTGTTTCTTTCTCTATTTCAATGGTATTCTGCCTTGTATAACACACATTTACCACTCTAGTCTCTTTTAAGTAAACAATACAGGATTCATACAGTGTTTCATGTGATCTTAACTCGAATTAAGGATTTCCCGGATCTTAGCTACCTTTTCTACACTAATAACTGACTTGGAGAATCTCTTTGAGCTGTTCTAAACGAGTTCTCATCTATTTACAGTCATTATCTCTGAATTATCCATGTTTTCATACAGTTCCTTATATTCTGCCTTCTGGTACAAGTATAATCTTTGCCCACTTTATCACACAACTTCCTACACACTGTTATGAACAGAGGCAGCTCGGGAACATTGTCTCTCAACTGTGTTACAGAGTGTAGTACTACATTTCAGTGAAGTGTAAGGCCTTCCAAAGCTGCCGAACGTGTTTCTTTCACTATTTCAATGGTATTCTGCCTTGTATAAAACACATTTACCACTCTAGTCTCTTTTAAGTAAAGAATACAGGATTCATACAGTGTTCATGTGATCTTAACTCGAATTAAGGATTACCCAGATCTTATCTACCTTTGCTACACTATGAACTGACTTGGAGAATCTCTTTGAGCTGTTCTAAACCAGTTCTCATCTGTTTACAGTCATTTTCTCTGAATTATCCATGTTTTCATGCAGTTTCTTATATTCTTCCTTCTGGTCCAAGTATAAGCTTTCCCCACTTTCTCAAACAACTTCCTACACACTGTTATGAACAGAGGCCGCTCGGGAACATTGTCTCTCAACTGTGTTACAGAGTGTAGTACTACATTTCAGTGAAGTGTAAGGCTTTCCAAAGCTGCCGAATGTGTTTCTTTCTCTATTTCAATGGTATTCTGCCTTGTATAACACACATTTACCACTCTAGTCTCTTTTAAGTAAACAATACAGGATTCATACAGTGTTTCATGTGATCTTAACTCGAATTAAGGATTTCCCGGATCTTAGCTACCTTTTCTACACTAATAACTGACTTGGAGAATCTCTTTGAGCTGTTCTAAACGAGTTCTCATCTATTTACAGTCATTATCTCTGAATTATCCATGTTTTCATGTAGTTTCCTATATTCTTCCTTCTGGTCCAAGTATAAGCTTTCCCCACTTTATCAAACAACTTCCTACACACTGTTATGAACAGAGGCAGCTCGGGAACATTGTCTCTCAACTGTGTTACAGAGTGTATTCCTACATTTCAGTGTAGTGTAAGGCTTTCCAAAGCTGCCGAATGTGTTTCTTCCTCTATTTCAATGGTATTCTGCCTTGTATAACACACATTTACCACTCTAGTCTCTTTTAAGTAAACAATACAGGATTCATACAGTGTTTCATGTGATCTTAACTCGAATTAAGAATTTCCCGAATCTTAACTACCTTTTCTACACTAAGAACTGACTTGGGCAATCTCTTTCAGCTGTTCTAAACTAGTTCTCATCTGTTTGCAGTCAGTTTCTCTGAATTATCCATGTTTTCATACAGTTTCTTATATTCTGCCTTCTGGTACAAGTATAATCTTTGCCCACTTTATCACACAACTTCCTACACACTGTTATGAACAGAGGCAGCTCGGGAACATTGTCTCTCAACTGTGTTACAGAGTGTAGTAATACATTTCAGTGAAGTGTAAGGCCTTCCAAAGCTGCCGAACGTGTTTCTTTCACTATTTCAATGGTATTCTGCCTTGTATAACACACATTTACCACTCTAGTCTCTTTTAAGTAAACAATACAGGATTCATACAGTGTTTCATGTGATCTTAACTCGAATTAAGGATTTCCCGGATCTTAACTACCTTTTCTACACTAAGAACTGACTTGGGCAATCTCTTTCAGCTGTTCTAAACGAGTTCTCATCTGTTTACAGTCAGTTTCTCTGAATTATCCATGTTTTCATACAGTTTCTTATATTCTGCCTTCTGGTACAAGTATAATCTTTGCCCACTTTATCACACAACTTCCTACACACTGTTATGAACAGAGGCAGCTCGGGAACATTGTCTCTCAACTGTGTTACAGAGTGTACTACTACATTTCAGTCAAGTGTAAGGCTTTCCAAAGGTGCCGAATGTGTTTCTTTCTCTATTTCAATGGTATTCTGCCTTGTATAACACACATTTACCACTAAAGTCTCTTTTAAGTAAAGAATACAGGATTCATACAGTGTTTCATGTGATCTTAACTCGAATTAAGGATTTCCCGGATCTTAGGTACCTTTTCTACACTAAGAACTGACTTGGAGAATCTCTTTGAGCTGTTCTAAACCAGTTCTCATCTGTTTACAGTCAGTTTCTCTGAATTATCCATGTTTTCATACAGTTTCTTATATTCTGCCTTCTGGTACAAGTATAATCTTTGCCCACTTTATCAAACAACTTCATACACACTGTTATGAACTGAGGCAGCTCGGGAACATTGTTTCTCAACTGTGTTATAGAGTGTAGTACTACATTTCAGTGAAGTGTAAGGCCTTCCAAAGCTGCCGAAGGTGTTTCTTTCACTATTTCAATGGTATTCTGCCTTGTATAACACACATTTTCCACTCTAGTCTCTTTTAAGTAAACAATACAGGATTCATACAGTGTTTCATGTGATCTTAACTCGAATTAAGGATTTCCCGGATCTTAGTTACCTTTTCTATACTAAGAACTGACTTGGAGAATCTCTTTGAGCTGTTCTAAACCAGTTCTCATCTGTTTACAGTCATTTTCTCTGAATTATCCAAGTTTTCATGTAGTTTCCTATATTCTTCCTTCTGGTCCAAGTATAAGCTTTCCCCACTTTATCAAACAACTTCCTACTCACTGTTATGAACAGAGGCAGCTCGGGAACATTGTCTCTCAACTGTGTTACAGAGTGTATTCCTACATTTCAGTGAAGTGTAAGGCTTTCCAAAGCTGCCGAATGTGTTTCTTCCTCTATTTCAATGGTATTCTGCCTTGTATAACACACATTTACCACTCTAGTCTCTTTTAAGTAAACAATACAGGATTCATACAGTGTTTCATGTGATCTTAACTGGAATTAAGGATTTCCCGGATCTTAACTACCTTTTCTACACTAAGAACTGACTTGGGCAATCTCTTTCAGCTGTTCTAAACGAGTTCTCATCTGTTTACAGTCAGTTTCTCTGAATTATCCATGTTTTCATACAGTTTCTTATATTCTGCCTTCTGGTACAAGTATAATCTTTGCCCACTTTATCAAAAAACTTCCTACACAATGTTATGAACTGAGGCAGATCGGGAACATTGTCTCTCAACTGTGTTATAGAGTGTAGTACTACATTTCAGTGAAGTGTAAGGCCTTCCAAAGCTGCCGAAGGTGTTTCTTTCACTATTTCAATGGTATTCTGCCTTGTATAACACACATTTTCCACTCTAGTCTCTTTTAAGTAAACAATACAGGATTCATACAGTGTTTCATGTGATCTTAACTCGAATTAAGGATTTCCCGGATCTTAGTTACCTTTTCTATACTAAGAACTGACTTGGAGAATCTCTTTGAGCTGTTCTAAACCAGTTCTCATCTGTTTACAGTCATTTTCTCTGAATTATCCATGTTTTCATGTAGTTTCCTATATTCTTCCTTCTGGTCCAAGTGTAAGCTTTCCCCACTTTATCAAACAACTTCCTACACACTGTTATGAACAGAGGCAGCTCCGGAACATTGTCTCTCAACTGTGTTACAGAGTGTATTCCTACATTTCAGTGTAGTGTAAGGCTTTCCAAAGCTGCCGAATGTGTTTCTTCCTCTATTTCAATGGTATTCTGCCTTGTATAACACACATTTACCACTCTAGTCTCTTTAAAGTAAACAATACAGGATTCATACAGTGTTTCATGTGATCTTAACTCGAATTATGGATTTCCCGGATCTTAACTACCTTTTCTACACTAAGAACTGACTTGGGCAATCTCTTTCAGCTCTTCTAAACGAGTTCTCATCTGTTTACAGTCAGTTTCTCTGAATTATCCATGTTTTCATACAGTTTCTTATATTCTGCCTTCTGGTGCAAGTATAATCTTTGCCCACTTTATCAAACAACTTCCTACACACTGTTATAAAGTGAGGCAGCTCGGGAACATTGTCTCTCAACTGTGTTATAGAGTGTAGTACTACATTTCAGTGAAGTGTAAGGCCTTCCAAAGCTGCCGAACGTGTTTCTTTAACTATTTCAATGGTATTCTGCCTTGTATAACACACATTTTCCACTCTAGTCTCTTTTAAGTAAAGAATACAGGATTCATACAGTGTTTCATGTGATCTTAACTCGAATTAAGGATTACACAGATCTTAACTACCTTTTCTACACTATGAACTGACTTGGAGAATCTCTTTGAGCTGTTCTAAACCAGTTCTCATCTGTTTACAGTCATTTTCTCTGAATTATCCATGTTTTCATGTAGTTTCTTATATTCTTCCTTCTGGTCCAAGTATAAGCTTTCCCCACTTTATCAAACAACTTCCTACACACTGTTATGAACAGAGGCAGCTCGGGAACATTGTCTCTCAACTGTGTTACAGAGTGCAGTACTACATTTCAGTGAAGTGTAAGGCTTTCCAAAGCTGCCGAATGTGTTTCTTTCTCTATTTCAATGGTATTCTGCCTTGTATAACACACATTTACCACTCTAGTCTCTTTTAAGTAAACAATACAGGATTCATACAGTGTTTCATGTGATCTTAACTCGAATTAAGGATTTCCCGGATCTTAGCTACCTTTTCTACACTAATAACTGACTTGGAGAATCTCTTTGAGCTGTTCTAAACGAGTTCTCATCTATTTACAGTCATTATCTCTGAATTATCCATGTTTTCATACAGTTCCTTATATTCTGCCTTCTGGTACAAGTATAATCTTTGCCCACTTTATCACACAACTTCCTACACACTGTTATGAACAGAGGCAGCTCGGGAACATTGTCTCTCAACTGTGTTACAGAGTGTAGTACTACATTTCAGTGAAGTGTAAGGCCTTCCAAAGCTGCCGAACGTGTTTCTTTCACTATTTCAATGGTATTCTGCCTTGTATAAAACACATTTACCACTCTAGTCTCTTTTAAGTAAAGAATACAGGATTCATACAGTGTTCATGTGATCTTAACTCGAATTAAGGATTACCCAGATCTTATCTACCTTTGCTACACTATGAACTGACTTGGAGAATCTCTTTGAGCTGTTCTAAACCAGTTCTCATCTGTTTACAGTCATTTTCTCTGAATTATCCATGTTTTCATGCAGTTTCTTATATTCTTCCTTCTGGTCCAAGTATAAGCTTTCCCCACTTTCTCAAACAACTTCCTACACACTGTTATGAACAGAGGCCGCTCGGGAACATTGTCTCTCAACTGTGTTACAGAGTGTAGTACTACATTTCAGTGAAGTGTAAGGCTTTCCAAAGCTGCCGAATGTGTTTCTTTCTCTATTTCAATGGTATTCTGCCTTGTATAACACACATTTACCACTCTAGTCTCTTTTAAGTAAACAATACAGGATTCATACAGTGTTTCATGTGATCTTAACTCGAATTAAGGATTTCCCGGATCTTAGCTACCTTTTCTACACTAATAACTGACTTGGAGAATCTCTTTGAGCTGTTCTAAACGAGTTCTCATCTATTTACAGTCATTATCTCTGAATTATCCATGTTTTCATACAGTTCCTTATATTCTGCCTTCTGGTACAAGTATAATCTTTGCCCACTTTATCACACAACTTCCTACACACTGTTATGAACAGAGGCAGCTCGGGAACATTGTCTCTCAACTGTGTTACAGAGTGTAGTACTACATTTCAGTGAAGTGTAAGGCCTTCCAAAGCTGCCGAACGTGTTTCTTTCACTATTTCAATGGTATTCTGCCTTGTATAAAACACATTTACCACTCTAGTCTCTTTTAAGTAAAGAATACAGGATTCATACAGTGTTCATGTGATCTTAACTCGAATTAAGGATTACCCAGATCTTATCTACCTTTGCTACACTATGAACTGACTTGGAGAATCTCTTTGAGCTGTTCTAAACCAGTTCTCATCTGTTTACAGTCATTTTCTCTGAATTATCCATGTTTTCATGCAGTTTCTTATATTCTTCCTTCTGGTCCAAGTATAAGCTTTCCCCACTTTCTCAAACAACTTCCTACACACTGTTATGAACAGAGGCCGCTCGGGAACATTGTCTCTCAACTGTGTTACAGAGTGTAGTACTACATTTCAGTGAAGTGTAAGGCTTTCCAAAGCTGCCGAATGTGTTTCTTCCTCTATTTCAATGGTATTCTGCCTTGTATAACACACATTTACCACTCTAGTCTCTTTTAAGTAAACAATACAGGATTCATACAGTGTTTCATGTGATCTTAACTCGAATTAAGAATTTCCCGGATCTTAACTACCTTTTCTACACTAAGAACTGACTTGGGCATTCTCTTTCAGCTGTTCTAAACTAGTTCTCATCTGTTTGCAGTCAGTTTCTCTGAATTATCCATGTTTTCATACAGTTTCTTATATTCTGCCTTCTGGTACAAGTATAATCTTTGCCCACTTTATCACACAACTTCCTACACACTGTTATGAACAGAGGCAGCTAGGGAACATTGTCTCTCAACTGTGTTACAGAGTGTAGTAATACATTTCAGTGAAGTGTAAGGCCTTCCAAAGCTGCCGAACGTGTTTCTTTCACTATTTCAATGGTATTCTGCCTTGTATAACACACATTTACCACTCTAGTCTCTTTTAAGTAAACAATACAGGATTCATACAGTGTTTCATGTGATCTTAACTCGAATTAAGGATTTCCCGGATCTTAACTACCTTTTCTACACTAAGAACTGACTTGGGCAATCTCTTTCAGCTGTTCTAAACGAGTTCTCATCTGTTTACAGTCAGTTTCTCTGAATTATCCATGTTTTCATACAGTTTCTTATATTCTGCCTTCTGGTACAAGTATAATTTTTGCCCACTTTATCACACAACTTCCTACACACTGTTATGAACAGAGGCAGCTCGGGAACATTGTCTCTCAACTGTGTTACAGAGTGTACTACTACATTTCAGTCAAGTGTAAGGCTTTCCAAAGGTGCCGAATGTGTTTCTTTCTCTATTTCAATGGTATTCTGCCTTGTATAACACACATTTACCACTAAAGTCTCTTTTAAGTAAAGAATACAGGATTCATACAGTGTTTCATGTGATCTTAACTCGAATTAAGGATTTCCCGGATCTTAGCTACCTTTTCTACACTAAAAACTGACTTGGAGAATCTCTTTGAGCTGTTCTAAACCAGTTCTCATCTGTTTAGAGTCAGTTTCTCTGAATTATCCATGTTTTCATACAGTTTCTTATATTCTGCCTTCTGGTACAAGTATAATCTTTGCCCACTTTATCAAACAACTTCATACACACTGTTATGAACTGAGGCAGCTCGGGAACATTGTCTCTCAACTGTGTTATAGAGTGTAGTACTACATTTCAGTGAAGTGTAAGGCCTTCCAAAGCTGCTGAACGTGTTTCTTTCACTATTTCAATGGTATTCTTCCTTGTATAACACACATTTACCACTCTAGTCTCTTTTAAGTAAACAATACAGGATTCATACAGTGTTTCATGTGATCTTAACTCGAATTAAGGATTTCCCGGATCTTAGCTACCTTTTCTACACTAAGAACTGACTTGGAGAATCTCTTTGAGCTGTTCTAAACCAGTTCTCATCTGTTTACAGTCATTTTCTCTGAATTATCCATGTTTTCATGTAGTTTCCTATATTCTTCCTTCTGGTCCAAGTGTAAGCTTTCCCCACTTTATCAAACAACTTCCTACACACTGTTATGAACAGAGGCAGCTCCGGAACATTGTCTCTCAACTGTGTTACAGAGTGTATTCCTACATTTCAGTGTAGTGTAAGGCTTTCCAAAGCTGCCGAATGTGTTTCTTCCTCTATTTCAATGGTATTCTGCCTTGTATAACACACATTTACCACTCTAGTCTCTTTAAAGTAAACAATACAGGATTCATACAGTGTTTCATGTGATCTTAACTCGAATTAAGGATTTCCCGGATCTTAACTACCTTTTCTACACTAAGAACTGACTTGGGCAATCTCTTTCAGCTCTTCTAAACGAGTTCTCATCTGTTTACAGTCAGTTTCTCTGAATTATCCATGTTTTCATACAGTTTCTTATATTTTGCCTTCTGGTGCAAGTATAATCTTTGCCCACTTTATCAAACAACTTCCTACACACTGTTATAAAGTGAGGCAGCTCGGGAACATTGTCTCTCAACTGTGTTATAGAGTGTAGTACTACATTTCAGTGAAGTGTAAGGCCTTCCAAAGCTGCCGAACGTGTTTCTTTAACTATTTCAATGGTATTCTGCCTTGTATAACACACATTTTCCACTCTAGTCTCTTTTAAGTAAAGAATACAGGATTCATACAGTGTTTCATGTGATCTTAACTCGAATTAAGGATTACACAGATCTTAACTACCTTTTCTACACTATGAACTGACTTGGAGAATCTCTTTGAGCTGTTCTAAACCAGTTCTCATCTGTTTACAGTCATTTTCTCTGAATTATCCATGTTTTCATGTAGTTTCTTATATTCTTCCTTCTGGTCCAAGTATAAGCTTTCCCCACTTTATCAAACAACTTCCTACACACTGTTATGAACAGAGGCAGCTCGGGAACATTGTCTCTCAACTGTGTTACAGAGTGCAGTACTACATTTCAGTGAAGTGTAAGGCTTTCCAAAGCTGCCGAATGTGTTTCTTTCTCTATTTCAATGGTATTCTGCCTTGTATAACACACATTTACCACTCTAGTCTCTTTTAAGTAAACAATACAGGATTCATACAGTGTTTCATGTGATCTTAACTCGAATTAAGGATTTCCCGGATCTTAGCTACCTTTTCTACACTAATAACTGACTTGGAGAATCTCTTTGAGCTGTTCTAAACGAGTTCTCATCTATTTACAGTCATTATCTCTGAATTATCCATGTTTTCATACAGTTCCTTATATTCTGCCTTCTGGTACAAGTATAATCTTTGCCCACTTTATCACACAACTTCCTACACACTGTTATGAACAGAGGCAGCTCGGGAACATTGTCTCTCAACTGTGTTACAGAGTGTAGTACTACATTTCAGTGAAGTGTAAGGCCTTCCAAAGCTGCCGAACGTGTTTCTTTCACTATTTCAATGGTATTCTGCCTTGTATAAAACACATTTACCACTCTAGTCTCTTTTAAGTAAAGAATACAGGATTCATACAGTGTTCATGTGATCTTAACTCGAATTAAGGATTACCCAGATCTTATCTACCTTTGCTACACTATGAACTGACTTGGAGAATCTCTTTGAGCTGTTCTAAACCAGTTCTCATCTGTTTACAGTCATTTTCTCTGAATTATCCATGTTTTCATGCAGTTTCTTATATTCTTCCTTCTGGTCCAAGTATAAGCTTTCCCCACTTTCTCAAACAACTTCCTACACACTGTTATGAACAGAGGCCGCTCGGGAACATTGTCTCTCAACTGTGTTACAGAGTGTAGTACTACATTTCAGTGAAGTGTAAGGCTTTCCAAAGCTGCCGAATGTGTTTCTTTCTCTATTTCAATGGTATTCTGCCTTGTATAACACACATTTACCACTCTAGTCTCTTTTAAGTAAACAATACAGGATTCATACAGTGTTTCATGTGATCTTAACTCGAATTAAGGATTTCCCGGATCTTAGCTACCTTTTCTACACTAATAACTGACTTGGAGAATCTCTTTGAGCTGTTCTAAACGAGTTCTCATCTATTTACAGTCATTATCTCTGAATTATCCATGTTTTCATGTAGTTTCCTATATTCTTCCTTCTGGTCCAAGTATAAGCTTTCCCCACTTTATCAAACAACTTCCTACACACTGTTATGAACAGAGGCAGCTCGGGAACATTGTCTCTCAACTGTGTTACAGAGTGTATTCCTACATTTCAGTGTAGTGTAAGGCTTTCCAAAGCTGCCGAATGTGTTTCTTCCTCTATTTCAATGGTATTCTGCCTTGTATAACACACATTTACCACTCTAGTCTCTTTTAAGTAAACAATACAGGATTCATACAGTGTTTCATGTGATCTTAACTCGAATTAAGAATTTCCCGAATCTTAACTACCTTTTCTACACTAAGAACTGACTTGGGCAATCTCTTTCAGCTGTTCTAAACTAGTTCTCATCTGTTTGCAGTCAGTTTCTCTGAATTATCCATGTTTTCATACAGTTTCTTATATTCTGCCTTCTGGTACAAGTATAATCTTTGCCCACTTTATCACACAACTTCCTACACACTGTTATGAACAGAGGCAGCTCGGGAACATTGTCTCTCAACTGTGTTACAGAGTGTAGTAATACATTTCAGTGAAGTGTAAGGCCTTCCAAAGCTGCCGAACGTGTTTCTTTCACTATTTCAATGGTATTCTGCCTTGTATAACACACATTTACCACTCTAGTCTCTTTTAAGTAAACAATACAGGATTCATACAGTGTTTCATGTGATCTTAACTCGAATTAAGGATTTCCCGGATCTTAACTACCTTTTCTACACTAAGAACTGACTTGGGCAATCTCTTTCAGCTGTTCTAAACGAGTTCTCATCTGTTTACAGTCAGTTTCTCTGAATTATCCATGTTTTCATACAGTTTCTTATATTCTGCCTTCTGGTACAAGTATAATCTTTGCCCACTTTATCACACAACTTCCTACACACTGTTATGAACAGAGGCAGCTCGGGAACATTGTCTCTCAACTGTGTTACAGAGTGTACTACTACATTTCAGTCAAGTGTAAGGCTTTCCAAAGGTGCCGAATGTGTTTCTTTCTCTATTTCAATGGTATTCTGCCTTGTATAACACACATTTACCACTAAAGTCTCTTTTAAGTAAAGAATACAGGATTCATACAGTGTTTCATGTGATCTTAACTCGAATTAAGGATTTCCCGGATCTTAGGTACCTTTTCTACACTAAGAACTGACTTGGAGAATCTCTTTGAGCTGTTCTAAACCAGTTCTCATCTGTTTACAGTCAGTTTCTCTGAATTATCCATGTTTTCATACAGTTTCTTATATTCTGCCTTCTGGTACAAGTATAATCTTTGCCCACTTTATCAAACAACTTCATACACACTGTTATGAACTGAGGCAGCTCGGGAACATTGTTTCTCAACTGTGTTATAGAGTGTAGTACTACATTTCAGTGAAGTGTAAGGCCTTCCAAAGCTGCCGAAGGTGTTTCTTTCACTATTTCAATGGTATTCTGCCTTGTATAACACACATTTTCCACTCTAGTCTCTTTTAAGTAAACAATACAGGATTCATACAGTGTTTCATGTGATCTTAACTCGAATTAAGGATTTCCCGGATCTTAGTTACCTTTTCTATACTAAGAACTGACTTGGAGAATCTCTTTGAGCTGTTCTAAACCAGTTCTCATCTGTTTACAGTCATTTTCTCTGAATTATCCAAGTTTTCATGTAGTTTCCTATATTCTTCCTTCTGGTCCAAGTATAAGCTTTCCCCACTTTATCAAACAACTTCCTACTCACTGTTATGAACAGAGGCAGCTCGGGAACATTGTCTCTCAACTGTGTTACAGAGTGTATTCCTACATTTCAGTGAAGTGTAAGGCTTTCCAAAGCTGCCGAATGTGTTTCTTCCTCTATTTCAATGGTATTCTGCCTTGTATAACACACATTTACCACTCTAGTCTCTTTTAAGTAAACAATACAGGATTCATACAGTGTTTCATGTGATCTTAACTGGAATTAAGGATTTCCCGGATCTTAACTACCTTTTCTACACTAAGAACTGACTTGGGCAATCTCTTTCAGCTGTTCTAAACGAGTTCTCATCTGTTTACAGTCAGTTTCTCTGAATTATCCATGTTTTCATACAGTTTCTTATATTCTGCCTTCTGGTACAAGTATAATCTTTGCCCACTTTATCAAAAAACTTCCTACACAATGTTATGAACTGAGGCAGATCGGGAACATTGTCTCTCAACTGTGTTATAGAGTGTAGTACTACATTTCAGTGAAGTGTAAGGCCTTCCAAAGCTGCCGAAGGTGTTTCTTTCACTATTTCAATGGTATTCTGCCTTGTATAACACACATTTTCCACTCTAGTCTCTTTTAAGTAAACAATACAGGATTCATACAGTGTTTCATGTGATCTTAACTCGAATTAAGGATTTCCCGGATCTTAGTTACCTTTTCTATACTAAGAACTGACTTGGAGAATCTCTTTGAGCTGTTCTAAACCAGTTCTCATCTGTTTACAGTCATTTTCTCTGAATTATCCATGTTTTCATGTAGTTTCCTATATTCTTCCTTCTGGTCCAAGTGTAAGCTTTCCCCACTTTATCAAACAACTTCCTACACACTGTTATGAACAGAGGCAGCTCCGGAACATTGTCTCTCAACTGTGTTACAGAGTGTATTCCTACATTTCAGTGTAGTGTAAGGCTTTCCAAAGCTGCCGAATGTGTTTCTTCCTCTATTTCAATGGTATTCTGCCTTGTATAACACACATTTACCACTCTAGTCTCTTTAAAGTAAACAATACAGGATTCATACAGTGTTTCATGTGATCTTAACTCGAATTATGGATTTCCCGGATCTTAACTACCTTTTCTACACTAAGAACTGACTTGGGCAATCTCTTTCAGCTCTTCTAAACGAGTTCTCATCTGTTTACAGTCAGTTTCTCTGAATTATCCATGTTTTCATACAGTTTCTTATATTCTGCCTTCTGGTGCAAGTATAATCTTTGCCCACTTTATCAAACAACTTCCTACACACTGTTATAAAGTGAGGCAGCTCGGGAACATTGTCTCTCAACTGTGTTATAGAGTGTAGTACTACATTTCAGTGAAGTGTAAGGCCTTCCAAAGCTGCCGAACGTGTTTCTTTAACTATTTCAATGGTATTCTGCCTTGTATAACACACATTTTCCACTCTAGTCTCTTTTAAGTAAAGAATACAGGATTCATACAGTGTTTCATGTGATCTTAACTCGAATTAAGGATTACACAGATCTTAACTACCTTTTCTACACTATGAACTGACTTGGAGAATCTCTTTGAGCTGTTCTAAACCAGTTCTCATCTGTTTACAGTCATTTTCTCTGAATTATCCATGTTTTCATGTAGTTTCTTATATTCTTCCTTCTGGTCCAAGTATAAGCTTTCCCCACTTTATCAAACAACTTCCTACACACTGTTATGAACAGAGGCAGCTCGGGAACATTGTCTCTCAACTGTGTTACAGAGTGCAGTACTACATTTCAGTGAAGTGTAAGGCTTTCCAAAGCTGCCGAATGTGTTTCTTTCTCTATTTCAATGGTATTCTGCCTTGTATAACACACATTTACCACTCTAGTCTCTTTTAAGTAAACAATACAGGATTCATACAGTGTTTCATGTGATCTTAACTCGAATTAAGGATTTCCCGGATCTTAGCTACCTTTTCTACACTAATAACTGACTTGGAGAATCTCTTTGAGCTGTTCTAAACGAGTTCTCATCTATTTACAGTCATTATCTCTGAATTATCCATGTTTTCATACAGTTCCTTATATTCTGCCTTCTGGTACAAGTATAATCTTTGCCCACTTTATCACACAACTTCCTACACACTGTTATGAACAGAGGCAGCTCGGGAACATTGTCTCTCAACTGTGTTACAGAGTGTAGTACTACATTTCAGTGAAGTGTAAGGCCTTCCAAAGCTGCCGAACGTGTTTCTTTCACTATTTCAATGGTATTCTGCCTTGTATAAAACACATTTACCACTCTAGTCTCTTTTAAGTAAAGAATACAGGATTCATACAGTGTTCATGTGATCTTAACTCGAATTAAGGATTACCCAGATCTTATCTACCTTTGCTACACTATGAACTGACTTGGAGAATCTCTTTGAGCTGTTCTAAACCAGTTCTCATCTGTTTACAGTCATTTTCTCTGAATTATCCATGTTTTCATGCAGTTTCTTATATTCTTCCTTCTGGTCCAAGTATAAGCTTTCCCCACTTTCTCAAACAACTTCCTACACACTGTTATGAACAGAGGCCGCTCGGGAACATTGTCTCTCAACTGTGTTACAGAGTGTAGTACTACATTTCAGTGAAGTGTAAGGCTTTCCAAAGCTGCCGAATGTGTTTCTTTCTCTATTTCAATGGTATTCTGCCTTGTATAACACACATTTACCACTCTAGTCTCTTTTAAGTAAACAATACAGGATTCATACAGTGTTTCATGTGATCTTAACTCGAATTAAGGATTTCCCGGATCTTAGCTACCTTTTCTACACTAATAACTGACTTGGAGAATCTCTTTGAGCTGTTCTAAACGAGTTCTCATCTATTTACAGTCATTATCTCTGAATTATCCATGTTTTCATGTAGTTTCCTATATTCTTCCTTCTGGTCCAAGTATAAGCTTTCCCCACTTTATCAAACAACTTCCTACACACTGTTATGAACAGAGGCAGCTCAGGAACATTGTCTCTCAACTGTGTTACAGAGTGTATTCCTACATTTCAGTGTAGTGTAAGGCTTTCCAAAGCTGCCGAATGTGTTTCTTCCTCTATTTCAATGGTATTCTGCCTTGTATAACACACATTTACCACTCTAGTCTCTTTTAAGTAAACAATACAGGATTCATACAGTGTTTCATGTGATCTTAACTCGAATTAAGAATTTCCCGGATCTTAACTACCTTTTCTACACTAAGAACTGACTTGGGCAATCTCTTTCAGCTGTTCTAAACTAGTTCTCATCTGTTTGCAGTCAGTTTCTCTGAATTATCCATGTTTTCATACAGTTTCTTATATTCTGCCTTCTGGTACAAGTATAATCTTTGCCCACTTTATCACACAACTTCCTACACACTGTTATGAACAGAGGCAGCTCGGGAACATTGTCTCTCAACTGTGCTACAGAGTGTATTCCTACATTTCAGTGTAGTGTAAGGCTTTCCAAAGCTGCCGAATGTGTTTCTTTCTCCATTTCAATGGTATTCTGCCTTGTATAACACACATTTACCACTCTAGTCTCTTTTAAGTAAAGAATACAGGATTCATACAGTGTTTCATGTGATCTTAACTCGAATTAAGGATTTCCCGGATCTTAGTTACCTTTTCTATACTAAGAACTGACTTGGAGAATCTCTTTGAGCTGTTCTAAACCAGTTCTCATCTGTTTACAGTCATTTTCTCTGAATTATCCATGTTTTCATGTAGTTTCCTATATTCTTCCTTCTGGTCCAAGTGTAAGCTTTCCCCACTTTATCAAACAACTTCCTACACACTGTTATGAACAGAGGCAGCTCCGGAACATTGTCTCTCAACTGTGTTACAGAGTGTATTCCTACATTTCAGTGTAGTGTAAGGCTTTCCAAAGCTGCCGAATGTGTTTCTTCCTCTATTTCAATGGTATTCTGCCTTGTATAACACACATTTACCACTCTAGTCTCTTTAAAGTAAACAATACAGGATTCATACAGTGTTTCATGTGATCTTAACTCGAATTAAGGATTTCCCGGATCTTAACTACCTTTTCTACACTAAGAACTGACTTGGGCAATCTCTTTCAGCTCTTCTAAACGAGTTCTCATCTGTTTACAGTCAGTTTCTCTGAATTATCCATGTTTTCATACAGTTTCTTATATTCTGCCTTCTGGTGCAAGTATAATCTTTGCCCACTTTATCAAACAACTTCCTACACACTGTTATAAAGTGAGGCAGCTCGGGAACATTGTCTCTCAACTTTGTTATAGAGTGTAGTACTACATTTCAGTGAAGTGTAAGGCCTTCCAAAGCTGCCGAACGTGTTTCTTTAACTATTTCAATGGTATTCTGCCTTGTATAACACACATTTTCCACTCTAGTCTCTTTTAAGTAAAGAATACAGGATTCATACAGTGTTTCATGTGATCTTAACTCGAATTAAGGATTACCCAGATCTTAACTACCTTTTCTACACTATGAACTGACTTGGAGAATCTCTTTGAGCTGTTCTAAACCAGTTCTCATCTGTTTACAGTCATTTTCTCTGAATTATCCATGTTTTCATGTAGTTTCTTATATTCTTCCTTCTGGTCCAAGTATAAGCTTTCCCCACTTTATCAAACAACTTCCTACACACTGTTATGAACACAGGCAGCTCGGGAACATTGTCTCTCAACTGTGTTACAGAGTGCAGTACTACATTTCAGTGAAGTGTAAGGCTTTCCAAAGCTGCCGAATGTGTTTCTTTCTCTATTTCAATGGTATTCTGCCTTGTATAACACACATTTACCACTCTAGTCTCTTTTAAGTAAACAATACAGGATTCATACAGTGTTTCATGTGATCTTAACTCGAATTAAGGATTTCCCGGATCTTAGCTACCTTTTCTACACTAATAACTGACTTGGAGAATCTCTTTGAGCTGTTCTAAACGAGTTCTCATCTATTTACAGTCATTATCTCTGAATTATCCAGGTTTTCATACAGTTTCTTATATTCTGCCTTCTGGTACAAGTATAATCTTTGCCCACTTTATCACACAACTTCCTACACACTGTTATGAACAGAGGCAGCTCGGGAACATTGTCTCTCAACTGTGTTACAGAGTGTAGTACTACATTTCAGTGAAGTGTAAGGCCTTCCAAAGCTGCCGAACGTGTTTCTTTCACTATTTCAATGGTATTCTGCCTTGTATAAAACACATTTACCACTCTAGTCTCTTTTAAGTAAAGAATACAGGATTCATACAGTGTTCATGTGATCTTAACTCGAATTAAGGATTACCCAGATCTTATCTACCTTTGCTACACTATGAACTGACTTGGAGAATCTCTTTGAGCTGTTCTAAACCAGTTCTCATCTGTTTACAGTCATTTTCTCTGAATTATCCATGTTTTCATGCAGTTTCTTATATTCTTCCTTCTGGTCCAAGTATAAGCTTTCCCCACTTTCTCAAACAACTTCCTACACACTGTTATGAACAGAGGCCGCTCGGGAACATTGTCTCTCAACTGTGTTACAGAGTGTAGTACTACATTTCAGTGAAGTGTAAGGCTTTCCAAAGCTGCCGAATGTGTTTCTTTCTCTATTTCAATGGTATTCTGCCTTGTATAACACACATTTACCACTCTAGTCTCTTTTAAGTAAACAATACAGGATTCATACAGTGTTTCATGTGATCTTAACTCGAATTAAGGATTTCCCGGATCTTAGCTACCTTTTCTACACTAATAACTGACTTGGAGAATCTCTTTGAGCTGTTCTAAACGAGTTCTCATCTATTTACAGTCATTATCTCTGAATTATCCATGTTTTCATGTAGTTTCCTATATTCTTCCTTCTGGTCCAAGTATAAGCTTTCCCCACTTTATCAAACAACTTCCTACACACTGTTATGAACAGAGGCAGCTCGGGAACATTGTCTCTCAACTGTGTTACAGAGTGTATTCCTACATTTCAGTGTAGTGTAAGGCTTTACAAAGCTGCCGAATGTGTTTCTTCCTCTATTTCAATGGTATTCTGCCTTGTATAACACACATTTACCACTCTAGTCTCTTTTAAGTAAACAATACAGGATTCATACAGTGTTTCATGTGATCTTAACTCGAATTAAGAATTTCCCGGATCTTAACTACCTTTTCTACACTAAGAACTGACTTGGGCAATCTCTTTCAGCTGTTCTAAACTAGTTCTCATCTGTTTGCAGTCAGTTTCTCTGAATTATCCATGTTTTCATACAGTTTCTTATATTCTGCCTTCTGGTACAAGTATAATCTTTGCCCACTTTATCACACAACTTCCTACACACTGTTATGAACAGAGGCAGCTCGGGAACATTGTCTCTCAACTGTGTTACAGAGTGTATTCCTACATTTCAGTGTAGTGTAAGGCTTTCCAAAGCTGCCGAATGTGTTTCTTTCTCCATTTCAATGGTATTCTGCCTTGTATAACACACATTTACCACTCTAGTCTCTTTTAAGTAAAGAATACAGGATTCATACAGTGTTTCATGTGATCTTAACTCGAATTAAGGATTTCCCGGATCTTAGTTACCTTTTCTATACTAAGAACTGACTTGGAGAATCTCTTTGAGCTGTTCTAAACCAGTTCTCATCTGTTTACAGTCATTTTCTCTGAATTATCCATGTTTTCATGTAGTTTCCTATATTCTTCCTTCTGGTCCAAGTGTAAGCTTTCCCCACTTTATCAAACAACTTCCTACACACTGTTATGAACAGAGGCAGCTCCGGAACATTGTCTCTCAACTGTGTTACAGAGTGTATTCCTACATTTCAGTGTAGTGTAAGGCTTTCCAAAGCTGCCGAATGTGTTTCTTCCTCTATTTCAATGGTATTCTGCCTTGCATAACACACATTTACCACTCTAGTCTCTTTAAAGTAAACAATACAGGATTCATACAGTGTTTCATGTGATCTTAACTCGAATTAAGGATTTCCCGGATCTTAACTACCTTTTCTACACTAAGAACTGACTTGGGCAATCTCTTTCAGCTCTTCTAAACGAGTTCTCATCTGTTTACAGTCAGTTTCTCTGAATTATCCATGTTTTCATACAGTTTCTTATATTCTGCCTTCTGGTGCAAGTATAATCTTTGCCCACTTTATCAAACAACTTCCTACACACTGTTATAAAGTGAGGCAGCTCGGGAACATTGTCTCTCAACTGTGTTATAGAGTGTAGTACTACATTTCAGTGAAGTGTAAGGCCTTCCAAAGCTGCCGAACGTGTTTCTTTAACTATTTCAATGGTATTCTGCCTTGTATAACACACATTTTCCACTCTAGTCTCTTTTAAGTAAAGAATACAGGATTCATACAGTGTTTCATGTGATCTTAACTCGAATTAAGGATTACCCAGATCTTAACTACCTTTTCTACACTATGAACTGACTTGGAGAATCTCTTTGAGCTGTTCTAAAACAGTTCTCATCTGTTTACAGTCATTATCTCTGAATTATCCAAGTTTTCATGTAGTTTCCTATATTCTTCCTTCTGGTCCAAGTATAAGCTTTCCCCACTTTATCAAACAACTTCCTACTCACTGTTATGAACAGTGGCAGCTCGGGAACATTGTCTCTCAACTGTGTTACAGAGTGTATTCCTACATTTCAGTGAAGTGTAAGGCTTTCCAAAGCTGCCGAATGTGTTTCTTCCTCTATTTCAATGGTATTCTGCCTTGTATAACACACATTTACCACTCTAGTCTCTTTTAAGTAAACAATACAGGATTCATACAGTGTTTCATGTGATCTTAACTGGAATTAAGGATTTCCCGGATCTTAACTACCTTTTCTACACTAAGAACTGACTTGGGCAATCTCTTTCAGCTGTTCTAAACGAGTTCTCATCTGTTTACAGTCAGTTTCTCTGAATTATCCATGTTTTCATACAGTTTCTTATATTCTGCCTTCTGGTACAAGTATAATCTTTGCCCACTTTATCAAAAAACTTCCTACACAATGTTATGAACTGAGGCAGATCGGGAACATTGTCTCTCAACTGTGTTATAGAGTGTAGTACTACATTTCAGTGAAGTGTAAGGCCTTCCAAAGCTGCCGAAGGTGTTTCTTTCACTATTTCAATGGTATTCTGCCTTGTATAACACACATTTTCCACTCTAGTCTCTTTTAAGTAAACAATACAGGATTCATACAGTGTTTCATGTGATCTTAACTCGAATTAAGGATTTCCCGGATCTTAGTTACCTTTTCTATACTAAGAACTGACTTGGAGAATCTCTTTGAGCTGTTCTAAACCAGTTCTCATCTGTTTACAGTCATTTTCTCTGAATTATCCATGTTTTCATGTAGTTTCCTATATTCTTCCTTCTGGTCCAAGTGTAAGCTTTCCCCACTTTATCAAACAACTTCCTACACACTGTTATGAACAGAGGCAGCTCGGGAACATTGTCTCTCAACTGTGTTACAGAGTGTATTCCTACATTTCAGTGAAGTGTAAGGCTTTCCAAAGCTGCCGAATGTGTTTCTTCCTCTATTTCAATGGTATTCTGCCTTGTATAACACACATTTACCACTCTAGTCTCTTTTAAGTAAACAATACAGGATTCATACAGTGTTTCATGTGATCTTAACTTGAATTAAGGATTTCCCGGATCTTAACTACCTTTTCTACACTAAGAACTGACTTGGGCAATCTCTTTCAGCTGTTCTAAACGAGTTCTCATCTGTTTACAGTCAGTTTCTCTGAATTATCCATGTTTTCATACAGTTTCTTATATTCTGCCTTCTGGTACAAGTATAATCTTTGCCCACTTTATCAAAAAACTTCCTACACAATGTTATGAACTGAGGCAGATCGGGAACATTGTCTCTCAACTGTGTTATAGAGTGTAGTACTACATTTCAGTGAAGTGTAAGGCCTTCCAAAGCTGCCGAAGGTGTTTCTTTCACTATTTCAATGGTATTCTGCCTTGTATAACACACATTTTCCACTCTAGTCTCTTTTAAGTAAACAATACAGGATTCATACAGTGTTTCATGTGATCTTAACTCGAATTAAGGATTTCCCGGATCTTAGTTACCTTTTCTATACTAAGAACTGACTTGGAGAATCTCTTTGAGCTGTTCTAAACCAGTTCTCATCTGTTTACAGTCATTTTCTCTGAATTATCCATGTTTTCATGTAGTTTCCTATATTCTTCCTTCTGGTCCAAGTGTAAGCTTTCCCCACTTTATCAAACAACTTCCTACACACTGTTATGAACAGAGGCAGCTCGGGAACATTGTCTCTCAACTGTGTTACAGAGTGTATTCCTACATTTCAGTGAAGTGTAAGGCTTTCCAAAGCTGCCGAATGTGTTTCTTCCTCTATTTCAATGGTATTCTGCCTTGTATAACACACATTTACCACTCTAGTCTCTTTTAAGTAAACAATACAGGATTCATACAGTGTTTCATGTGATCTTAACTCGAATTAAGGATTACCCAGATCTTATCTACCTTTGCTACACTATAAACTGACTTGGAGAATCTCTTTGAGCTGTTCTAAACCAGTTCTCATCTGTTTACAGTCATTTTCTCTGAATTATCCATGTTTTCATGTAGTTACCTATATTCTTCCTTCTGGTCCAAGTATAAGCTTTGCCCACTTTATCACACAACTTCCTACACACTTTTATGAACAGAGGCAGCTCGGGAACATTGTCTCTCAACTGTGTTATAGAGTGTAGTACTACATTTCAGTGAAGTGTAAGGGCTTCCAAAGCTGCTGTACGTGTTTCTTTCACTATTTCAATGGTATTCTTCCTTGTATAACACACATTTACCACTCTAGTCTCTTTTAAGTAAACAATACAGGATTCATACAGTGTTTCATGTGATCTTAACTCGAATTAAGGATTTCCCGGATCTTAGCTACCTTTTCTACACTAAGAACTGACTTGGAGAATCTCTTTGAGCTGTTCTAAACCAGTTCTCATCTGTTTGCCGTCATTATCTCTGAATTATCCATGTTTTCATGTAGTTTCCTATATTCTTCCTTCTGGTCCAAGTATAAGCTTTCCCCACTTTATCAAACAACTTCCTACTCACTGTTATGAACAGAGGCAGCTCGGGAACATTGTCTCTCAACTGTGTTACAGAGTGCATTCCTACATTTCAGTGAAGTGTAAGGCTTTCCAAAGCTGCCGAATGTGTTTCTTCCTCTATTTCAATGGTATTCTGCCTTGTATAACACACATTTACCACTCTAGTCTCTTTTAAGTAAACAATACAGGATTCATACAGTGTTTTATGTGATCTTAACTCGAATTAAGGATTTCCCGAATCTTAACTACCTTTTCTACACTAAGAACTGACTTGGGCAATCTCTTTCAGCTGTTCTAAAGGAGTTCTCATCTGTTTACTGTCAGTTTCTCTGAATTATCCACGTTTTCATACAGTTTCTTATATTCTGCCTTCTGGTACAAGTATAATCTTTGCCCACTTTATCAAACAACTTCCTACACAATGTTATGAACTGAGGCAGCTCGGGAACATTGTCTCTCAACTGTGTTATAGAGTGTAGTACTACATTTCAGTGAAGTGTAAGGCCTTCCAAAGCTGCCGAACGTGTTTCTTTCACTATTTCAATGGTATTCTGCCTTGTATAACACACATTTTCCACTCTAGTCTCTTTTAAGTAAACAATACAGGATTCATACAGTGTTTCAGGTGATCTTAACTCGAATTAAGGATTTCCCGGATCTTAGCTACCTTTTCTACACTAAGAACTGACTTGGAGAATCTCTTTCATCTGTTCTACACCAGTTCTCATCTGTTTACAGTCATTTTCTCTGAATTATCCATGTTTTCATGTAGTTTCCTATATTTTTCCTTCTGGTCAAAGTATATGCTTTGCCCACTTTGTCAAACAACTTCCTACACACTGTTATGAACAGAGGCAGCTCGGGAACATTGTCTCTCAACTCTGTTACAGAGTGTAGTACTACATTTCAGTGAAGTGTAAGGCTTTCCAAAGCTGCCGAATGTGTTTCTTTCTCTATTTCAATAGTATTCTGCCTTGTATAACACACATTTACCACTCTAGTCTCTTTTAAGTAAAGAATACAGGATTCATACAGTGTTTCATGTGATCTTAACTCAAATTAAGGATTACCCAGATCTTAACTACCTTTTCTAAACTATGAACTGACTTGGAGAATCTCTTTGAGCTGTTCTAAACCAGTTCTCATCTGATTACAGTCATTTTCTATGAATTATCCATGTTTTCATGTAGTTTCCTATATTCTTCCTTCTGGTCCAAGTATAAGCTTTGCCCACTTTATCAAACAACTTCGTACACACTGTTATAAACAGAGGCAGCTCGGGAACATTGTCTCTCAACTGTGTTACAGAGTGTAGTACTACATTTCAGTGAAGAGTAAGGTTTTCCAAAGCTGCCGAATGTGTTTCTTTCTCTATTTCAATGGTATTCTGCCTTGTATAACACACATTTACCACTCTAGTCTCTTTTAAGTAAAGAATACAGGATTCATACAGTGTTTCATGTGATCTTAACTCGAATTAAGGATTACCCAGATCTTATCTACCTTTGCTACACTATAAACTGACTTGGAGAATCTCTTTGAGCTGTTCTAAACCAGTTCTCATCTGTTTACAGTCATTTTCTCTGAATTATCCATGTTTTCATGTAGTTACCTATATTCTTCCTTCTGGTCCAAGTATAAGCTTTGCCCACTTTATCACACAACTTACTACACACTTTTATGAACAGAGGCAGCTCGGGAACATTGTCTCTCAACTGTGTTATAGAGTGTAGTACTACATTTCAGTGAAGTGTAAGGCCTTCCAAAGCTGCTGTACGTGTTTCTTTCACTATTTCAATGGTATTCTTCCTTGTATAACACACATTTACCACTCTAGTCTCTTTTAAGTAAACAATACAGGATTCATACAGTGTTTCATGTGATCTTAACTCGAATTAAGGATTTCCCGGATCTTAGCTACCTTTTCTACACTAAGAACTGACTTGGAGAATCTCTTTGAGCTGTTCTAAACCAGTTCTCATCTGTTTGCCATCATTATCTCTGAATTATCCATGTTTTCATGTAGTTTCCTATATTCTTCCTTCTGGTCCAAGTATAAGCTTTCCCCACTTTATCAAACAACTTCCTACTCACTGTTATGAACAGAGGCAGCTCGGGAACATTGTCTCTCAACTGTGTTACAGAGTGCATTCCTACATTTCAGTGAAGTGTAAGGCTTTCCAAAGCTGCCGAATGTGTTTCTTCCTCTATTTCAATGGTATTCTGCCTTGTATAACACACATTTACCACTCTAGTCTCTTTTAAGTAAACAATACAGGATTCATACAGTGTTTTATGTGATCTTAACTCGAATTAAGGATTTCCCGGATCTTAACTACCTTTTCTACACTAAGAACTGACTTGGAGAATCTCTTTCAGCTGTTCTACACCAGTTCTCATCTGTTTACAGTCATTTTCTCTGAATTATCCATGTTTTCATGGAGTTTCCTATATTTTTCCTTCTGGTCCAAGTATAAGCTTTGCCCACTTTGTCAAACAACTTCCTACACACTGTTATGAACAGAGGCAGCTCGGGAACATTGTCTCTCAACTCTGTTACAGAGTGTAGTACTACATTTCAGTGAAGTGTAAGGCTTTCCAAAGCTGCCGAATGTGTTTCTTTCTCTATTTCAATAGTATTCTGCCTTGTATAACACACATTTACCACTCTAGTCTCTTTTAAGTAAAGAATACAGGATTCATACAGTGTTTCATGTGATCTTAACTCAAATTAAGGATTACCCAGATCTTAACTACCTTTTCTAAACTATGAACTGACTTGGAGAATCTCTTTGAGCTGTTCTAAACCAGTTCTCATCTGTTTACAGTCATTTTCTATGAATTATCCATGTTTTCATGTAGTTTCCTATATTCTTCCTTCTGGTCCAAGTATAAGCTTTGCCCACTTTATCAAACAACTTCCTACACACTGTTATAAACAGAGGCAGCTCGGGAACATTGTCTCTCAACTGTGTTACAGAGTGTAGTACTACATTTCAGTGAAGAGTAAGGCTTTCCAAAGCTGCCGAATGTGTTTCTTTCTCTATTTCAATGGTATTCTGCCTTGTATAACACACATTTACCACTCTAGTCTCTTTTAAGTAAAGAATACAGGATTCATACAGTGTTTCATGTGATCTTAACTCGAATTAAGGATTACCCAGATCTTATCTACCTTTGCTACACTATAAACTGACTTGGAGAATCTCTTTGAGCTGTTCTAAACCAGTTCTCATCTGTTTACAGTCATTTTCTCTGAATTATCCATGTTTTCATGTAGTTACCTATATTCTTCCTTCTGGTCCAAGTATAAGCTTTGCCCACTTTATCACACAACTTCCTACACACTTTTATGAACAGAGGCAGCTCGGGAACATTGTCTCTCAACTGTGTTATAGAGTGTAGTACTACATTTCAGTGAAGTGTAAGGCCTTCCAAAGCTGCTGTACGTGTTTCTTTCACTATTTCAATGGTATTCTTCCTTGTATAACACACATTTACCACTCTAGTCTCTTTTAAGTAAACAATACAGGATTCATACAGTGTTTCATGTGATCTTAACTCGAATTAAGGATTTCCCGGATCTTAGCTACCTTTTCTACACTAAGAACTGACTTGGAGAATCTCTTTGAGCTGTTCTAAACCAGTTCTCATCTGTTTGCCGTCATTATCTCTGAATTATCCATGTTTTCATGTAGTTTCCTATATTCTTCCTTCTGGTCCAAGTATAAGCTTTCCCCACTTTATCAAACAACTTCCTACTCACTGTTATGAACAGAGGCAGCTCGGGAACATTGTCTCTCAACTGTGTTACAGAGTGCATTCCTACATTTCAGTGAAGTGTAAGGCTTTCCAAAGCTGCCGAATGTGTTTCTTCCTCTATTTCAATGGTATTCTGCCTTGTATAACACACATTTACCACTCTAGTCTCTTTTAAGTAAACAATACAGGATTCATACAGTGTTTTATGTGATCTTAACTCGAATTAAGGATTTCCCGGATCTTAACTACCTTTTCTACACTAAGAACTGACTTGGGCAATCTCTTTCAGCTGTTCTAAAGGAGTTCTCATCTGTTTACTGTCAGTTTCTCTGAATTATCCACGTTTTCATACAGTTTCTTATATTCTGCCTTCTGGTACAAGTATAATCTTTGCCCACTTTATCAAACAACTTCCTACACAATGTTATGAACTGAGGCAGCTCGGGAACATTGTCTCTCAACTGTGTTATAGAGTGTAGTACTACATTTCAGTGAAGTGTAAGGCCTTCCAAAGCTGCCGAACGTGTTTCTTTCACTATTTCAATGGTATTCTGCCTTGTATAACACACATTTTCCACTCTAGTCTCTTTTAAGTAAACAATACAGGATTCATACAGTGTTTCAGGTGATCTTAACTCGAATTAAGGATTTCCCGGATCTTAGCTACCTTTTCTACACTAAGAACTGACTTGGAGAATCTCTTTCATCTGTTCTACACCAGTTCTCATCTGTTTACAGTCATTTTCTCTGAATTATCCATGTTTTCATGTAGTTTCCTATATTTTTCCTTCTGGTCAAAGTATATGCTTTGCCCACTTTGTCAAACAACTTCCTACACACTGTTATGAACAGAGGCAGCTCGGGAACATTGTCTCTCAACTCTGTTACAGAGTGTAGTACTACATTTCAGTGAAGTGTAAGGCTTTCCAAAGCTGCCGAATGTGTTTCTTTCTCTATTTCAATAGTATTCTGCCTTGTATAACACACATTTACCACTCTAGTATCTTTTAAGTAAACAATACAGGATTCATACAGTGTTTCATGTGATCTTAACTCGAATTAAGGATTACCCAGATCTTAACTACCTTTTCTAAACTATGAACTGACTTGGAGAATCTCTTTGAGCTGTTCTAAACCAGTTCTCATCTGTTTACAGTCATTTTCTATGAATTATCCATGTTTTCATGTAGTTTCCTATATTCTTCCTTCTGGTCCAAGTATAAGCTTTGCCCACTTTATCAAACAACTTCGTACACACTGTTATAAACAGAGGCAGCTCGGGAACATTGTCTCTCAACTGTGTTACAGAGTGTAGTACTACATTTCAGTGAAGAGTAAGGCTTTCCAAAGCTGCCGAATGTGTTTCTTTCTCTATTTCAATGGTATTCTGCCTTGTATAACACACATTTACCACTCTAGTCTCTTTTAAGTAAAGAATACAGGATTCATACAGTGTTTCATGTGATCTTAACTCGAATTAAGGATTACCCAGATCTTATCTACCTTTGCTACACTATAAACTGACTTGGAGAATCTCTTTGAGCTGTTCTAAACCAGTTCTCATCTGTTTACAGTCATTTTCTCTGAATTATCCATGTTTTCATGTAGTTACCTATATTCTTCCTTCTGGTCCAAGTATAAGCTTTGCCCACTTTATCACACAACTTCCTACACACTTTTATGAACAGAGGCAGCTCGGGAACATTGTCTCTCAACTGTGTTATAGAGTGTAGTACTACATTTCAGTGAAGTGTAAGGGCTTCCAAAGCTGCTGTACGTGTTTCTTTCACTATTTCAATGGTATTCTTCCTTGTATAACACACATTTACCACTCTAGTCTCTTTTAAGTAAACAATACAGGATTCATACAGTGTTTCATGTGATCTTAACTCGAATTAAGGATTTCCCGGATCTTAGCTACCTTTTCTACACTAAGAACTGACTTGGAGAATCTCTTTGAGCTGTTCTAAACCAGTTCTCATCTGTTTGCCGTCATTATCTCTGAATTATCCATGTTTTCATGTAGTTTCCTATATTCTTCCTTCTGGTCCAAGTATAAGCTTTCCCCACTTTATCAAACAACTTCCTACTCACTGTTATGAACAGAGGCAGCTCGGGAACATTGTCTCTCAACTGTGTTACAGAGTGCATTCCTACATTTCAGTGAAGTGTAAGGCTTTCCAAAGCTGCCGAATGTGTTTCTTCCTCTATTTCAATGGTATTCTGCCTTGTATAACACACATTTACCACTCTAGTCTCTTTTAAGTAAACAATACAGGATTCATACAGTGTTTTATGTGATCTTAACTCGAATTAAGGATTTCCCGGATCTTAACTACCTTTTCTACACTAAGAACTGACTTGGGCAATCTCTTTCAGCTGTTCTAAAGGAGTTCTCATCTGTTTACTGTCAGTTTCTCTGAATTATCCACGTTTTCATACAGTTTCTTATATTCTGCCTTCTGGTACAAGTATAATCTTTGCCCACTTTATCAAACAACTTCCTACACAATGTTATGAACTGAGGCAGCTCGGGAACATTGTCTCTCAACTGTGTTATAGAGTGTAGTACTACATTTCAGTGAAGTGTAAGGCCTTCCAAAGCTGCCGAACGTGTTTCTTTCACTATTTCAATGGTATTCTGCCTTGTATAACACACATTTTCCACTCTAGTCTCTTTTAAGTAAACAATACAGGATTCATACAGTGTTTCAGGTGATCTTAACTCGAATTAAGGATTTCCCGGATCTTAGCTACCTTTTCTACACTAAGAACTGACTTGGAGAATCTCTTTCATCTGTTCTACACCAGTTCTCATCTGTTTACAGTCATTTTCTCTGAATTATCCATGTTTTCATGTAGTTTCCTATATTTTTCCTTCTGGTCAAAGTATATGCTTTGCCCACTTTGTCAAACAACTTCCTACACACTGTTATGAACAGAGGCAGCTCGGGAACATTGTCTCTCAACTCTGTTACAGAGTGTAGTACTACATTTCAGTGAAGTGTAAGGCTTTCCAAAGCTGCCGAATGTGTTTCTTTCTCTATTTCAATAGTATTCTGCCTTGTATAACACACATTTACCACTCTAGTATCTTTTAAGTAAACAATACAGGATTCATACAGTGTTTCATGTGATCTTAACTCGAATTAAGGATTACCCAGATCTTAACTACCTTTTCTAAACTATGAACTGACTTGGAGAATCTCTTTGAGCTGTTCTAAACCAGTTCTCATCTGTTTACAGTCATTTTCTATGAATTATCCATGTTTTCATGTAGTTTCCTATATTCTTCCTTCTGGTCCAAGTATAAGCTTTGCCCACTTTATCAAACAACTTCGTACACACTGTTATAAACAGAGGCAGCTCGGGAACATTGTCTCTCAACTGTGTTACAGAGTGTAGTACTACATTTCAGTGAAGAGTAAGGCTTTCCAAAGCTGCCGAATGTGTTTCTTTCTCTATTTCAATGGTATTCTGCCTTGTATAACACACATTTACCACTCTAGTCTCTTTTAAGTAAAGAATACAGGATTCATACAGTGTTTCATGTGATCTTAACTCGAATTAAGGATTACCCAGATCTTATCTACCTTTGCTACACTATAAACTGACTTGGAGAATCTCTTTGAGCTGTTCTAAACCATTTCTCATCTGTTTACAGTCATTTTCTCTGAATTATCCATGTTTTCATGTAGTTACCTATATTCTTCCTTCTGGTCCAAGTATAAGCTTTGCCCACTTTATCACACCACTTCCTACACACTTTTATGAACAGAGGCAGCTCGGGAACATTGTCTCTCAACTGTGTTACAGAGTGTATTCCTACATTTCAGTGTAGTGTAAGGCTTTCCAAAGCTGCCGAATGTGTTTCTTTCTCCATTTCAATGGTATTCTGCCTTGTATAACACACATTTACCACTTTAGTCTCTTTTAAGTAAACAATACAGGATTCATACAGTGTTTCATGTGATCTTAACTCGAATTAAGGATTTCCCGGATCTTAGCTACCTTTTCTACACTAATAACTGACTTGGAGAATCTCTTTGAGCTCTTCTAAACGAGTTCTCATCTGTTTACAGTCAGTTTCTCTGAATTATCCATGTTTTCATACAGTTTCTTATATTCTGCCTTCTGGTGCAAGTATAATCTTTGCCCACTTTATCAAACAACTTCCTACACACTGTTATAAGCTGAGGCAGCTCGGGAACATTGTCTCTCAACTGTGTTATAGAGTGTAGTACTACATTTCAGTGAAGTGTAAGGCCTTCCAAAGCTGCCGAACGTGTTTCTTTCACTATTTCAATGGTATTCTGCCTTGTATAACACACATTTTCCACTCTAGTCTCTTTTAAGTAAACAATACAGGATTCATACAGTGTTTCAGGTGATCTTAACTTGGAATAAGGATTTCCAGGATCTTAGCTACCTTTTCTACACTAAGAACTGACTTGGAGAATCTCTTTCATCTGTTCTACACCAGTTCTCATCTGTTTACAGTCATTTTCTCTGAATTATCCATGTTTTCATGTAGTTTCCTATATTTTTCCTTCTGGTCAAAGTATAAGCTTTGCCCACTTTGTCAAACAACTTCCTACACACTGTTATGAACAGAGGCAGCTCGGGAACATTGTCTCTCAACTCTGTTACAGAGTGTAGTACTACATTTCAGTGAAGTGTAAGGCTTTCCAAAGCTGCCGAATGTGTTTCTTTCTCTATTTCAATAGTATTCTGCCTTGTATAACACACATTTACCACTCTAGTATCTTTTAAGTAAACAATACAGGATTCATACAGTGTTTCATGTGATCTTAACTCGAATTAAGGATTACCCAGATCTTAACTACCTTTTCTAAACTATGAACTGACTTGGAGAATCTCTTTGAGCTGTTCTAAACCAGTTCTCATCTGTTTACAGTCATTTTCTATGAATTATCCATGTTTTCATGTAGTTTCCTATATTCTTCCTTCTGGTCCAAGTATAAGCTTTGCCCACTTTATCAAACAACTTCGTACACACTGTTATAAACAGAGGCAGCTCGGGAACATTGTCTCTCAACTGTGTTACAGAGTGTAGTACTACATTTCAGTGAAGAGTAAGGCTTTCCAAAGCTGCCGAATGTGTTTCTTTCTCTATTTCAATGGTATTCTGCCTTGTATAACACACATTTACCACTCTAGTCTCTTTTAAGTAAAGAATACAGGATTCATACAGTGTTTCATGTGATCTTAACTCGAATTAAGGATTACCCAGATCTTATCTACCTTTGCTACACTATAAACTGACTTGGAGAATCTCTTTGAGCTGTTCTAAACCATTTCTCATCTGTTTACAGTCATTTTCTCTGAATTATCCATGTTTTCATGTAGTTACCTATATTCTTCCTTCTGGTCCAAGTATAAGCTTTGCCCACTTTATCACACCACTTCCTACACACTTTTATGAACAGAGGCAGCTCGGGAACATTGTCTCTCAACTGTGTTACAGAGTGTAGTACTACATTTCAGTGAAGTGTAAGGCTTTCCAAAGCTGCCGAATGTGTTTCTTTCTCTATTTCAATGGTATTCTGCCTTGTATAACACACATTTACCACTCTAGTCTCTTTTAAGTAAACAATACAGGATTCATACAGTGTTTCATGTGATCTTAACTCGAATTAAGGATTTCCCGGATCTTAGCTACCTTTTCTACACTAAGAACTGACTTGGAGAATCTCTTTGAGCTGTTCTAAACCAGTTCTCATCTGTTTACAGTCATTATCTCTGAATTATCCATGTTTTCATGTAGTTTCCAATATTCTTCCTTCTGGTACAAGTATAAGCTTTCCCCACTTTATCAAACAACTTCCTACACACTGTTATGAACAGAGGCAGCTCGGGAACATTGTCTCTCAACTGTGTTACAGAGTGTATTCCTACATTTCAGTGTAGTGTAAGGCTTTCCAAAGCTGCCGAATGTGTTTCTTTCTCCATTTCAATGGTATTCTGCCTTGTATAACACACATTTACCACTTTAGTCTCTTTTAAGTAAACAATACAGGATTCATACAGTGTTTCATGTGATCTTAACTCGAATTAAGGATTTCCCGGATCTTAACTACCTTTTCTACACTAAGAACTGACTTGGGCAATCTCTTTCAGCTCTTCTAAACGAGTTCTCATCTGTTTACAGTCATTTTCTCTGAATTATCCATGTTTTCATACAGTTTCTTATATTCTGCCTTCTGGTCCAAGTATAAGCTTTGCCCACTTTATCAAACAACTTCCTACACACTGTTATGAACAGAGGCAGCTCGGGAACATTGTCTCTCAACTGTGTTACAGAGTGTAGTAGTACATTTCAGTGAAGTGTAAGGCCTTCCAAAGCTGCCGAACGTGTTTCTTTCCCTATTTCAATGGTATTCTGCCTTGTATAACACACATTTTCCACTCTAGTCTCTTTTAAGTAAACAATACAGGATTCATACAGTGTTTCATGTGATCTTAACTCGAATTAAGGATTACCCAGATCTTAACTACCTTTTCTAAACTATGAACTGACTTGGAGAATCTCTTTGAGCTGTTCTAAACCAGTTCTCATCTGTTTACAGTTATTTTCTATGAATTATCCATGTTTTCATGTAGTTTCCTATATTCTTCCTTCTGGTCCAAGTATAAGCTTTGCCCACTTTATCAAACAACTTCGTACACACTGTTATAAACAGAGGCAGCTCGGGAACATTGTCTCTCAACTGTGTTACAGAGTGTAGTACTACATTTCAGTGAAGAGTAAGGCTTTCCAAAGCTGCCGAATGTGTTTCTTTCTCTATTTCAATGGTATTCTGCCTTGTATAACACACATTTACCACTCTAGTCTCTTTTAAGTAAAGAATACAGGATTCATACAGTGTTTCATGTGATCTTAACTCAAATTAAGGATTACCCAGATCTTAACTACCTTTTCTAAACTATGAACTGACTTGGAGAATCTCTTTGAGCTGTTCTAAACCAGTTCTCATCTGTTTACAGTCATTTTCTATGAATTATCCATGTTTTCATGTAGTTTCCTATATTCTTCCTTCTGGTCCAAGTATAAGCTTTGCCCACTTTATCAAACAACTTCCTACACACTGTTATAAACAGAGGCAGCTCGGGAACATTGTCTCTCAACTGTGTTACAGAGTGTAGTACTACATTTCAGTGAAGAGTAAGGCTTTCCAAAGCTGCCGAATGTGTTTCTTTCTCTATTTCAATGGTATTCTGCCTTGTATAACACACATTTACCACTCTAGTCTCTTTTAAGTAAAGAATACAGGATTCATACAGTGTTTCATGTGATCTTAACTCGAATTAAGGATTACCCAGATCTTATCTACCTTTGCTACACTATAAACTGACTTGGAGAATCTCTTTGAGCTGTTCTAAACCAGTTCTCATCTGTTTACAGTCATTTTCTCTGAATTATCCATGTTTTCATGTAGTTACCTATATTCTTCCTTCTGGTCCAAGTATAAGCTTTGCCCACTTTATCACACAACTTCCTACACACTTTTATGAACAGAGGCAGCTCGGGAACATTGTCTCTCAACTGTGTTATAGAGTGTAGTACTACATTTCAGTGAAGTGTAAGGCCTTCCAAAGCTGCTGTACGTGTTTCTTTCACTATTTCAATGGTATTCTTCCTTGTATAACACACATTTACCACTCTAGTCTCTTTTAAGTAAACAATACAGGATTCATACAGTGTTTCATGTGATCTTAACTCGAATTAAGGATTTCCCGGATCTTAGCTACCTTTTCTACACTAAGAACTGACTTGGAGAATCTCTTTGAGCTGTTCTAAACCAGTTCTCATCTGTTTGCCGTCATTATCTCTGAATTATCCATGTTTTCATGTAGTTTCCTATATTCTTCCTTCTGGTCCAAGTATAAGCTTTCCCCACTTTATCAAACAACTTCCTACTCACTGTTATGAACAGAGGCAGCTCGGGAACATTGTCTCTCAACTGTGTTACAGAGTGCATTCCTACATTTCAGTGAAGTGTAAGGCTTTCCAAAGCTGCCGAATGTGTTTCTTCCTCTATTTCAATGGTATTCTGCCTTGTATAACACACATTTACCACTCTAGTCTCTTTTAAGTAAACAATACAGGATTCATACAGTGTTTTATGTGATCTTAACTCGAATTAAGGATTTCCCGGATCTTAACTACCTTTTCTACACTAAGAACTGACTTGGGCAATCTCTTTCAGCTGTTCTAAAGGAGTTCTCATCTGTTTACTGTCAGTTTCTCTGAATTATCCACGTTTTCATACAGTTTCTTATATTCTGCCTTCTGGTACAAGTATAATCTTTGCCCACTTTATCAAACAACTTCCTACACAATGTTATGAACTGAGGCAGCTCGGGAACATTGTCTCTCAACTGTGTTATAGAGTGTAGTACTACATTTCAGTGAAGTGTAAGGCCTTCCAAAGCTGCCGAACGTGTTTCTTTCACTATTTCAATGGTATTCTGCCTTGTATAACACACATTTTCCACTCTAGTCTCTTTTAAGTAAACAATACAGGATTCATACAGTGTTTCAGGTGATCTTAACTCGAATTAAGGATTTCCCGGATCTTAGCTACCTTTTCTACACTAAGAACTGACTTGGAGAATCTCTTTCATCTGTTCTACACCAGTTCTCATCTGTTTACAGTCATTTTCTCTGAATTATCCATGTTTTCATGTAGTTTCCTATATTTTTCCTTCTGGTCAAAGTATATGCTTTGCCCACTTTGTCAAACAACTTCCTACACACTGTTATGAACAGAGGCAGCTCGGGAACATTGTCTCTCAACTCTGTTACAGAGTGTAGTACTACATTTCAGTGAAGTGTAAGGCTTTCCAAAGCTGCCGAATGTGTTTCTTTCTCTATTTCAATAGTATTCTGCCTTGTATAACACACATTTACCACTCTAGTATCTTTTAAGTAAACAATACAGGATTCATACAGTGTTTCATGTGATCTTAACTCGAATTAAGGATTACCCAGATCTTAACTACCTTTTCTAAACTATGAACTGACTTGGAGAATCTCTTTGAGCTGTTCTAAACCAGTTCTCATCTGTTTACAGTCATTTTCTATGAATTATCCATGTTTTCATGTAGTTTCCTATATTCTTCCTTCTGGTCCAAGTATAAGCTTTGCCCACTTTATCAAACAACTTCGTACACACTGTTATAAACAGAGGCAGCTCGGGAACATTGTCTCTCAACTGTGTTACAGAGTGTAGTACTACATTTCAGTGAAGAGTAAGGCTTTCCAAAGCTGCCGAATGTGTTTCTTTCTCTATTTCAATGGTATTCTGCCTTGTATAACACACATTTACCACTCTAGTCTCTTTTAAGTAAAGAATACAGGATTCATACAGTGTTTCATGTGATCTTAACTCGAATTAAGGATTACCCAGATCTTATCTACCTTTGCTACACTATAAACTGACTTGGAGAATCTCTTTGAGCTGTTCTAAACCAGTTCTCATCTGTTTACAGTCATTTTCTCTGAATTATCCATGTTTTCATGTAGTTACCTATATTCTTCCTTCTGGTCCAAGTATAAGCTTTGCCCACTTTATCACACAACTTCCTACACACTTTTATGAACAGAGGCAGCTCGGGAACATTGTCTCTCAACTGTGTTATAGAGTGTAGTACTACATTTCAGTGAAGTGTAAGGGCTTCCAAAGCTGCTGTACGTGTTTCTTTCACTATTTCAATGGTATTCTTCCTTGTATAACACACATTTACCACTCTAGTCTCTTTTAAGTAAACAATACAGGATTCATACAGTGTTTCATGTGATCTTAACTCGAATTAAGGATTTCCCGGATCTTAGCTACCTTTTCTACACTAAGAACTGACTTGGAGAATCTCTTTGAGCTGTTCTAAACCAGTTCTCATCTGTTTGCCGTCATTATCTCTGAATTATCCATGTTTTCATGTAGTTTCCTATATTCTTCCTTCTGGTCCAAGTATAAGCTTTCCCCACTTTATCAAACAACTTCCTACTCACTGTTATGAACAGAGGCAGCTCGGGAACATTGTCTCTCAACTGTGTTACAGAGTGCATTCCTACATTTCAGTGAAGTGTAAGGCTTTCCAAAGCTGCCGAATGTGTTTCTTCCTCTATTTCAATGGTATTCTGCCTTGTATAACACACATTTACCACTCTAGTCTCTTTTAAGTAAACAATACAGGATTCATACAGTGTTTTATGTGATCTTAACTCGAATTAAGGATTTCCCGGATCTTAACTACCTTTTCTACACTAAGAACTGACTTGGGCAATCTCTTTCAGCTGTTCTAAAGGAGTTCTCATCTGTTTACTGTCAGTTTCTCTGAATTATCCACGTTTTCATACAGTTTCTTATATTCTGCCTTCTGGTACAAGTATAATCTTTGCCCACTTTATCAAACAACTTCCTACACAATGTTATGAACTGAGGCAGCTCGGGAACATTGTCTCTCAACTGTGTTATAGAGTGTAGTACTACATTTCAGTGAAGTGTAAGGCCTTCCAAAGCTGCCGAACGTGTTTCTTTCACTATTTCAATGGTATTCTGCCTTGTATAACACACATTTTCCACTCTAGTCTCTTTTAAGTAAACAATACAGGATTCATACAGTGTTTCAGGTGATCTTAACTCGAATTAAGGATTTCCCGGATCTTAGCTACCTTTTCTACACTAAGAACTGACTTGGAGAATCTCTTTCATCTGTTCTACACCAGTTCTCATCTGTTTACAGTCATTTTCTCTGAATTATCCATGTTTTCATGTAGTTTCCTATATTTTTCCTTCTGGTCAAAGTATATGCTTTGCCCACTTTGTCAAACAACTTCCTACACACTGTTATGAACAGAGGCAGCTCGGGAACATTGTCTCTCAACTCTGTTACAGAGTGTAGTACTACATTTCAGTGAAGTGTAAGGCTTTCCAAAGCTGCCGAATGTGTTTCTTTCTCTATTTCAATAGTATTCTGCCTTGTATAACACACATTTACCACTCTAGTATCTTTTAAGTAAACAATACAGGATTCATACAGTGTTTCATGTGATCTTAACTCGAATTAAGGATTACCCAGATCTTAACTACCTTTTCTAAACTATGAACTGACTTGGAGAATCTCTTTGAGCTGTTCTAAACCAGTTCTCATCTGTTTACAGTCATTTTCTATGAATTATCCATGTTTTCATGTAGTTTCCTATATTCTTCCTTCTGGTCCAAGTATAAGCTTTGCCCACTTTATCAAACAACTTCGTACACACTGTTATAAACAGAGGCAGCTCGGGAACATTGTCTCTCAACTGTGTTACAGAGTGTAGTACTACATTTCAGTGAAGAGTAAGGCTTTCCAAAGCTGCCGAATGTGTTTCTTTCTCTATTTCAATGGTATTCTGCCTTGTATAACACACATTTACCACTCTAGTCTCTTTTAAGTAAAGAATACAGGATTCATACAGTGTTTCATGTGATCTTAACTCGAATTAAGGATTACCCAGATCTTATCTACCTTTGCTACACTATAAACTGACTTGGAGAATCTCTTTGAGCTGTTCTAAACCATTTCTCATCTGTTTACAGTCATTTTCTCTGAATTATCCATGTTTTCATGTAGTTACCTATATTCTTCCTTCTGGTCCAAGTATAAGCTTTGCCCACTTTATCACACCACTTCCTACACACTTTTATGAACAGAGGCAGCTCGGGAACATTGTCTCTCAACTGTGTTACAGAGTGTATTCCTACATTTCAGTGTAGTGTAAGGCTTTCCAAAGCTGCCGAATGTGTTTCTTTCTCCATTTCAATGGTATTCTGCCTTGTATAACACACATTTACCACTTTAGTCTCTTTTAAGTAAACAATACAGGATTCATACAGTGTTTCATGTGATCTTAACTCGAATTAAGGATTTCCCGGATCTTAGCTACCTTTTCTACACTAATAACTGACTTGGAGAATCTCTTTGAGCTCTTCTAAACGAGTTCTCATCTGTTTACAGTCAGTTTCTCTGAATTATCCATGTTTTCATACAGTTTCTTATATTCTGCCTTCTGGTGCAAGTATAATCTTTGCCCACTTTATCAAACAACTTCCTACACACTGTTATAAGCTGAGGCAGCTCGGGAACATTGTCTCTCAACTGTGTTATAGAGTGTAGTACTACATTTCAGTGAAGTGTAAGGCCTTCCAAAGCTGCCGAACGTGTTTCTTTCACTATTTCAATGGTATTCTGCCTTGTATAACACACATTTTCCACTCTAGTCTCTTTTAAGTAAACAATACAGGATTCATACAGTGTTTCAGGTGATCTTAACTTGGAATAAGGATTTCCAGGATCTTAGCTACCTTTTCTACACTAAGAACTGACTTGGAGAATCTCTTTCATCTGTTCTACACCAGTTCTCATCTGTTTACAGTCATTTTCTCTGAATTATCCATGTTTTCATGTAGTTTCCTATATTTTTCCTTCTGGTCAAAGTATAAGCTTTGCCCACTTTGTCAAACAACTTCCTACACACTGTTATGAACAGAGGCAGCTCGGGAACATTGTCTCTCAACTCTGTTACAGAGTGTAGTACTACATTTCAGTGAAGTGTAAGGCTTTCCAAAGCTGCCGAATGTGTTTCTTTCTCTATTTCAATAGTATTCTGCCTTGTATAACACACATTTACCACTCTAGTATCTTTTAAGTAAACAATACAGGATTCATACAGTGTTTCATGTGATCTTAACTCGAATTAAGGATTACCCAGATCTTAACTACCTTTTCTAAACTATGAACTGACTTGGAGAATCTCTTTGAGCTGTTCTAAACCAGTTCTCATCTGTTTACAGTCATTTTCTATGAATTATCCATGTTTTCATGTAGTTTCCTATATTCTTCCTTCTGGTCCAAGTATAAGCTTTGCCCACTTTATCAAACAACTTCGTACACACTGTTATAAACAGAGGCAGCTCGGGAACATTGTCTCTCAACTGTGTTACAGAGTGTAGTACTACATTTCAGTGAAGAGTAAGGCTTTCCAAAGCTGCCGAATGTGTTTCTTTCTCTATTTCAATGGTATTCTGCCTTGTATAACACACATTTACCACTCTAGTCTCTTTTAAGTAAAGAATACAGGATTCATACAGTGTTTCATGTGATCTTAACTCGAATTAAGGATTACCCAGATCTTATCTACCTTTGCTACACTATAAACTGACTTGGAGAATCTCTTTGAGCTGTTCTAAACCATTTCTCATCTGTTTACAGTCATTTTCTCTGAATTATCCATGTTTTCATGTAGTTACCTATATTCTTCCTTCTGGTCCAAGTATAAGCTTTGCCCACTTTATCACACCACTTCCTACACACTTTTATGAACAGAGGCAGCTCGGGAACATTGTCTCTCAACTGTGTTACAGAGTGTAGTACTACATTTCAGTGAAGTGTAAGGCTTTCCAAAGCTGCCGAATGTGTTTCTTTCTCTATTTCAATGGTATTCTGCCTTGTATAACACACATTTACCACTCTAGTCTCTTTTAAGTAAACAATACAGGATTCATACAGTGTTTCATGTGATCTTAACTCGAATTAAGGATTTCCCGGATCTTAGCTACCTTTTCTACACTAAGAACTGACTTGGAGAATCTCTTTGAGCTGTTCTAAACCAGTTCTCATCTGTTTACAGTCATTATCTCTGAATTATCCATGTTTTCATGTAGTTTCCAATATTCTTCCTTCTGGTACAAGTATAAGCTTTCCCCACTTTATCAAACAACTTCCTACACACTGTTATGAACAGAGGCAGCTCGGGAACATTGTCTCTCAACTGTGTTACAGAGTGTATTCCTACATTTCAGTGTAGTGTAAGGCTTTCCAAAGCTGCCGAATGTGTTTCTTTCTCCATTTCAATGGTATTCTGCCTTGTATAACACACATTTACCACTTTAGTCTCTTTTAAGTAAACAATACAAGATTCATACAGTGTTTCATGTGATCTTAACTCGAATTAAGGATTTCCCGGATCTTAACTACCTTTTCTACACTAAGAACTGACTTGGGCAATCTCTTTCAGCTCTTCTAAACGAGTTCTCATCTGTTTACAGTCATTTTCTCTGAATTATCCATGTTTTCATACAGTTTCTTATATTCTGCCTTCTGGTCCAAGTATAAGCTTTGCCCACTTTATCAAACAACTTCCTACACACTGTTATGAACAGAGGCAGCTCGGGAACATTGTCTCTCAACTGTGTTACAGAGTGTAGTAGTACATTTCAGTGAAGTGTAAGGCCTTCCAAAGCTGCCGAACGTGTTTCTTTCCCTATTTCAATGGTATTCTGCCTTGTATAACACACATTTTCCACTCTAGTCTCTTTTAAGTAAACAATACAGGATTCATACAGTGTTTCATGTGATCTTAACTCGAATTAAGGATTACCCAGATCTTAACTACCTTTTCTAAACTATGAACTGACTTGGAGAATCTCTTTGAGCTGTTCTAAACCAGTTCTCATCTGTTTACAGTTATTTTCTATGAATTATCCATGTTTTCATGTAGTTTCCTATATTCTTCCTTCTGGTCCAAGTATAAGCTTTGCCCACTTTATCAAACAACTTCGTACACACTGTTATAAACAGAGGCAGCTCGGGAACATTGTCTCTCAACTGTGTTACAGAGTGTAGTACTACATTTCAGTGAAGAGTAAGGCTTTCCAAAGCTGCCGAATGTGTTTCTTTCTCTATTTCAATGGTATTCTGCCTTGTATAACACACATTTACCACTCTAGTCTCTTTTAAGTAAAGAATACAGGATTCATACAGTGTTTCATGTGATCTTAACTCGAATTAAGGATTACCCAGATCTTATCTACCTTTGCTACACTATAAACTGACTTGGAGAATCTCTTTGAGCTGTTCTAAACCAGTTCTCATCTGTTTACAGTCATTTTCTCTGAATTATCCATGTTTTCATGTAGTTACCTATATTCTTCCTTCTGGTCCAAGTATAAGCTTTGCCCACTTTATCACACAACTTCCTACACACTTTTATGAACAGAGGCAGCTCGGGAACATTGTCTCTCAACTGTGTTATAGAGTGTAGTACTACATTTCAGTGAAGTGTAAGGCCTTCCAAAGCTGCTGTACGTGTTTCTTTCACTATTTCAATGGTATTCTTCCTTGTATAACACACATTTACCACTCTAGTCTCTTTTAAGTAAACAATACAGGATTCATACAGTGTTTCATGTGATCTTAACTCGAATTAAGGATTTCCCGGATCTTAGCTACCTTTTCTACACTAAGAACTGACTTGGAGAATCTCTTTGAGCTGTTCTAAACCAGTTCTCATCTGTTTGCCGTCATTATCTCTGAATTATCCATGTTTTCATGTAGTTTCCTATATTCTTCCTTCTGGTCCAAGTATAAGCTTTCCCCACTTTATCAAACAACTTCCTACTCACTGTTATGAACAGAGGCAGCTCGGGAACATTGTCTCTCAACTGTGTTACAGAGTGTATTCCTACATTTCAGTGAAGTGTAAGGCTTTCCAAAGCTGCCGAATGTGTTTCTTCCTCTATTTCAATGGTATTCTGCCTTGTATAACACACATTTACCACTCTAGTCTCTTTTAAGTAAACAATACAGGATTCATACAGTGTTTTATGTGATCTTAACTCGAATTAAGGATTTCCCGGATCTTAACTACCTTTTCTACACTAAGAACTGACTTGGGCAATCTCTTTCAGCTGTTCTAAAGGAGTTCTCATCTGTTTACAGTCAGTTTCTCTGAATTATCCACGTTTTCATACAGTTTCTTATATTCTGCCTTCTGGTACAAGTATAATCTTTGCCCACTTTATCAAACAACTTCCTACACAATGTTATGAACTGAGGCAGCTCGGGAACATTGTCTCTCAACTGTGTTATAGAGTGTAGTACTACATTTCAGTGAAGTGTAAGGCCTTCCAAAGCTGCCGAACGTGTTTCTTTCACTATTTCAATGGTATTCTGCCTTGTATAACACACATTTTCCACTCTAGTCTCTTTTAAGTAAACAATACAGGATTCATACAGTGTTTCAGGTGATCTTAACTCGAATTAAGGATTTCCCGGATCTTAGCTACCTTTTCTACACTAAGAACTGACTTGGAGAATCTCTTTCAGCTGTTCTACACCAGTTCTCATCTGTTTACAGTCATTTTCTCTGAATTATCCATGTTTTCATGTAGTTTCCTATATTTTTCCTTCTGGTCAAAGTATAAGCTTTGCCCACTTTGTCAAACAACTTCCTACACACTGTTATGAACAGAGGCAGCTCGGGAACATTGTCTCTCAACTGTGTTACAGAGTGTAGTACTACATTTCAGTGAAGAGTAAGGCTTTCCAAAGCTGCCGAATGTGTTTCTTTCTCTATTTCAATGGTATTCTGCCTTGTATAACACACATTTACCACTCTAGTCTCTTTTAAGTAAAGAATACAGGATTCATACAGTGTTTCATGTGATCTTAACTCGAATTAAGGATTACCCAGATCTTATCTACCTTTGCTACACTATAAACTGACTTGGAGAATCTCTTTGAGCTGTTCTAAACCATTTCTCATCTGTTTACAGTCATTTTCTCTGAATTATCCATGTTTTCATGTAGTTACCTATATTCTTCCTTCTGGTCCAAGTATAAGCTTTGCCCACTTTATCACACCACTTCCTACACACTTTTATGAACAGAGGCAGCTCGGGAACATTGTCTCTCAACTGTGTTACAGAGTGTAGTACTACATTTTAGTGAAGTGTAAGGCTTTCCAAAGCTGCCGAATGTGTTTCTTTCTCTATTTCAATGGTATTCTGCCTTGTATAACACACATTTACCACTCTAGTCTCTTTTAAGTAAACAATACAGGATTCATACAGTGTTTCATGTGATCTTAACTCGAATTAAGGATTTCCCGGATCTTAGCTACCTTTTCTACACTAAGAACTGACTTGGAGAATCTCTTTGAGCTGTTCTAAACCAGTTCTCATCTGTTTACAGTCATTATCTCTGAATTATCCATGTTTTCATGTAGTTTCCTATATTCTTCCTTCTGGTACAAGTATAAGCTTTCCCCACTTTATCAAACAACTTCCTACACACTGTTATGAACAGAGGCAGCTCGGGAACATTGTCTCTCAACTGTGTTACAGAGTGTATTCCTACATTTCAGTGTAGTGTAAGGCTTTCCAAAGCTGCCGAATGTGTTTCTTTCTCCATTTCAATGGTATTCTGCCTTGTATAACACACATTTACCACTTTAGTCTCTTTTAAGTAAACAATACAGGATTCATACAGTGTTTCATGTGATCTTAACTCGAATTAAGGATTTCCCGGATCTTAACTACCTTTTCTACACTAAGAACTGACTTGGGCAATCTCTTTCAGCTCTTCTAAACGAGTTCTCATCTGTTTACAGTCAGTTTCTCTGAATTATCCATGTTTTCATACAGTTTCTTATATTCTGCCTTCTGGTGCAAGTATAATCTTTGCCCACTTTATCAAACAACTTCCTACACACTGTTATAAGCTGAGGCAGCTCGGGAACATTGTCTCTCAACTGTGTTATAGAGTGTAGTACTACATTTCAGTGAAGTGTAAGGCCTTCCAAAGCTGCCGAACGTGTTTCTTTCACTATTTCAATGGTATTCTGCCTTGTATAACACACATTTTCCACTCTAGTCTCTTTTAAGTAAAGAATTCAGGATTCATACAGTGTTTCATGTGATCTTAACTCGAATTAAGGATTTCCCGGATCTTAGCTACCTTTTCTACACTAAGAACTGACTTGGAGAATCTCTTTGAGCTGTTCTAAACCAGTTCTCATCTGTTTACAGTCATTTTCTCTGAATTATCCATGTTTTCATGTAGTTTCCTATATTCTTCCTTCTGGTCCAAGTATAAGCTTTCCCCACTTTATCAAACAACTTCCTACACACTGTTATGAACAGAGGCAGCTCGGGAACATTGTCTCTCAACTGTGTTACAGAGTGTAGTACTACATTTCAGTGAAGTGTAAGGCCTTCCAAAGCTGCCGAAGTGTTTCTTTCACTATTTCAATGGTATTCTGCCTTGTATAACACACATTTTCCACTCTAGTCTCTTTTAAGTAAACAATACAGGATTCATACAGTGTTTCATGTGATCTTAACTCGAATTAAGGATTTCCCGGATCTTAGCTACCTTTTCTACACTAAGAACTGACTTGGAGAATCTCTTTGAGCTGTTCTAAACGAGTTCTCATCTGTTTACAGTCATTTTCTCTGAATTATCCATGTTTTCATGTAGTTTCCTATATTCTTCCTTCTGGTCCAAGTATAAGCTTTGCCCACTTTATCAAACAACTTCCTACACACTGTTATGAACAGAGGCAGCTCGGGAACATTGTCTCTCAACTGTGTTACAGAGTGTAGTACTACATTTCAGTGAAGTGTAAGGCCTTCCAAAGCTGCCGAACGTGTTTCTTTCACTATTTCAATGGTATTCTGCCTTGTATAACACACATTTTCCACTCTAGTCTCTTTTAAGTAAACAATACAGGATTCATACAGTGTTTCATGTGATCTTAACTCGAATTAAGGATTTCCCGGATCTTAGCTACCTTTTCTACACTAAGACCTGACTTGGAGAATCTCTTTGAGCTGTTCTAAACGAGTTCTCATCTGTTTACAGTCATTATCTCTGAATTATCCATGTTTTCATGTAGTTTCCTATATTCTTCCTTCTGGTACAAGTATAAGCTTTCCCCACTTTATCAAACAACTTCCTACACACTGTTATGAACAGAGGCAGCTCGGGAACATTGTCTCTCAACTGTGTTACAGAGTGTATTCCTACATTTCAGTGTAGTGTAAGGCTTTCCAAAGCTGCCGAATGTGTTTCTTTCTCCATTTCAATGGTATTCTGCCTTGTATAACACACATTTACCACTTTAGTCTCTTTTAAGTAAACAATACAGGATTCATACAGTGTTTCATGTGATCTTAACTCGAATTAAGGATTTCCCGGATCTTAACTACCTTTTCTACACTAAGAACTGACTTGGGCAATCTCTTTCAGCTCTTCTAAACGAGTTCTCATCTGTTTACAGTCAGTTTCTCTGAATTATCCATGTTTTCATACAGTTTCTTATATTCTGCCTTCTGGTGCAAGTATAATCTTTGCCCACTTTATCAAACAACTTCCTACACACTGTTATAAGCTGAGGCAGCTCGGGAACATTGTCTCTCAACTGTGTTATAGAGTGTAGTACTACATTTCAGTGAAGTGTAAGGCCTTCCAAAGCTGCCGAACGTGTTTCTTTCACTATTTCAATGGTATTCTGCCTTGTATAACACACATTTTCCACTCTAGTTTCTTTTAAGTAAAGAATTCAGGATTCATACAGTGTTTCATGTGATCTTAACTCGAATTAAGGATTTCCCGGATCTTAGCTACCTTTTCTACACTAAGAACTGACTTGGAGAATCTCTTTGAGCTGTTCTAAACCAGTTCTCATCTGTTTACAGTCATTTTCTCTGAATTATCCATGTTTTCATGTAGTTTCCTATATTCTTCCTTCTGGTCCAAGTATAAGCTTTGCCCACTTTATCAAACAACTTCCTACACACTGTTATGAACAGAGGCAGCTCGGGAACATTGTCTCTCAACTGTGTTACAGAGTGTAGTACTACATTTCGGTGAAGTGTAAGGCCTTCCAAAGCTGCCGAACGTGTTTCTTTCACTATTTCAATGGTATTCTGCCTTGTATAACACACATTTTCCACTCTAGTCTCTTTTAAGTAAACAATACAGGATTCATACAGTGTTTCATGTGATCTTAACTCGAATTAAGGATTTCCCGGATCTTAGCTACCTTTTCTACACTAAGAACTGACTTGGGCAATCTCTTTCAGCTCTTCTAAACGAGTTCTCATCTGTTTACAGTCATTTTCTCTGAATTATCCATGTTTTCATACAGTTTCTTATATTCTGCCTTCTGGTGCAAGTATAATCTTTGCCCACTTTATCAAACAACTTCCTACACACTGTTATAAGCTGAGGCAGCTCGGGAACATTGTCTCTCAACTGTGTTATAGAGTGTAGTACTACATTTCAGTGAAGTGTAAGGCCTTCCAAAGCTGCCGAACGTGTTTCTTTCACTATTTCAATGGTATTCTGCCTTGTATAACACACATTTTCCACTCTAGTTTCTTTTAAGTAAAGAATTCAGGATTCATACAGTGTTTCATGTGATCTTAACTCGAATTAAGGATTTCCCGGATCTTAGCTACCTTTTCTACACTAAGAACTGACTTGGAGAATCTCTTTGAGCTGTTCTAAACCAGTTCTCATCTGTTTACAGTCATTTTCTCTGAATTATCCATGTTTTCATGTAGTTTCCTATATTCTTCCTTCTGGTCCAAGTATAAGCTTTCCCCACTTTATCAAACAACTTCCTACACACTGTTATGAACAGAGGCAGCTCGGGAACATTGTCTCTCAACTGTGTTACAGAGTGTAGTACTACATTTCAGTGAAGTGTAAGGCCTTCCAAAGCTGCCGAAGTGTTTCTTTCACTATTTCAATGGTATTCTGCCTTGTATAACACACATTTTCCACTCTAGTCTCTTTTAAGTAAACAATACAGGATTCATACAGTGTTTCATGTGATCTTAACTCGAATTAAGGATTTCCCGGATCTTAGCTACCTTTTCTACACTAAGAACTGACTTGGAGAATCTCTTTGAGCTGTTCTAAACGAGTTCTCATCTGTTTACAGTCATTTTCTCTGAATTATCCATGTTTTCATGTAGTTTCCTATATTCTTCCTTCTGGTCCAAGTATAAGCTTTGCCCACTTTATCAAACAACTTCCTACACACTGTTATGAACAGAGGCAGCTCGGGAACATTGTCTCTCAACTGTGTTCCAGAGTGTAGTACTACATTTCAGTGAAGTGTAAGGCCTTCCAAAGCTGCCGAACGTGTTTCTTTCACTATTTCAATGGTATTCTGCCTTGTATAACACACATTTTCCACTCTAGTCTCTTTTAAGTAAACAATACAGGATTCATACAGTGTTTCATGTGATCTTAACTCGAATTAAGGATTTCCCGGATCTTAGCTACCTTTTCTACACTAAGAACTGACTTGGAGAATCTCTTTGAGCTGTTCTAAACCAGTTCTCATCTGTTTACAGTCATTTTCTCTGAATTATTCATGTTTTCATGCAGTTTCCTATATTCTTCCTTCTGGTCCAAGTATAAGCTTTCCCCACTTTATCAAACAACTTCCTACACACTGTTATGAACAGAGGCAGCTCGGGAACATTGTCTCTCAACTGTGTTACAGAGTGTAGTACTACATTTCAGTGAAGTGTAAGGCCTTCCAAAGCTGCCGAACGTGTTTCTTTCACTATTTCAATGGTATTCTGCCTTGTATAACACACATTTTCCACTCTAGTCTCTTTTAAGTAAACAATACAGGATTCATACAGTGTTTCATGTGATCTTAACTCGAATTAAGGATTTCCCGGATCTTAGCTACCTTTTCTACACTAAGAACTGACTTGGAGAATCTCTTTGAGCTGTTCTAAACGAGTTCTCATCTGTTTACAGTCATTTTCTCTGAATTATCCATGTTTTCATGTAGTTTCCTATATTCTTCCTTCTGGTCCAAGTATAAGCTTTTCCCACTTTATCAAACAACTTCCTACACACTGTTATGAACAGAGGCAGCTCGGGAAAATTGTCTCTCAACTGTGTTACAGAGTGTAGTACGACATTTCAGTGTAGCGTAAGGCTTTCCAAAGCTGCCGAATGTGTTTCTTTCTCCATTTCAATGGTATTCTGCCTTGTATAACACACATTTACCACTTTAGTCTCTTTTAAGTAAACAATACAGGATTCATACAGTGTTTCATGTGATCTTAACTCGAATTAAGGATTTCCCGGATCTTAACTACCTTTTCTACACTAAGAACTGACTTGGGCAATCTCTTTCAGCTCTTCTAAACGAGTTCTCATCTGTTTACAGTCAGTTTCTCTGAATTATCCATGTTTTCATACAGTTTCCTATATTCTTCCTTCTGGTCCAAGTATAAGCTTTGCCCACTTTATCAAACAACTTCCTACCCACTGTTATGAACAGAGGCAGCTCGGAACATTGTCTCTCAACTGTGTTACAGAGTGTATTCCTACATTTCAGTGTAGTGTAAGGCTTTCCAAAGCTGCCGAATGTGTTTCTTTCTCCATTTCAATGGTATTCTGCCTTGTATAACACACATTTACCACTCTAGTCTCTTTTAAGTAAAGAATACAGGATTCATACAGTGTTTCATGTGATCTTAACTCGAATTAAGGATTACCCGGATCTTATCTACCTTTGCTACACTATGAACTGACTTGGAGTATCTCTTTGACCTGTTCTAAACCAGTTCTCATCTGTTTACAGTCATTTTCTCTGAATTATCCATGTTTTCATGTAGTTTCCTATATTCTTCCTTCTGGTCCAAGTATAAGCTTTCCCCACTTTATCAAACAACTTCCTACACACTGTTATGAACAGAGGCAGCTCGGGAACATTGTCTCTCAACTGTGTTACAGAGTGTAGTACTACATTTCAGTGAAGTGTAAGGCTTTCCAAAGCTGCCGAATGTGTTTCTTTCTCTATTTCAATGGTATTCTGCCTTGTATAACACACATTTACCACTCTAGTCTCTTTTAAGTAAAGAATACAGGATTCATACAGTGTTTCATGTGATCTTAACTCGAATTAAGGATTTCCCGGATCTTAGCTACCTTTTCTACACTAAGAACTGACTTGGAGAATCTCTTTGAGCTGTTCTAAACCAGTTCTCATCTGTTTACAGTCATTTTCTCTGAATTATCCATGTTTTCATGTAGTTTCCTATATTCTTCCTTCTGGTCCAAGTATAAGCTTTCCCCACTTTATCAAACAACTTCCTACACACTGTTATGAACAGAGGCAGCTCGGGAACATTGTCTCTCAACTGTGTTACAGAGTGTAGTACTACATTTCAGTGAAGTGTAAGGCCTTCCAAAGCTGCCGAACGTGTTTCTTTCACTATTTCAATGGTATTCTGCCTTGTATAACACACATTTTCCACTCTAGTCTCTTTTAAGTAAACAATACAGGATTCATACAGTGTTTCATGTGATCTTAACTGGAATTAAGGATTTCCCGGATCTTAGCTACCTTTTCTACACTAAGAACTGACTTGGAGAATCTCTTTGAGCTGTTCTAAACGAGTTCTCATCTGTTTACAGTCATTTTCTCTGAATTATCCATGTTTTCATGTAGTTTCCTATATTCTTCCTTCTGGTCCAAGTATAAGCTTTCCCCACTTTATCAAACAACTTCCTACACACTGTTATGAACAGAGGCAGCTCGGGAACATTGTCTCTCAACTGTGTTACAGAGTGTATTCCTACATTTCAGTGTAGTGTAAGGCTTTCCAAAGCTGCCGAATGTGTTTCTTTCTCCATTTCAATGGTATTCTGCCTTGTATAACACACATTTACCACTTTAGTCTCTTTTAAGTAAACAATACAGGATTCATACAGTGTTTCATGTGATCTTAACTCGAATTAAGGATTTCCCGGATCTTAACTACCTTTTCTACACTAAGAACTGACTTGGGCAATCTCTTTCAGCTCTTCTAAACGAGTTCTCATCTGTTTACAGTCAGTTTCTCTGAATTATCCATGTTTTCATACAGTTTCCTATATTCTTCCTTCTGGTCCAAGTATAAGCTTTGCCCACTTTATCAAACAACTTCCTACCCACTGTTATGAACAGAGGCAGCTCGGAACATTGTCTCTCAACTGTGTTACAGAGTGTATTCCTACATTTCAGTGTAGTGTAAGGCTTTCCAAAGCTGCCGAATGTGTTTCTTTCTCCATTTCAATGGTATTCTGCCTTGTATAACACACATTTACCACTCTAGTCTCTTTTAAGTAAAGAATACAGGATTCATACAGTGTTTCATGTGATCTTAACTCGAATTAAGGATTACCCGGATCTTATCTACCTTTGCTACACTATGAACTGACTTGGAGTATCTCTTTGAGCTGTTCTAAACCAGTTCTCATCTGTTTACAGTCATTTTCTCTGAATTATCCATGTTTTCATGTAGTTTCCTATATTCTTCCTTCTGGTCCAAGTATAAGCTTTCCCCACTTTATCAAACAACTTCCTACACACTGTTATGAACAGAGGCAGCTCGGGAACATTGTCTCTCAACTGTGTTACAGAGTGTAGTACTACATTTCAGTGAAGTGTAAGGCTTTCCAAAGCTGCCGAATGTGTTTCTTTCTCTATTTCAATGGTATTCTGCCTTGTATAACACACATTTACCACTCTAGTCTCTTTTAAGTAAACAATACAGGATTCATACAGTGTTTCATGTGATCTTAACTCGAATTAAGGATTTCCCGTATCTTAACTACCTTTTCTACACTAAGAACTGACTTGGGCAATCTCTTTCAGCTGTTCTAAACGAGTTCTCATCTGTTTACAGTCATTTTCTCTGAATTATCCATGTTTTCATACAGTTTCTTATATTCTGCCTTCTGGTACAAGTATAATCTTTGCCCACTTTATCAAACAACTTCCTACACACTGTTATGAACTGAGGCAGCTCGGGAACATTGTCTCTCAACTGTGTTATAGAGTGTAGTACTACATTTCAGTGAAGTGTAAGGCCTTCCAAAGCTGCTGTACGTGTTTCTTTCACTATTTCAATGGTATTCTTCCTTGTATAACACACATTTACCACTCTAGTCTCTTTTAAGTAAACAATACAGGATTCATACAGTGTTTCATGTGATCTTAACTCGAATTAAGGATTTCCCGGATCTTAGCTACCTTTTCTACACTAAGAACTGACTTGGAGAATCTCTTTGAGCTGTTCTAAACCAGTTCTCATCTGTTTGCCGTCATTATCTCTGAATTATCCATGTTTTCATGTAGTTTCCTATATTCTTCCTTCTGGTCCAAGTATAAGCTTTCCCCACTTTATCAAACAACTTCCTACTCACTGTTATGAACAGAGGCAGCTCGGGAACATTGTCTCTCAACTGTGTTACAGAGTGTATTCCTACATTTCAGTGAAGTGTAAGGCTTTCCAAAGCTGCCGAATGTGTTTCTTCCTCTATTTCAATGGTATTCTGCCTTGTATAACACACATTTACCACTCTAGTCTCTTTTAAGTAAACAATACAGGATTCATACAGTGTTTTATGTGATCTTAACTCGAATTAAGGATTTCCCGGATCTTAACTACCTTTTCTACACTAAGAACAGACTTGGGCAATCTCTTTCAGCTGTTCTAAACGAGTTCTCATCTGTTTACAGTCAGTTTCTCTGAATTATCCATGTTTTCATACAGTTTCTTATATTCTGCCTTCTGGTACAAGTATAATCTTTGCCCACTTTATCAAACAACTTCCTACACAATGTTATGAACTGAGGCAGCTCGGGAACATTGTCTCTCAACTGTGTTATAGAGTGTAGTACTACATTTCAGTGAAGTGTAAGGCCTTCCAAAGCTGCCGAACGTGTTTCTTTCACTATTTCAATGGTATTCTGCCTTGTATAACACACATTTACCACTCTAGTCTCTTTTAAGTAAACAATAGAGGTTTCATACAGTGTTTCATGTGATCTTAACTCGAATTAAGGATTTCCCGGATCTTAGCTACATTTTCTACACTAAGAACTGACTTGGAGAATCTCTTTCAGCTGTTCTACACCAGTTCTCATCTGTTTACAGTCATTTTCTCTGAATTATCCATGTTTTCATGTAGTTTCCTATATTTTTCCTTCTGGTCCAAGTATAAGCTTTGCCCACTTTGTCAAACAACTTCCTACACACTGTTATGAACAGAGGCAGCTCGGGAACATTGTCTCTCAACTCTGTTACAGAGTGTAGTACTACATTTCAGTGAAGTGTAAGGCTTTCCAAAGCTGCCGAATGTGTTTCTTTCTCTATTTCAATAGTATTCTGCCTTGTATAACACACATTTACCACTCTAGTCTCTTTTAAGTAAAGAATACAGGATTCATACAGTGTTTCATGTGATCTTAACTCGAATTAAGGATTACCCAGATCTTAACTACCTTTTCTAAACTATGAACTGACTTGGAGAATCTCTTTGAGCTGTTCTAAACCAGTTCTCATCTGTTTACAGTCATTTTCTATGAATTATCCATGTTTTCATGTAGTTTCCTATATTCTTCCTTCTGGTCCAAGTATAAGCTTTGCCCACTTTATCAAACAACTTCGTACACACTGTTATAAACAGAGGCAGCTCGGGAACATTGTCTCTCAACTGTGTTACAGAGTGTAGTACTACATTTCAGTGAAGAGTAAGGCTTTCCAAAGCTGCCGAATGTGTTTCTTTCTCTATTTCAATGGTATTCTGCCTTGTATAACACACATTTACCACTCTAGTCTCTTTTAAGTAAAGAATACAGGATTCATACAGTGTTTCATGTGATCTTAACTCGAATTAAGGATTACCCAGATCTTATCTACCTTTGCTACACAATAAACTGACTTGGAGAATCTCTTTGAGCTGTTCTAAACCAGTTCTCATCTGTTTACAGTCATTTTCTCTGAATTATCCATGTTTTCATGTAGTTTCCTATATTCTTCCTTCTGGTCCAAGTATAAGCTTTGCCCACTTTATCACACAACTTCCTACACACTTTTATGAACAGAGGCAGCTCGGGAACATTGTCTCTCAACTGTGTTATAGAGTGTAGTACTACATTTCAGTGAAGTGTAAGGCCTTCCAAAGCTGCTGTATGTGTTTCTTTCACTATTTCAATGGTATTCTTCCTTGTATAACACACATTTACCACTCTAGTCTCTTTTAAGTAAACAATACAGGATTCATACAGTGTTTCATGTGATCTTAACTCGAATTAAGGATTTCCCGGATCTTAGCTACCTTTTCTACACTAAGAACTGACTTGGAGAATCTCTTTGAGCTGTTCTAAACCAGTTCTCATCTGTTTGCCGTCATTATCTCTGAATTATCCATGTTTTCATGTAGTTTCCTATATTCTTCCTTCTGGTCCAAGTATAAGCTTTCCCCACTTTATCAAACAACTTCCTACTCACTGTTATGAACAGAGGCAGCTCGGGAACATTGTCTCTCAACTGTGTTACAGAGTGTATTCCTACATTTCAGTGAAGTGTAAGGCTTTCCAAAGCTGCCGAATGTGATTCTTCCTCTATTTCAATGGTATTCTGCCTTGTATAACACACATTTACCACTCTAGTCTCTTTTAAGTAAACAATACAGGATTCATACAGTGTTTTATGTGATCTTAACTCGAATTAAGGATTTCCCGGATCTTAACTACCTTTTCTACACTAAGAACTGACTTGGGCAATCTCTTTCAGCTGTTCTAAAGGAGTTCTCATCTGTTTACAGTCAGTTTCTCTGAATTATCCATGTTTTCATACAGTTTCTTATATTCTGCCTTCTGGTACAAGTATAATCTTTGCCCACTTTATCAAACAACTTCCTACACAATGTTATGAACTGAGGCAGCTCGGGAACATTGTCTCTCAACTGTGTTATAGAGTGTAGTACTACATTTCAGTGAAGTGTAAGGCCTTCCAAAGCTGCCGAACGTGTTTCTTTCACTATTTCAATGGTATTCTGCCTTGTATAACACACATTTTCCACTCTAGTCTCTTTTAAGTAAACAATACAGGATTCATACAGTGTTTCAGGTGATCTTAACTCGAATTAAGGATTTCCCGGATCTTAGCTACCTTTTCTACACTAAGAACTGACTTGGAGAATCTCTTTCAGCTGTTCTACACCAGTTCTCATCTGTTTACAGTCATTTTCTCTGAATTATCCATGTTTTCATGTAGTTTCCTATATTTTTCCTTCTGGTCAAAGTATAAGCTTTGCCCACTTTGTCAAACAACTTCCTACACACTGTTATGAACAGAGGCAGCTCGGGAACATTGTCTCTCAACTGTGTTACAGAGTGTAGTACTACATTTCAGTGAAGAGTAAGGCTTTCCAAAGCTGCCGAATGTGTTTCTTTCTCTATTTCAATGGTATTCTGCCTTGTATAACACACATTTACCACTCTAGTCTCTTTTAAGTACAGAATACAGGATTCATACAGTGTTTCATGTGATCTTAACTCGAATTAAGGATTACCCAGATCTTATCTACCTTTGCTACACTATAAACTGACTTGGAGAATCTCTTTGAGCTGTTCTAAACCATTTCTCATCTGTTTACAGTCATTTTCTCTGAATTATCCATGTTTTCATGTAGTTACCTATATTCTTCCTTCTGGTCCAAGTATAAGCTTTGCCCATTTTATCACACCACTTCCTACACACTTTTATGAACAGAGGCAGCTCGGGAACATTGTCTCTCAACTGTGTTACAGAGTGTAGTACTACATTTCAGTGAAGTGTAAGGCTTTCCAAAGCTGCCGAATGTGTTTCTTTCTCTATTTCAATGGTATTCTGCCTTGTATAACACACATTTACCACTCTAGTCTCTTTTAAGTAAAGAATACAGGATTCATACAGTGTTTCATGTGATCTTAACTCGAATTAAGGATTTCCCGGATCTTAGCTACCTTTTCTACACTAAGAACTGACTTGGAGAATCTCTTTGAGCTGTTCTAAACCAGTTCTCATCTGTTTACAGTCATTATCTCTGAATTATCCATGTTTTCATGTAGTTTCCTATATTCTTCCTTCTGGTACAAGTATAAGCTTTCCCCACTTTATCAAACAACTTCCTACACACTGTTATGAACAGAGGCAGCTCGGGAACATTGTCTCTCAACTGTGTTACAGAGTGTATTCCTACATTTCAGTGTAGTGTAAGGCTTTCCAAAGCTGCCGAATGTGTTTCTTTCTCCATTTCAATGGTATTCTGCCTTGTATAACACACATTTACCACTTTAGTCTCTTTTAAGTAAACAATACAGGATTCATACAGTGTTTCATGTGATCTTAACTCGAATTAAGGATTTCCCGGATCTTAACTACCTTTTCTACACTAAGAACTGACTTGGGCAATCTCTTTCAGCTCTTCTAAACGAGTTCTCATCTGTTTACAGTCAGTTTCTCTGAATTATCTATGTTTTCATACAGTTTCTTATATTCTGCCTTCTGGTGCAAGTATAATCTTTGCCCACTTTATCAAACAACTTCCTACACACTGTTATAAGCTGAGGCAGCTCGGGAACATTGTCTCTCAACTGTGTTATAGAGTGTAGTACTACATTTCAGTGAAGTGTAAGGCCTTCCAAAGCTGCCGAACGTGTTTCTTTCACTATTTCAATGGTATTCTGCCTTGTATAACACACATTTTCCACTCTAGTCTCTTTTAAGTAAAGAATTCAGGATTCATACAGTGTTTCATGTGATCTTAACTCGAATTAAGGATTTCCCGGATCTTAGCTACCTTTTCTACACTAAGAACTGACTTGGAGAATCTCTTTGAGCTGTTCTAAACCAGTTCTCATCTGTTTACAGTCATTTTCTCTGAATTATCCATGTTTTCATGTAGTTTCCTATATTCTTCCTTCTGGTCCAAGTATAAGCTTTCCCCACTTTATCAAACAACTTCCTACACACTGTTATGAACAGAGGCAGCTCGGGAACATTGTCTCTCAACTGTGTTACAGAGTGTAGTACTACATTTCAGTGAAGTGTAAGGCCTTCCAAAGCTGCCGAACGTGTTTCTTTCACTATTTCAATGGTATTCTGCCTTGTATAACACACATTTTCCACTCTAGTCTCTTTTAAGTAAACAATACAGGATTCATACAGTGTTTCATGTGATCTTAACTCGAATTAAGGATTTCCCGGATCTTAGCTACCTTTTCTACACTAAGAACTGACTTGGAGAATCTCTTTGAGCTGTTCTAAACCAGTTCTCATCTGTTTACAGTCATTTTCTCTGAATTATTCATGTTTTCATGTAGTTTCCTATATTCTTCCTTCTGGTCCAAGTATAAGCTTTCCCCACTTTATCAAACAACTTCCTACACACTGTTATGAACAGAGGCAGCTCGGGAACATTGTCTCTCAACTGTGTTACAGAGTGTAGTACTACATTTCAGTGAAGTGTAAGGCCTTCCAAAGCTGCCGAACGTGTTTCTTTCACTATTTCAATGGTATTCTGCCTTGTATAACACACATTTTCCACTCTAGTCTCTTTTAAGTAAACAATACAGGATTCATACAGTGTTTCATGTGATCTTAACTCGAATTAAGGATTTCCCGGATCTTAGCTACCTTTTCTACACTAAGAACTGACTTGGAGAATCTCTTTGAGCTGTTCTAAACGAGTTCTCATCTGTTTACAGTCAGTTTCTCTGAATTATCCATGTTTTCATACAGTTTCTTATATTCTGCCTTCTGGTGCAAGTATAATCTTTGCCCACTTTATCAAACAACTTCCTACACACTGTTATAAGCTGAGGCAGCTCAGGAACATTGTCTCTCAACTGTGTTATAGAGTGTAGTACTACATTTCAGTGAAGTGTAAGGCCTTCCAAAGCTGCCGAACGTGTTTCTTTCACTATTTCAATGGTATTCTGCCTTGTATAACACACATTTTCCACTCTAGTCTCTTTTAAGTAAAGAATACAGGATTCATACAGTGTTTCATGTGATCTTAACTCGAATTAAGGATTACGCAGATCTTAACTACCTTTTCTACACTATGAACTGACTTGGAGAATCTCTTTGAGCTGTTCTAAACCAGTTCTCATCTGTTTACAGTCATTATCTCTGAATTATCCATGTTTTCATGTAGTTTCCTATATTCTTCCTTCTGGTCCAAGTATAAGCTTTCCCCACTTTATCAAACAACTTCCTACACACTGTTATGAACAGAGGCAGCTCGCAAACATTGTCTCTCAACTGTGTTACAGAGTGTATTCCTACATTTCAGTGTAGTGTAAGGCTTTCCAAAGCTGCCGAATGTGTTTCTTTCTCCATTTCAATGGTATTCTGCCTTGTATAACACACATTTACCACTTTAGTCTCTTTTAAGTAAACAATACAGGATTCATACAGTGTTTCATGTGATCTTAACACGAATTAAGGATTTCCCGGATCTTAACTACCTTTTCTACACTAAGAACTGACTTGGGCAATCTCTTTCAGCTCTTCTAAACGAGTTCTCATCTGTTTACAGTCATTTTCTCTGAATTATCCATGTTTTCATGTAGTTTCCTATATTCTTCCTTCTGGTCCAAGTATAAGCTTTGCCCACTTTATCACACAACTTCCTGCACACTGTTATGAACACAGGCAGCTCGGGAACATTGTCTCTCAACTGTGTTACAGAGTATAGTACTACATTTCAGTGAAGTGTAAGGTTTTCCAAAGCTGCCGAATGTGTTTCTTTCTCTATTTCAATGGATTCTGCCTTGTATAACACACATTTACCACTCTAGTCTCTTTTAAGTAAAGAATACAGGATTCATACAGTGTTTCATGTGATCTTAACTCGAATTAAGGATTTCCCGGATCTTAGCTACCTTTTCTACACTAAGAACTGACTTGGAGAATCTCTTTGAGCTGTTCTAAACCAGTTCTCATCTGTTTACAGTCATTTTCTCTGAATTATCCATGTTTTCATGTAGTTTCCTATATTCTTCCTTCTGGTCCAAGTATAAGCTTTGCCCACTTTATCAAACAACTTCCTACACACTGTTATGAACAGAGGCAGCTCGGGAACATTGTCTCTCAACTGTGTTACAGAGTGTAGTACTACATTTCAGTGAAGTGTAAGGCCTTCCAAAGCTGCCGAACGTGTTTCTTTCACTATTTCAATGGTATTCTGCCTTGTATAACACACATTTTCCACTCTAGTCTCTTTTAAGTAAACAATACAGGATTCATACAGTGTTTCATGTGATCTTAACTCGAATTAAGGATTTCCCGGATCTTAGCTACCTTTTCTACACTAAGAACTGACTTGGAGAATCTCTTTGAGCTGTTCTAAACGAGTTCTCATCTGTTTACAGTCATTTTCTCTGAATTATCCATGTTTTCATGTAGTTTCCTATATTCTTCCTTCTGGTCCAAGTATAAGCTTTGCCCACTTTATCAAACAACTTCCTACACACTGTTATGAACAGAGGCAGCTCGGGAACATTGTCTCTCAACTGTGTTACAGAGGGTAGTACGACATTTCAGTGAAGTGTAAGGCTTTCCAAAGCTGCCGAATGTGTTTCTTTCTCTATTTCAATGGTATTCAGCCTTGTATAACACACATTTACCACTCTAGTCTCTTTTAAGTAAACAATACAGGATTCATACAGTGTTTCATGTGATCTTAACACGAATTAAGGATTTCCCGGATCTTAACTACCTTTTCTACACTAAGAACTGACTTGGGCAATCTCTTTCAGCTCTTCTAAACGAGTTCTCATCTGTTTACAGTCATTTTCTCTGAATTATCCATGTTTTCATGTAGTTTCCTATATTCTTCCTTCTGGTCCAAGTATAAGCTTTGCCCACTTTATCACACAACTTCCTGCACACTGTTATGAACACAGGCAGCTCGGGAACATTGTCTCTCAACTGTGTTACAGAGTATAGTACTACATTTCAGTGAAGTGTAAGGTTTTCCAAAGCTGCCGAATGTGTTTCTTTCTCTATTTCAATGGTATTCTGCCTTGTATAACACACATTTACCACTCTAGTCTCTTTTAAGTAAAGAATACAGGATTCATACAGTGTTTCATGTGATCTTAACTCGAATTAAGGATTTCCCGGATCTTAGCTACCTTTTCTACACTAAGAACTGACTTGGAGAATCTCTTTGAGCTGTTCTAAACCAGTTCTCATCTGTTTACAGTCATTTTCTCTGAATTATCCATGTTTTCATGTAGTTTCCTATATTCTTCCTTCTGGTCCAAGTATAAGCTTTGCCCACTTTATCAAACAACTTCCTACACACTGTTATGAACAGAGGCAGCTCGGGAACATTGTCTCTCAACTGTGTTACAGAGTGTAGTACTACATTTCAGTGAAGTGTAAGGCCTTCCAAAGCTGCCGAACGTGTTTCTTTCACTATTTCAATGGTATTCTGCCTTGTATAACACACATTTTCCACTCTAGTCTCTTTTAAGTAAACAATACAGGATTCATACAGTGTTTCATGTGATCTTAACTCGAATTAAGGATTTCCCGGATCTTAGCTACCTTTTCTACACTAAGAACTGACTTGGAGAATCTCTTTGAGCTGGTCTAAACGAGTTCTCATCTGTTTACAGTCATTTTCTCTGAATTATCCATGTTTTCATGTAGTTTCCTATATTCTTCCTTCTGGTCCAAGTATAAGCTTTGCCCACTTTATCAAACAACTTCCTACACACTGTTATGAACAGAGGCAGCTCGGGAACATTGTCTCTCAACTGTGTTACAGAGTGTAGTACTACATTTCAGTGAAGTGTAAGGCCTTCCAAAGCTGCCGAACGTGTTTCTTTCACTATTTCAATGGTATTCTGCCTTGTATAACACACATTTTCCACTCTAGTCTCTTTTAAGTAAACAATACAGGATTCATACAGTGTTTCATGTGATCTTAACTCGAATTAAGGATTTCCCGGATCTTAGCTACCTTTTCTACACTAAGAACTGACTTGGAGAATCTCTTTGAGCTGTTCTAAACCAGTTCTCATCTGTTTACAGTCATTTTCTCTGAATTATTCATGTTTTCATGTAGTTTCCTATATTCTTCCTTCTGGTCCAAGTATAAGCTTTCCCCACTTTATCAAACAACTTCCTACACACTGTTATGAACAGAGGCAGCTCGGGAACATTGTCTCTCAACTGTGTTACAGAGTGTAGTACTACATTTCAGTGAAGTGTAAGGCCTTCCAAAGCTGCCGAACGTGTTTCTTTCACTATTTCAATGGTATTCTGCCTTGTATAACACACATTTTCCACTCTAGTCTCTTTTAAGTAAACAATACAGGATTCATACAGTGTTTCATGTGATCTTAACTCGAATTAAGGATTTCCCGGATCTTAGCTACCTTTTCTACACTAAGAACTGACTTGGAGAATCTCTTTGAGCTGTTCTAAACGAGTTCTCATCTGTTTACAGTCATTTTCTCTGAATTATCCATGTTTTCATGTAGTTTCCTATATTCTTCCTTATGGTCCAAGTATAAGCTTTCCCCACTTTATCAAACAACTTCCTACACACTGTTATGAACAGAGGCAGCTCGGGAACATTGTCTCTCAACTGTGTTACAGAGTGTATTCCTACATTTCAGTGTAGTGTAAGGCTTTCCAAAGCTGCCGAATGTGTTTCTTTCTCCATTTCAATGGTATTCTGCCTTGTATAACACACATTTACCACTTTAGTCTCTTTTAAGTAAACAATACAGGATTCATACAGTGTTTCATGTGATCTTAACTCGAATTAAGGATTTCCCGGATCTTAACTACCTTTTCTACACTAAGAACTGACTTGGGCAATCTCTTTCAGCTCTTCTAAACGAGTTCTCATCTGTTTACAGTCAGTTTCTCTGAATTATCCATGTTTTCATACAGTTTCTTATATTCTGCCTTCTGGTGCAAGTATAATCTTTGCCCACTTTATCAAACAACTTCCTACACACTGTTATAAGCTGAGGCAGCTCAGGAACATTGTCTCTCAACTGTGTTATAGAGTGTAGTACTACATTTCAGTGAAGTGTAAGGCCTTCCAAAGCTGCCGAACGTGTTTCTTTCACTATTTCAATGGTATTCTGCCTTGTATAACACACATTTTCCACTCTAGTCTCTTTTAAGTAAAGAATACAGGATTCATACAGTGTTTCATGTGATCTTAACTCGAATTAAGGATTACGCAGATCTTAACTACCTTTTCTACACTATGAACTGACTTGGAGAATCTCTTTGAGCTGTTCTAAACCAGTTCTCATCTGTTTACAGTCATTATCTCTGAATTATCCATGTTTTCATGTAGTTTCCTATATTCTTCCTTCTGGTCCAAGTATAAGCTTTCCCCACTTTATCAAACAACTTCCTACACACTGTTATGAACAGAGGCAGCTCGCAAACATTGTCTCTCAACTGTGTTACAGAGTGTATTCCTACATTTCAGTGTAGTGTAAGGCTTTCCAAAGCTGCCGAATGTGTTTCTTTCTCCATTTCAATGGTATTCTGCCTTGTATAACACACATTTACCACTTTAGTCTCTTTTAAGTAAACAATACAGGATTCATACAGTGTTTCATGTGATCTTAACACGAATTAAGGATTTCCCGGATCTTAACTACCTTTTCTACACTAAGAACTGACTTGGGCAATCTCTTTCAGCTCTTCTAAACGAGTTCTCATCTGTTTACAGTCATTTTCTCTGAATTATCCATGTTTTCATGTAGTTTCCTATATTCTTCCTTCTGGTCCAAGTATAAGCTTTGCCCACTTTATCACACAACTTCCTGCACACTGTTATGAACACAGGCGGCTCGGGAACATTGTCTCTCAACTGTGTTACAGAGTATAGTACTACATTTCAGTGAAGTGTAAGGTTTTCCAAAGCTGCCGAATGTGTTTCTTTCTCTATTTCAATGGATTCTGCCTTGTATAACACACATTTACCACTCTAGTCTCTTTTAAGTAAAGAATACAGGATTCATACAGTGTTTCATGTGATCTTAACTCGAATTAAGGATTTCCCGGATCTTAGCTACCTTTTCTACACTAAGAACTGACTTGGAGAATCTCTTTGAGCTGTTCTAAACCAGTTCTCATCTGTTTACAGTCATTTTCTCTGAATTATCCATGTTTTCATGTAGTTTCCTATATTCTTCCTTCTGGTCCAAGTATAAGCTTTGCCCACTTTATCAAACAACTTCCTACACACTGTTATGAACAGAGGCAGCTCGGGAACATTGTCTCTCAACTGTGTTACAGAGTGTAGTACTACATTTCAGTGAAGTGTAAGGCCTTCCAAAGCTGCCGAACGTGTTTCTTTCACTATTTCAATGGTATTCTGCCTTGTATAACACACATTTTCCACTCTAGTCTCTTTTAAGTAAACAATACAGGATTCATACAGTGTTTCATGTGATCTTAACTCGAATTAAGGATTTCCCGGATCTTAGCTACCTTTTCTACACTAAGAACTGACTTGGAGAATCTCTTTGAGCTGTTCTAAACGAGTTCTCATCTGTTTACAGTCATTTTCTCTGAATTATCCATGTTTTCATGTAGTTTCCTATATTCTTCCTTCTGGTCCAAGTATAAGCTTTGCCCACTTTATCAAACAACTTCCTACACACTGTTATGAACAGAGGCAGCTCGGGAACATTGTCTCTCAACTGTGTTACAGAGGGTAGTACGACATTTCAGTGAAGTGTAAGGCTTTCCAAAGCTGCCGAATGTGTTTCTTTCTCTATTTCAATGGTATTCAGCCTTGTATAACACACATTTACCACTCTAGTCTCTTTTAAGTAAACAATACAGGATTCATACAGTGTTTCATGTGATCTTAACACGAATTAAGGATTTCCCGGATCTTAACTACCTTTTCTACACTAAGAACTGACTTGGGCAATCTCTTTCAGCTCTTCTAAACGAGTTCTCATCTGTTTACAGTCATTTTCTCTGAATTATCCATGTTTTCATGTAGTTTCCTATATTCTTCCTTCTGGTCCAAGTATAAGCTTTGCCCACTTTATCACACAACTTCCTGCACACTGTTATGAACACAGGCAGCTCGGGAACATTGTCTCTCAACTGTGTTACAGAGTATAGTACTACATTTCAGTGAAGTGTAAGGTTTTCCAAAGCTGCCGAATGTGTTTCTTTCTCTATTTCAATGGTATTCTGCCTTGTATAACACACATTTACCACTCTAGTCTCTTTTAAGTAAAGAATACAGGATTCATACAGTGTTTCATGTGATCTTAACTCGAATTAAGGATTTCCCGGATCTTAGCTACCTTTTCTACACTAAGAACTGACTTGGAGAATCTCTTTGAGCTGTTCTAAACCAGTTCTCATCTGTTTACAGTCATTTTCTCTGAATTATCCATGTTTTCATGTAGTTTCCTATATTCTTCCTTCTGGTCCAAGTATAAGCTTTGCCCACTTTATCAAACAACTTCCTACACACTGTTATGAACAGAGGCAGCTCGGGAACATTGTCTCTCAACTGTGTTACAGAGTGTAGTACTACATTTCAGTGAAGTGTAAGGCCTTCCAAAGCTGCCGAACGTGTTTCTTTCACTATTTCAATGGTATTCTGCCTTGTATAACACACATTTTCCACTCTAGTCTCTTTTAAGTAAACAATACAGGATTCATACAGTGTTTCATGTGATCTTAACTCGAATTAAGGATTTCCCGGATCTTAGCTACCTTTTCTACACTAAGAACTGACTTGGAGAATCTCTTTGAGCTGGTCTAAACGAGTTCTCATCTGTTTACAGTCATTTTCTCTGAATTATCCATGTTTTCATGTAGTTTCCTATATTCTTCCTTCTGGTCCAAGTATAAGCTTTGCCCACTTTATCAAACAACTTCCTACACACTGTTATGAACAGAGGCAGCTCGGGAACATTGTCTCTCAACTGTGTTACAGAGGGTAGTACGACATTTCAGTGAAGTGTAAGGCTTTCCAAAGCTGCCGAATGTGTTTCTTTCTCTATTTCAATGGTATTCAGCCTTGTATAACACACATTTACCACTCTAGTCTCTTTTAAGTAAACAATACAGGATTCATACAGTGTTTCATGTGATCTTAACTAGAATTAAGGATTTCCCGGATCTTAACTACCTTTTCTACACTAAGAACTGACTTGGGCAATCTCTTTCAGCTCTTCTAAACGAGTTCTCATCAGTTTACAGTCATTTTCTCTGAATTATCCATGTTTTCATGTAGTTTCCTATATTCTTCCTTCTGGTCCAAGTATAAGCTTTCCCCACTTTATCACACAACTTCCTGCACACTGTTATGAACACAGGCAGCTCGGGAACATTGTCTCTCAACTGTGTTACAGAGTGTAGTACTACATTTCAGTGAAGTGTAAGGCCTTCCAAAGCTGCCGAATGTGTTTCTTTCTCTATTTCAATGGTATTCTGCCTTGTATAACACACATTTACCACTCTAGTCTCTTTTAAGTAAAGAATACAGGATTCATACAGTGTTTCATGTGATCTTAACTCGAATTAAGGATTTCCCGGATCTTAGCTACCTTTTCTACACTAAGAACTGACTTGGAGAATCTCTTTGAGCTGTTCTAAACCAGTTCTCATCTGTTTACAGTCATTTTCTCTGAATTATCCATGTTTTCATGTAGTTTCCTATATTCTTCCTTCTGGTCCAAGTATAAGCTTTCCCCACTTTATCAAACAACTTCCTACACACTGTTATGAACAGAGGCAGCTCGGGAACATTGTCTCTCAACTCTGTTACAGAGTGTAGTACTACATTTCAGTGAAGTGTAAGGCCTTCCAAAGCTGCCGAACGTGTTTCTTTCACTATTTCAATGGTATTCTGCCTTGTATAACACACATTTTCCACTCTAGTCTCTTTTAAGTAAACAATACAGGATTCATACAGTGTTTCATGTGATCTTAACTCGAATTAAGGATTTCCCGGATCTTAGCTACCTTTTCTACACTAAGAACTTACTTGGAGAATGTCTTTGAGCTGTTCTAAACCAGTTCTCATCTGTTTACAGTCATTATCTCTGAATTATCCATGTTTTCATGTAGTTTCCTATATTCTTCCTTCTGGTTCAAGTATAAGCTTTCCCCACTTTATCAAACAACTTCCTACACACTGTTATGAACAGAGGCAGCTCGGGAACATTGTCTCTCAACTGTGTTACAGAGTGTATTCCTACATTTCAGTGTAGTGTAAGGCTTTCCAAAGCTGCCGAATGTGTTTCTTTCTCCATTTCAATGGTATTCTGCCTTGTATAACACACATTTACCACTCTAGTCTCTTTTAAGTAAACAATACAGGATTCATACAGTGTTTCATGTGATCTTAACTCGAATTAAGGATTTCCCGGATCTTAACTACCTTTTCTACACTAAGAAATGACTTGGGCAATCACTTTCAGCTCTTCTAACCGAGTTCTCATCTGTTTACAGTCAGTTTCTCTGAATTATCCATGTTTTCATACAGTTTCTTATATTCTGCCTTCTGGTGCAAGTATAATCTCTGCCCACTTTATCAAACAACTTCCTACACACTGTTATAAGCTGAGGCAGCTCGGGAACATTGTCTCTCAACTGTGTTATAGAGTGTAGAACTACATTTCAGTGAAGTGTAAGGCCTTCCAAAGCTGCCGAACGTGTTTCTTTCACTATTTCAATGGTATTCTGCTTTGTATAACACACATTTTCCACTCTAGTCTCTTTTAAGTAAAGAATACAGGATTCATACAGTGTTTCATGTGATCTTAACTCGAATTAAGGATTACCCAGATCTTAACTACCTTTTCTACACTATGAACTGACTTGGAGAATCTCTTTGAGCTGTTCTAAACCAGTTCTCATCTGTTTACAGTCATTTTCTCTGAATTATCCATGTTTTCATACAGTGTCTTATATTCTGCCTTCTGGTACAAGTATAATCTTTGCCCACTTTATCAAACAACTTCCTACACACTGTTATGAACTGAGGCAGCTCGGGAACATTGTCTCTCAACTGTGTTATAGAGTGTAGTACTACATTTCAGTGAAGTGTAAGGACTTCCAAAGCTGCCGAACGTGTTTCTTTCACTATTTCAAGGGTATTCCGCCTTGTATAACACACATTTACCACTCTAGTCTCTTTTAAGTAAACAATACAGGATTCATACAGTGTTTCATGTGATCTTAACTCGAATTAAGGATTTCCCAGATCTTAGCTACCTTTTCTACACTAAGAACTGACTTGGAGAATCTCTTTGAGCTGTTCTAAACCAGTTCTCATCTGTTTACAGTCATTTTCTCTGAATTATCCATGTTTTCATGTAGTTTCCTATATTCTTCCTTCTGGTCCAAGTATAAGCTTTGCCCACTTTATCACACAACTTCCTGCACACTGTTATGAACACAGGCAGCTCGGGAACATTGTCTCTCAACTGTGTTACAGAGTATAGTACTACATTTCAGTGAAGTGTAAGGTTTTCCAAAGCTGCCGAATGTGTTTCTTTCTCTATTTCAATGGTATTCTGCCTTGTATAACACACATTTACCACTCTAGTCTCTTTTAAGTAAAGAATACAGGATTCATACAGTGTTTCATGTGATCTTAACTCGAATTAAGTATTTCCCGGATCTTAGCTACCTTTTCTACACTAAGAACTGACTTGGAGAATCTCTTTGAGCTGTTCTAAACCAGTTCTCATCTGTTTACAGTCATTTTCTCTGAATTATCCATGTTTTCATGTAGTTTCCTATATTCTTCCTTCTGGTCCAAGTATAAGCTTTGCCCACTTTATCAAACAACTTCCTACACACTGTTATGAACAGAGGCAGCTCGGGAACATTGTCTCTCAACTGTGTTACAGAGTGTAGTACTACATTTCAGTGAAGTGTAAGGCCTTCCAAAGCTGCCGAACGTGTTTCTTTCACTATTTCAATGGTATTCTGCCTTGTATAACACACATTTTCCACTCTAGTCTCTTTTAAGTAAACAATACAGGATTCATACAGTGTTTCATGTGATCTTAACTCGAATTAAGGATTTCCCGGATCTTAGCTACCTTTTCTACACTAAGAACTGACTTGGAGAATCTCTTTGAGCTGTTCTAAACGAGTTCTCATCTGTTTACAGTCATTTTCTCTGAATTATCCATGTTTTCATGTAGTTTCCTATATTCTTCCTTCTGGTCCAAGTATAAGCTTTGCCCACTTTATCAAACAACTTCCTACACACTGTTATGAACAGAGGCAGCTCGGGAACATTGTCTCTCAACTGTGTTACAGAGGGTAGTACGACATTTCAGTGAAGTGTAAGGCTTTCCAAAGCTGCCGAATGTGTTTCTTTCTCTATTTCAATGGTATTCAGCCTTGTATAACACACATTTACCACTCTAGTCTCTTTTAAGTAAACAATACAGGATTCATACAGTGTTTCATGTGATCTTAACTCGAATTAAAGATTTCCCGGATCTTAACTACCTTTTCTACACTAAGAACTGACTTGGGCAATCTCTTTCAGCTCTTCTAAACGAGTTCTCATCTGTTTACAGTCATTTTCTCTGAATTATCCATGTTTTCATGTAGTTTCCTATATTCTTCCTTCTGGTCCAAGTATAAGCTTTGCCCACTTTATCACACAACTTCCTGCACACTGTTATGAACACAGGCAGCTCGGGAACATTGTCTCTCAACTGTGTTACAGAGTGTAGTACTACATTTCAGTGAAGTGTAAGGCTTTCCAAAGCTACCGAATGTGTTTCTTTCTCTATTTCAATGGTATTCTGCCTTGTATAACACATATTTACCACTCTAGTCTCTTTTAAGTAAAGAATACAGGATTCATACAGTGTTTCATGTGATCTTAACTCGAATTAAGGATTTCCCAGATCTTAGCTACCTTTTCTACACTAAGAACTTACTTGGAGAATCTCTTTGAGCTGTTCTAAACGAGTTCTCATCTGTTTACAGTCATTTTCTCTGAATTATCCATGTTTTCATGTAGTTTCCAATATTCTTCCTTCTGGTCCAAGTATAAGCTTTGCCCACTTTATGAAACAACTTCCTACACACTGTTATAAACAGAGGCAGCTCGGGAACATTGTCTCTCAACTGTGTTACAGACTGTAGTACTACATTTCAGTGAAGTGTAAGGCTTTCCAAAGCTGCCGAATGTGTTTCTTTCTCTATTTCAATGGTATTCTGCCTTGTATAACACACATTTACCACTCTAGTCTCTTTTAAGTAAAGAATACAGGATTCATACAGTGTTTCATGTGATCTTAACTCGAATTAAGGATTACCCAGATCTTATCTACCTTTGCTACACTATAAACTGACTTGGAGAATCTCTTTGAGCTGTTCTAAACCAGTTCTTATCTGTTTACAGTCATTTTCTCTTAATTATCCATGTTTTCATACAGTGTCTTATATTCTGCCTTCTGGTACAAGTATAATCTTTGCCCACTTTATCAAACAACTTCCTACACACTGTTATGAACTGAGGCAGCTCGGGAACATTGTCTCTCAACTGTGTTATAGAGTGTAGTCCTACATTTCAGTGAAGTGTAAGGACTTCCAAAGCTGCCGAACGTGTTTCTTTCACTATTTCAAGGGTATTCCGCCTTGTATAACACACATTTACCACTCTAGTCTCTTTTAAGTAAACAATACAGGATTCATACAGTGTTTCATGTGATCTTAACTCGAATTAAGGATTACCCAGATCTTATCTACCTTTGCTACACTATAAACTGACTTGGAGAATCTCTTTGAGCTGTTCTAAACCAGTTCTCATCTGTTTACAGTCATTATCTCTGAATTATCCATGTTTTCATGTAGTTTCCTATATTCTTCCTTCTGGTCCAAGTATAAGCTTTCCCCACTTTATCAAACAACTTCCTACACACTGTTATGAACAGAGGCAGCTCGGGAACATTGTCTCTCAACTGTGTTACAGAGTGTATTCCTACATTTCAGTGTAGTGTAAGGCTTTCCAAAGCTGCCGAATGTGTTTCTTTCTCCATTTCAATGGTATTCTGCCTTGTATAACACACATTTACCACTCTAGTCTCTTTTAAGTAAACAATACAGGATTCATACAGTGTTTCATGTGATCTTAACTCGAATTAAGGATTTCCCGGATCTTAGCTACCTTTTCTACACTAAGAACTGACTTGGAGAATCTCTTTGAGCTGTTCTAAACCAGTTCTCATCTGTTTACAGTCATTTTCTCTGAATTATCCATGTTTTCATGTAGTTACCTATATTCTTCCTTCTGGTCCAAGTATAAGCTTTGCCCACTTTATCACACAACTTCCTACACACTTTTATGAACAGAGGCAGCTCGGGAACATTGTCTCTCAACTGTGTTACAGAGTGTAGTGCTACATTTCAGTGAAGTGTAAGGCTTTCCAAAGCTGCCGAATGTGTTTCTTTCTCTATTTCAATGGTATTCTGCCTTGTATAACACACATTTACCACTCTAGTCTCTTTTAAGTAAACAATACAGGATTCATACAGTGTTTCATGTGATCTTAACTCGAATTAAGGATTTCCCGGATCTTAGCTACCTTTTCTACACTAAGAACTGACTTGGAGAATCTCTTTGAGCTGTTCTAAACCAGTTCTCATCTGTTTACAGTCATTATCTCTGAATTATCCATGTTTTCATGTAGTTTCCTATATTCTTCCTTCTGGTCCAAGTATAAGCTTTCCCCACTTTATCAAACAACTTCCTACACACTGTTATGAACAGAGGCAGCTCGGGAACATTGTCTCTCAACTGTGTTACAGAGTGTAGTACTACATTTCAGTGAAGTGTAAGGCTTTCCAAAGCTACCGAATGTGTTTCTTTCTCTATTTCAATGGTATTCTGCCTTGTATAACACATATTTACCACTCTAGTCTCTTTTAAGTAAAGAATACAGGATTCATACAGTGTTTCATGTGATCTTAACTCGAATTAAGGATTTCCCAGATCTTAGCTACCTTTTCTACACTAAGAACTTACTTGGAGAATCTCTTTGAGCTGTTCTAAACGAGTTCTCATCTGTTTACAGACATTTTCTCTGAATTATCCATGTTTTCATGTAGTTTCCAATATTCTTCCTTCTGGTCCAAGTATAAGCTTTGCCCACTTTATGAAACAACTTCCTACACACTTTTATAAACAGAGGCAGCTCGGGAACATTGTCTCTCAACTGTGTTACAGACTGTAGTACTACATTTCAGTGAAGTGTAAGGCTTTCCAAAGCTGCCGAATGTGTTTCTTTCTCTATTTCAATGGTATTCTGCCTTGTATAACACACATTTACCACTCTAGTCTCTTTTAAGTAAAGAATACAGGATTCATACAGTGTTTCATGTGATCTTAACTCGAATTAAGGATTACCCAGATCTTATCTACCTTTGCTACACTATGAACTGACTTGGAGTATCTCTTTGAGCTGTTCTAAACAAGTTCTCATATGTTTACAGTCATTTTCTCTGAATTATCCATGTTTTCATGTTGTTTCCTATATTCTTCCTTCTGGTCCAAGTATAAGCTTTGCCCATTTTATCAAACAACTTCCTACACACTGTTATGAACAGAGGCAGCTCGGGAACATTGTCTCTCAACTCTGTTACAGAGTGTAGTACTACATTTCAGTGAAGTGTAAGGCTTTCCAAAGCTGCCGAATGTGTTTCTTTCTCTATTTCAATAGTATTCTGCCTTGTATAACACACATTTACCACTCTAGTCTCTTTTAAGTAAATAATACAGGATTCATACAGTGTTTCATGTGATGTTAACTCGAATTAAGGATTACCCAGATCTTAACTACCTTTTCTAAACTATGAACTGACTTGGAGAATCTCTTTGAGCTGTTCTAAACCAGTTCTCATCTGTTTACAGTCATTTTCTATGAATTATCCATGTTTTCATGTAGTTTCCTATATTCTTCCTTCTGGTCCAAGTATAAGCTTTGCCCACTTTATCAAACAACTTCCTACACACTGTTATAAACAGAGGCAGCTCGGGAACATTGTCTCTCAACTGTGTTACAGAGTGTAGTACTACATTTCAGTGAAGAGTAAGGCTTTCCAAAGCTGCCGAATGTGTTTCTTTCTCTATTTCAATGGTATTCTGCCTTGTATAACACACATTTACCACTCTAGTCTCTTTTAAGTAAAGAATACAGGATTCATACAGTGTTTCATGTGATCTTAACTCGAATTAAGGATTACCCAGATCTTATCTACCTTTGCTACACTATAAACTGACTTGGAGAATCTCTTTGAGCTGTTCTAAACCAGTTCTCATCTGTTTACAGTCATTTTCTCTGAATTATCCATGTTTTCATGTAGTTACCTATATTCTTCCTTCTGGTCCAAGTATAAGCTTTGCCCACTTTATCACACAACTTCCTACACACTTTTATGAACAGAGGCAGCTCGGGAACATTGTCTCTCAACTGTGTTACAGAGTGTATTGCTACATTTCAGTGAAGTGTAAGGCTTTCCAAAGCTGCCGAATGTGTTTCTTTCTCTATTTCAATGGTATTCTGCCTTGTATAACACACATTTACCACTCTAGTCTCTTTTAAGTAAACAATACAGGATTCATACAGTGTTTCATGTGATCTTAACTCGAATTAAGGATTTCCCGGATCTTAGCTACCTTTTCTACACTAAGAACTGACTTGGAGAATCTCTTTGAGCTGTTCTAAACCAGTTCTCATCTGTTTACAGTCATTATCTCTGAATTATCCATGTTTTCATGTAGTTTCCTATATTCTTCCTTCTGGTCCAAGTATAAGCTTTCCCCACTTTATCAAACAACTTCCTACACACTGTTATGAACAGAGGCAGCTCGGGAACATTGTCTCTCAACTGTGTTACAGAGTGTATTCCTACATTTCAGTGTAGTGTAAGGCTTTCCAAAGCTGCCGAATGTGTTTCTTTCTCCATTTCAATGGTATTCTGCCTTGTATAACACACATTTACCACTCTAGTCTCTTTTAAGTAAACAATACAGGATTCATACAGTGTTTCATGTGATCTTAACTCGAATTAAGGATTTCCCGGATCTTAACTACCTTTTCTACACTAAGAACTGACTTGGGCAATCTCTTTCAGCTCTTCTAAACGAGTTCTCATCTGTTTACAGTCATTTTCTCTGAATTATCCATGTTTTCATACAGTTTCTTATATTCTGCCTTCTGGTACAAGTATAATCTTTGCCCACTTTATCAAACAACTTCCTACACACTGTTATGAACTGAGGCAGCTCGGGAACATTGTCTCTCAACTGTGTTATAGAGTGTAGTACTACATTTCAGTGAAGTGTAAGGCCTTCCAAAGCTGCCGAACGTGTTTCTTTCACTATTTCAATGGTATTCTGCCTTGTATAACGCACATTTTCCACTCTAGTCTCTTTTAAGTAAACAATACAGGATTCATACAGTGTTTCATGTGATCTTAACTCGAATTAAGGATTTCCCGGATCTTAGCTACCTTTTCTACACTAAGAACTGACTTGGAGAATCTCTTTCAGCTGTTCTACCCCAGTTCTCATCTGTTTACAGTCATTTTCTCTGAATTATCCATGTTTTCATGTAGTTTCCTATATTCTTCCTTCTGGTCCAAGTATAAGCTTTCCCCACTTTATCAAACAACTTCCTACACACTGTTATGAACAGAGGCAGCTCGGGAACATTGTCTCTCAACTGTGTTACAGAGTGTATTCCTACATTTCAGTGTAGTGTAAGGCTTTCCAAAGCTGCCGAATGTGTTTCTTTCTCCATTTCAATGGTATTCTGCCTTGTATAACACACATTTACCACTCTAGTCTCTTTTAAGTAAACAATACAGGATTCATACAGTGTTTCATGTGATCTTAACTCGAATTAAGGATTTCCCGGATCTTAGCTACCTTTTCTACACTAAGAACTGACTTGGAGAATCTCTTTGAGCTGTTCTAAACCAGTTCTCATCTGTTTACAGTCATTTGATCTGAATTATCCATGTTTTCATGTAGTTACCTATATTCTTCCTTCTGGTCCAAGTATAAGCTTTGCCCACTTTATCACACAACTTCCTACACACTTTTATGAACAGAGGCAGCTCGGGAACATTGTCTCTCAACTGTGTTACAGAGTGTAGTGCTACATTTCAGTGAAGTGTAAGGCTTTCCAAAGCTGCCGAATGTGTTTCTTTCTCTATTTCAATGGTATTCTGCCTTGTATAACACACATTTACCACTCTAGTCTCTTTTAAGTAAACAATACAGGATTCATACAGTGTTTCATGTGATCTTAACTCGAATTAAGGATTTCCCGGATCTTAGCTACCTTTTCTACACTAAGAACTGACTTGGAGAATCTCTTTGAGCTGTTCTAAACCAGTTCTCATCTGTTTACAGTCATTATCTCTGAATTATCCATGTTTTCATGTAGTTTCCTATATTCTTCCTTCTGGTCCAAGTATAAGCTTTCCCCACTTTATCAAACAACTTCCTACACACTGTTATGAACAGAGGCAGCTCGGGAACATTGTCTCTCAACTGTGTTACAGAGTGTAGTACTACATTTCAGTGAAGTGTAAGGCTTTCCAAAGCTACCGAATGTGTTTCTTTCTCTATTTCAATGGTATTCTGCCTTGTATAACACATATTTACCACTCTAGTCTCTTTTAAGTAAAGAATACAGGATTCATACAGTGTTTCATGTGATCTTAACTCGAATTAAGGATTTCCCAGATCTTAGCTACCTTTTCTACACTAAGAACTTACTTGGAGAATCTCTTTGAGCTGTTCTAAACGAGTTCTCATCTGTTTACAGACATTTTCTCTGAATTATCCATGTTTTCATGTAGTTTCCAATATTCTTCCTTCTGGTCCAAGTATAAGCTTTGCCCACTTTATGAAACAACTTCCTACACACTTTTATAAACAGAGGCAGCTCGGGAACATTGTCTCTCAACTGTGTTACAGACTGTAGTACTACATTTCAGTGAAGTGTAAGGCTTTCCAAAGCTGCCGAATGTGTTTCTTTCTCTATTTCAATGGTATTCTGCCTTGTATAACACACATTTACCACTCTAGTCTCTTTTAAGTAAAGAATACAGGATTCATACAGTGTTTCATGTGATCTTAACTCGAATTAAGGATTACCCAGATCTTATCTACCTTTGCTACACTATGAACTGACTTGGAGTATCTCTTTGAGCTGTTCTAAACAAGTTCTCATATGTTTACAGTCATTTTCTCTGAATTATCCATGTTTTCATGTTGTTTCCTATATTCTTCCTTCTGGTCCAAGTATAAGCTTTGCCCATTTTATCAAACAACTTCCTACACACTGTTATGAACAGAGGCAGCTCGGGAACATTGTCTCTCAACTCTGTTACAGAGTGTAGTACTACATTTCAGTGAAGTGTAAGGCTTTCCAAAGCTGCCGAATGTGTTTCTTTCTCTATTTCAATAGTATTCTGCCTTGTATAACACACATTTACCACTCTAGTCTCTTTTAAGTAAATAATACAGGATTCATACAGTGTTTCATGTGATGTTAACTCGAATTAAGGATTACCCAGATCTTAACTACCTTTTCTAAACTATGAACTGACTTGGAGAATCTCTTTGAGCTGTTCTAAACCAGTTCTCATCTGTTTACAGTCATTTTCTATGAATTATCCATGTTTTCATGTAGTTTCCTATATTCTTCCTTCTGGTCCAAGTATAAGCTTTGCCCACTTTATCAAACAACTTCCTACACACTGTTATAAACAGAGGCAGCTCGGGAACATTGTCTCTCAACTGTGTTACAGAGTGTAGTACTACATTTCAGTGAAGAGTAAGGCTTTCCAAAGCTGCCGAATGTGTTTCTTTCTCTATTTCAATGGTATTCTGCCTTGTATAACACACATTTACCACTCTAGTCTCTTTTAAGTAAAGAATACAGGATTCATACAGTGTTTCATGTGATCTTAACTCGAATTAAGGATTACCCAGATCTTATCTACCTTTGCTACACTATAAACTGACTTGGAGAATCTCTTTGAGCTGTTCTAAACCAGTTCTCATCTGTTTACAGTCATTTTCTCTGAATTATCCATGTTTTCATGTAGTTACCTATATTCTTCCTTCTGGTCCAAGTATAAGCTTTGCCCACTTTATCACACAACTTCCTACACACTTTTATGAACAGAGGCAGCTCGGGAACATTGTCTCTCAACTGTGTTACAGAGTGTATTGCTACATTTCAGTGAAGTGTAAGGCTTTCCAAAGCTGCCGAATGTGTTTCTTTCTCTATTTCAATGGTATTCTGCCTTGTATAACACACATTTACCACTCTAGTCTCTTTTAAGTAAACAATACAGGATTCATACAGTGTTTCATGTGATCTTAACTCGAATTAAGGATTTCCCGGATCTTAGCTACCTTTTCTACACTAAGAACTGACTTGGAGAATCTCTTTGAGCTGTTCTAAACCAGTTCTCATCTGTTTACAGTCATTATCTCTGAATTATCCATGTTTTCATGTAGTTTCCTATATTCTTCCTTCTGGTCCAAGTATAAGCTTTCCCCACTTTATCAAACAACTTCCTACACACTGTTATGAACAGAGGCAGCTCGGGAACATTGTCTCTCAACTGTGTTACAGAGTGTATTCCTACATTTCAGTGTAGTGTAAGGCTTTCCAAAGCTGCCGAATGTGTTTCTTTCTCCATTTCAATGGTATTCTGCCTTGTATAACACACATTTACCACTCTAGTCTCTTTTAAGTAAACAATACAGGATTCATACAGTGTTTCATGTGATCTTAACTCGAATTAAGGATTTCCCGGATCTTAACTACCTTTTCTACACTAAGAACTGACTTGGGCAATCTCTTTCAGCTCTTCTAAACGAGTTCTCATCTGTTTACAGTCATTTTCTCTGAATTATCCATGTTTTCATACAGTTTCTTATATTCTGCCTTCTGGTACAAGTATAATCTTTGCCCACTTTATCAAACAACTTCCTACACACTGTTATGAACTGAGGCAGCTCGGGAACATTGTCTCTCAACTGTGTTATAGAGTGTAGTACTACATTTCAGTGAAGTGTAAGGCCTTCCAAAGCTGCCGAACGTGTTTCTTTCACTATTTCAATGGTATTCTGCCTTGTATAACGCACATTTTCCACTCTAGTCTCTTTTAAGTAAACAATACAGGATTCATACAGTGTTTCATGTGATCTTAACTCGAATTAAGGATTTCCCGGATCTTAGCTACCTTTTCTACACTAAGAACTGACTTGGAGAATCTCTTTCAGCTGTTCTACCCCAGTTCTCATCTGTTTACAGTCATTTTCTCTGAATTATCCATGTTTTCATGTAGTTTCCTATATTTTTCCTTCTGGTCCAAGTATAAGCTTTGCCCACTTTGTCAAACAACTTCCTACACACTGCTATGAACAGAGGCAGCTCGGGAACATTGTCTCTCAACTCTGTTACAGAGTGTAGTACTACATTTCAGTGAAGTGTAAGGCTTTCCAAAGCTGCCGAATGTGTTTCTTTCTCTATTTCAATGGTATTCTGCCTTGTATAACACACATTTACCACTCTAGTCTCTTTTAAGTAAAGAATACAGGATTCATACAGTGTTTCATGTGATCTTAACTCGAATTAAGGATTACCCAGATCTTATCTACCTTTGCTACACTATGAACTGACTTGGAGTATCTCTTTGAGCTGTTCTAAACCAGTTCTCATATGTTTACAGTCATTATCTCTGAATTATCCATGTTTTCATGTAGTTTCCTATATTCTTCCTTCTGGTCCAAGTATAAGCTTTCCCCACTTTATCAAACAACTTCCTACACACTGTTATGAACAGAGGCAGCTCGGGAACATTGTCTCTCAACTGTGTTACAGAGTGTATTCCTACATTTCAGTGTAGTGTAAGGCTTTCCAAAGCTGCCGAATGTGTTTCTTTCTCCATTTCAATGGTATTCTGCCTTGTATAACACACATTTACCACTCTAGTCTCTTTTAAGTAAACAATACAGGATTCATACAGTGTTTCATGTGATCTTAACTCGAATTAAGGATTTCCCGGATCTTAACTACCTTTTCTACACTAAGAACTGACTTGGGCAATCTCTTTCAGCTCTTCTAAACGAGTTCTCATCTGTTTACAGTCATTTTCTCTGAATTATCCATGTTTTCATACAGTTTCTTATATTCTGCCTTCTGGTACAAGTATAATCTTTGCCCACTTTATCAAACAACTTCCTACACACTGTTATGAACTGAGGCAGCTCGGGAACATTGTCTCTCAACTGTGTTATAGAGTGTAGTACTACATTTCAGTGAAGTGTAAGGACTTCCAAAGCTGCCGAACGTGTTTCTTTCACTATTTCAATGGTATTCTGCCTTGTATAACGCACATTTTCCACTCTAGTCTCTTTTAAGTAAACAATACAGGATTCATACAGTGTTTCATGTGATCTTAACTCGAATTAAGGATTTCCCGGATCTTAGCTACCTTTTCTACACTAAGAACTGACTTGGAGAATCTCTTTCAGCTGTTCTACACCAGTTCTCATCTGTTTACAGTCATTTTCTCTGAATTATCCATGTTTTCATGTAGTTTCCTATATTTTTCCTTCTGGTCCAAGTATAAGCTTTGCCCACTTTGTCAAACAACTTCCTACACACTGCTATGAACAGAGGCAGCTCGGGAACATTGTCTCAGAACTCTGTTACAGAGTGTAGTACTACATTTCAGTGAAGTGTAAGGCTTTCCAAAGCTGCCGAATGTGTTTCTTTCTCTATTTCAATAGTATTCTGCCTTGTATAACACACATTTACCACTCTAGTCTCTTTTAAGTAAAGAATACAGGATTCATACAGTGTTTCATGTGATGTTAACTCGAATTAAGGATTACCCAGATCTTAACTACCTTTTCTAAACTATGAACTGACTTGGAGAATCTCTTTGAGCTGTTCTAAACCAGTTCTCATCTGTTTACAGTCATTTTCTATGAATTATCCATGTTTTCATGTAGTTTCCTATATTCTTCATTCTGGTCCAAGTATAAGCTTTGCCCACTTTATCAAACAACTTCCTACACACTGTTATAAACAGAGGCAGCTCGGGAACATTGTCTCTCAACTGTGTTACAGAGTGTAGTACTACATTTCAGTGAAGAGTAAGGCTTTCCAAAGCTGCCGAATGTGTTTCTTTCTCTATTTCAATGGTATTCTGCCTTGTATAACACACATTTACCACTCTAGTCTCTTTTAAGTAAAGAATACAGGATTCATACAGTGTTTCATGTGATCTTAACTCGAATTAAGGATTTCCCGGATCTTAGCTACCTTTTCTACACTAAGAACTGACTTGGAGAATCTCTTTGAGCTGTTCTAAACCAGTTCTCATCTGTTTACAGTCATTATCTCTGAATTATCCATGTTTTCATGTAGTTTCCTATATTCTTCCTTCTGGTCCAAGTATAAGCTTTCCCCACTTTATCAAACAACTTCCTACACACTGTTATGAACAGAGGCAGCTCGGGAACATTGTCTCTCAACTGTGTTACAGAGTGTATTCCTACATTTCAGTGTAGTGTAAGCTTTCCAAAGCTGCCGAATGTGTTTCTTTCTCCATTTCAATGGTATTCTGCCTTGTATAACACACATTTACCACTCTAGTCTCTTTTAAGTAAACAATACAGGATTCATACAGTGTTTCATGTGATCTTAACTCGAATTAAGGATTTCCCGGATCTTAACTACCTTTTCTACACTAAGAACTGACTTGGGCAATCTCTTTCAGCTCTTCTAAACGAGTTCTCATCTGTTTACAGTCATTTTCTCTGAATTATCCATGTTTTCATACAGTTTCTTATATTCTGCCTTCTGGTACAAGTATAATCTTTGCCCACTTTATCAAACAACTTCCTACATACTGTTATGAACTGAGGCAGCTCGGGAACATTGTCTCTCAACTGTGTTATAGAGTGTAGTACTACATTTCAGTGAAGTGTAAGGACTTCCAAAGCTGCCGAACGTGTTTCTTTCACTATTTCAATGGTATTCTGCCTTGTATAACGCACATTTTCCACTCTAGTCTCTTTTAAGTAAACAATACAGGATTCATACAGTGTTTCATGTGATCTTAACTCGAATTAAGGATTTCCCGGATCTTAGCTACCTTTTCTACACTAAGAACTGACTTGGAGAATCTCTTTCAGCTGTTCTACACCAGTTCTCATCTGTTTACAGTCATTTTCTCTGAATTATCCATGTTTTCATGTAGTTTCCTATATTTTTCCTTCTGGTCCAAGTATAAGCTTTGCCCACTTTGTCAAACAACTTCCTACACACTGCTATGAACAGAGGCAGCTCGGGAACATTGTCTCTCAACTCTGTTACAGAGTGTAGTACTACATTTCAGTGAAGTGTAAGGCTTTCCAAAGCTGCCGAATGTGTTTCTTTCTCTATTTCAATAGTATTCTGCCTTGTATAACACACATTTACCACTCTAGTCTCTTTTAAGTAAAGAATACAGGATTCATACAGTGTTTCATGTGATGTTAACTCGAATTAAGGATTACCCAGATCTTAACTACCTTTTCTAAACTATGAACTGACTTGGAGAATCTCTTTGAGCTGTTCTAAACCAGTTCTCATCTGTTTACAGTCATTTTCTATGAATTATCCATGTTTTCATGTAGTTTCCTATATTCTTCCTTCTGGTCCAAGTATAAGCTTTGCCCACTTTATCAAACAACTTCCTACACACTGTTATAAACAGAGGCAGCTCGGGAACATTGTCTCTCAACTGTGTTACAGAGTGTAGTACTACATTTCAGTGAAGAGTAAGGCTTTCCAAAGCTGCCGAATGTGTTTCTTTCTCTATTTCAATGGTATTCTGCCTTGTATAACACACATTTACCACTCTAGTCTCTTTTAAGTAAAGAATACAGGATTCATACAGTGTTTCATGTGATCTTAACTCGAATTAAGGATTTCCCGGATCTTAGCTACCTTTTCTACACTAAGAACTGACTTGGAGAATCTCTTTGAGCTGTTCTAAACCAGTTCTCATCTGTTTACAGTCATTATCTCTGAATTATCCATGTTTTCATGTAGTTTCCTATATTCTTCCTTCTGGTCCAAGTATAAGCTTTCCCCACTTTATCAAACAACTTCCTACACACTGTTATGAACAGAGGCAGCTCGGGAACATTGTCTCTCAACTGTGTTACAGAGTGTATTCCTACATTTCAGTGTAGTGTAAGCTTTCCAAAGCTGCCGAATGTGTTTCTTTCTCCATTTCAATGGTATTCTGCCTTGTATAACACACATTTACCACTCTAGTCTCTTTTAAGTAAACAATACAGGATTCATACAGTGTTTCATGTGATCTTAACTCGAATTAAGGATTTCCCGGATCTTAACTACCTTTTCTACACTAAGAACTGACTTGGGCAATCTCTTTCAGCTCTTCTAAACGAGTTCTCATCTGTTTACAGTCATTTTCTCTGAATTATCCATGTTTTCATACAGTTTCTTATATTCTGCCTTCTGGTACAAGTATAATCTTTGCCCACTTTATCAAACAACTTCCTACATACTGTTATGAACTGAGGCAGCTCGGGAACATTGTCTCTCAACTGTGTTATAGAGTGTAGTACTACATTTCAGTGAAGTGTAAGGACTTCCAAAGCTGCCGAACGTGTTTCTTTCACTATTTCAATGGTATTCTGCCTTGTATAACGCACATTTTCCACTCTAGTCTCTTTTAAGTAAACAATACAGGATTCATACAGTGTTTCATGTGATCTTAACTCGAAGTAAGGATTTCCCGGATCTTAGCTACCTTTTCTACACTAAGAACTGACTTGGAGAATCTCTTTCAGCTGTTCTACACCAGTTCTCATCTGTTTACAGTCATTTTCTCTGAATTATCCATGTTTTCATGTAGTTTCCTATATTTTTCCTTCTGGTCCAAGTATAAGCTTTGCCCACTTTGTCAAACAACTTCCTACACACTGCTATGAACAGAGGCAGCTCGGGAACATTGTCTCTCAACTCTGTTACAGAGTGTAGTACTACATTTCAGTGAAGTGTAAGGCTTTCCAAAGCTGCCGAATGTGTTTCTTTCTCTATTTCAATAGTATTCTGCCTTGTATAACACACATTTACCACTCTAGTCTCTTTTAAGTAAATAATACAGGATTCATACAGTGTTTCATGTGATGTTAACTCGAATTAAGGATTACCCAGATCTTAACTACCTTTTCTAAACTATGAACTGACTTGGAGAATCTCTTTGAGCTGTTCTAAACCAGTTCTCATCTGTTTACAGTCATTTTCTATGAATTATCCATGTTTTCATGTAGTTTCCTATATTCTTCCTTCTGGTCCAAGTATAAGCTTTGCCCACTTTATCAAACAACTTCCTACACACTGTTATAAACAGAGGCAGCTCGGGAACATTGTCTCTCAACTGTGTTACAGAGTGTAGTACTACATTTCAGTGAAGAGTAAGGCTTTCCAAAGCTGCCGAATGTGTTTCTTTCTCTATTTCAATGGTATTCTGCCTTGTATAACACACATTTACCACTCTAGTCTCTTTTAAGTAAAGAATACAGGATTCATACAGTGTTTCATGTGATCTTAACTCGAATTAAGGATTACCCAGATCTTATCTACCTTTGCTACACTATAAACTGACTTGGAGAATCTCTTTGAGCTGTTCTAAACCAGTTCTCATCTGTTTACAGTCATTTTCTCTGAATTATCCATGTTTTCATGTAGTTACCTATATTCTTCCTTCTGGTCCAAGTATAAGCTTTGCCCACTTTATCACACAACTTCCTACACCCTTTTATGAACAGAGGCAGCTCGGGAACATTGTCTCTCAACTGTGTTACAGAGTGTAGTGCTACATTTCAGTGAAGTGTAAGGCTTTCCAAAGCTGCCGAATGTGTTTCTTTCTCTATTTCAATGGTATTCTGCCTTGTATAACACACATTTACCACTCTAGTCTCTTTTAAGTAAACAATACAGGATTCATACAGTGTTTCATGTGATCTTAACTCGAATTAAGGATTTCCCGGATCTTAGCTACCTTTTCTACACTAAGAACTGACTTGGAGAATCTCTTTGAGCTGTTCTAAACCAGTTCTCATCTGTTTACAGTCATTATCTCTGAATTATCATGTTTTCATGTAGTTTCCTATATTCTTCCTTCTGGTCCAAGTATAAGCTTTCCCCACTTTATCAAACAACTTCCTACACACTGTTATGAACAGAGGCAGCTCGGGAACATTGTCTCTCAACTGTGTTACAGAGTGTAGTACTACATTTCAGTGAAGTGTAAGGCTTTCCAAAGCTAACGAATGTGTTTCTTTCTCTATTTCAATGGTATTCTGCCTTGTATAACACATATTTACCACTCTAGTCTCTTTTAAGTAAAGAATACAGGATTCATACAGTGTTTCATGTGATCTTAACTCGAATTAAGGATTTCCCAGATCTTAGCTACCTTTTCTACACTAAGAACTTACTTGGAGAATCTCTTTGAGCTGTTCTAAACGAGTTCTCATCTGTTTACAGACATTTTCCCTGAATTAATCATGTTTTCATGTAGTTTCCAATATTCTTCCTTCTGGTCCAAGTATAAGCTTTGCCCACTTTATGAAACAACTTCCTACACACTGTTATAAACAGAGGCAGCTCGGGAACATTGTCTCTCAACTGTGTTACAGACTGTAGTACTACATTTCAGTGAAGAGTAAGGCTTTCCAAAGCTGCCGAATGTGTTTCTTTCTCTATTTCAATGGTATTCTGCCTTGTATAACACACATTTACCACTCTAGTCTCTTTTAAGTAAAGAATACAGGATTCATACAGTGTTTCATGTGATCTTAACTCGAATTAAGGATTACCCAGATCTTATCTACCTTTGCTACACTATAAACTGACTTGGAGAATCTCTTTGAGCTGTTCTAAACCAGTTCTCATCTGTTTACAGTCATTTTCTCTGAATTATCCATGTTTTCATGTAGTTTCCTATATTCTTCCTTCTGGTCCAAGTATAAGCTTTGCCCACTTTATCAAACAACTTCCTACACACTGTTATAAACAGAGGCAGCTCGGGAACATTGTCTCTCAACTGTGTTACAGAGTGTAGTACTACATTTCAGTGAAGAGTAAGGCTTTCCAAAGCTGCCGAATGTGTTTCTTTCTCTATTTCAATGGTATTCTGCCTTGTATAACACACATTTACCACTCTAGTCTCTTTTAAGTAAAGAATACAGGATTCATACAGTGTTTCATGTGATCTTAATTCGAATTAAGGATTTCCCGGATCTTAGCTACCTTTTCTACACTAAGAACTGACTTGGAGAATCTCTTTGAGCTGTTCTAAACCAGTTCTCATCTGTTTACAGTCATTATCTCTGAATTATCCATGTTTTCATGTAGTTTCCTATATTCTTCCTTCTGGTCCAAGTATAAGCTTTCCCCACTTTATCAAACAACTTCCTACACACTGTTATGAACAGAGGCAGCTCGGGAACATTGTCTCTCAACTGTGTTACAGAGTGTATTCCTACATTTCAGTGTAGTGTAAGCTTTCCAAAGCTGCCGAATGTGTTTCTTTCTCCATTTCAATGGTATTCTGCCTTGTATAACACACATTTACCACTCTAGTCTCTTTTAAGTAAACAATACAGGATTCATACAGTGTTTCATGTGATCTTAACTCGAATTAAGGATTTCCCGGATCTTAACTACCTTTTCTACACTAAGAACTGACTTGGGCAATCTCTTTCAGCTCTTCTAAACGAGTTCTCATCTGTTTACAGTCATTTTCTCTGAATTATCCATGTTTTCATACAGTTTCTTATATTCTGCCTTCTGGTACAAGTATAATCTTTGCCCACTTTATCAAACAACTTCCTACACACTGTTATGAACTGAGGCAGCTCGGGAACATTGTCTCTCAACTGTGTTATAGAGTGTAGTACTACATTTCAGTGAAGTGTAAGGACTTCCAAAGCTGCCGAACGTGTTTCTTTCACTATTTCAATGGTATTCTGCCTTGTATAACGCACATTTTCCACTCTAGTCTCTTTTAAGTAAACAATACAGGATTCATACAGTGTTTCATGTGATCTTAACTCGAATTAAGGATTTCCCGGATCTTAGCTACCTTTTCTACACTAAGAACTGACTTGGAGAATCTCTTTCAGCTGTTCTACACCAGTTCTCATCTGTTTACAGTCATTTTCTCTGAATTATCCATGTTTTCATGTAGTTTCCTATATTTTTCCTTCTGGTCCAAGTATAAGCTTTGCCCACTTTGTCAAACAACTTCCTACACACTGCTATGAACAGAGGCAGCTCGGGAACATTGTCTCTCAACTCTGTTACAGAGTGTAGTACTACATTTCAGTGAAGTGTAAGGCTTTCCAAAGCTGCCGAATGTGTTTCTTTCTCTATTTCAATAGTATTCTGCCTTGTATAACACACATTTACCACTCTAGTCTCTTTTAAGTAAAGAATACAGGATTCATACAGTGTTTCATGTGATGTTAACTCGAATTAAGGATTACCCAGATCTTAACTACCTTTTCTAAACTATGAACTGACTTGGAGAATCTCTTTGAGCTGTTCTAAACCAGTTCTCATCTGTTTACAGTCATTTTCTATGAATTATCCATGTTTTCATGTAGTTTCCTATATTCTTCCTTCTGGTCCAAGTATAAGCTTTGCCCACTTTATCAAACAACTTCCTACACACTGTTATAAACAGAGGCAGCTCGGCAACATTGTCTCTCAACTGTGTTACAGAGTGTAGTACTACATTTCAGTGAAGAGTAAGGCTTTCCAAAGCTGCCGAATGTGTTTCTTTCTCTATTTCAATGGTATTCTGCCTTGTATAACACACATTTACCACTCTAGTCTCTTTTAAGTAATGAATACAGGATTCATACAGTGTTTCATGTGATCTTAACTCGAATTAAGGATTACCCAGATCTTATCTACCTTTGCTACACTATAAACTGACTTGGAGAATCTCTTTGAGCTGTTCTAAACCAGTTCTCATCTGTTTACAGTCATTTTCTCTGAATTATCCATGTTTTCATGTAGTTACCTATATTCTTCCTTCTGGTCCAAGTATAAGCTTTGCCCACTTTATCACACAACTTCCTACACCCTTTTATGAACAGAGGCAGCTCGGGAACATTGTCTCTCAACTGTGTTACAGAGTGTAGTGCTACATTTCAGTGAAGTGTAAGGCTTTCTAAAGCTGCCGAATGTGTTTCTTTCTCTATTTCAATGGTATTCTGCCTTGTATAACACACATTTACCACTCTAGTCTCTTTTAAGTAAACAATACAGGATTCATACAGTGTTTCATGTGATCTTAACTCGAATTAAGGATTTCCCGGATCTTAGCTACCTTTTCTACACTAAGAACTGACTTGGAGAATCTCTTTGAGCTGTTCTAAACCAGTTCTCATCTGTTTACAGTCATTATCTCTGAATTATCATGTTTTCATGTAGTTTCCTATATTCTTCCTTCTGGTCCAAGTATAAGCTTTCCCCACTTTATCAAACAACTTCCTACACACTGTTATGAACAGAGGCAGCTCGGGAACATTGTCTCTCAACTGTGTTACAGAGTGTAGTACTACATTTCAGTGAAGTGTAAGGCTTTCCAAAGCTAACGAATGTGTTTCTTTCTCTATTTCAATGGTATTCTGCCTTGTATAACACATATTTACCACTCTAGTCTCTTTTAAGTAAAGAATACAGGATTCATACAGTGTTTCATGTGATCTTAACTCGAATTAAGGATTTCCCAGATCTTAGCTACCTTTTCTACACTAAGAACTTACTTGGAGAATCTCTTTGAGCTGTTCTAAACGAGTTCTCATCTGTTTAGAGACATTTTCTCTGAATTATCCATGTTTTCATGTAGTTTCCTATATTTTTCCTTCTGGTCCAAGTATAAGCTTTGCCCACTTTGTCAAACAACTTCCTACACACTGCTATGAACAGAGGCAGCTCGGGAACATTGTCTCTCAACTCTGTTACAGAGTGTAGTACTACATTTCAGTGAAGTGTAAGGCTTTCCAAAGCTGCCGAATGTGTTTCTTTCTCTATTTCAATGGTATTCTGCCTTGTATAACACACATTTACCACTCTAGTCTCTTTTAAGTAAACAATACAGGATTCATACAGTGTTTCATGTGATCTTAACTCGAATTAAGGATTTCCCGGATCTTAGCTACCTTTTCTACACTAAGAACTGACTTGGAGAATGTCTTTGAGCTGTTCTAAACCAGTTCTCATCTGTTTACAGTCATTATCTCTGAATTATCCATGTTTTCATGTAGTTTCCTATATTCTTCCTTCTGGTTCAAGTATAAGCTTTCCCCACTTTATCAAACAACTTCCTACACACTGTTATGAACAGAGGCAGCTCGGGAACATTGTCTCTCAACTGTGTTACAGAGTGTATTCCTACATTTCAGTGTAGTGTAAGGCTTTCCAAAGCTGCCGAATGTGTTTCTTTCTCCATTTCAATGGTATTCTGCCTTGTATAACACACATTTACCACTCTAGTCTCTTTTAAGTAAACAATACAGGATTCATACAGTGTTTCATGTGATCTTAACTCGAATTAAGGATTTCCCGGATCTTAACTACCTTTTCTACACTAAGAACTGACTTGGGCAATCTCTTTCAGCTCTTCTAAACGAGTTCTCATCTGTTTGCAGTCAGTTTCTCTGAATTATCCATGTTTTCATACAGTTTCTTATATTCTGCCTTCTGGTGCAAGTATAATCTTTGCCCACTTTATCAAACAACTTCCTACACACTGTTATAAGCTGAGGCACCTCGGGAACATTGTCTCTCAACTGTGTTATAGAGTGTAGTACTACATTTCAGTGAAGTGTAAGGCCTTCCAAAGCTGCCGAACGTGTTTCTTTCACTATTTCAATGGTATTCTGCTTTGTATAACACACATTTTCCACACTAGTCACTTTTAAGTAAAGAATACAGGATTCATACAGTGTTTCATGTGATCTTAACTCGAATTAAGGATTACGCAGATCTTAACTACCTTTTCTACACTATGAACTGACTTGGAGAATCTCTTTGAGCTGTTCTAAACCAGTTCTCATCTGTTTACAGTCATTTTCTCTGAATTATCCATGTTTTCATACAGTGTCTTATATTCTGCCTTCTGGTACAAGTATAATCTTTGCCCACTTTATCAAACAATTTCCTACACACTGTTATGAACTGAGGCAGCTCGGGAACATTGTCTCTCAACTGTGTTACAGAGTGTAGTACTACATTTCAGTGAAGTGTAAGGCTTTCCAAAGCTACCGAATGTGTTTCTTTCTCTATTTCAATGGTATTCTGCCTTGTATAACACATATTTACCACTCTAGTCTCTTTTAAGTAAAGAATACAGTATTCATACAGTGTTTCATGTGATCTTAACTCGAATTAAGGATTTCCCAGATCTTAGCTACCTTTTCTACACTAAGAACTTACTTGGAGAATCTCTTTGAGCTGTTCTAAACGAGTTCTCATCTGTTTACAGTCATTTTCTCTGAATTATCCATGTTTTCATGTAGTTTCCTATATTCTTCCTTCAGGTCCAAGTATAAGCTTTCCCCACTTTATGAAACAACTTCCTACACACTGTTATAAACAGAGGCAGCTCGGGAACATTGTCTCTCAACTGTGTTACAGACTGTAGTACTACATTTCAGTGAAGTGTAAGGCTTTCCAAAGCTGCCGAATGTGTTTCTTTCTCTATTTCAATGGTATTCTGCCTTGTATAACACACATTTACCACTCTAGTCTCTTTTAAGTAAAGAATACAGGATTCATACAGTGTTTCATGTGATCTTAACTCGAATTAAGGATTACCCAGATCTTATCTACCTTTGCTACACTATAAACTGACTTGGAGAATCTCTTTGAGCTGTTCTAAACCAGTTCTCATCTGTTTACAGTCATTTTCTCTGAATTATCCATGTTTTCATGTAGTTACCTATATTCTTCCTTCTGGTCCAAGTATAAGCTTTGCCCACTTTATCACACAACTTCCTACACCCTTTTATGAACAGAGGCAGCTCGGGAACATTGTCTCTCAACTGTGTTACAGAGTGTAGTGCTACATTTCAGTGAAGTGTAAGGTTTCCAAAGCTGCCGAATGTGTTTCTTTCTCTATTTCAATGGTATTCTGCCTTGTATAACACACATTTACCACTCTAGTCTCTTTTAAGTAAACAATACAGGATTCATACAGTGTTTCATGTGATCTTAACTCGAATTAAGGATTTCCCGGATCTTAGCTACCTTTTCTACACTAAGAACTGACTTGGAGAATCTCTTTGAGCTGTTCTAAACCAGTTCTCATCTGTTTACAGTCATTATCTCTGAATTATCATGTTTTCATGTAGTTTCCTATATTCTTCCTTCTGGTCCAAGTATAAGCTTTCCCCACTTTATCAAACAACTTCCTACACACTGTTATGAACAGAGGCAGCTCGGGAACATTGTCTCTCAACTGTGTTACAGAGTGTAGTACTACATTTCAGTGAAGTGTAAGGCTTTCCAAAGCTAACGAATGTGTTTCTTTCTCTATTTCAATGGTATTCTGCCTTGTATAACACATATTTACCACTCTAGTCTCTTTTAAGTAAAGAATACAGGATTCATACAGTGTTTCATGTGATCTTAACTCGAATTAAGGATTTCCCAGATCTTAGCTACCTTTTCTACACTAAGAACTTACTTGGAGAATCTCTTTGAGCTGTTCTAAACGAGTTCTCATCTGTTTAGAGACATTTTCCCTGAATTAATCATGTTTTCATGTAGTTTCCAATATTCTTCCTTCTGGTCCAAGTATAAGCTTTGCCCACTTTATGAAACAACTTCCTACACACTGTTATAAACAGAGGCAGCTCGGGAACATTGTCTCTCAACTGTGTTATAGAGTGTAGTACTACATTTCAGTGAAGTGTAAGGCCTTCCAAAGCTGCCGAACGTGTTTCTTTCACTATTTCAATGGTATTCTGCTTTGTATAACACACATTTTCCACTCTAGTCTCTTTTAAGTAAAGAATACAGGATTCATACAGTGTTTCATGTGATCTTAAGTCGAATTAAGGATTACGCAGATCTTAACTACCTTTTCTACACTATGAACTGACTTGGAGAATCTCTTTGAGCTGTTCTAAACCAGTTCTCATCTGTTTACAGTCATTTTCTCTGAATTATCCATGTTTTCATACAGTGTCTTATATTCTGCCTTCTGGTACAAGTATAATCTTTGCCCACTTTATCAAACAATTTCCTACACACTGTTATGAACTGAGGCAGCTCGGGAACATTGTCTCTCAACTGTGTTATAGAGTGTAGTACTACATTTCAGTGAAGTGTAAGGACTTCCAAAGCTGCCGAACGTCTTTCTTTCACTATTTCAAGGGTATTCCGCCTTGTATAACACACATTTACCACTCTAGTCTCTTTTAAGTAAACAATACAGGATTCATACAGTGTTTCATGTGATCTTAACTCGAATTAAGGATTTCCCAGATCTTAGCTACCTTTTCTACACTAAGAACTGACTTGGAGAATCTCTTTGAGCTGTTCTAAACCAGTTCTCATCTGTTTACAGTCATTTTCTCTTAATTATCCATGTTTTCATGTAGTTTCCTATATTCTTCCTTCTGGTCCAAGTATAAGCTTTGCCCACTTTATCACACAACTTCCTACACACTTTTATGAACAGAGGCAGCTCGGGAACATTGTCTCTCAACTGTGTTACAGAGTGTAGTACTACATTTCAGTGAAGTGTAAGGCTTTCCAAAGCTACCGAATGTGTTTCTTTCTCTATTTCAATGGTATTCTGCCTTGTATAACACATATTTACCACTCTAGTCTCTTTTAAGTAAAGAATACAGTATTCATACAGTGTTTCATGTGATCTTAACTCGAATTAAGGATTTCCCAGATCTTAGCTACCTTTTCTACACTAAGAACTTACTTGGAGAATCTCTTTGAGCTGTTCTAAACGAGTTCTCATCTGTTTACAGTCATTTTCTCTGAATTATCCATGTTTTCATGTAGTTTCCTATATTCTTCCTTCTGGTCCAAGTATAAGCTTTGCCCACTTTATGAAACAACTTCCTACACACTGTTATAAACAGAGGCAGCTCGGGAACATTGTCTCTCAACTGTGTTACAGACTGTAGTACTACATTTCAGTGAAGTGTAAGGCTTTCCAAAGCTGCCGAATGTGTTTCTTTCTCTATTTCAATGGTATTCTGCCTTGTATAACACACATTTACCACTCTAGTCTCTTTTAAGTAAAGAATACAGGATTCATACAGTGTTTCATGTGATCTTAACTCGAATTAAGGATTACCCAGATCTTATCTACCTTTGCTACACTATGAACTGACTTGGAGTATCTCTTTGAGCTGTTCTAAACCAGTTCTCATATGTTTACAGTCATTTTCTCTGAATTATTCATGTTTTCATGTTGTTTCCTATATTCTTCCTTCTGGTCCAAGTATAAGCTTTCCCCACTTTATCAAACAACTTCCTACACACTGTTATGAACAGAGGCAGCTCGGGAACATTGTCTCTCAACTCTGTTACAGAGTGTAGTACTACATTTCAGTGAAGTGTAAGGCTTTCCAAAGCTGCCGAATGTGTTTCTTTCTCTATTTCAATGGTATTCTGCCTTGTATAACACACATTTACCAATCTAGTCTCTTTTAAGTAAACAATACAGGATTCATACAGTGTTTCATGTGATCTTAACTCGAATTAAGGATTTCCCGGATCTTAACTACCTTTTCTACACTAAGAACTGACTTGGGCAATCTCTTTCAGCTCTTCTAAACGAGTTCTCATCTGTTTACAGTCATTTTCTCTGAATTATCCATGTTTTCATACAGTTTCTTATATTCTGCCTTCTGGTACAAGTATAATCTTTGCCCACTTTATCAAACAACTTCCTACACACTGTTATGAACTGAGGCAGCTCGGGAACATTGTCTCTCAACTGTGTTATAGAGTGTAGTACTACATTTCAGTGAAGTGTAAGGCCTTCCAAAGCTGCCGAACGTGTTTCTTTCACTATTTCAATGGTATTCTGCCTTGTATAACGCACATTTTCCACTCTAGTCTCTTTTAAGTAAACAATACAGGATTCATACAGTGTTTCATGTGATCTTAACTCGAATTAAGGATTTCCCGGATCTTAGCTACCTTTTCTACACTAAGAACTGACTTGGAGAATCTCTTTCAGCTGTTCTACACCAGTTCTCATCTGTTTACAGTCATTTTCTCTGAATTATCCATGTTTTCATGTAGTTTCCCATATTTTTCCTTCTGGTCCAAGTATAAGCTTTGCCCACTTTGTCAAACAACTTCCTACACACTGCTATGAACAGAGGCAGCTCGGGAACATTGTCTCTCAACTCTGTTACAGAGTGTAGTACTACATTTCAGTGAAGTGTAAGGCTTTCCAAAGCTGCCGAATGTGTTTCTTTCTCTATTTCAATAGTATTCTGCCTTGTATAACACACATTTACCACTCTAGTCTCTTTTAAGTAAAGAATACAGGATTCATACAGTGTTTCATGTGATGTTAACTCGAATTAAGGATTACCCAGATCTTAACTACCTTTTCTAAACTATGAACTGACTTGGAGAATCTCTTTGAGCTGTTCTAAACCAGTTCTCATCTGTTTACAGTCATTTTCTATGAATTATCCATGTTTTCATGTAGTTTCCTATATTCTTCCTTCTGGTCCAAGTATAAGCTTTGCCCACTTTATCAAACAACTTCCTACACACTGTTATAAACAGAGGCAGCTCGGGAACATTGTCTCTCAACTGTGTTACAGAGTGTAGTACTACATTTCAGTGAAGAGTAAGGCTTTCCAAAGCTGCCGAATGTGTTTCTTTCTCTATTTCAATGGTATTCTGCCTTGTATAACACACATTTACCACTCTAGTCTCTTTTAAGTAAACAATACAGGATTCATACAGTGTTTCATGTGATCTTAACTCGAATTAAGGATTTCCCGGATCTTAGCTACCTTTTCTACACTAAGAACTGACTTGGAGAATCTCTTTGAGCTGTTCTAAACCAGTTCTCATCTGTTTACAGTCATTATCTCTGAATTATCCATGTTTTCATGTAGTTTCCTATATTCTTCCTTCTGGTCCAAGTATAAGCTTTCCCCACTTTATCAAACAACTTCCTACACACTGTTATGAACAGAGGCAGCTCGGGAACATTGTCTCTCAACTGTGTTACAGAGTGTATTCCTACATTTCAGTGTAGTGTAAGGCTTTCCAAAGCTGCCGAATGTGTTTCTTTCTCCATTTCAATGGTATTCTGCCTTGTATAACACACATTTACCACTCTAGTCTCTTTTAAGTAAACAATACAGGATTCATACAGTGTTTCATGTGATCTTAACTCGAATTAAGGATTTCCCAGATCTTAACTACCTTTTCTACACTAAGAACTGACTTGGGCAATCTCTTTCAGCTCTTCTAAACGAGTTCTCATCTGTTTGCAGTCAGTTTCTCTGAATTATCCATGTTTTCATGTAGTTTCCCATATTTTTCCTTCTGGTCCAAGTATAAGCTTTGCCCACTTTGTCAAACAACTTCCTACACACTGCTATGAACAGAGGCAGCTCGGGAACATTGTCTCTCAACTCTGTTACAGAGTGTAGTACTACATTTCAGTGAAGTGTAAGGCTTTCCAAAGCTGCCGAATGTGTTTCTTTCTCTATTTCAATAGTATTCTGCCTTGTATAACACACATTTACCACTCTAGTCTCTTTTAAGTAAAGAATACAGGATTCATACAGTGTTTCATGTGATGTTAACTCGAATTAAGGATTACCCAGATCTTAACTACCTTTTCTAAACTATGAACTGACTTGGAGAATCTCTTTGAGCTGTTCTAAACCAGTTCTCATCTGTTTACAGTCATTTTCTATGAATTATCCATGTTTTCATGTAGTTTCCTATATTCTTCCTTCTGGTCCAAGTATAAGCTTTGCCCACTTTATCAAACAACTTCCTACACACTGTTATAAACAGAGGCAGCTCGGGAACATTGTCTCTCAACTGTGTTACAGAGTGTAGTACTACATTTCAGTGAAGAGTAAGGCTTTCCAAAGCTGCCGAATGTGTTTCTTTCTCTATTTCAATGGTATTCTGCCTTGTATAACACACATTTACCACTCTAGTCTCTTTTAAGTAAACAATACAGGATTCATACAGTGTTTCATGTGATCTTAACTCGAATTAAGGATTTCCCGGATCTTAGCTACCTTTTCTACACTAAGAACTGACTTGGAGAATCTCTTTGAGCTGTTCTAAACCAGTTCTCATCTGTTTACAGTCATTATCTCTGAATTATCCATGTTTTCATGTAGTTTCCTATATTCTTCCTTCTGGTCCAAGTATAAGCTTTCCCCACTTTATCAAACAACTTCCTACACACTGTTATGAACAGAGGCAGCTCGGGAACATTGTCTCTCAACTGTGTTACAGAGTGTATTCCTACATTTCAGTGTAGTGTAAGGCTTTCCAAAGCTGCCGAATGTGTTTCTTTCTCCATTTCAATGGTATTCTGCCTTGTATAACACACATTTACCACTCTAGTCTCTTTTAAGTAAACAATACAGGATTCATACAGTGTTTCATGTGATCTTAACTCGAATTAAGGATTTCCCAGATCTTAACTACCTTTTCTACACTAAGAACTGACTTGGGCAATCTCTTTCAGCTCTTCTAAACGAGTTCTCATCTGTTTGCAGTCAGTTTCTCTGAATTATCCATGTTTTCATACAGTTTCTTATATTCTGCCTTCTGGTGCAAGTATAATCTTTGCCCACTTTATCAAACAACTTCCTACACACTGTTATAAGCTGAGGCAGCTCGGGAACATTGTTTCTCAACTGTGTTATAGAGTGTAGTACTACATTTCAGTGAAGTGTAAGGCCTTCCAAAGCTGCCGAACGTGTTTCTTTCACTATTTCAATGGTATTCTGCTTTGTATAACACACATTTTCCACTCTAGTCTCTTTTAAGTAAAGAATACAGGATTCATACAGTGTTTCATGTGATCTTAACTCGAATTAAGGATTACGCAGATCTTAACTACCTTTTCTACACTAAGAACTGACTTGGAGAATCTCTTTGAGCTGTTCTAAACCAGTTCTCATCTGTTTACAGTCATTTTCTCTGAATTATCCATGTTTTCATGTAGTTTCCTATATTCTTCCTTCTGGTCCAAGTATGAGCTTTGCCCACTTTATCACACAACTTCCTACACACTTTTATGAACAGAGGCAGCTCGGGAACATTGTCTCTCAACTGTGTTACAGAGTGTAGTACTACATTTCAGTGAAGTGTAAGGCTTTCCAAAGCTACCGAATGTGTTTCTTTCTCTATTTCAATGGTATTCTGCCTTGTATAACACATATTTACCACTCTAGTCTCTTTTAAGTAAAGAATACAGTATTCATACAGTGTTTCATGTGATCTTAACTCGAATTAAGGATTTCCCAGATCTTAGCTACCTTTTCTACACTAAGAACTTACTTGGAGAATCTCTTTGAGCTGTTCTAAACGAGTTCTCATCTGTTTACAGTCATTTTCTCAGAATTATCCATGTTTTCATGTAGTTTCCTATATTCTTCCTTCTGGTCCAAGTATAAGCTTTGCCCACTTTATGAAACAACTTCCTACACACTGTTATAAACAGAGGCAGCTGGGGAACATTGTCTCTCAACTGTGTTACAGACTGTAGTACTACATTTCAGTGAAGTGTAAGGCTTTCCAAAGCTGCAGAATGTGTTTCTTTCTCTATTTCAATGGTATTCTGCCTTGTATAACACACATTTACCACTCTAGTCTCTTTTAAGTAAAGAATACAGGATTCATACAGTGTTTCATGTGATCTTAACTCGAATTAAGGATTACCCAGATCTTATCTACCTTTGCTACACTATGAACTGACTTGGAGTATCTCTTTGAGCTGTTCTAAACCAGTTCTCATCTGTTTACAGTCATTTTCTCTGAATTATCCATGTTTTCATGTTGTTTCCTATATTCTTCCTTCTGGTCCAAGTATAAGCTTTCCCCACTTTATCAAACAACTTCCTACACACTGTTATGAACAGAGGCAGCTCGGGAACATTGTCTCTCAACTGTGTTACAGAGTGTAGTACTACATTTCAGTGAAGTGTAAGGCTTTCCAAAGCTGCCGATTGTGTTTCTTTCTCTATTTCAATGGTATTCTGCCTTGTATAACACACATTTACCACTCTAGTCTCTTTTAAGTAAACAATACAGGATTCATACAGTGTTTCATGTGATCTTAACTCGAATTAAGGATTTCCCGGATCTTAGCTACCTTTTCTACACTAAGAACTGAATTGGAGAATCTCTTTGAGCTGTTCTAAACGAGTTCTCATCTGTTTACAGTCATTTTCTCTGAATTATCCATGTTTTCATGTAGTTTCCTATATTCTTCCTTCTGGTCCAAGTATAAGCTTTGCCCACTTTATCACACAACTTCCTGCACACTGTTATGAACACAGGCAGCTCGGGAACATTGTCTCTCAACTGTGTTACAGAGTATAGTACTACATTTCAGTGAAGTGTAAGGTTTTCCAAAGCTGCAGAATGTGTTTCTTTCTCTATTTCAATGGTATTCTGCCTTGTATAACACACATTTACCACTCTAGTCTCTTTTAAGTAAAGAATACAGGATTCATACAGTGTTTCATGTGATCTTAACTCGAATTAAGGATTTCCTGGATCTTAGCTACCTTTTCTACACTAAGAACTGACTTGGAGAATCTCTTTGAGCTGTTCTAAACCAGTTCTCATCTGTTTACAGTCATTTTCTCTGAATTATCCATGTTTTCATGTAGTTTCCTATATTCTTCCTTCTGGTCCAAGTATAAGCTTTCCCCACTTTATCAAACAACTTCCTACACACTGTTATGAACAGAGGCAGCTCGGGAACATTGTCTCTCAACTGTGTTACAGAGTGTAGTACTACATTTCAGTGAAGTGTAAGGCCTACCAAAGCTGTCGAACGTGTTTCTTTCACTATTTCAATGGTATTCTGCCTTGTATAACACACATTTTCCACACAAGTCTCTTTTAAGTAAACAATACAGGATTCATACAGTATTTTATGTGATCTTAACTCGAATTAAGGATTTCCCGGATCTTAGCTACCTTTTCTAAACTAAGAACTGACTTGGAGAATCTCTTTGACCTGTTCTAAACGAGTTCTCATCTGTTTACAGTCATTTTCTCTGAATTATCCATGTTTTCATGTAGTTACCTATATTCTTCCTTCTGGTCCAAGTATAAGCTTTGCCCACTTTATCACACAACTTCCTACACACTTTTGTGAACAGAGGCAGCTCGGGAACATTGTCTCTCAACTGTGTTACAGAGTGTAGTGCTACATTTCAGTGACGTGTAAGGCTTTCCAAAGCTGCCGAATGTGTTTCTTTCTCTATTTCAATGGTATTCTGCCTTGTATAACACACATTTACCACTCTAGTCTCTTTTAAGTAAACAATACAGGATTCATACAGTGTTTCATGTGATCTTAACTCGAATTAAGGATTTCCCGAATCTTAGCTACCTTTTCTACACTAAGAACTGACTTGGGCAATCTCTTTCAGCTCTTCTAAACGAGTTCTCATCTGTTTACAGTCATTTTCTCTGAATTATCCATGTTTTCATACAGTTTCTTATATTCTGCCTTCTGGTACAAGTATAATCTTTGCCCACTTTATCAAACAACTTCCTACACACTGTTATGAACTGAGGCAGCTCGGGAACATTGTCTCTCAACTGTGTTACAGAGTGTAGTACTACATTTCAGTGAAGTGTAAGGCCTTCCAAAGCTGCCGAACGTGTTTCTTTCACTATTTCAATGGTATTCTGCCTTGTATAACGCACATTTTCCACTCTAGTCTCTTTTAAGTAAACAATACAGGATTCATACAGTGTTTCATGTGATCTTAACTCGAATTAAGGATTTCCCGGATCTTAGCTACCTTTTCTACACTAAGAACTGACTTGGAGAATCTCTTTCAGCTGTTCTACACCAGTTCTCATCTGTTTACAGTCATTTTCTCTGAATTATCCATGTTTTCATGTAGTTTCCTATATTTTTCCTTCTGGTCCAAGTATAAGCTTTGCCCACTTTGTCAAACAACTTCCTACACACTGCTATGAACAGAGGCAGCTCGGGAACATTGTCTCTCAACTCTGTTACAGAGTGTAGTACTACATTTCAGTGAAGTGTAAGGCTTTCCAAAGCTGCCGAATGTGTTTCTTTCTCTATTTCAATAGTATTCTTACTTGTATAACACACATTTACCACTCTAGTCTCTTTTAAGTAAAGAATACAGGATTCATACAGTGTTTCATGTGATGTTAACTCGAATTAAGGATTACCCAGATCTTAACTACCTTTTCTAAACTATGAACTGACTTGGAGAATCTCTTTGAGCAGTTCTAAACCAGTTCTCATCTGTTTACAGTCATTTTCTATGAATTATCCATGTTTTCATGTAGTTTCCTATATTCTTCCTTCTGGTCCAAGTATAAGCTTTGCCCACTTTATCAAACAACTTCCTACACACTGTTATAAACAGAGGCAGCTCGGGAACATTGTCTCTCAACTGTGTTACAGAGTGTAGTACTACATTTCAGTGAAGAGTAAGGCTTTCCAAAGCTGCCGAATGTGTTTCTTTCTCTATTTCAATGGTATTCTGCCTTGTATAACACACATTTACCACTCTAGTTTCTTTTAAGTAAAGAATACAGGATTCATACAGTGTTTCATGTGATCTTAACTCGAATTACGGATTACCCAGATCTTATCTACCTTTGCTACACTATAAACTGACTTGGAGAATCTCTTTGAGCTGTTCTAAACCAGTTCTCATCTGTTTACAGTCATTTTCTCTGAATTATCCATGTTTTCATGTAGTTACCTATATTCTTCCTTCTGGTCCAAGTATAAGCTTTGCCCACTTTATCACACAACTTCCTACACACTTTTATGAACAGAGGCAGCTCGGGAACATTGTCTCTCAACTGTGTTACAGAGTGTATTCCTACATTTCAGTGTAGTGTAAGGCTTTCCAAAGCTGCCGAATGTGTTTCTTTCTCCATTTCAATGGTATTCTGCCTTGTATAACACACATTTACCACTCTAGTCTCTTTTAAGTAAACAATACAGGATTCATACAGTGTTTCATGTGATCTTAACTGGAATTAAGGATTTCCCGGATCTTAACTACCTTTTCTACACTAAGAACTGACTTGGGCAATCTCTTTCAGCTCTTCTAAACGAATTCTCATCTGTTTACAGTCAGTTTCTCTGAATTATCCAAGTTTTCATACAGTGTCTTATATTCTGCCTTCTGGTACAAGTATAATCTTTGCCCACTTTATCAAACAACTTCCTACACACTGTTATGAACTGAGGCAGCTCGGGAACATTGTCTCTCAACTGTGTTACAGAGTGTAGTACTACATTTCAGTGAAGTGTAAGGCCTTCCAAAGCTGCCGAACGTGTTTCTTTCACTATTTCAATGGTATTCTGCCTTGTATAACGCACATTTTCCACTCTAGTCTCTTTTAAGTAAACAATACAGGATTCATACAGTGTTTCATGTGATCTTAACTCGAATTAAGGATTTCCCGGATCTTAGCTACCTTTTCTACACTAAGAACTGACTTGGAGAATCTCTTTCAGCTGTTCTACACCAGTTCTCATCTGTTTACAGTCATTTTCTCTGAATTATCCATGTTTTCATGTAGTTTCCTATATTTTTCCTTCTGGTCCAAGTATAAGCTTTGCCCACTTTGTCAAACAACTTCCTACACACTGCTATGAACAGAGGCAGCTCGGGAACATTGTCTCTCAACTCTGTTACAGAGTGTAGTACTACATTTCAGTGAAGTGTAAGGCTTTCCAAAGCTGCCGAATGTGTTTCTTTCTCTATTTCAATAGTATTCTTACTTGTATAACACACATTTACCACTCTAGTCTCTTTTAAGTAAAGAATACAGGATTCATACAGTGTTTCATGTGATGTTAACTCGAATTAAGGATTACCCAGATCTTAACTACCTTTTCTAAACTATGAACTGACTTGGAGAATCTCTTTGAGCAGTTCTAAACCAGTTCTCATCTGTTTACAGTCATTTTCTATGAATTATCCATGTTTTCATGTAGTTTCCTATATTCTTCCTTCTGGTCCAAGTATAAGCTTTGCCCACTTTATCAAACAACTTCCTACACACTGTTATAAACAGAGGCAGCTCGGGAACATTGTCTCTCAACTGTGTTACAGAGTGTAGTACTACATTTCAGTGAAGAGTAAGGCTTTCCAAAGCTGCCGAATGTGTTTCTTTCTCTATTTCAATGGTATTCTGCCTTGTATAACACACATTTACCACTCTAGTTTCTTTTAAGTAAAGAATACAGGATTCATACAGTGTTTCATGTGATCTTAACTCGAATTACGGATTACCCAGATCTTATCTACCTTTGCTACACTATAAACTGACTTGGAGAATCTCTTTGAGCTGTTCTAAACCAGTTCTCATCTGTTTACAGTCATTTTCTCTGAATTATCCATGTTTTCATGTAGTTACCTATATTCTTCCTTCTGGTCCAAGTATAAGCTTTGCCCACTTTATCACACAACTTCCTACACACTTTTATGAACAGAGGCAGCTCGGGAACATTGTCTCTCAACTGTGTTATAGAGTGTAGTACTACATTTCAGTGAAGTGTAAGGCCTTCCAAAGCTGCCGAACGTGTTTCTTTCACTATTTCAATGGTATTCTGCCTTGTATAACACACATTTTCCACTCTAGTCTCTTTTAAGTAAAGAATACAGGATTCATACAGTGTTTCAGGTGATCTTAACTCGAATTAAGGATTACGCAGATCTTAACTACCTTTTCTACACTATGAACTGACTTGGAGAATCTCTTTGAGCTGTTCTAAACCAGTTCTCATCTGTTTACAGTCATTTTCTCTGAATTATCCATGTTTTCATACAGTGTCTTATATTCTGCCTTCTGATACAAGTATAATCTTTGCACACTTTATCAAACAACTTCCTACACACTGTTATGAACTGAGGCAGCTCGGGAACATTGTCTCTCAACTGTGTTACAGAGTGTAGTACTACATTTCAGTGAAGAGTAAGGCTTTCCAAAGCTGCCGAATGTGTTTCTTTCTCTATTTCAATGGTATTCTGCCTTGTATAACACACATTTACCACTCTAGTCTCTTTTAAGTAAACAATACAGGATTCATACAGTGTTTCATGTGATCTTAACTCGAATTAAGGATTTCCCGGATCTTAGCTACCTTTTCTACACTAAGAACTGACTTGGAGAATCTCTTTGAGCTGTTCTAAACCAGTTCTCATCTGTTTACAGTCATTATCTCTGAATTATCCATGTTTTCATGTAGTTTCCTATATTCTTCCTTCTGGTCCAAGTATAAGCTTTCCCCACTTTATCAAACAACTTCCTACACACTGTTATGAACAGAGGCAGCTCGGGAACATTGTCTCTCAACTGTGTTACAGAGTGTATTCCTACATTTCAGTGTAGTGTAAGGCTTTCCAAAGCTGCCGAATGTGTTTCTTTCTCCATTTCAATGGTATTCTGCCTTGTATAACACACATTTACCACTCTAGTCTCTTTTAAGTAAACAATACAGGATTCATACAGTGTTTCATGTGATCTTAACTCGAATTAAGGATTTCCCAGATCTTAACTACCTTTTCTACACTAAGAACTGACTTGGGCAATCTCTTTCAGCTCTTCTAAACGAGTTCTCATCTGTTTGCAGTCAGTTTCTCTGAATTATCCATGTTTTCATACAGTTTCTTATATTCTGCCTTCTGGTGCAAGTATAATCTTTGCCCACTTTATCAAACAACTTCCTACACACTGTTATAAGCTGAGGCAGCTCGGGAACATTGTTTCTCAACTGTGTTATAGAGTGTAGTACTACATTTCAGTGAAGTGTAAGGCCTTCCAAAGCTGCCGAACGTGTTTCTTTCACTATTTCAATGGTATTCTGCTTTGTATAACACACATTTTCCACTCTAGTCTCTTTTAAGTAAAGAATACAGGATTCATACAGTGTTTCATGTGATCTTAACTCGAATTAAGGATTACGCAGATCTTAACTACCTTTTCTACACTAAGAACTGACTTGGAGAATCTCTTTGAGCTGTTCTAAACCAGTTCTCATCTGTTTACAGTCATTTTCTCTGAATTATCCATGTTTTCATGTAGTTTCCTATATTCTTCCTTCTGGTCCAAGTATGAGCTTTGCCCACTTTATCACACAACTTCCTACACACTTTTATGAACAGAGGCAGCTCGGGAACATTGTCTCTCAACTGTGTTACAGAGTGTAGTACTACATTTCAGTGAAGTGTAAGGCTTTCCAAAGCTACCGAATGTGTTTCTTTCTCTATTTCAATGGTATTCTGCCTTGTATAACACATATTTACCACTCTAGTCTCTTTTAAGTAAAGAATACAGTATTCATACAGTGTTTCATGTGATCTTAACTCGAATTAAGGATTTCCCAGATCTTAGCTACCTTTTCTACACTAAGAACTTACTTGGAGAATCTCTTTGAGCTGTTCTAAACGAGTTCTCATCTGTTTACAGTCATTTTCTCAGAATTATCCATGTTTTCATGTAGTTTCCTATATTCTTCCTTCTGGTCCAAGTATAAGCTTTGCCCACTTTATGAAACAACTTCCTACACACTGTTATAAACAGAGGCAGCTGGGGAACATTGTCTCTCAACTGTGTTACAGACTGTAGTACTACATTTCAGTGAAGTGTAAGGCTTTCCAAAGCTGCAGAATGTGTTTCTTTCTCTATTTCAATGGTATTCTGCCTTGTATAACACACATTTACCACTCTAGTCTCTTTTAAGTAAAGAATACAGGATTCATACAGTGTTTCATGTGATCTTAACTCGAATTAAGGATTACCCAGATCTTATCTACCTTTGCTACACTATGAACTGACTTGGAGTATCTCTTTGAGCTGTTCTAAACCAGTTCTCATCTGTTTACAGTCATTTTCTCTGAATTATCCATGTTTTCATGTTGTTTCCTATATTCTTCCTTCTGGTCCAAGTATAAGCTTTCCCCACTTTATCAAACAACTTCCTACACACTGTTATGAACAGAGGCAGCTCGGGAACATTGTCTCTCAACTGTGTTACAGAGTGTAGTACTACATTTCAGTGAAGTGTAAGGCTTTCCAAAGCTGCCGATTGTGTTTCTTTCTCTATTTCAATGGTATTCTGCCTTGTATAACACACATTTACCACTCTAGTCTCTTTTAAGTAAACAATACAGGATTCATACAGTGTTTCATGTGATCTTAACTCGAATTAAGGATTTCCCGGATCTTAGCTACCTTTTCTACACTAAGAACTGAATTGGAGAATCTCTTTGAGCTGTTCTAAACGAGTTCTCATCTGTTTACAGTCATTTTCTCTGAATTATCCATGTTTTCATGTAGTTTCCTATATTCTTCCTTCTGGTCCAAGTATAAGCTTTGCCCACTTTATCACACAACTTCCTGCACACTGTTATGAACACAGGCAGCTCGGGAACATTGTCTCTCAACTGTGTTACAGAGTATAGTACTACATTTCAGTGAAGTGTAAGGTTTTCCAAAGCTGCAGAATGTGTTTCTTTCTCTATTTCAATGGTATTCTGCCTTGTATAACACACATTTACCACTCTAGTCTCTTTTAAGTAAAGAATACAGGATTCATACAGTGTTTCATGTGATCTTAACTCGAATTAAGGATTTCCTGGATCTTAGCTACCTTTTCTACACTAAGAACTGACTTGGAGAATCTCTTTGAGCTGTTCTAAACCAGTTCTCATCTGTTTACAGTCATTTTCTCTGAATTATCCATGTTTTCATGTAGTTTCCTATATTCTTCCTTCTGGTCCAAGTATAAGCTTTCCCCACTTTATCAAACAACTTCCTACACACTGTTATGAACAGAGGCAGCTCGGGAACATTGTCTCTCAACTGTGTTACAGAGTGTAGTACTACATTTCAGTGAAGTGTAAGGCCTACCAAAGCTGTCGAACGTGTTTCTTTCACTATTTCAATGGTATTCTGCCTTGTATAACACACATTTTCCACACAAGTCTCTTTTAAGTAAACAATACAGGATTCATACAGTATTTTATGTGATCTTAACTCGAATTAAGGATTTCCCGGATCTTAGCTACCTTTTCTAAACTAAGAACTGACTTGGAGAATCTCTTTGACCTGTTCTAAACGAGTTCTCATCTGTTTACAGTCATTTTCTCTGAATTATCCATGTTTTCATGTAGTTACCTATATTCTTCCTTCTGGTCCAAGTATAAGCTTTGCCCACTTTATCACACAACTTCCTACACACTTTTGTGAACAGAGGCAGCTCGGGAACATTGTCTCTCAACTGTGTTACAGAGTGTAGTGCTACATTTCAGTGACGTGTAAGGCTTTCCAAAGCTGCCGAATGTGTTTCTTTCTCTATTTCAATGGTATTCTGCCTTGTATAACACACATTTACCACTCTAGTCTCTTTTAAGTAAACAATACAGGATTCATACAGTGTTTCATGTGATCTTAACTCGAATTAAGGATTTCCCGAATCTTAGCTACCTTTTCTACACTAAGAACTGACTTGGGCAATCTCTTTCAGCTCTTCTAAACGAGTTCTCATCTGTTTACAGTCATTTTCTCTGAATTATCCATGTTTTCATACAGTTTCTTATATTCTGCCTTCTGGTACAAGTATAATCTTTGCCCACTTTATCAAACAACTTCCTACACACTGTTATGAACTGAGGCAGCTCGGGAACATTGTCTCTCAACTGTGTTACAGAGTGTAGTACTACATTTCAGTGAAGTGTAAGGCCTTCCAAAGCTGCCGAACGTGTTTCTTTCACTATTTCAATGGTATTCTGCCTTGTATAACGCACATTTTCCACTCTAGTCTCTTTTAAGTAAACAATACAGGATTCATACAGTGTTTCATGTGATCTTAACTCGAATTAAGGATTTCCCGGATCTTAGCTACCTTTTCTACACTAAGAACTGACTTGGAGAATCTCTTTCAGCTGTTCTACACCAGTTCTCATCTGTTTACAGTCATTTTCTCTGAATTATCCATGTTTTCATGTAGTTTCCTATATTTTTCCTTCTGGTCCAAGTATAAGCTTTGCCCACTTTGTCAAACAACTTCCTACACACTGCTATGAACAGAGGCAGCTCGGGAACATTGTCTCTCAACTCTGTTACAGAGTGTAGTACTACATTTCAGTGAAGTGTAAGGCTTTCCAAAGCTGCCGAATGTGTTTCTTTCTCTATTTCAATAGTATTCTTACTTGTATAACACACATTTACCACTCTAGTCTCTTTTAAGTAAAGAATACAGGATTCATACAGTGTTTCATGTGATGTTAACTCGAATTAAGGATTACCCAGATCTTAACTACCTTTTCTAAACTATGAACTGACTTGGAGAATCTCTTTGAGCAGTTCTAAACCAGTTCTCATCTGTTTACAGTCATTTTCTATGAATTATCCATGTTTTCATGTAGTTTCCTATATTCTTCCTTCTGGTCCAAGTATAAGCTTTGCCCACTTTATCAAACAACTTCCTACACACTGTTATAAACAGAGGCAGCTCGGGAACATTGTCTCTCAACTGTGTTACAGAGTGTAGTACTACATTTCAGTGAAGAGTAAGGCTTTCCAAAGCTGCCGAATGTGTTTCTTTCTCTATTTCAATGGTATTCTGCCTTGTATAACACACATTTACCACTCTAGTTTCTTTTAAGTAAAGAATACAGGATTCATACAGTGTTTCATGTGATCTTAACTCGAATTACGGATTACCCAGATCTTATCTACCTTTGCTACACTATAAACTGACTTGGAGAATCTCTTTGAGCTGTTCTAAACCAGTTCTCATCTGTTTACAGTCATTTTCTCTGAATTATCCATGTTTTCATGTAGTTACCTATATTCTTCCTTCTGGTCCAAGTATAAGCTTTGCCCACTTTATCACACAACTTCCTACACACTTTTATGAACAGAGGCAGCTCGGGAACATTGTCTCTCAACTGTGTTATAGAGTGTAGTACTACATTTCAGTGAAGTGTAAGGCCTTCCAAAGCTGCCGAACGTGTTTCTTTCACTATTTCAATGGTATTCTGCCTTGTATAACACACATTTTCCACTCTAGTCTCTTTTAAGTAAAGAATACAGGATTCATACAGTGTTTCAGGTGATCTTAACTCGAATTAAGGATTACGCAGATCTTAACTACCTTTTCTACACTATGAACTGACTTGGAGAATCTCTTTGAGCTGTTCTAAACCAGTTCTCATCTGTTTACAGTCATTTTCTCTGAATTATCCATGTTTTCATACAGTGTCTTATATTCTGCCTTCTGATACAAGTATAATCTTTGCACACTTTATCAAACAACTTCCTACACACTGTTATGAACTGAGGCAGCTCGGGAACATTGTCTCTCAACTGTGTTACAGAGTGTAGTACTACATTTCAGTGAAGAGTAAGGCTTTCCAAAGCTGCCGAATGTGTTTCTTTCTCTATTTCAATGGTATTCTGCCTTGTATAACACACATTTACCACTCTAGTCTCTTTTAAGTAAACAATACAGGATTCATACAGTGTTTCATGTGATCTTAACTCGAATTAAGGATTTCCCGGATCTTAGCTACCTTTTCTACACTAAGAACTGACTTGGAGAATCTCTTTGAGCTGTTCTAAACCAGTTCTCATCTGTTTACAGTCATTATCTCTGAATTATCCATGTTTTCATGTAGTTTCCTATATTCTTCCTTCTGGTCCAAGTATAAGCTTTCCCCACTTTATCAAACAACTTCCTACACACTGTTATGAACAGAGGCAGCTCGGGAACATTGTCTCTCAACTGTGTTACAGAGTGTATTCCTACATTTCAGTGTAGTGTAAGGCTTTCCAAAGCTGCCGAATGTGTTTCTTTCTCCATTTCAATGGTATTCTGCCTTGTATAACACACATTTACCACTCTAGTCTCTTTTAAGTAAACAATACAGGATTCATACAGTGTTTCATGTGATCTTAACTCGAATTAAGGATTTCCCAGATCTTAACTACCTTTTCTACACTAAGAACTGACTTGGGCAATCTCTTTCAGCTCTTCTAAACGAGTTCTCATCTGTTTGCAGTCAGTTTCTCTGAATTATCCATGTTTTCATACAGTTTCTTATATTCTGCCTTCTGGTGCAAGTATAATCTTTGCCCACTTTATCAAACAACTTCCTACACACTGTTATAAGCTGAGGCAGCTCGGGAACATTGTTTCTCAACTGTGTTATAGAGTGTAGTACTACATTTCAGTGAAGTGTAAGGCCTTCCAAAGCTGCCGAACGTGTTTCTTTCACTATTTCAATGGTATTCTGCTTTGTATAACACACATTTTCCACTCTAGTCTCTTTTAAGTAAAGAATACAGGATTCATACAGTGTTTCATGTGATCTTAACTCGAATTAAGGATTACGCAGATCTTAACTACCTTTTCTACACTAAGAACTGACTTGGAGAATCTCTTTGAGCTGTTCTAAACCAGTTCTCATCTGTTTACAGTCATTTTCTCTGAATTATCCATGTTTTCATGTAGTTTCCTATATTCTTCCTTCTGGTCCAAGTATGAGCTTTGCCCACTTTATCACACAACTTCCTACACACTTTTATGAACAGAGGCAGCTCGGGAACATTGTCTCTCAACTGTGTTACAGAGTGTAGTACTACATTTCAGTGAAGTGTAAGGCTTTCCAAAGCTACCGAATGTGTTTCTTTCTCTATTTCAATGGTATTCTGCCTTGTATAACACATATTTACCACTCTAGTCTCTTTTAAGTAAAGAATACAGTATTCATACAGTGTTTCATGTGATCTTAACTCGAATTAAGGATTTCCCAGATCTTAGCTACCTTTTCTACACTAAGAACTTACTTGGAGAATCTCTTTGAGCTGTTCTAAACGAGTTCTCATCTGTTTACAGTCATTTTCTCAGAATTATCCATGTTTTCATGTAGTTTCCTATATTCTTCCTTCTGGTCCAAGTATAAGCTTTGCCCACTTTATGAAACAACTTCCTACACACTGTTATAAACAGAGGCAGCTGGGGAACATTGTCTCTCAACTGTGTTACAGACTGTAGTACTACATTTCAGTGAAGTGTAAGGCTTTCCAAAGCTGCAGAATGTGTTTCTTTCTCTATTTCAATGGTATTCTGCCTTGTATAACACACATTTACCACTCTAGTCTCTTTTAAGTAAAGAATACAGGATTCATACAGTGTTTCATGTGATCTTAACTCGAATTAAGGATTACCCAGATCTTATCTACCTTTGCTACACTATGAACTGACTTGGAGTATCTCTTTGAGCTGTTCTAAACCAGTTCTCATCTGTTTACAGTCATTTTCTCTGAATTATCCATGTTTTCATGTTGTTTCCTATATTCTTCCTTCTGGTCCAAGTATAAGCTTTCCCCACTTTATCAAACAACTTCCTACACACTGTTATGAACAGAGGCAGCTCGGGAACATTGTCTCTCAACTGTGTTACAGAGTGTAGTACTACATTTCAGTGAAGTGTAAGGCTTTCCAAAGCTGCCGATTGTGTTTCTTTCTCTATTTCAATGGTATTCTGCCTTGTATAACACACATTTACCACTCTAGTCTCTTTTAAGTAAACAATACAGGATTCATACAGTGTTTCATGTGATCTTAACTCGAATTAAGGATTTCCCGGATCTTAGCTACCTTTTCTACACTAAGAACTGAATTGGAGAATCTCTTTGAGCTGTTCTAAACGAGTTCTCATCTGTTTACAGTCATTTTCTCTGAATTATCCATGTTTTCATGTAGTTTCCTATATTCTTCCTTCTGGTCCAAGTATAAGCTTTGCCCACTTTATCACACAACTTCCTGCACACTGTTATGAACACAGGCAGCTCGGGAACATTGTCTCTCAACTGTGTTACAGAGTATAGTACTACATTTCAGTGAAGTGTAAGGTTTTCCAAAGCTGCAGAATGTGTTTCTTTCTCTATTTCAATGGTATTCTGCCTTGTATAACACACATTTACCACTCTAGTCTCTTTTAAGTAAAGAATACAGGATTCATACAGTGTTTCATGTGATCTTAACTCGAATTAAGGATTTCCTGGATCTTAGCTACCTTTTCTACACTAAGAACTGACTTGGAGAATCTCTTTGAGCTGTTCTAAACCAGTTCTCATCTGTTTACAGTCATTTTCTCTGAATTATCCATGTTTTCATGTAGTTTCCTATATTCTTCCTTCTGGTCCAAGTATAAGCTTTCCCCACTTTATCAAACAACTTCCTACACACTGTTATGAACAGAGGCAGCTCGGGAACATTGTCTCTCAACTGTGTTACAGAGTGTAGTACTACATTTCAGTGAAGTGTAAGGCCTACCAAAGCTGTCGAACGTGTTTCTTTCACTATTTCAATGGTATTCTGCCTTGTATAACACACATTTTCCACACAAGTCTCTTTTAAGTAAACAATACAGGATTCATACAGTATTTTATGTGATCTTAACTCGAATTAAGGATTTCCCGGATCTTAGCTACCTTTTCTAAACTAAGAACTGACTTGGAGAATCTCTTTGACCTGTTCTAAACGAGTTCTCATCTGTTTACAGTCATTTTCTCTGAATTATCCATGTTTTCATGTAGTTACCTATATTCTTCCTTCTGGTCCAAGTATAAGCTTTGCCCACTTTATCACACAACTTCCTACACACTTTTGTGAACAGAGGCAGCTCGGGAACATTGTCTCTCAACTGTGTTACAGAGTGTAGTGCTACATTTCAGTGACGTGTAAGGCTTTCCAAAGCTGCCGAATGTGTTTCTTTCTCTATTTCAATGGTATTCTGCCTTGTATAACACACATTTACCACTCTAGTCTCTTTTAAGTAAACAATACAGGATTCATACAGTGTTTCATGTGATCTTAACTCGAATTAAGGATTTCCCGAATCTTAGCTACCTTTTCTACACTAAGAACTGACTTGGGCAATCTCTTTCAGCTCTTCTAAACGAGTTCTCATCTGTTTACAGTCATTTTCTCTGAATTATCCATGTTTTCATACAGTTTCTTATATTCTGCCTTCTGGTACAAGTATAATCTTTGCCCACTTTATCAAACAACTTCCTACACACTGTTATGAACTGAGGCAGCTCGGGAACATTGTCTCTCAACTGTGTTACAGAGTGTAGTACTACATTTCAGTGAAGTGTAAGGCCTTCCAAAGCTGCCGAACGTGTTTCTTTCACTATTTCAATGGTATTCTGCCTTGTATAACGCACATTTTCCACTCTAGTCTCTTTTAAGTAAACAATACAGGATTCATACAGTGTTTCATGTGATCTTAACTCGAATTAAGGATTTCCCGGATCTTAGCTACCTTTTCTACACTAAGAACTGACTTGGAGAATCTCTTTCAGCTGTTCTACACCAGTTCTCATCTGTTTACAGTCATTTTCTCTGAATTATCCATGTTTTCATGTAGTTTCCTATATTTTTCCTTCTGGTCCAAGTATAAGCTTTGCCCACTTTGTCAAACAACTTCCTACACACTGCTATGAACAGAGGCAGCTCGGGAACATTGTCTCTCAACTCTGTTACAGAGTGTAGTACTACATTTCAGTGAAGTGTAAGGCTTTCCAAAGCTGCCGAATGTGTTTCTTTCTCTATTTCAATAGTATTCTTACTTGTATAACACACATTTACCACTCTAGTCTCTTTTAAGTAAAGAATACAGGATTCATACAGTGTTTCATGTGATGTTAACTCGAATTAAGGATTACCCAGATCTTAACTACCTTTTCTAAACTATGAACTGACTTGGAGAATCTCTTTGAGCAGTTCTAAACCAGTTCTCATCTGTTTACAGTCATTTTCTATGAATTATCCATGTTTTCATGTAGTTTCCTATATTCTTCCTTCTGGTCCAAGTATAAGCTTTGCCCACTTTATCAAACAACTTCCTACACACTGTTATAAACAGAGGCAGCTCGGGAACATTGTCTCTCAACTGTGTTACAGAGTGTAGTACTACATTTCAGTGAAGAGTAAGGCTTTCCAAAGCTGCCGAATGTGTTTCTTTCTCCATTTCAATGGTATTCTGCCTTGTATAACACACATTTACCACTCTAGTCTCTTTTAAGTAAACAATACAGGATTCATACAGTGTTTCATGTGATCTTAACTGGAATTAAGGATTTCCCGGATCTTAACTACCTTTTCTACACTAAGAACTGACTTGGGCAATCTCTTTCAGCTCTTCTAAACGAATTCTCATCTGTTTACAGTCAGTTTCTCTGAATTATCCAAGTTTTCATACAGTGTCTTATATTCTGCCTTCTGGTACAAGTATAATCTTTGCCCACTTTATCAAACAACTTCCTACACACTGTTATGAACTGAGGCAGCTCGGGAACATTGTCTCTCAACTGTGTTACAGAGTGTAGTACTACATTTCAGTGAAGTGTAAGGCCTTCCAAAGCTGCCGAACGTGTTTCTTTCACTATTTCAATGGTATTCTGCCTTGTATAACGCACATTTTCCACTCTAGTCTCTTTTAAGTAAACAATACAGGATTCATACAGTGTTTCATGTGATCTTAACTCGAATTAAGGATTTCCCGGATCTTAGCTACCTTTTCTACACTAAGAACTGACTTGGAGAATCTCTTTCAGCTGTTCTACACCAGTTCTCATCTGTTTACAGTCATTTTCTCTGAATTATCCATGTTTTCATGTAGTTTCCTATATTTTTCCTTCTGGTCCAAGTATAAGCTTTGCCCACTTTGTCAAACAACTTCCTACACACTGCTATGAACAGAGGCAGCTCGGGAACATTGTCTCTCAACTCTGTTACAGAGTGTAGTACTACATTTCAGTGAAGTGTAAGGCTTTCCAAAGCTGCCGAATGTGTTTCTTTCTCTATTTCAATAGTATTCTTACTTGTATAACACACATTTACCACTCTAGTCTCTTTTAAGTAAAGAATACAGGATTCATACAGTGTTTCATGTGATGTTAACTCGAATTAAGGATTACCCAGATCTTAACTACCTTTTCTAAACTATGAACTGACTTGGAGAATCTCTTTGAGCAGTTCTAAACCAGTTCTCATCTGTTTACAGTCATTTTCTATGAATTATCCATGTTTTCATGTAGTTTCCTATATTCTTCCTTCTGGTCCAAGTATAAGCTTTGCCCACTTTATCAAACAACTTCCTACACACTGTTATAAACAGAGGCAGCTCGGGAACATTGTCTCTCAACTGTGTTACAGAGTGTAGTACTACATTTCAGTGAAGAGTAAGGCTTTCCAAAGCTGCCGAATGTGTTTCTTTCTCTATTTCAATGGTATTCTGCCTTGTATAACACACATTTACCACTCTAGTTTCTTTTAAGTAAAGAATACAGGATTCATACAGTGTTTCATGTGATCTTAACTCGAATTACGGATTACCCAGATCTTATCTACCTTTGCTACACTATAAACTGACTTGGAGAATCTCTTTGAGCTGTTCTAAACCAGTTCTCATCTGTTTACAGTCATTTTCTCTGAATTATCCATGTTTTCATGTAGTTACCTATATTCTTCCTTCTGGTCCAAGTATAAGCTTTGCCCACTTTATCACACAACTTCCTACACACTTTTATGAACAGAGGCAGCTCGGGAACATTGTCTCTCAACTGTGTTATAGAGTGTAGTACTACATTTCAGTGAAGTGTAAGGCCTTCCAAAGCTGCCGAACGTGTTTCTTTCACTATTTCAATGGTATTCTGCCTTGTATAACACACATTTTCCACTCTAGTCTCTTTTAAGTAAAGAATACAGGATTCATACAGTGTTTCAGGTGATCTTAACTCGAATTAAGGATTACGCAGATCTTAACTACCTTTTCTACACTATGAACTGACTTGGAGAATCTCTTTGAGCTGTTCTAAACCAGTTCTCATCTGTTTACAGTCATTTTCTCTGAATTATCCATGTTTTCATACAGTGTCTTATATTCTGCCTTCTGGTACAAGTATAATCTTTGCACACTTTATCAAACAACTTCCTACACACTGTTATGAACTGAGGCAGCTCGGGAACATTGTCTCTCAACTGTGTTATAGAGTGTAGTACTACATTTCAGTGAAGTGTAAGGACTTCCAAAGCTGCCGAACGTGTTTCTTTCACTATTTCAAGGGTATTCCGCCTTGTATAACACACATTTACCACTCTAGTCTCTTTTAAGTAAACAATACAGGATTCATACAGTGTTTCATGTGATCTTAACTCGAATTAAGGATTTCCCAGATCTTAGCTACCTTTTCCACACTAAGAACTGACTTGGAGAATCTCTTTGAGCTGTTCTAAACCAGTTCTCATCTGTTTACAGTCATTTTCTCTGAATTATCCATGTTTTCATGCTGTTTCCTATATTTTTCCTTCTGGTCCAAGTATAAGCTTTGCCCACTTTGTCAAACAACTTCCTACACACTGTTATGAACAGAGGCAGCTCGGGAACATTGTCTCTCAACTCTGTTACAGAGTGTAGTACTACATTTCAGTGAAGTGTAAGGACTTCCAAAGCTGCCGAACGTGTTTCTTTCACTATTTCAAGGGTATTCCGCCTTGTATAACACACATTTACCACTCTAGTCTCTTTTAAGTAAACAATACAGGATTCCTACAGTGTTTCATGTGATCTTAACTCGAATTAAGGATTTCCCGGATCTTAACTACCTTTTCTACACTAAGAACTGACTTGGGCAATCTCTTTCAGCTCTTCTAAACGCGTTCTCATCTGTTTACAGTCAGTTTTTCTGAATTATCCATGTTTTCATACAGTTTCTTATATTCTGCCTTCTGGTGCAAGTATAATCTTTGCCCACTTTATCAAACAACTTCCTACACACTGTTATAAGCTGAGGCAGCTCGGGAACATTGTCTCTCAACTGTGTTATAGAGTGTAGTACTACATTTCAGTGAAGTGTAAGGCCTTTCAAAGCTGCCGAACGTGTTTCTTTCACTATTTCAATGGTATTCTGCCTTGTATAACACACATTTTCCACTCTAGTCTCTTTTAAGTAAAGAATACAGGATTCATACAGTGTTTCATGTGATCTTAACTCGAATTAAGGATTACGCAGATCTTAACTACCTTTTCTACACTATGAACTGACTTGGAGAATCTCTTTGAGCTGTTCTAAACCAGTTCTCATCTGTTTACAGTCATTTTCTCTGAATTATCCATGTTTTCATACAGTGTCTTATATTCTGCCTTCTGGTACAAGTATAATCTTTGCCCACTTTATCAAACAACTTCCTACACACTGTTATGAACTGAGGCAGCTCGGGAACATTGTCTCTCAACTGTGTTATAGAGTGTAGTACTACATTTCAGTGAAGTGTAAGGACTTCCAAAGCTGCCGAACGTGTTTCTTTCACTATTTCAAGGGTATTCCGCCTTGTATAACACACATTTACCACTCTAGTCTCTTTTAAGTAAACAATACAGGATTCATACAGTGTTTCATGTGATCTTAACTCGAATTAAGGATTTCCCGGATCTTAACTACCTTTTCTACACTAAGAACTGACTTGGGCAATCTCTTTCAGCTCTTCTAAACGAGTTCTCATCTGTTTACAGTCAGTTTCTCTGAATTATCCATGTTTTCATACAGTTTCTTATATTCTGCCTTCTGGTGCAAGTATAATCTTTGCCCACTTTATCAAACAACTTCTTACACACTGTTATAAGCTGAGGCAGCTCGGGAACATTGTCTCTCAACTGTGTTATAGAGTGTAGTACTACATTTCAGTGAAGTGTAAGGCCTTCCAAAGCTGCCGAACGTGTTTCTTTCACTATTTCAATGGTATTCTGCCTTGTATAACACACATTTTCCACTCTAGTCTCTTTTAAGTAAACAATACAGGATTCATACAGTGTTTCATGTGATCTTAACTCGAATTAAGGATTTCCCGGATCTTAGCTACCTTTTCTACACTAAGAACTGACTTGGAGAATCTCTTTCAGCTGTTCTACACCAGTTCTAATCTGTTTACAGTCATTTTCTCTGAATTATCCATGTTTTCATGTAGTTTCCTATATTTTTCCTTCTGGTCCAAGTATAAGCTTTGCCCACTTTGTCAAACAACTTCCTACACACTGTTATGAACAGAGGCAGCTCGGGAACATTGTCTCTCAACTCTGTTACAGAGTGTAGTACTACATTTCAGTGAAGTGTAAGGCTTTCCAAAGCTGCCGAATGTGTTTCTTTCTCTATTTCAATAGTATTCTGCCTTGTATAACACACATTAACCACTCTAGTCTCTTTTAAGTAAAGAATACAGGATTCATACAGTGTTTCATGTGATCTTAACTCGAATTAAGGATTACCCAGATCTTAACTACCTTTTCTAAACTATGAACTGACTTGGAGAATCTCTTTGAGCTGTTCTAAACCAGTTCTCATCTGTTTACAGTCATTTTCTATGAATTATCCATGTTTTCATGTAGTTTCCTATATTCTTCCTTCTGGTCCAAGTATAAGCTTTGCCCACTTTATCAAACAACTTCCTACACACTGTTATAAACAGAGGCAGCTCGGGAACATTGTCTCTCAACTGTGTTACAGAGTGTAGTACTACATTTCAGTGAAGTGTAAGGCTTTCCAAAGCTGCCGAATGTGTTTCTTTCTCTATTTCAATGGTATTCTGCCTTGTATAACACACATTTACCACTCTAGTCTCTTTTAAGTAAACAATACAGGATTCATACAGTGTTTCATGTGATCTTAACTCGAATTAAGGATTTCCCGGATCTTAGCTACCTTTTCTACACTAAGAACTGACTTGGAGAATCTCTTTGAGCTGTTCTAAACCAGTTCTCATCTGTTTACAGTCATTATCTCTGAATTATCCATGTTTTCATGTAGTTTCCTATATTCTTCCTTCTGGTCCAAGTATAAGCTTTCCCCACTTTATCAAACAACTTCCTACACACTGTTATGAACAGAGGCAGCTCGGGAACATTGTCTCTCAACTGTGTTACAGAGTGTATTCCTACATTTCAGTGTAGTGTAAGGCTTTCCAAAGCTGCCGAATGTGTTTCTTTCTCCATTTCAATGGTATTCTGCCTTGTATAACACACATTTACTACTCTAGTCTCTTTTAAGTAAACAATACAGGATTCATACAGTGTTTCATGTGATCTTAACTCGAATTAAGGATTTCCCGGATCTTAACTACCTTTTCTCCACGAAGAACTGACTTGGGCAATCTCTTTCAGCTCTTCTAAACGAGTTCTCATCTGTTTACAGTCAGTTTCTCTTAATTATCCATGTTTTCATACAGTTTCTTATATTCTGCCTTCTGGTGCAAGTATAATCTTTGCCCACTTTATCAAACAACTTCCTACACACTGTTATAAGCTGAGGCAGCTCGGGAACATTGTCTCTCAACTGTGTTATAGAGTGTAGTACTACATTTCAGTGAAGTGTAAGGCCTTCCAAAGCTGCCGAACGTGTTTCTTTCACTATTTCAATGGTATTCTGCCTTGTATAACACACATTTTCCACTCTAGTCTCTTTTAAGTAAAGAATACAGGATTCATACAGTGTTTCAGGTGATCTTAACTCGAATTAAGGATTACGCAGATCTTAACTACCTTTTCTACACTATGAACTGACTTGGAGAATCTCTTTGAGCTGTTCTAAACCAGTTCTCATCTGTTTACAGTCATTTTCTCTGAATTATCCATGTTTTCATACAGTGTCTTATATTCTGCCTTCTGGTACAAGTATAATCTTTGCCCACTTTATCAAACAACTTCCTACACACTGTTATGAACTGAGGCAGCTCGGGAACATTGTCTCTCAACTGTGTTATAGAGTGTAGTACTACATTTCAGTGAAGTGTAAGGACTTCCAAAGCTGCCGAACGTGTTTCTTTCACTATTTCAAGGGTATTCCGCCTTGTATAACACACATTTACCACTCTAGTCTCTTTTAAGTAAACAATACAGGATTCCTACATTGTTTCATGTGATCTTAACTCGAATTAAGGATTTCCCGGATCTTAACTACCTTTTCTACACTAAGAACTGACTTGGGCAATCTCTTTCAGCTCTTCTAACCGCGTTCTCATCTGTTTACAGTCAGTTTTTCTGAATTATCCATGTTTTCATACAGTTTCTTATATTCTGCCTTCTGGTGCAAGTATAATCTTTGCCCACTTTATCAAACAACTTCCTACACACTGTTATAAGCTGAGGCAGCTCGGGAACATTGTCTCTCAACTGTGTTATAGAGTGTAGTACTACATTTCAGTGAAGTGTAAGGCCTTTCAAAGCTGCCGAACGTGTTTCTTTCACTATTTCAATGGTATTCTGCCTTGTATAACACACATTTTCCACTCTAGTCTCTTTTAAGTAAAGAATACAGGATTCATACAGTGTTTCATGTGATCTTAACTCGAATTAAGGATTACGCAGATCTTAACTACCTTTTCTACACTATGAACTGACTTGGAGAATCTCTTTGAGCTGTTCTAAACCAGTTCTCATCTGTTTACAGTCATTTTCTCTGAATTATCCATGTTTTCATACAGTGTCTTATATTCTGCCTTCTGGTACAAGTATAATCTTTGCCCACTTTATCAAACAACTTCCTACACACTGTTATGAACTGAGGCAGCTCGGGAACATTGTCTCTCAACTGTGTTATAGAGTGTAGTACTACATTTCAGTGAAGTGTAAGGACTTCCAAAGCTGCCGAACGTGTTTCTTTCACTATTTCAAGGGTATTCCGCCTTGTATAACACACATTTACCACTCTAGTCTCTTTTAAGTAAACAATACAGGATTCATACAGTGTTTCATGTGATCTTAACTCGAATTAAGGATTTCCCGGATCTTAACTAGCTTTTCTACACTAAGAACTGACTTGGGCAATCTCTTTCAGCTCTTCTAAACGAGTTCTCATCTGTTTACAGTCAGTTTCTCTGAATTATCCATGTTTTCATACAGTTTCTTATATTCTGCCTTCTGGTGCAAGTATAATCTTTGCCCACTTTATCAAACAACTTCCTACACACTGTTATAAGCTGAGGCAGCTCGGGAACATTGTCTCTCAACTGTGTTATAGAGTGTAGTACTACATTTCAGTGAAGTGTAAGGCCTTTCAAAGCTGCCGAACGTGTTTCTTTCACTATTTCAATGGTATTCTGCCTTGTATAACACACATTTTCCACTCTAGTCTCTTTTAAGTAAAGAATACAGGATTCATACAGTGTTTCATGTGATCTTAACTCGAATTAAGGATTACACAGATCTTAACTACCTTTTCTACACTATGAACTGACTTGGAGAATCTCTTTGAGCTGTTCTAAACCAGTTCTCATCTGTTTACAGTCATTTTCTCTGAATTATCCATGTTTTCATACAGTGTCTTATATTCTGCCTTCTGGTACAAGTATAATCTTTGCACACTTTATCAAACAACTTCCTACACACTGTTATGAACTGAGGCAGCTCGGGAACATTGTCTCTCAACTGTGTTATAGAGTGTAGTACTACATTTCAGTGAAGTGTAAGGACTTCCAAAGCTGCCGAACGTGTTTCTTTCACTATTTCAAGGGTATTCCGCCTTGTATAACACACATTTACCACTCTAGTCTCTTTTAAGTAAACAATACAGGATTCATACAGTGTTTCATGTGATCTTAACTCGAATTAAGGATTTCCCAGATCTTAGCTACCTTTTCCACACTAAGAACTGACTTGGAGAATCTCTTTGAGCTGTTCTAAACCAGTTCTCATCTGTTTACAGTCATTTTCTCTGAATTATCCATGTTTTCATGCTGTTTCCTATATTTTTCCTTCTGGTCCAAGTATAAGCTTTGCCCACTTTGTCAAACAACTTCCTACACACTGTTATGAACAGAGGCAGCTCGGGAACATTGTCTCTCAACTCTGTTACAGAGTGTAGTACTACATTTCAGTGAAGTGTAAGGCTTTCCAAAGCTGCCGAATGTGTTTCTTTCTCTATTTCAATAGTATTCTGCCTTGTATAACACACATTAACCACTCTAGTCTCTTTTAAGTAAAGAATACAGGATTCATACAGTGTTTCATGTGATCTTAACTCGAATTAAGGATTACCCAGATCTTAACTACCTTTTCTAAACTATGAACTGACTTGGAGAATCTCTTTGAGCTGTTCTAAACCAGTTCTCATCTGTTTACAGTCATTTTCTATGAATTATCCATGTTTTCATGTAGTTTCCTATATTCTTCCTTCTGGTCCAAGTATAAGCTTTGCCCACTTTATCAAACAACTTCCTACACACTGTTATAAACAGAGGCAGCTCGGGAACATTGTCTCTCAACTGTGTTACAGAGTGTAGTACTACATTTCAGTGAAGTGTAAGGCTTTCCAAAGCTGCCGAATGTGTTTCTTTCTCTATTTCAATGGTATTCTGCCTTGTATAACACACATTTACCACTCTAGTCTCTTTTAAGTAAACAATACAGGATTCATACAGTGTTTCATGTGATCTTAACTCGAATTAAGGATTTCCCGGATCTTAGCTACCTTTTCTACACTAAGAACTGACTTGGAGAATCTCTTTGAGCTGTTCTAAACCAGTTCTCATCTGTTTACAGTCATTATCTCTGAATTATCCATGTTTTCATGTAGTTTCCTATATTCTTCCTTCTGGTCCAAGTATAAGCTTTCCCCACTTTATCAAACAACTTCCTACACACTGTTATGAACAGAGGCAGCTCGGGAACATTGTCTCTCAACTGTGTTACAGAGTGTATTCCTACATTTCAGTGTAGTGTAAGGCTTTCCAAAGCTGCCGAATGTGTTTCTTTCTCCATTTCAATGGTATTCTGCCTTGTATAACACACATTTACTACTCTAGTCTCTTTTAAGTAAACAATACAGGATTCATACAGTGTTTCATGTGATCTTAACTCGAATTAAGGATTTCCCGGATCTTAACTACCTTTTCTCCACGAAGAACTGACTTGGGCAATCTCTTTCAGCTCTTCTAAACGAGTTCTCATCTGTTTACAGTCAGTTTCTCTTAATTATCCATGTTTTCATACAGTTTCTTATATTCTGCCTTCTGGTGCAAGTATAATCTTTGCCCACTTTATCAAACAACTTCCTACACACTGTTATAAGCTGAGGCAGCTCGGGAACATTGTCTCTCAACTGTGTTATAGAGTGTAGTACTACATTTCAGTGAAGTGTAAGGCCTTCCAAAGCTGCCGAACGTGTTTCTTTCACTATTTCAATGGTATTCTGCCTTGTATAACACACATTTTCCACTCTAGTCTCTTTTAAGTAAAGAATACAGGATTCATACAGTGTTTCAGGTGATCTTAACTCGAATTAAGGATTACACAGATCTTAACTACCTTTTCTACACTATGAACTGACTTGGAGAATCTCTTTGAGCTGTTCTAAACCAGTTCTCATCTGTTTACAGTCATTTTCTCTGAATTATCCATGTTTTCATACAGTGTCTTATATTCTGCCTTCTGGTACAAGTATAATCTTTGCACACTTTATCAAACAACTTCCTACACACTGTTATGAACTGAGGCAGCTCGGGAACATTGTCTCTCAACTGTGTTATAGAGTGTAGTACTACATTTCAGTGAAGTGTAAGGACTTCCAAAGCTGCCGAACGTGTTTCTTTCACTATTTCAAGGGTATTCCGCCTTGTATAACACACATTTACCACTCTAGTCTCTTTTAAGTAAACAATACAGGATTCATACAGTGTTTCATGTGATCTTAACTCGAATTAAGGATTTCCCAGATCTTAGCTACCTTTTCCACACTAATAACTGACTTGGAGAATCTCTTTGAGCTGTTCTAAACCAGTTCTCATCTGTTTACAGTCATTTTCTCTGAATTATCCATGTTTTCATGCTGTTTCCTATATTTTTCCTTCTGGTCCAAGTATAAGCTTTGCCCACTTTGTCAAACAACTTCCTACACACTGTTATGAACAGAGGCAGCTCGGGAACATTGTCTCTCAACTCTGTTACAGAGTGTAGTACTACATTTCAGTGAAGTGTAAGGCTTTCCAAAGCTGCCGAATGTGTTTCTTTCTCTATTTCAATAGTATTCTGCCTTGTATAACACACATTAACCACTCTAGTCTCTTTTAAGTAAAGAATAGAGGATTCATACAGTGTTTCATGTGATCTTAACTCGAATTAAGGATTACCCAGATCTTAACTACCTTTTCTAAACTATGAACTGACTTGGAGAATCTCTTTGAGCTGTTCTAAACCAGTTCTCATCTGTTTACAGTCATTTTCTATGAATTATCCATGTTTTCATGTAGTTTCCTATATTCTTCCTTCTGGTCCAAGTATAAGCTTTGCCCACTTTATCAAACAACTTCCTACACACTGTTATAAACAGAGGCAGCTCGGGAACATTGTCTCTCAACTGTGTTACAGAGTGTAGTACTACATTTCAGTGAAGTGTAAGGCTTTCCAAAGCTGCCGAATTTGTTTCTTTCTCTATTTCAATGGTATTCTGCCTTGTATAACACACATTTACCACTCTAGTCTCTTTTAAGTAAACAATACAGGATTCATACAGTGTTTCATGTGATCTTAACTAGAATTAAGGATTTCCCGGATCTTAGCTACCTTTTCTACACTAAGAACTGACTTGGAGAATCTCTTTGAGCTGTTCTAAACCAGTTCTCATCTGTTTACAGTCATTATCTCTGAATTATCCATGTTTTCATGTAGTTTCCTATATTCTTCCTTCTGGTCCAAGTATAAGCTTTCCCCACTTTATCAAACAACTTCCTACACACTGTTATGAACAGAGGCAGCTCGGGAACATTGTCTCTCAACTGTGTTACAGAGTGTATTCCTACATTTCAGTGTAGTGTAAGGCTTTCCAAAGCTGCCGAATGTGTTTCTTTCTCCATTTCAATGGTATTCTGCCTTGTATAACACACATTTACTACTCTAGTCTCTTTTAAGTAAACAATACAGGATTCATACAGTGTTTCATGTGATCTTAACTCGAATTAAGGATTTCCCGGATCTTAACTACCTTTTCTACACTAAGAACTGACTTGGGCAATCTCTTTCAGCTCTTCTAAACGAGTTCTCATCTGTTTACAGTCAGTTTCTCTTAATTATCCATGTTTTCATACAGTTTCTTATATTCTGCCTTCTGGTGCAAGTATAATCTTTGCCCACTTTATCAAACAACTTCCTACACACTGTTATAAGCTGAGGCAGCTCGGGAACATTGTCTCTCAACTGTGTTATAGAGTGTAGTACTACATTTCAGTGAAGTGTAAGGCCTTCCAAAGCTGCCGAACGTGTTTCTTTCACTATTTCAATGGTATTCTGCCTTGTATAACACACATTTTCCACTCTAGTCTCTTTTAAGTAAAGAATACAGGATTCATACAGTGTTTCAGGTGATCTTAACTCGAATTAAGGATTACGCAGATCTTAACTACCTTTTCTACACTATGAACTGACTTGGAGAATCTCTTTGAGCTGTTCTAAACCAGTTCTCATCTGTTTACAGTCATTTTCTCTGAATTATCCATGTTTTCATACAGTGTCTTATATTCTGCCTTCTGGTACAAGTATAATCTTTGCCCACTTTATCAAACAACTTCCTACACACTGTTATGAACTGAGGCAGCTCGGGAACATTGTCTCTCAACTGTGTTATAGAGTGTAGTACTACATTTCAGTGAAGTGTAAGGACTTCCAAAGCTGCCGAACGTGTTTCTTTCACTATTTCAAGGGTATTCCGCCTTGTATAACACACATTTACCACTCTAGTCTCTTTTAAGTAAACAATACAGGATTCCTACAGTGTTTCATGTGATCTTAACTCGAATTAAGGATTTCCCGGATCTTAACTACCTTTTCTACACTAAGAACTGACTTGGGCAATCTCTTTCAGCTCTTCTAAACGCGTTCTCATCTGTTTACAGTCAGTTTTTCTGAATTATCCATGTTTTCATACAGTTTCTTATATTCTGCCTTCTGGTGCAAGTATAATCTTTGCCCACTTTATCAAACAACTTCCTACACACTGTTATAAGCTGAGGCAGCTCGGGAACATTGTCTCTCAACTGTGTTATAGAGTGTAGTACTACATTTCAGTGAAGTGTAAGGCCTTTCAAAGCTGCCGAACGTGTTTCTTTCACTATTTCAATGGTATTCTGCCTTGTATAACACACATTTTCCACTCTAGTCTCTTTTAAGTAAAGAATACAGGATTCATACAGTGTTTCATGTGATCTTAACTCGAATTAAGGATTACGCAGATCTTAACTACCTTTTCTACACTATGAACTGACTTGGAGAATCTCTTTGAGCTGTTCTAAACCAGTTCTCATCTGTTTACAGTCATTTTCTCTGAATTATCCATGTTTTCATACAGTGTCTTATATTCTGCCTTCTGGTACAAGTATAATCTTTGCCCACTTTATCAAACAACTTCCTACACACTGTTATGAACTGAGGCAGCTCGGGAACATTGTCTCTCAACTGTGTTATAGAGTGTAGTACTACATTTCAGTGAAGTGTAAGGACTTCCAAAGCTGCCGAACGTGTTTCTTTCACTATTTCAAGGGTATTCCGCCTTGTATAACACACATTTACCACTCTAGTCTCTTTTAAGTAAACAATACAGGATTCATACAGTGTTTCATGTGATCTTAACTCGAATTAAGGATTTCCCGGATCTTAACTACCTTTTCTACACTAAGAACTGACTTGGGCAATCTCTTTCAGCTCTTCTAAACGAGTTCTCATCTGTTTACAGTCAGTTTCTCTGAATTATCCATGTTTTCATACAGTTTCTTATATTCTGCCTTCTGGTGCAAGTATAATCTTTGCCCACTTTATCAAACAACTTCCTACACACTGTTATAAGCTGAGGCAGCTCGGGAACATTGTCTCTCAACTGTGTTATAGAGTGTAGTACTACATTTCAGTGAAGTGTAAGGCCTTCCAAAGCTGCCGAACGTGTTTCTTTCACTATTTCAATGGTATTCTGCCTTGTATAACACACATTTTCCACTCTAGTCTCTTTTAAGTAAACAATACAGGATTCATACAGTGTTTCATGTGATCTTAACTCGAATTAAGGATTTCCCGGATCTTAGCTACCTTTTCTACACTAAGAACTGACTTGGAGAATCTCTTTCAGCTGTTCTACACCAGTTCTAATCTGTTTACAGTCATTTTCTCTGAATTATCCATGTTTTCATGTAGTTTCCTATATTTTTCCTTCTGGTCCAAGTATAAGCTTTGCCCACTTTGTCAAACAACTTCCTACACACTGTTATGAACAGAGGCAGCTCGGGAACATTGTCTCTCAACTCTGTTACAGAGTGTAGTACTACATTTCAGTGAAGTGTAAGGCTTTCCAAAGCTGCCGAATGTGTTTCTTTCTCTATTTCAATAGTATTCTGCCTTGTATAACACACATTAACCACTCTAGTCTCTTTTAAGTAAAGAATACAGGATTCATACAGTGTTTCATGTGATCTTAACTCGAATTAAGGATTACCCAGATCTTAACTACCTTTTCTAAACTATGAACTGACTTGGAGAATCTCTTTGAGTTGTTCTAAACCAGTTCTCATCTGTTTACAGTCATTTTCTATGAATTATCCATGTTTTCATGTAGTTTCCTATATTCTTCCTTCTGGTCCAAGTATAAGCTTTGCCCACTTTATCAAACAACTTCCTACACACTGTTATAAACAGAGGCAGCTCGGGAACATTGTCTCTCAACTGTGTTACAGAGTGTAGTACTACATTTCAGTGAAGTGTAAGGCTTTCCAAAGCTGCCGAATGTGTTTCTTTCTCTATTTCAATGGTATTCTGCCTTGTATAACACACATTTACCACTCTAGTCTCTTTTAAGTAAACAATACAGGATTCATACAGTGTTTCATGTGATCTTAACTCGAATTAAGGATTTCCCGGATCTTAGCTACCTTTTCTACACTAAGAACTGACTTGGAGAATCTCTTTGAGCTGTTCTAAACCAGTTCTCATCTGTTTACAGTCATTATCTCTGAATTATCCATGTTTTCATGTAGTTTCCTATATTCTTCCTTCTGGTCCAAGTATAAGCTTTCCCCACTTTATCAAACAACTTCCTACACACTGTTATGAACAGAGGCAGCTCGGGAACATTGTCTCTCAACTGTGTTACAGAGTGTATTCCTACATTTCAGTGTAGTGTAAGGCTTTCCAAAGCTGCCGAATGTGTTTCTTTCTCCATTTCAATGGTATTCTGCCTTGTATAACACACATTTACTACTCTAGTCTCTTTTAAGTAAACAATACAGGATTCATACAGTGTTTCATGTGATCTTAACTCGAATTAAGGATTTCCCGGATCTTAACTACCTTTTCTCCACGAAGAACTGACTTGGGCAATCTCTTTCAGCTCTTCTAAACGAGTTCTCATCTGTTTACAGTCAGTTTCTCTTAATTATCCATGTTTTCATACAGTTTCTTATATTCTGCCTTCTGGTGCAAGTATAATCTTTGCCCACTTTATCAAACAACTTCCTACACACTGTTATAAGCTGAGGCAGCTCGGGAACATTGTCTCTCAACTGTGTTATAGAGTGTAGTACTACATTTCAGTGAAGTGTAAGGCCTTCCAAAGCTGCCGAACGTGTTTCTTTCACTATTTCAATGGTATTCTGCCTTGTATAACACACATTTTCCACTCTAGTCTCTTTTAAGTAAAGAATACAGGATTCATACAGTGTTTCAGGTGATCTTAACTCGAATTAAGGATTACGCAGATCTTAACTACCTTTTCTACACTATGAACTGACTTGGAGAATCTCTTTGAGCTGTTCTAAACCAGTTCTCATCTGTTTACAGTCATTTTCTCTGAATTATCCATGTTTTCATACAGTGTCTTATATTCTGCCTTCTGGTACAAGTATAATCTTTGCCCACTTTATCAAACAACTTCCTACACATTGTTATGAACTGAGGCAGCTCGGGAACATTGTCTCTCAACTGTGTTATAGAGTGTAGTACTACATTTCAGTGAAGTGTAAGGACTTCCAAAGCTGCCGAACGTGTTTCTTTCACTATTTCAAGGGTATTCCGCCTTGTATAACACACATTTACCACTCTAGTCTCTTTTAAGTAAACAATACAGGATTCATACAGTGTTTCATGTGATCTTAACTCGAATTAAGGATTTCCCGGATCTTAACTAGCTTTTCTACACTAAGAACTGACTTGGGCAATCTCTTTCAGCTCTTCTAAACGAGTTCTCATCTGTTTACAGTCAGTTTCTCTGAATTATCCATGTTTTCATACAGTTTCTTATATTCTGCCTTCTGGTGCAAGTATAATCTTTGCCCACTTTATCAAACAACTTCCTACACACTGTTATAAGCTGAGGCAGCTCGGGAACATTGTCTCTGAACTGTGTTATAGAGTGTAGTACTACATTTCAGTGAAGTGTAAGGCCTTTCAAAGCTGCCGAACGTGTTTCTTTCACTATTTCAATGGTATTCTGCCTTGTATAACACACATTTTCCACTCTAGTCTCTTTTAAGTAAAGAATACAGGATTCATACAGTGTTTCATGTGATCTTAACTCGAATTAAGGATTACACAGATCTTAACTACCTTTTCTACACTATGAACTGACTTGGAGAATCTCTTTGAGCTGTTCTAAACCAGTTCTCATCTGTTTACAGTCATTTTCTCTGAATTATCCATGTTTTCATACAGTGTCTTATATTCTGCCTTCTGGTACAAGTATAATCTTTGCACACTTTATCAAACAACTTCCTACACACTGTTATGAACTGAGGCAGCTCGGGAACATTGTCTCTCAACTGTGTTATAGAGTGTAGTACTACATTTCAGTGAAGTGTAAGGACTTCCAAAGCTGCCGAACGTGTTTCTTTCACTATTTCAAGGGTATTCCGCCTTGTATAACACACATTTACCACTCTAGTCTCTTTTAACTAAACAATACAGGATTCATACAGTGTTTCATGTGATCTTAACTCGAATTAAGGATTTCCCAGATCTTAGCTACCTTTTCCACACTAAGAACTGACTTGGAGAATCTCTTTGAGCTGTTCTAAACCAGTTCTCATCTGTTTACAGTCATTTTCTCTGAATTATCCATGTTTTCATGCTGTTTCCTATATTTTTCCTTCTGGTCCAAGTATAAGCTTTGCCCACTTTGTCAAACAACTTCCTACACACTGTTATGAACAGAGGCAGCTCGGGAACATTGTCTCTCAACTCTGTTACAGAGTGTAGTACTACATTTCAGTGAAGTGTAAGGCTTTCCAAAGCTGCCGAATGTGTTTCTTTCTCTATTTCAATAGTATTCTGCCTTGTATAACACACATTAACCACTCTAGTCTCTTTTAAGTAAAGAATACAGGATTCATACAGTGTTTCATGTGATCTTAACTCGAATTAAGGATTACCCAGATCTTAACTACCTTTTCTAAACTATGAACTGACTTGGAGAATCTCTTTGAGCTGTTCTAAACCAGTTCTCATCTGTTTACAGTCATTTTCTATGAATTATCCATGTTTTCATGTAGTTTCCTATATTCTTCCTTCTGGTCCAAGTATAAGCTTTGCCCACTTTATCAAACAACTTCCTACACACTGTTATAAACAGAGGCAGCTCGGGAACATTGTCTCTCAACTGTGTTACAGAGTGTAGTACTACATTTCAGTGAAGTGTAAGGCTTTCCAAAGCTGCCGAATGTGTTTCTTTCTCTATTTCAATGGTATTCTGCCTTGTATAACACACATTTACCACTCTAGTCTCTTTTAAGTAAACAATACAGGATTCATACAGTGTTTCATGTGATCTTAACTAGAATTAAGGATTTCCCGGATCTTAGCTACCTTTTCTACACTAAGAACTGACTTGGAGAATCTCTTTGAGCTGTTCTAAACCAGTTCTCATCTGTTTACAGTCATTATCTCTGAATTATCCATGTTTTCATGTAGTTTCCTATATTCTTCCTTCTGGTCCAAGTATAAGCTTTCCCCACTTTATCAAACAACTTCCTACACACTGTTATGAACAGAGGCAGCTCGGGAACATTGTCTCTCAACTGTGTTACAGAGTGTATTCCTACATTTCAGTGTAGTGTAAGGCTTTCCAAAGCTGCCGAATGTGTTTCTTTCTCCATTTCAATGGTATTCTGCCTTGTATAACACACATTTACTACTCTAGTCTCTTTTAAGTAAACAATACAGGATTCATACAGTGTTTCATGTGATCTTAACTCGAATTAAGGATTTCCCGGATCTTAACTACCTTTTCTACACTAAGAACTGACTTGGGCAATCTCTTTCAGCTCTTCTAAACGAGTTCTCATCTGTTTACAGTCAGTTTCTCTTAATTATCCATGTTTTCATACAGTTTCTTATATTCTGCCTTCTGGTGCAAGTATAATCTTTGCCCACTTTATCAAACAACTTCCTACACACTGTTATAAGCTGAGGCAGCTCGGGAACATTGTCTCTCAACTGTGTTATAGAGTGTAGTACTACATTTCAGTGAAGTGTAAGGCCTTCCAAAGCTGCCGAACGTGTTTCTTTCACTATTTCAATGGTATTCTGCCTTGTATAACACACATTTTCCACTCTAGTCTCTTTTAAGTAAAGAATACAGGATTCATACAGTGTTTCAGGTGATCTTAACTCGAATTAAGGATTACGCAGATCTTAACTACCTTTTCTACACTATGAACTGACTTGGAGAATCTCTTTGAGCTGTTCTAAACCAGTTCTCATCTGTTTACAGTCATTTTCTCTGAATTATCCATGTTTTCATACAGTGTCTTATATTCTGCCTTCTGGTACAAGTATAATCTTTGCCCACTTTATCAAACAACTTCCTACACACTGTTATGAACTGAGGCAGCTCGGGAACATTGTCTCTCAACTGTGTTATAGAGTGTAGTACTACATTTCAGTGAAGAGTAAGGCTTTCCAAAGCTGCCGAATGTGTTTCTTTCTCTATTTCAATGGTATTCTGCCTTGTATAACACACATTTACCACTCTAGTTTCTTTTAAGTAAAGAATACAGGATTCATACAGTGTTTCATGTGATCTTAACTCGAATTACGGATTACCCAGATCTTAACTACCTTTTCTAAACTATGAACTGACTTGGAGAATCTCTTTGAGCTGTTCTAAACCAGTTCTCATCTGTTTACAGTCATTTTCTATGAATTATCCATGTTTTCATGTAGTTTCCTATATTCTTCCTTCTGGTCCAAGTATAAGCTTTGCCCACTTTATCAAACAACTTCCTACACACTGTTATAAACAGAGGCAGCTCGGGAACATTGTCTCTCAACTGTGTTACAGAGTGTAGTACTACATTTCAGTGAAGTGTAAGGCTTTCCAAAGCTGCCGAATGTGTTTCTTTCTCTATTTCAATGGTATTCTGCCTTGTATAACACACATTTACCACTCTAGTCTCTTTTAAGTAAACAATACAGGATTCATACAGTGTTTCATGTGATCTTAACTAGAATTAAGGATTTCCCGGATCTTAGCTACCTTTTCTACACTAAGAACTGACTTGGAGAATCTCTTTGAGCTGTTCTAAACCAGTTCTCATCTGTTTACAGTCATTATCTCTGAATTATCCATGTTTTCATGTAGTTTCCTATATTCTTCCTTCTGGTCCAAGTATAAGCTTTCCCCACTTTATCAAACAACTTCCTACACACTGTTATGAACAGAGGCAGCTCGGGAACATTGTCTCTCAACTGTGTTACAGAGTGTATTCCTACATTTCAGTGTAGTGTAAGGCTTTCCAAAGCTGCCGAATGTGTTTCTTTCTCCATTTCAATGGTATTCTGCCTTGTATAACACACATTTACTACTCTAGTCTCTTTTAAGTAAACAATACAGGATTCATACAGTGTTTCATGTGATCTTAACTCGAATTAAGGATTTCCCGGATCTTAACTACCTTTTCTACACTAAGAACTGACTTGGGCAATCTCTTTCAGCTCTTCTAAACGAGTTCTCATCTGTTTACAGTCAGTTTCTCTTAATTATCCATGTTTTCATACAGTTTCTTATATTCTGCCTTCTGGTGCAAGTATAATCTTTGCCCACTTTATCAAACAACTTCCTACACACTGTTATAAGCTGAGGCAGCTCGGGAACATTGTCTCTCAACTGTGTTATAGAGTGTAGTACTACATTTCAGTGAAGTGTAAGGCCTTCCAAAGCTGCCGAACGTGTTTCTTTCACTATTTCAATGGTATTCTGCCTTGTATAACACACATTTTCCACTCTAGTCTCTTTTAAGTAAAGAATACAGGATTCATACAGTGTTTCAGGTGATCTTAACTCGAATTAAGGATTACGCAGATCTTAACTACCTTTTCTACACTATGAACTGACTTGGAGAATCTCTTTGAGCTGTTCTAAACCAGTTCTCATCTGTTTACAGTCATTTTCTCTGAATTATCCATGTTTTCATACAGTGTCTTATATTCTGCCTTCTGGTACAAGTATAATCTTTGCCCACTTTATCAAACAACTTCCTACACACTGTTATGAACTGAGGCAGCTCGGGAACATTGTCTCTCAACTGTGTTATAGAGTGTAGTACTACATTTCAGTGAAGAGTAAGGCTTTCCAAAGCTGCCGAATGTGTTTCTTTCTCTATTTCAATGGTATTCTGCCTTGTATAACACACATTTACCACTCTAGTTTCTTTTAAGTAAAGAATACAGGATTCATACAGTGTTTCATGTGATCTTAACTCGAATTACGGATTACCCAGATCTTATCTACCTTTGCTACACTATAAACTGACTTGGAGAATCTCTTTGAGCTGTTCTAAACCAGTTCTCATCTGTTTACAGTCATTTTCTCTGAATTATCCATGTTTTCATGTAGTTACCTATATTCTTCCTTCTGGTCCAAGTATAAGCTTTGCCCACTTTATCACACAACTTCCTACACACTTTTATGAACAGAGGCAGCTCGGGAACATTGTCTCTCAACTGTGTTATAGAGTGTAGTACTACATTTCAGTGAAGTGTAAGGCCTTCCAAAGCTGCCGAACGTGTTTCTTTCACTATTTCAATGGTATTCTGCCTTGTATAACACACATTTTCCACTCTAGTCTCTTTTAAGTAAAGAATACAGGATTCATACAGTGTTTCAGGTGATCTTAACTCGAATTAAGGATTACGCAGATCTTAACTACCTTTTCTACACTATGAACTGACTTGGAGAATCTCTTTGAGCTGTTCTAAACCAGTTCTCATCTGTTTACAGTCATTTTCTCTGAATTATCCATGTTTTCATACAGTGTCTTATATTCTGCCTTCTGGTACAAGTATAATCTTTGCACACTTTATCAAACAACTTCCTACACACTGTTATGAACTGAGGCAGCTCGGGAACATTGTCTCTCAACTGTGTTATAGAGTGTAGTACTACATTTCAGTGAAGTGTAAGGACTTCCAAAGCTGCCGAACGTGTTTCTTTCACTATTTCAAGGGTATTCCGCCTTGTATAACACACATTTACCACTCTAGTCTCTTTTAAGTAAACAATACAGGATTCATATAGTGTTTCATGTGATCTTAACTCGAATTAAGGATTTCCCAGATCTTAGCTACCTTTTCCACACTAAGAACTGACTTGGAGAATCTCTTTGAGCTGTTCTAAACCAGTTCTCATCTGTTTACAGTCATTTTCTCTGAATTATCCATGTTTTCATGCTGTTTCCTATATTTTTCCTTCTGGTCCAAGTATAAGCTTTGCCCACTTTGTCAAACAACTTCCTACACACTGTTATGAACAGAGGCAGCTCGGGAACATTGTCTCTCAACTCTGTTACAGAGTGTAGTACTACATTTCAGTGAAGTGTAAGGACTTCCAAAGCTGCCGAACGTGTTTCTTTCACTATTTCAAGGGTATTCCGCCTTGTATAACACACATTTACCACTCTAGTCTCTTTTAAGTAAACAATACAGGATTCCTACAGTGTTTCATGTGATCTTAACTCGAATTAAGGATTTCCCGGATCTTAACTACCTTTTCTACACTAAGAACTGACTTGGGCAATCTCTTTCAGCTCTTCTAAACGCGTTCTCATCTGTTTACAGTCAGTTTTTCTGAATTATCCATGTTTTCATACAGTTTCTTATATTCTGCCTTCTGGTGCAAGTATAATCTTTGCCCACTTTATCAAACAACTTCCTACACACTGTTATAAGCTGAGGCAGCTCGGGAACATTGTCTCTCAACTGTGTTATAGAGTGTAGTACTACATTTCAGTGAAGTGTAAGGCCTTTCAAAGCTGCCGAACGTGTTTCTTTCACTATTTCAATGGTATTCTGCCTTGTATAACACACATTTTCCACTCTAGTCTCTTTTAAGTAAAGAATACAGGATTCATACAGTGTTTCATGTGATCTTAACTCGAATTAAGGATTACGCAGATCTTAACTACCTTTTCTACACTATGAACTGACTTGGAGAATCTCTTTGAGCTGTTCTAAACCAGTTCTCATCTGTTTACAGTCATTTTCTCTGAATTATCCATGTTTTCATACAGTGTCTTATATTCTGCCTTCTGGTACAAGTATAATCTTTGCCCACTTTATCAAACAACTTCCTACACACTGTTATGAACTGAGGCAGCTCGGGAACATTGTCTCTCAACTGTGTTATAGAGTGTAGTACTACATTTCAGTGAAGTGTAAGGACTTCCAAAGCTGCCGAACGTGTTTCTTTCACTATTTCAAGGGTATTCCGCCTTGTATAACACACATTTACCACTCTAGTCTCTTTTAAGTAAACAATACAGGATTCATACAGTGTTTCATGTGATCTTAACTCGAATTAAGGATTTCCCGGATCTTAACTACCTTTTCTACACTAAGAACTGACTTGGGCAATCTCTTTCAGCTCTTCTAAACGAGTTCTCATCTGTTTACAGTCAGTTTCTCTGAATTATCCATGTTTTCATACAGTTTCTTATATTCTGCCTTCTGGTGCAAGTATAATCTTTGCCCACTTTATCAAACAACTTCCTACACACTGTTATAAGCTGAGGCAGCTCGGGAACATTGTCTCTCAACTGTGTTATAGAGTGTAGTACTACATTTCAGTGAAGTGTAAGGCCTTCCAAAGCTGCCGAACGTGTTTCTTTCACTATTTCAATGGTATTCTGCCTTGTATAACACACATTTTCCACTCTAGTCTCTTTTAAGTAAACAATACAGGATTCATACAGTGTTTCATGTGATCTTAACTCGAATTAAGGATTTCCCGGATCTTAGCTACCTTTTCTACACTAAGAACTGACTTGGAGAATCTCTTTCAGCTGTTCTACACCAGTTCTAATCTGTTTACAGTCATTTTCTCTGAATTATCCATGTTTTCATGTAGTTTCCTATATTTTTCCTTCTGGTCCAAGTATAAGCTTTGCCCACTTTGTCAAACAACTTCCTACACACTGTTATGAACAGAGGCAGCTCGGGAACATTGTCTCTCAACTCTGTTACAGAGTGTAGTACTACATTTCAGTGAAGTGTAAGGCTTTCCAAAGCTGCCGAATGTGTTTCTTTCTCTATTTCAATAGTATTCTGCCTTGTATAACACACATTAACCACTCTAGTCTCTTTTAAGTAAAGAATACAGGATTCATACAGTGTTTCATGTGATCTTAACTCGAATTAAGGATTACCCAGATCTTAACTACCTTTTCTAAACTATGAACTGACTTGGAGAATCTCTTTGAGCTGTTCTAAACCAGTTCTCATCTGTTTACAGTCATTTTCTATGAATTATCCATGTTTTCATGTAGTTTCCTATATTCTTCCTTCTGGTCCAAGTATAAGCTTTGCCCACTTTATCAAACAACTTCCTACACACTGTTATAAACAGAGGCAGCTCGGGAACATTGTCTCTCAACTGTGTTACAGAGTGTAGTACTACATTTCAGTGAAGTGTAAGGCTTTCCAAAGCTGCCGAATGTGTTTCTTTCTCTATTTCAATGGTATTCTGCCTTGTATAACACACATTTACCACTCTAGTCTCTTTTAAGTAAACAATACAGGATTCATACAGTGTTTCATGTGATCTTAACTCGAATTAAGGATTTCCCGGATCTTAGCTACCTTTTCTACACTAAGAACTGACTTGGAGAATCTCTTTGAGCTGTTCTAAACCAGTTCTCATCTGTTTACAGTCATTATCTCTGAATTATCCATGTTTTCATGTAGTTTCCTATATTCTTCCTTCTGGTCCAAGTATAAGCTTTCCCCACTTTATCAAACAACTTCCTACACACTGTTATGAACAGAGGCAGCTCGGGAACATTGTCTCTCAACTGTGTTACAGAGTGTATTCCTACATTTCAGTGTAGTGTAAGGCTTTCCAAAGCTGCCGAATGTGTTTCTTTCTCCATTTCAATGGTATTCTGCCTTGTATAACACACATTTACTACTCTAGTCTCTTTTAAGTAAACAATACAGGATTCATACAGTGTTTCATGTGATCTTAACTCGAATTAAGGATTTCCCGGATCTTAACTACCTTTTCTCCACGAAGAACTGACTTGGGCAATCTCTTTCAGCTCTTCTAAACGAGTTCTCATCTGTTTACAGTCAGTTTCTCTTAATTATCCATGTTTTCATACAGTTTCTTATATTCTGCCTTCTGGTGCAAGTATAATCTTTGCCCACTTTATCAAACAACTTCCTACACACTGTTATAAGCTGAGGCAGCTCGGGAACATTGTCTCTCAACTGTGTTATAGAGTGTAGTACTACATTTCAGTGAAGTGTAAGGCCTTTCAAAGCTGCCGAACGTGTTTCTTTCACTATTTCAATGGTATTCTGCCTTGTATAACACACATTTTCCACTCTAGTCTCTTTTAAGTAAAGAATACAGGATTCATACAGTGTTTCATGTGATCTTAACTCGAATTAAGGATTACGCAGATCTTAACTACCTTTTCTACACTATGAACTGACTTGGAGAATCTCTTTGAGCTGTTCTAAACCAGTTCTCATCTGTTTACAGTCATTTTCTCTGAATTATCCATGTTTTCATACAGTGTCTTATATTCTGCCTTCTGGTACAAGTATAATCTTTGCCCACTTTATCAAACAACTTCCTACACACTGTTATGAACTGAGGCAGCTCGGGAACATTGTCTCTCAACTGTGTTATAGAGTGTAGTACTACATTTCAGTGAAGTGTAAGGACTTCCAAAGCTGCCGAACGTGTTTCTTTCACTATTTCAAGGGTATTCCGCCTTGTATAACACACATTTACCACTCTAGTCTCTTTTAAGTAAACAATACAGGATTCATACAGTGTTTCATGTGATCTTAACTCGAATTAAGGATTTCCCGGATCTTAACTAGCTTTTCTACACTAAGAACTGACTTGGGCAATCTCTTTCAGCTCTTCTAAACGAGTTCTCATCTGTTTACAGTCAGTTTCTCTGAATTATCCATGTTTTCATACAGTTTCTTATATTCTGCCTTCTGGTGCAAGTATAATCTTTGCCCACTTTATCAAACAACTTCCTACACACTGTTATAAGCTGAGGCAGCTCGGGAACATTGTCTCTCAACTGTGTTATAGAGTGTAGTACTACATTTCAGTGAAGTGTAAGGCCTTTCAAAGCTGCCGAACGTGTTTCTTTCACTATTTCAATGGTATTCTGCCTTGTATAACACACATTTTCCACTCTAGTCTCTTTTAAGTAAAGAATACAGGATTCATACAGTGTTTCATGTGATCTTAACTCGAATTAAGGATTACACAGATCTTAACTACCTTTTCTACACTATGAACTGACTTGGAGAATCTCTTTGAGCTGTTCTAAACCAGTTCTCATCTGTTTACAGTCATTTTCTCTGAATTATCCATGTTTTCATACAGTGTCTTATATTCTGCCTTCTGGTACAAGTATAATCTTTGCACACTTTATCAAACAACTTCCTACACACTGTTATGAACTGAGGCAGCTCGGGAACATTGTCTCTCAACTGTGTTATAGAGTGTAGTACTACATTTCAGTGAAGTGTAAGGACTTCCAAAGCTGCCGAACGTGTTTCTTTCACTATTTCAAGGGTATTCCGCCTTGTATAACACACATTTACCACTCTAGTCTCTTTTAAGTAAACAATACAGGATTCATACAGTGTTTCATGTGATCTTAACTCGAATTAAGGATTTCCCAGATCTTAGCTACCTTTTCCACACTAAGAACTGACTTGGAGAATCTCTTTGAGCTGTTCTAAACCAGTTCTCATCTGTTTACAGTCATTTTCTCTGAATTATCCATGTTTTCATGCTGTTTCCTATATTTTTCCTTCTGGTCCAAGTATAAGCTTTGCCCACTTTGTCAAACAACTTCCTACACACTGTTATGAACAGAGGCAGCTCGGGAACATTGTCTCTCAACTCTGTTACAGAGTGTAGTACTACATTTCAGTGAAGTGTAAGGCTTTCCAAAGCTGCCGAATGTGTTTCTTTCTCTATTTCAATAGTATTCTGCCTTGTATAACACACATTAACCACTCTAGTCTCTTTTAAGTAAAGAATACAGGATTCATACAGTGTTTCATGTGATCTTAACTCGAATTAAGGATTACCCAGATCTTAACTACCTTTTCTAAACTATGAACTGACTTGGAGAATCTCTTTGAGCTGTTCTAAACCAGTTCTCATCTGTTTACAGTCATTTTCTATGAATTATCCATGTTTTCATGTAGTTTCCTATATTCTTCCTTCTGGTCCAAGTATAAGCTTTGCCCACTTTATCAAACAACTTCCTACACACTGTTATAAACAGAGGCAGCTCGGGAACATTGTCTCTCAACTGTGTTACAGAGTGTAGTACTACATTTCAGTGAAGTGTAAGGCTTTCCAAAGCTGCCGAATGTGTTTCTTTCTCTATTTCAATGGTATTCTGCCTTGTATAACACACATTTACCACTCTAGTCTCTTTTAAGTAAACAATACAGGATTCATACAGTGTTTCATGTGATCTTAACTAGAATTAAGGATTTCCCGGATCTTAGCTACCTTTTCTACACTAAGAACTGACTTGGAGAATCTCTTTGAGCTGTTCTAAACCAGTTCTCATCTGTTTACAGTCATTATCTCTGAATTATCCATGTTTTCATGTAGTTTCCTATATTCTTCCTTCTGGTCCAAGTATAAGCTTTCCCCACTTTATCAAACAACTTCCTACACACTGTTATGAACAGAGGCAGCTCGGGAACATTGTCTCTCAACTGTGTTACAGAGTGTATTCCTACATTTCAGTGTAGTGTAAGGCTTTCCAAAGCTGCCGAATGTGTTTCTTTCTCCATTTCAATGGTATTCTGCCTTGTATAACACACATTTACTACTCTAGTCTCTTTTAAGTAAACAATACAGGATTCATACAGTGTTTCATGTGATCTTAACTCGAATTAAGGATTTCCCGGATCTTAACTACCTTTTCTACACTAAGAACTGACTTGGGCAATCTCTTTCAGCTCTTCTAAACGAGTTCTCATCTGTTTACAGTCAGTTTCTCTTAATTATCCATGTTTTCATACAGTTTCTTATATTCTGCCTTCTGGTGCAAGTATAATCTTTGCCCACTTTATCAAACAACTTCCTACACACTGTTATAAGCTGAGGCAGCTCGGGAACATTGTCTCTCAACTGTGTTATAGAGTGTAGTACTACATTTCAGTGAAGTGTAAGGCCTTCCAAAGCTGCCGAACGTGTTTCTTTCACTATTTCAATGGTATTCTGCCTTGTATAACACACATTTTCCACTCTAGTCTCTTTTAAGTAAAGAATACAGGATTCATACAGTGTTTCAGGTGATCTTAACTCGAATTAAGGATTACGCAGATCTTAACTACCTTTTCTACACTATGAACTGACTTGGAGAATCTCTTTGAGCTGTTCTAAACCAGTTCTCATCTGTTTACAGTCATTTTCTCTGAATTATCCATGTTTTCATACAGTGTCTTATATTCTGCCTTCTGGTACAAGTATAATCTTTGCCCACTTTATCAAACAACTTCCTACACACTGTTATGAACTGAGGCAGCTCGGGAACATTGTCTCTCAACTGTGTTATAGAGTGTAGTACTACATTTCAGTGAAGTGTAAGGACTTCCAAAGCTGCCGAACGTGTTTCTTTCACTATTTCAAGGGTATTCCGCCTTGTATAACACACATTTACCACTCTAGTCTCTTTTAAGTAAACAATACAGGATTCCTACAGTGTTTCATGTGATCTTAACTCGAATTAAGGATTTCCCGGATCTTAACTACCTTTTCTACACTAAGAACTGACTTGGGCAATCTCTTTCAGCTCTTCTAAACGCGTTCTCATCTGTTTACAGTCAGTTTTTCTGAATTATCCATGTTTTCATACAGTTTCTTATATTCTGCCTTCTGGTGCAAGTATAATCTTTGCCCACTTTATCAAACAACTTCCTACACACTGTTATAAGCTGAGGCAGCTCGGGAACATTGTCTCTCAACAGTGTTATAGAGTGTAGTACTACATTTCAGTGAAGTGTAAGGCCTTTCAAAGCTGCCGAACGTGTTTCTTTCACTATTTCAATGGTATTCTGCCTTGTATAACACACATTTTCCACTCTAGTCTCTTTTAAGTAAAGAATACAGGATTCATACAGTGTTTCATGTGATCTTAACTCGAATTAAGGATTACGCAGATCTTAACTACCTTTTCTACACTATGAACTGACTTGGAGAATCTCTTTGAGCTGTTCTAAACCAGTTCTCATCTGTTTACAGTCATTTTCTCTGAATTATCCATGTTTTCATACAGTGTCTTATATTCTGCCTTCTGGTACAAGTATAATCTTTGCCCACTTTATCAAACAACTTCCTACACACTGTTATGAACTGAGGCAGCTCGGGAACATTGTCTCTCAACTGTGTTATAGAGTGTAGTACTACATTTCAGTGAAGTGTAAGGACTTCCAAAGCTGCCGAACGTGTTTCTTTCACTATTTCAAGGGTATTCCGCCTTGTATAACACACATTTACCACTCTAGTCTCTTTTAAGTAAACAATACAGGATTCATACAGTGTTTCATGTGATCTTAACTCGAATTAAGGATTTCCCGGATCTTAACTACCTTTTCTACACTAAGAACTGACTTGGGCAATCTCTTTCAGCTCTTCTAAACGAGTTCTCATCTGTTTACAGTCAGTTTCTCTGAATTATCCATGTTTTCATACAGTTTCTTATATTCTGCCTTCTGGTGCAAGTATAATCTTTGCCCACTTTATCAAACAACTTCCTACACACTGTTATAAGCTGAGGCAGCTCGGGAACATTGTCTCTCAACTGTGTTATAGAGTGTAGTACTACATTTCAGTGAAGTGTAAGGCCTTCCAAAGCTGCCGAACGTGTTTCTTTCACTATTTCAATGGTATTCTGCCTTGTATAACACACATTTTCCACTCTAGTCTCTTTTAAGTAAACAATACAGGATTCATACAGTGTTTCATGTGATCTTAACTCGAATTAAGGATTTCCCGGATCTTAGCTACCTTTTCTACACTAAGAACTGACTTGGAGAATCTCTTTCAGCTGTTCTACACCAGTTCTAATCTGTTTACAGTCATTTTCTCTGAATTATCCATGTTTTCATGTAGTTTCCTATATTTTTCCTTCTGGTCCAAGTATAAGCTTTGCCCACTTTGTCAAACAACTTCCTACACACTGTTATGAACAGAGGCAGCTCGGGAACATTGTCTCTCAACTCTGTTACAGAGTGTAGTACTACATTTCAGTGAAGTGTAAGGCTTTCCAAAGCTGCCGAATGTGTTTCTTTCTCTATTTCAATAGTATTCTGCCTTGTATAACACACATTAACCACTCTAGTCTCTTTTAAGTAAAGAATACAGGATTCATACAGTGTTTCATGTGATCTTAACTCGAATTAAGGATTACCCAGATCTTAACTACCTTTTCTAAACTATGAACTGACTTGGAGAATCTCTTTGAGCTGTTCTAAACCAGTTCTCATCTGTTTACAGTCATTTTCTATGAATTATCCATGTTTTCATGTAGTTTCCTATATTCTTCCTTCTGGTCCAAGTATAAGCTTTGCCCACTTTATCAAACAACTTCCTACACACTGTTATAAACAGAGGCAGCTCGGGAACATTGTCTCTCAACTGTGTTACAGAGTGTAGTACTACATTTCAGTGAAGTGTAAGGCTTTCCAAAGCTGCCGAATGTGTTTCTTTCTCTATTTCAATGGTATTCTGCCTTGTATAACACACATTTACCACTCTAGTCTCTTTTAAGTAAACAATACAGGATTCATACAGTGTTTCATGTGATCTTAACTCGAATTAAGGATTTCCCGGATCTTAGCTACCTTTTCTACACTAAGAACTGACTTGGAGAATCTCTTTGAGCTGTTCTAAACCAGTTCTCATCTGTTTACAGTCATTATCTCTGAATTATCCATGTTTTCATGTAGTTTCCTATATTCTTCCTTCTGGTCCAAGTATAAGCTTTCCCCACTTTATCAAACAACTTCCTACACACTGTTATGAACAGAGGCAGCTCGGGAACATTGTCTCTCAACTGTGTTACAGAGTGTATTCCTACATTTCAGTGTAGTGTAAGGCTTTCCAAAGCTGCCGAATGTGTTTCTTTCTCCATTTCAATGGTATTCTGCCTTGTATAACACACATTTACTACTCTAGTCTCTTTTAAGTAAACAATACAGGATTCATACAGTGTTTCATGTGATCTTAACTCGAATTAAGGATTTCCCGGATCTTAACTACCTTTTCTCCACGAAGAACTGACTTGGGCAATCTCTTTCAGCTCTTCTAAACGAGTTCTCATCTGTTTACAGTCAGTTTCTCTTAATTATCCATGTTTTCATACAGTTTCTTATATTCTGCCTTCTGGTGCAAGTATAATCTTTGCCCACTTTATCAAACAACTTCCTACACACTGTTATAAGCTGAGGCAGCTCGGGAACATTGTCTCTCAACTGTGTTATAGAGTGTAGTACTACATTTCAGTGAAGTGTAAGGCCTTCCAAAGCTGCCGAACGTGTTTCTTTCACTATTTCAATGGTATTCTGCCTTGTATAACACACATTTTCCACTCTAGTCTCTTTTAAGTAAAGAATACAGGATTCATACAGTGTTTCAGGTGATCTTAACTCGAATTAAGGATTACGCAGATCTTAACTACCTTTTCTACACTATGAACTGACTTGGAGAATCTCTTTGAGCTGTTCTAAACCAGTTCTCATCTGTTTACAGTCATTTTCTCTGAATTATCCATGTTTTCATACAGTGTCTTATATTCTGCCTTCTGGTACAAGTATAATCTTTGCCCACTTTATCAAACAACTTCCTACACACTGTTATGAACTGAGGCAGCTCGGGAACATTGTCTCTCAACTGTGTTATAGAGTGTAGTACTACATTTCAGTGAAGTGTAAGGACTTCCAAAGCTGCCGAACGTGTTTCTTTCACTATTTCAAGGGTATTCCGCCTTGTATAACACACATTTACCACTCTAGTCTCTTTTAAGTAAACAATACAGGATTCCTACAGTGTTTCATGTGATCTTAACTCGAATTAAGGATTTCCCGGATCTTAACTACCTTTTCTACACTAAGAACTGACTTGGGCAATCTCTTTCAGCTCTTCTAAACGCGTTCTCATCTGTTTACAGTCAGTTTTTCTGAATTATCCATGTTTTCATACAGTTTCTTATATTCTGCCTTCTGGTGCAAGTATAATCTTTGCCCACTTTATCAAACAACTTCCTACACACTGTTATAAGCTGAGGCAGCTCGGGAACATTGTCTCTCAACTGTGTTATAGAGTGTAGTACTACATTTCAGTGAAGTGTAAGGCCTTTCAAAGCTGCCGAACGTGTTTCTTTCACTATTTCAATGGTATTCTGCATTGTATAACACACATTTTCCACTCTAGTCTCTTTTAAGTAAAGAATACAGGATTCATACAGTGTTTCATGTGATCTTAACTCGAATTAAGGATTACGCAGATCTTAACTACCTTTTCTACACTATGAACTGACTTGGAGAATCTCTTTGAGCTGTTCTAAACCAGTTCTCATCTGTTTACAGTCATTTTCTCTGAATTATCCATGTTTTCATACAGTGTCTTATATTCTGCCTTCTGGTACAAGTATAATCTTTGCCCACTTTATCAAACAACTTCCTACACACTGTTATGAACTGAGGCAGCTCGGGAACATTGTCTCTCAACTGTGTTATAGAGTGTAGTACTACATTTCAGTGAAGTGTAAGGACTTCCAAAGCTGCCGAACGTGTTTCTTTCACTATTTCAAGGGTATTCCGCCTTGTATAACACACATTTACCACTCTAGTCTCTTTTAAGTAAACAATACAGGATTCATACAGTGTTTCATGTGATCTTAACTCGAATTAAGGATTTCCCGGATCTTAACTAGCTTTTCTACACTAAGAACTGACTTGGGCAATCTCTTTCAGCTCTTCTAAACGAGTTCTCATCTGTTTACAGTCAGTTTCTCTGAATTATCCATGTTTTCATACAGTTTCTTATATTCTGCCTTCTGGTGCAAGTATAATCTTTGCCCACTTTATCAAACAACTTCCTACACACTGTTATAAGCTGAGGCAGCTCGGGAACATTGTCTCTCAACTGTGTTATAGAGTGTAGTACTACATTTCAGTGAAGTGTAAGGCCTTTCAAAGCTGCCGAACGTGTTTCTTTCACTATTTCAATGGTATTCTGCCTTGTATAACACACATTTTCCACTCTAGTCTCTTTTAAGTAAAGAATACAGGATTCATACAGTGTTTCATGTGATCTTAACTCGAATTAAGGATTACACAGATCTTAACTACCTTTTCTACACTATGAACTGACTTGGAGAATCTCTTTGAGCTGTTCTAAACCAGTTCTCATCTGTTTACAGTCATTTTCTCTGAATTATCCATGTTTTCATACAGTGTCTTATATTCTGCCTTCTGGTACAAGTATAATCTTTGCACACTTTATCAAACAACTTCCTACACACTGTTATGAACTGAGGCAGCTCGGGAACATTGTCTCTCAACTGTGTTATAGAGTGTAGTACTACATTTCAGTGAAGTGTAAGGACTTCCAAAGCTGCCGAACGTGTTTCTTTCACTATTTCAAGGGTATTCCGCCTTGTATAACACACATTTACCACTCTAGTCTCTTTTAAGTAAAGAATACAGGATTCATACAGTGTTTCATGTGATCTTAACTCGAATTAAGGATTTCCCAGATCTTAGCTACCTTTTCCACACTAAGAACTGACTTGGAGAATCTCTTTGAGCTGTTCTAAACCAGTTCTCATCTGTTTACAGTCATTTTCTCTGAATTATCCATGTTTTCATGCTGTTTCCTATATTCTTCCTTCTGGTCCAAGTATAAGCTTTCCCCACTTTATCAAACAACTTCCTACACACTGTTATGAACAGAGGCAGCTCGGGAACATTGTCTCTCAACTGTGTTACAGAGTGTAGTACTACATTTCAGTGAAGTGTAAGGCTTTCCAAAGCTGCCGAATGTGTTTCTTCCTCTATTTCAATGGTATTCTTCCTTTTATAACACACATTTACCACTCTAGTCTCTTTTAAGTAAACAATACAGGATTCATACAGTGTTTCATGTGATCTTAACTCGAATTAAGGATTTCCCGAATCTTAACTACCTTTTCTACACTAAGAACTGACTTGGGCAATCTCTTTCAGCTGTTCTAAACGAGTTCTCATCTGTTTACAGTCAGTTTCTCTGAATTATCCATGTTTTCATACAGTGTCTTATATTCTGCCTTCTGGTACAAGTATAATCTTTGCCCACTTCATCAAACAACTTCCTACACACTGTTATGAACTGAGGCAGCTCGGGAACATTGTCTCTCAACTGTGTTATAGAGTGTAGTACTACATTTCAGTGAAGTGTAAGGACTTCCAAAGCTGCCGAACGTGTTTCTTTCACTATTTCAAGGGTATTCTGCCTTGTATAACACACATTTACCACTCTAGTCTCTTTTAAGTAAACAATACAGGATTCATACAGTGTTTCATGTGATCTTAACTCGAATTAAGGATTTCCCAGATCTTAGCTACCTTTTCTACACTAAGAACTGACTTGGAGAATCTCTTTGAGCTGTTCTAAACCAGTTCTCATCTGTTTACAGTCATTTTCTCTGAATTATCCATGTTTTCATGTAGTTTCCTATATTCTTCCTTCTGGTCCAAGTATAAGCTTTGCCCACTTTATCACACAACTTCCTACACACTTTTATAAACAGAGGCAGCTCGGGAACATTGTCTCTCAACTGTGTTACAGAGTGTCGTACTACATTTCAGTGAAGTGTAAGGCTTTCCAAAGCTGCGGAATGTGTTTCTTTCTCTATTTCAATGGTATTCTGCCTTGTATAACACACATTTACCACTCTAGTCTCTTTTAAGTAAAGAATACAGGATTCATACAGTGTTTCATGTGATCTTAACTCGAATTAAGGATTACCCAGATCTTATCTACCTTTGCTACACTATGAACTGACTTGGAGTATCTCTTTGAGCTGTTCTAAACCAGTTCTCATCTGTTTACAGTCATTTTCTCTGAATTATCCATGTTTTCATGTTGTTTTCTATATTCTTCCTTCTGGTCCAAGTATAAGCTTTCCCCACTTTATCAAACAACTTCCTACACACTGTTATGAACAGAGGCAGCTCGGGAACATTGTCTCTCAACTGTGTTACAGAGTGTAGTACTACATTTCAGTGAAGTGTAAGGCTTTCCAAAGCTGCCGAATGTGTTTCTTTCTCTATTTCAATGGTATTCTGCCTTGTATAACACACATTTACCACTCTAGTCTCTTTTAAGTAAAGAATACAGGATTCATACAGTGTTTCATGTGATCTTAACTCGAATTAAGGATTTCCCGTATCTTAACTACCTTTTCTACACTAAGAACTGACTTGGGCAATCTCTTTCAGCTGTTCTAAACGAGTTTTCATCTGTTTACAGTCATTTTCTCTGAATTATCCATGTTTTCATACAGTTTCTTATATTTTGCCTTCTGGTACAAGTATAATCTTTGCCCACTTTATCAAACAACTTCCTACACACTGTTATGAACTGAGGCAGCTCGGGAACATTGTCTCTCAACTGTGTTATAGAGTGTAGTACTACATTTCAGTGAAGTGTAAGCCTTTCCAATACTGCCGAATGTGTTTCTTTCACTATTTCAATGGTATTCTGCCTTGTATAACACACATTTACCACTCTAGTCTCTTTTAAGTAAAGAATACAGGATTCATACAGTATTTCATGTGATCTTAACTCGAATTAAGGATTTCCCGGATCTTAGCTACCTTTTCTACACTAAGAACTGACTTGGAGAATGTCTTTGAGCTGTTCTAAACCAGTTCTCATCTGTTTACAGTCATTTTATCTGAATTATCCATGTTTTCATGTAGTTTCCTGTATTCTTCCTTCTGGTCCAAGTATAAGCTTTGCCCACTTTATCAAACAACTTCCTACACACTCTTATAAACAGAGGCAGCTCGGGAACATTGTCTCTCAACTGTGTTATAGAGTGTAGTACTACATTTCAGTGAAGTGTAAGGCCTTCCAAAGCTGCTGAACGTGTTTCTTTCACTATTTCAATGGTATTCTTCCTTGTATAACACACATTTACCACTCTAGTCTCTTTTAAGTAAACAATACAGGATTCATACAGTGTTTCATGTGATCTTAACTCGAATTAAGGATTTCCCGGATGTTAGCTACCTTTTCTACACTAAGAACTGACTTGGAGAATCTCTTTGAGCTGTTCTAAACCAGTTCTCATCATTTTACAGTCATTATCTCTGAATTATCCATGTTTTCATGTAGTTTCCTATATTCTTCCTTCTGGTCCAAGTATAAGCTTTCCCCACTTTATCAAACAACTTCCTACTCAGTGTTATGAACAGAGGCAGCTCGGGAACATTGTCTCTCAACTGTGTTACAGAGTGTATTCCTACATTTCAGTGAAGTGTAAGGCTTTCCAAAGCTGCCGAATGTGTTTCTTCCTCTATTTCAATGGTATTCTGCCTTGTATAACACACATTTACCACTCTAGTCTCTTTTAAGTAAACAATACAGGATTCATACAGTGTTTCATGTGATCTTAACTCGAATTAAGGATTTCCCGGATCTTAACTACCTTTTCTACACTAAGAACTGACTTGGGCAATCTCTTTCAGCTGTTCTAAACGAGTTCTCATCTGTTTACAGTCAGTTTCTCTGAATTATCCATGTTTTCATACAGTTTCTTATATTCTGCCTTCTGGTACAAGTATAATCTTTGCACACTTTATCAAACAACTTCCTACACAATGTTATGAACTGAGGCAGCTCGGGAACATTGTCTCTCAACTGTGTTACAGAGTGTAGTACTACATTTCAGTGAAGTGTAAGGCTTTCCAAAGCTGCCGAATGTGTTTCTTTCTCTATTTCAATGGTATTCTGCCTTGTATAACACACATTTACCACTCTAGTCTCTTTTAAGTAAACAATACAGGATTCATACAGTGTTTCATGTGATCTTAACTCGAATTAAGGATTTCCCGTATCTTAACTACCTTTTCTACACTAAGAACGGACTTGGGCAATCTCTTTCAGCTGTTCTAAACGAGTTTTCATCTGTTTACAGTCATTTTCTCTGAATTATCCATGTTTTCATACAGTTTCTTATATTTTGCCTTCTGGTACAAGTATAATCTTTGCCCACTTTATCAAACAACTTCCTACACACTGTTATGAACTGAGGCAGCTCGGGAACATTGTCTCTCAACTGTGTTATAGAGTGTAGTACTACATTTCAGTGAAGTGTAAGGACTTCCAAAGCTGCCGAACGTGTTTCTTTCACTATTTCAAGGGTATTCCGCCTTGTATAACACACATTTACCACTCTAGTCTCTTTTAAGTAAACAATACAGGATTCCTACAGTGTTTCATGTGATCTTAACTCGAATTAAGGATTTCCCGGATCTTAACTACCTTTTCTACACTAAGAACTGACTTGGGCAATCTCTTTCAGCTCTTCTAAACGCGTTCTCATCTGTTTACAGTCAGTTTTTCTGAATTATCCATGTTTTCATACAGTTTCTTATATTCTGCCTTCAGGTGCAAGTATAATCTTTGCCCACTTTATCAAACAACTTCCTACACACTGTTATAAGCTGAGGCAGCTCGGGAACATTGTCTCTCAACTGTGTTATAGAGTGTAGTACTACATTTCAGTGAAGTGTAAGGCCTTTCAAAGCTGCCGAACGTGTTTCTTTCACTATTTCAATGGTATTCTGCCTTGTATAACACACATTTTCCACTCTAGTCTCTTTTAAGTAAAGAATACAGGATTCATACAGTGTTTCATGTGATCTTAACTCGAATTAAGGATTACGCAGATCTTAACTACCTTTTCTACACTATGAACTGACTTGGAGAATCTCTTTGAGCTGTTCTAAACCAGTTCTCATCTGTTTACAGTCATTTTCTCTGAATTATCCATGTTTTCATACAGTGTCTTATATTCTGCCTTCTGGTACAAGTATAATCTTTGCCCACTTTATCAAACAACTTCCTACACACTGTTATGAACTGAGGCAGCTCGGGAACATTGTCTCTCAACTGTGTTATAGAGTGTAGTACTACATTTCAGTGAAGTGTAAGGACTTCCAAAGCTGCCGAACGTGTTTCTTTCACTATTTCAAGGGTATTCCGCCTTGTATAACACACATTTACCACTCTAGTCTCTTTTAAGTAAACAATACAGGATTCATACAGTGTTTCATGTGATCTTAACTCGAATTAAGGATTTCCCGGATCTTAACTAGCTTTTCTACACTAAGAACTGACTTGGGCAATCTCTTTCAGCTCTTCTAAACGAGTTCTCATCTGTTTACAGTCAGTTTCTCTGAATTATCCATGTTTTCATACAGTTTCTTATATTCTGCCTTCTGGTGCAAGTATAATCTTTGCCCACTTTATCAAACAACTTCCTACACACTGTTATAAGCTGAGGCAGCTCGGGAACATTGTCTCTCAACTGTGTTATAGAGTGTAGTACTACATTTCAGTGAAGTGTAAGGCCTTTCAAAGCTGCCGAACGTGTTTCTTTCACTATTTCAATGGTATTCTGCCTTGTATAACACACATTTTCCACTCTAGTCTCTTTTAAGTAAAGAATACAGGATTCATACAGTGTTTCATGTGATCTTAACTCGAATTAAGGATTACACAGATCTTAACTACCTTTTCTACACTATGAACTGACTTGGAGAATCTCTTTGAGCTGTTCTAAACCAGTTCTCATCTGTTTACAGTCATTTTCTCTGAATTATCCATGTTTTCATACAGTGTCTTATATTCTGCCTTCTGGTACAAGTATAATCTTTGCACACTTTATCAAACAACTTCCTACACACTGTTATGAACTGAGGCAGCTCGGGAACATTGTCTCTCAACTGTGTTATAGAGTGTAGTACTACATTTCAGTGAAGTGTAAGGACTTCCAAAGCTGCCGAACGTGTTTCTTTCACTATTTCAAGGGTATTCCGCCTTGTATAACACACATTTACCACTCTAGTCTCTTTTAAGTAAACAATACAGGATTCATACAGTGTTTCATGTGATCTTAACTCGAATTAAGGATTTCCCAGATCTTAGCTACCTTTTCCACACTAAGAACTGACTTGGAGAATCTCTTTGAGCTGTTCTAAACCAGTTCTCATCTGTTTACAGTCATTTTCTCTGAATTATCCATGTTTTCATGCTGTTTCCTATATTCTTCCTTCTGGTCCAAGTATAAGCTTTCCCCACTTTATCAAACAACTTCCTACACACTGTTATGAACAGAGGCAGCTCGGGAACATTGTCTCTCAACTGTGTTACAGAGTGTAGTACTACATTTCAGTGAAGTGTAAGGCTTTCCAAAGCTGCCGAATGTGTTTCTTCCTCTATTTCAATGGTATTCTTCCTTTTATAACACACATTTACCACTCTAGTCTCTTTTAAGTAAACAATACAGGATTCATACAGTGTTTCATGTGATCTTAACTCGAATTAAGGATTTCCCGAATCTTAACTACCTTTTCTACACTAAGAACTGACTTGGGCAATCTCTTTCAGCTGTTCTAAACGAGTTCTCATCTGTTTACAGTCAGTTTCTCTGAATTATCCATGTTTTCATACAGTGTCTTATATTCTGCCTTCTGGTACAAGTATAATCTTTGCCCACTTCATCAAACAACTTCCTACACACTGTTATGAACTGAGGCAGCTCGGGAACATTGTCTCTCAACTGTGTTATAGAGTGTAGTACTACATTTCAGTGAAGTGTAAGGACTTCCAAAGCTGCCGAACGTGTTTCTTTCACTATTTCAAGGGTATTCTGCCTTGTATAACACACATTTACCACTCTAGTCTCTTTTAAGTAAACAATACAGGATTCATACAGTGTTTCATGTGATCTTAACTCGAATTAAGGATTTCCCAGATCTTAGCTACCTTTTCTACACTAAGAACTGACTTGGAGAATCTCTTTGAGCTGTTCTAAACCAGTTCTCATCTGTTTACAGTCATTTTCTCTGAATTATCCATGTTTTCATGTAGTTTCCTATATTCTTCCTTCTGGTCCAAGTATAAGCTTTGCCCACTTTATCACACAACTTCCTACACACTTTTATAAACAGAGGCAGCTCGGGAACATTGTCTCTCAACTGTGTTACAGAGTGTCGTACTACATTTCAGTGAAGTGTAAGGCTTTCCAAAGCTGCGGAATGTGTTTCTTTCTCTATTTCAATGGTATTCTGCCTTGTATAACACACATTTACCACTCTAGTCTCTTTTAAGTAAAGAATACAGGATTCATACAGTGTTTCATGTGATCTTAACTCGAATTAAGGATTACCCAGATCTTATCTACCTTTGCTACACTATGAACTGACTTGGAGTATCTCTTTGAGCTGTTCTAAACCAGTTCTCATCTGTTTACAGTCATTTTCTCTGAATTATCCATGTTTTCATGTTGTTTTCTATATTCTTCCTTCTGGTCCAAGTATAAGCTTTCCCCACTTTATCAAACAACTTCCTACACACTGTTATGAACAGAGGCAGCTCGGGAACATTGTCTCTCAACTGTGTTACAGAGTGTAGTACTACATTTCAGTGAAGTGTAAGGCTTTCCAAAGCTGCCGAATGTGTTTCTTTCTCTATTTCAATGGTATTCTGCCTTGTATAACACACATTTACCACTCTAGTCTCTTTTAAGTAAAGAATACAGGATTCATACAGTGTTTCATGTGATCTTAACTCGAATTAAGGATTTCCCGTATCTTAACTACCTTTTCTACACTAAGAACTGACTTGGGCAATCTCTTTCAGCTGTTCTAAACGAGTTTTCATCTGTTTACAGTCATTTTCTCTGAATTATCCATGTTTTCATACAGTTTCTTATATTTTGCCTTCTGGTACAAGTATAATCTTTGCCCACTTTATCAAACAACTTCCTACACACTGTTATGAACTGAGGCAGCTCGGGAACATTGTCTCTCAACTGTGTTATAGAGTGTAGTACTACATTTCAGTGAAGTGTAAGCCTTTCCAATACTGCCGAATGTGTTTCTTTCACTATTTCAATGGTATTCTGCCTTGTATAACACACATTTACCACTCTAGTCTCTTTTAAGTAAAGAATACAGGATTCATACAGTATTTCATGTGATCTTAACTCGAATTAAGGATTTCCCGGATCTTAGCTACCTTTTCTACACTAAGAACTGACTTGGAGAATGTCTTTGAGCTGTTCTAAACCAGTTCTCATCTGTTTACAGTCATTTTCTCTGAATTATCCATGTTTTCATGTAGTTTCCTATATTCTTCCTTCTGGTCCAAGTATAAGCTTTCCCCACTTTATCAAACAACTTCCTACTCAGTGTTATGAACAGAGGCAGCTCGGGAACATTGTCTCTCAACTGTGTTACAGAGTGTATTCCTACATTTCAGTGAAGTGTAAGGCTTTCCAAAGCTGCCGAATGTGTTTCTTCCTCTATTTCAATGGTATTCTGCCTTGTATAACACACATTTACCACTCTAGTCTCTTTTAAGTAAACAATACAGGATTCATACAGTGTTTCATGTGATCTTAACTCGAATTAAGGATTTCCCGGATCTTAACTACCTTTTCTACACTAAGAACTGACTTGGGCAATCTCTTTCAGCTGTTCTAAACGAGTTCTCATCTGTTTACAGTCAGTTTCTCTGAATTATCCATGTTTTCATACAGTTTCTTATATTCTGCCTTCTGGTACAAGTATAATCTTTGCACACTTTATCAAACAACTTCCTACACAATGTTATGAACTGAGGCAGCTCGGGAACATTGTCTCTCAACTGTGTTACAGAGTGTAGTACTACATTTCAGTGAAGTGTAAGGCTTTCCAAAGCTGCCGAATGTGTTTCTTTCTCTATTTCAATGGTATTCTGCCTTGTATAACACACATTTACCACTCTAGTCTCTTTTAAGTAAACAATACAGGATTCATACAGTGTTTCATGTGATCTTAACTCGAATTAAGGATTTCCCGTATCTTAACTACCTTTTCTACACTAAGAACGGACTTGGGCAATCTCTTTCAGCTGTTCTAAACGAGTTTTCATCTGTTTACAGTCATTTTCTCTGAATTATCCATGTTTTCATACAGTTTCTTATATTTTGCCTTCTGGTACAAGTATAATCTTTGCCCACTTTATCAAACAACTTCCTACACACTGTTATGAACTGAGGCAGCTCGGGAACATTGTCTCTCAACTGTGTTATAGAGTGTAGTACTACATTTCAGTGAAGTGTAAGGCTTTCCAATACTGCCGAATGTGTTTCTTTCACTATTTCAATGGTATTCTCCCTTGTATAACACACATTTACCACTAAAGTCTCTTTTAAGTAAACAATACAGGATTCATACAGTGTTTCATGTGATCTTAACTCGAATTAAGGATTTCCCGGATCTTAGCTACCTTTTCTACATTAAGAACTGACTTGGAGAATCTCTTTGAGCTGTTCTAAACCAGTTCTCATCTGTTTACAGTCATTTTCTCTGAATTATCCATGTTTTCATGTTGTTTCCTATATTCTTCCTTCTGGTCCAAGTATAAGCTTTCCCCACTTTATCAAACAACTTCCTACACACTGTTATGAACAGAGGCAGCTCGGGAACATTGTCTCTCAACTGTGTTACAGAGTGTAGTACTACATTTCAGTGAAGTGTAAGGCTTTCCAAAGCTGCCGAATGTGTTTCTTCCTCTATTTCAATGGTATTCTTCCTTTTATAACACACATTTACCACTCTAGTCTCTTTTAAGTAAACAATACAGGATTCATACAGTGTTTCATGTGATCTTAACTCGAATTAAGGATTTCCCGAATCTTAACTACCTTTTCTACACTAAGAACTGACTTGGGCAATCTCTTTCAGCTGTTCTAAACGAGTTCTCATCTGTTTACAGTCAGTTTCTCTGAATTATCCATGTTTTCATACAGTGTCTTATATTCTGCCTTCTGGTACAAGTATAATCTTTGCCCACTTCATCAAACAACTTCCTACACACTGTTATGAACTGAGGCAGCTCGGGAACATTGTCTCTCAACTGTGTTATAGAGTGTAGTACTACATTTCAGTGAAGTGTAAGGACTTCCAAAGCTGCCGAACGTGTTTCTTTCACTATTTCAAGGGTATTCTGCCTTGTATAACACACATTTACCACTCTAGTCTCTTTTAAGTAAACAATACAGGATTCATACAGTGTTTCATGTGATCTTAACTCAAATTAAGGATTTCCCAGATCTTAGCTACCTTTTCTACACTAAGAACTGACTTGGAGAATCTCTTTGAGCTGTTCTAAACCAGTTCTCATCTGTTTACAGTCATTTTCTCTGAATTATCCATGTTTTCATGTAGTTTCCTATATTCTTCCTTCTGGTCCAAGTATAAGCTTTGCCCACTTTATCACACAACTTCCTACACACTTTTATAAACAGAGGCAGCTCGGGAACATTGTCTCTCAACTGTGTTACAGAGTGTCGTACTACATTTCAGTGAAGTGTAAGGCTTTCCAAAGCTGCGGAATGTGTTTCTTTCTCTATTTCAATGGTATTCTGCCTTGTATAACACACATTTACCACTCTAGTCTCTTTTAAGTAAAGAATACAGGATTCATACAGTGTTTCATGTGATCTTAACTCGAATTAAGGATTACCCAGATCTTATCTACCTTTGCTACACTATGAACTGACTTGGAGTATCTCTTTGAGCTGTTCTAAACCAGTTCTCATCTGTTTACAGTCATTTTCTCTGAATTATCCATGTTTTCATGTAGTTTCCTATATTCTTCCTTGTGGTCCAAGTATAAGCTTTCCCCACTTTATCAAACAACTTCCTACACACTGTTATGAACAGAGGCAGCTCGGGAACATTGTCTCTCAACTGTGTTACAGAGTGTAGTACTACATTTCAGTGAAGTGTAAGGCTTTCCAAAGCTGCCGAATGTGTTTCTTTCTCTATTTCAATGGTATTCTGCCTTGTATAACACACATTTACCACTCTAGTCTCTTTTAAGTAAACAATACAGGATTCATACAGTGTTTCATGTGATCTTAACTCGAATTAAGGATTTCCCGTATCTTAACTACCTTTTCTACACTAAGAACTGACTTGGGCAATCTCTTTCAGCTGTTCTAAACGAGTTTTCATCTGTTTACAGTCATTTTCTCTGAATTATCCATGTTTTCATACAGTTTCTTATATTTTGCCTTCTGGTACAAGTATAATCTTTGCCCACTTTATCAAACAACTTCCTACACACTGTTATGAACTGAGGCAGCTCGGGAACATTGTCTCTCAACTGTGTTATAGAGTGTAGTACTACATTTCAGTGAAGTGTAAGCCTTTCCAATACTGCCGAATGTGTTTCTTTCACTATTTCAATGGTATTCTGCCTTGTATAACACACATTTACCACTCTAGTCTCTTTTAAGTAAAGAATACAGGATTCATACAGTATTTCATGTGATCTTAACTCGAATTAAGGATTTCCCGGATCTTAGCTACCTTTTCTACACTAAGAACTGACTTGGAGAATGTCTTTGAGCTGTTCTAAACCAGTTCTCATCTGTTTACAGTCATTTTCTCTGAATTATCCATGTTTTCATGTAGTTTCCTGTATTCTTCCTTCTGGTCCAAGTATAAGCTTTGCCCACTTTATCAAACAACTTCCTACACACTGTTATAAACAGAGGCAGCTCGGGAACATTGTCTCTCAACTGTGTTATAGAGTGTAGTACTACATTTCAGTGAAGTGTAAGGCCTTCCAAAGCTGCTGAACGTGTTTCTTTCACTATTTCAATGGTATTCTTCCTTGTATAACACACATTTACCACTCTAGTCTCTTTTAAGTAAACAATACAGGATTCATACAGTGTTTCATGTGATCTTAACTCGAATTAAGGATTTCCCGGATGTTAGCTACCTTTTCTACACTAAGAACTGACTTGGAGAATCTCTTTGAGCTGTTCTAAACCAGTTCTCATCATTTTACAGTCATTATCTCTGAATTATCCATGTTTTCATGTAGTTTCCTATATTCTTCCTTCTGGTCCAAGTATAAGCTTTCCCCACTTTATCAAACAACTTCCTACTCAGTGTTATGAACAGAGGCAGCTCGGGAACATTGTCTCTCAACTGTGTTACAGAGTGTATTCCTACATTTCAGTGAAGTGTAAGGCTTTCCAAAGCTGCCGAATGTGTTTCTTCCTCTATTTCAATGGTATTCTGCCTTGTATAACACACATTTACCACTCTAGTCTCTTTTAAGTAAACAATACAGGATTCATACAGTGTTTCATGTGATCTTAACTCGAATTAAGGATTTCCCGGATCTTAACTACCTTTTCTACACTAAGAACTGACTTGGGCAATCTCTTTCAGCTGTTCTAAACGAGTTCTCATCTGTTTACAGTCAGTTTCTCTGAATTATCCATGTTTTCATACAGTTTCTTATATTCTGCCTTCTGGTACAAGTATAATCTTTGCACACTTTATCAAACAACTTCCTACACAATGTTATGAACTGAGGCAGCTCGGGAACATTGTCTCTCAACTGTGTTACAGAGTGTAGTACTACATTTCAGTGAAGTGTAAGGCTTTCCAAAGCTGCCGAATGTGTTTCTTTCTCTATTTCAATGGTATTCTGCCTTGTATAACACACATTTACCACTCTAGTCTCTTTTAAGTAAACAATACAGGATTCATACAGTGTTTCATGTGATCTTAACTCGAATTAAGGATTTCCCGTATCTTAACTACCTTTTCTACACTAAGAACGGACTTGGGCAATCTCTTTCAGCTGTTCTAAACGAGTTTTCATCTGTTTACAGTCATTTTCTCTGAATTATCCATGTTTTCATACAGTTTCTTATATTTTGCCTTCTGGTACAAGTATAATCTTTGCCCACTTTATCAAACAACTTCCTACACACTGTTATGAACTGAGGCAGCTCGGGAACATTGTCTCTCAACTGTGTTATAGAGTGTAGTACTACATTTCAGTGAAGTGTAAGGCTTTCCAATACTGCCGAATGTGTTTCTTTCACTATTTCAATGGTATTCTCCCTTGTATAACACACATTTACCACTAAAGTCTCTTTTAAGTAAACAATACAGGATTCATACAGTGTTTCATGTGATCTTAACTCGAATTAAGGATTTCCCGGATCTTAGCTACCTTTTCTACATTAAGAACTGACTTGGAGAATCTCTTTGAGCTGTTCTAAACCAGTTCTCATCTGTTTACAGTCATTTTCTCTGAATTATCCATGTTTTCATGTTGTTTCCTATATTCTTCCTTCTGGTCCAAGTATAAGCTTTCCCCACTTTATCAAACAACTTCCTACACACTGTTATGAACAGAGGCAGCTCGGGAACATTGTCTCTCAACTGTGTTACAGAGTGTAGTACTACATTTCAGTGAAGTGTAAGGCTTTCCAAAGCTGCCGAATGTGTTTCTTCCTCTATTTCAATGGTATTCTTCCTTTTATAACACACATTTACCACTCTAGTCTCTTTTAAGTAAACAATACAGGATTCATACAGTGTTTCATGTGATCTTAACTCGAATTAAGGATTTCCCGAATCTTAACTACCTTTTCTACACTAAGAACTGACTTGGGCAATCTCTTTCAGCTGTTCTAAACGAGTTCTCATCTGTTTACAGTCAGTTTCTCTGAATTATCCATGTTTTCATACAGTGTCTTATATTCTGCCTTCTGGTACAAGTATAATCTTTGCCCACTTCATCAAACAACTTCCTACACACTGTTATGAACTGAGGCAGCTCGGGAACATTGTCTCTCAACTGTGTTATAGAGTGTAGTACTACATTTCAGTGAAGTGTAAGGACTTCCAAAGCTGCCGAACGTGTTTCTTTCACTATTTCAAGGGTATTCTGCCTTGTATAACACACATTTACCACTCTAGTCTCTTTTAAGTAAACAATACAGGATTCATACAGTGTTTCATGTGATCTTAACTCAAATTAAGGATTTCCCAGATCTTAGCTACCTTTTCTACACTAAGAACTGACTTGGAGAATCTCTTTGAGCTGTTCTAAACCAGTTCTCATCTGTTTACAGTCATTTTCTCTGAATTATCCATGTTTTCATGTAGTTTCCTATATTCTTCCTTCTGGTCCAAGTATAAGCTTTGCCCACTTTATCACACAACTTCCTACACACTTTTATAAACAGAGGCAGCTCGGGAACATTGTCTCTCAACTGTGTTACAGAGTGTCGTACTACATTTCAGTGAAGTGTAAGGCTTTCCAAAGCTGCGGAATGTGTTTCTTTCTCTATTTCAATGGTATTCTGCCTTGTATAACACACATTTACCACTCTAGTCTCTTTTAAGTAAAGAATACAGGATTCATACAGTGTTTCATGTGATCTTAACTCGAATTAAGGATTACCCAGATCTTATCTACCTTTGCTACACTATGAACTGACTTGGAGTATCTCTTTGAGCTGTTCTAAACCAGTTCTCATCTGTTTACAGTCATTTTCTCTGAATTATCCATGTTTTCATGTAGTTTCCTATATTCTTCCTTGTGGTCCAAGTATAAGCTTTCCCCACTTTATCAAACAACTTCCTACACACTGTTATGAACAGAGGCAGCTCGGGAACATTGTCTCTCAACTGTGTTACAGAGTGTAGTACTACATTTCAGTGAAGTGTAAGGCTTTCCAAAGCTGCCGAATGTGTTTCTTTCTCTATTTCAATGGTATTCTGCCTTGTATAACACACATTTACCACTCTAGTCTCTTTTAAGTAAACAATACAGGATTCATACAGTGTTTCATGTGATCTTAACTCGAATTAAGGATTTCCCGTATCTTAACTACCTTTTCTACACTAAGAACTGACTTGGGCAATCTCTTTCAGCTGTTCTAAACGAGTTTTCATCTGTTTACAGTCATTTTCTCTGAATTATCCATGTTTTCATACAGTTTCTTATATTTTGCCTTCTGGTACAAGTATAATCTTTGCCCACTTTATCAAACAACTTCCTACACACTGTTATGAACTGAGGCAGCTCGGGAACATTGTCTCTCAACTGTGTTATAGAGTGTAGTACTACATTTCAGTGAAGTGTAAGGCTTTCCAATACTGCCGAATGTGTTTCTTTCACTATTTCAATGGTATTCTGCCTTGTATAACACACATTTACCACTCTAGTCTCTTTTAAGTAAAGAATACAGGATTCATACAGTATTTCATGTGATCTTAACTCGAATTAAGGATTTCCCGGATCTTAGCTACCTTTTCTACACTAAGAACTGACTTGGAGAATGTCTTTGAGCTGTTCTAAACCAGTTCTCATCTGTTTACAGTCATTTTCTCTGAATTATCCATGTTTTCATGTAGTTTCCTGTATTCTTCCTTCTGGTCCAAGTATAAGCTTTGCCCACTTTATCAAACAACTTCCTACACACTGTTATAAACAGAGGCAGCTCGGGAACATTGTCTCTCAACTGTGTTATAGAGTGTAGTACTACATTTCAGTGAAGTGTAAGGCCTTCCAAAGCTGCTGAACGTGTTTCTTTCACTATTTCAATGGTATTCTTCCTTGTATAACACACATTTACCACTCTAGTCTCTTTTAAGTAAACAATACAGGATTCATACAGTGTTTCATGTGATCTTAACTCGAATTAAGGATTTCCCGGATGTTAGCTACCTTTTCTACACTAAGAACTGACTTGGAGAATCTCTTTGAGCTGTTCTAAACCAGTTCTCATCATTTTACAGTCATTATCTCTGAATTATCCATGTTTTCATGTAGTTTCCTATATTCTTCCTTCTGGTCCAAGTATAAGCTTTCCCCACTTTATCAAACAACTTCCTACTCAGTGTTATGAACAGAGGCAGCTCGGGAACATTGTCTCTCAACTGTGTTACAGAGTGTATTCCTACATTTCAGTGAAGTGTAAGGCTTTCCAAAGCTGCCGAATGTGTTTCTTCCTCTATTTCAATGGTATTCTGCCTTGTATAACACACATTTACCACTCTAGTCTCTTTTAAGTAAACAATACAGGATTCATACAGTGTTTCATGTGATCTTAACTCGAATTAAGGATTTCCCGGATCTTAACTACCTTTTCTACACTAAGAACTGACTTGGGCAATCTCTTTCAGCTGTTCTAAACGAGTTCTCATCTGTTTACAGTCAGTTTCTCTGAATTATCCATGTTTTCATACAGTTTCTTATATTCTGCCTTCTGGTACAAGTATAATCTTTGCACACTTTATCAAACAACTTCCTACACAATGTTATGAACTGAGGCAGCTCGGGAACATTGTCTCTCAACTGTGTTACAGAGTGTAGTACTACATTTCAGTGAAGTGTAAGGCTTTCCAAAGCTGCCGAATGTGTTTCTTTCTCTATTTCAATGGTATTCTGCCTTGTATAACACACATTTACCACTCTAGTCTCTTTTAAGTAAACAATACAGGATTCATACAGTGTTTCATGTGATCTTAACTCGAATTAAGGATTTCCCGTATCTTAACTACCTTTTCTACACTAAGAACGGACTTGGGCAATCTCTTTCAGCTGTTCTAAACGAGTTTTCATCTGTTTACAGTCATTTTCTCTGAATTATCCATGTTTTCATACAGTTTCTTATATTTTGCCTTCTGGTACAAGTATAATCTTTGCCCACTTTATCAAACAACTTCCTACACACTGTTATGAACTGAGGCAGCTCGGGAACATTGTCTCTCAACTGTGTTATAGAGTGTAGTACTACATTTCAGTGAAGTGTAAGGCTTTCCAATACTGCCGAATGTGTTTCTTTCACTATTTCAATGGTATTCTCCCTTGTATAACACACATTTACCACTAAAGTCTCTTTTAAGTAAACAATACAGGATTCATACAGTGTTTCATGTGATCTTAACTCGAATTAAGGATTTCCCGGATCTTAGCTACCTTTTCTACATTAAGAACTGACTTGGAGAATCTCTTTGAGCTGTTCTAAACCAGTTCTCATCTGTTTACAGTCATTTTCTCTGAATTATCCATGTTTTCATGTTGTTTCCTATATTCTTCCTTCTGGTCCAAGTATAAGCTTTCCCCACTTTATCAAACAACTTCCTACACACTGTTATGAACAGAGGCAGCTCGGGAACATTGTCTCTCAACTGTGTTACAGAGTGTAGTACTACATTTCAGTGAAGTGTAAGGCTTTCCAAAGCTGCCGAATGTGTTTCTTCCTCTATTTCAATGGTATTCTTCCTTTTATAACACACATTTACCACTCTAGTCTCTTTTAAGTAAACAATACAGGATTCATACAGTGTTTCATGTGATCTTAACTCGAATTAAGGATTTCCCGAATCTTAACTACCTTTTCTACACTAAGAACTGACTTGGGCAATCTCTTTCAGCTGTTCTAAACGAGTTCTCATCTGTTTACAGTCAGTTTCTCTGAATTATCCATGTTTTCATACAGTGTCTTATATTCTGCCTTCTGGTACAAGTATAATCTTTGCCCACTTCATCAAACAACTTCCTACACACTGTTATGAACTGAGGCAGCTCGGGAACATTGTCTCTCAACTGTGTTATAGAGTGTAGTACTACATTTCAGTGAAGTGTAAGGACTTCCAAAGCTGCCGAACGTGTTTCTTTCACTATTTCAAGGGTATTCTGCCTTGTATAACACACATTTACCACTCTAGTCTCTTTTAAGTAAACAATACAGGATTCATACAGTGTTTCATGTGATCTTAACTCAAATTAAGGATTTCCCAGATCTTAGCTACCTTTTCTACACTAAGAACTGACTTGGAGAATCTCTTTGAGCTGTTCTAAACCAGTTCTCATCTGTTTACAGTCATTTTCTCTGAATTATCCATGTTTTCATGTAGTTTCCTATATTCTTCCTTCTGGTCCAAGTATAAGCTTTGCCCACTTTATCACACAACTTCCTACACACTTTTATAAACAGAGGCAGCTCGGGAACATTGTCTCTCAACTGTGTTACAGAGTGTCGTACTACATTTCAGTGAAGTGTAAGGCTTTCCAAAGCTGCGGAATGTGTTTCTTTCTCTATTTCAATGGTATTCTGCCTTGTATAACACACATTTACCACTCTAGTCTCTTTTAAGTAAAGAATACAGGATTCATACAGTGTTTCATGTGATCTTAACTCGAATTAAGGATTACCCAGATCTTATCTACCTTTGCTACACTATGAACTGACTTGGAGTATCTCTTTGAGCTGTTCTAAACCAGTTCTCATCTGTTTACAGTCATTTTCTCTGAATTATCCATGTTTTCATGTAGTTTCCTATATTCTTCCTTGTGGTCCAAGTATAAGCTTTCCCCACTTTATCAAACAACTTCCTACACACTGTTATGAACAGAGGCAGCTCGGGAACATTGTCTCTCAACTGTGTTACAGAGTGTAGTACTACATTTCAGTGAAGTGTAAGGCTTTCCAAAGCTGCCGAATGTGTTTCTTTCTCTATTTCAATGGTATTCTGCCTTGTATAACACACATTTACCACTCTAGTCTCTTTTAAGTAAACAATACAGGATTCATACAGTGTTTCATGTGATCTTAACTCGAATTAAGGATTTCCCGTATCTTAACTACCTTTTCTACACTAAGAACTGACTTGGGCAATCTCTTTCAGCTGTTCTAAACGAGTTTTCATCTGTTTACAGTCATTTTCTCTGAATTATCCATGTTTTCATACAGTTTCTTATATTTTGCCTTCTGGTACAAGTATAATCTTTGCCCACTTTATCAAACAACTTCCTACACACTGTTATGAACTGAGGCAGCTCGGGAACATTGTCTCTCAACTGTGTTATAGAGTGTAGTACTACATTTCAGTGAAGTGTAAGGCTTTCCAATACTGCCGAATGTGTTTCTTTCACTATTTCAATGGTATTCTGCCTTGTATAACACACATTTACCACTCTAGTCTCTTTTAAGTAAAGAATACAGGATTCATACAGTATTTCATGTGATCTTAACTCGAATTAAGGATTTCCCGGATCTTAGCTACCTTTTCTACACTAAGAACTGACTTGGAGAATGTCTTTGAGCTGTTCTAAACCAGTTCTCATCTGTTTACAGTCATTTTCTCTGAATTATCCATGTTTTCATGTAGTTTCCTGTATTCTTCCTTCTGGTCCAAGTATAAGCTTTGCCCACTTTATCAAACAACTTCCTACACACTGTTATAAACAGAGGCAGCTCGGGAACATTGTCTCTCAACTGTGTTATAGAGTGTAGTACTACATTTCAGTGAAGTGTAAGGCCTTCCAAAGCTGCTGAACGTGTTTCTTTCACTATTTCAATGGTATTCTTCCTTGTATAACACACATTTACCACTCTAGTCTCTTTTAAGTAAACAATACAGGATTCATACAGTGTTTCATGTGATCTTAACTCGAATTAAGGATTTCCCGGATGTTAGCTACCTTTTCTACACTAAGAACTGACTTGGAGAATCTCTTTGAGCTGTTCTAAACCAGTTCTCATCATTTTACAGTCATTATCTCTGAATTATCCATGTTTTCATGTAGTTTCCTATATTCTTCCTTCTGGTCCAAGTATAAGCTTTCCCCACTTTATCAAACAACTTCCTACTCAGTGTTATGAACAGAGGCAGCTCGGGAACATTGTCTCTCAACTGTGTTACAGAGTGTATTCCTACATTTCAGTGAAGTGTAAGGCTTTCCAAAGCTGCCGAATGTGTTTCTTCCTCTATTTCAATGGTATTCTGCCTTGTATAACACACATTTACCACTCTAGTCTCTTTTAAGTAAACAATACAGGATTCATACAGTGTTTCATGTGATCTTAACTCGAATTAAGGATTTCCCGGATCTTAACTACCTTTTCTACACTAAGAACTGACTTGGGCAATCTCTTTCAGCTGTTCTAAACGAGTTCTCATCTGTTTACAGTCAGTTTCTCTGAATTATCCATGTTTTCATACAGTTTCTTATATTCTGCCTTCTGGTACAAGTATAATCTTTGCACACTTTATCAAACAACTTCCTACACAATGTTATGAACTGAGGCAGCTCGGGAACATTGTCTCTCAAATGTGTTACAGAGTGTAGTACTACATTTCAGTGAAGTGTAAGGCTTTCCAAAGCTGCCGAATGTGTTTCTTTCTCTATTTCAATGGTATTCTGCCTTGTATAACACACATTTACCACTCTAGTCTCTTTTAAGTAAACAATACAGGATTCATACAGTGTTTCATGTGATCTTAACTCGAATTAAGGATTTCCCGTATCTTAACTACCTTTTCTACACTAAGAACTGACTTGGGCAATCTCTTTCAGCTGTTCTAAACGAGTTTTCATCTGTTTACAGTCATTTTCTCTGAATTATCCATGTTTTCATACAGTTTCTTATATTTTGCCTTCTGGTACAAGTATAATCTTTGCCCACTTTATCAAACAACTTCCTACACACTGTTATGAACTGAGGCAGCTCGGGAACATTGTCTCTCAACTGTGTTATAGAGTGTAGTACTACATTTCAGTGAAGTGTAAGGCTTTCCAATACTGCCGAATGTGTTTCTTTCACTATTTCAATGGTATTCTGCCTTGTATAACACACATTTACCACTAAAGTCTCTTTTAAGTAAACAATACAGGATTCATACAGTGTTTCATGTGATCTTAACTCGAATTAAGGATTTCCCGGATCTTAGCTACCTTTTCTACATTAAGAACTGACTTGGGCAATCTCTTTCAGCTGTTCTAAACGAGTTCTCATCTGTTTACAGTCATTTTCTCTGAATTATCCATGTTTTCATACAGTTTCTTATATTTTGCCTTCTGGTACAAGTATAATCTTTGCCCACTTTATCAAACAACTTCCTACACACTGTTATGAACTGAGGCAGCTCGGGAACATTGTCTCTCAACTGTGTTATAGAGTGTAGTACTACATTTCAGTGAAGTGTAAGGCTTTCCAATACTGCCGAATGTGTTTCTTTCACTATTTCAATGGTATTCTGCCTTCTATAACACACATTTACCACTCTAGTCTCTTTTAAGTAAAGAATACAGGATTCATACAGTGTTTCATGTGATCTTAACTCGAATTAAGGATTTCCCGGATCTTAGCTACCTTTTCTACACTAAGAACTGACTTGGAGAATGTCTTTGAGCTGTTCTAAACCAGTTCTCATCTGTTTACAGTCATTTTCTCTGAATTATCCATGTTTTCATGTAGTTTCCTGTATTCTTCCTTCTGGTCCAAGTATAAGCTTTGCCCACTTTATCAAACAACTTCCTACACACTGTTATAAACAGAGGCAGCTCGGGAACATTGTCTCTCAACTGTGTTACAGAGTGTAGTACTACATTTCAGTGAAGTGTAAGGCTTTCCAAAGCTGCCGAATGTGTTTCTTTCTCTATTTCAATGGTATTCTGCCTTGTATAACACACATTTACCACTAAAGTCTCTTTTAAGTAAACAATACAGGATTCATACAGTGTTTCATGTGATCTTAACTCGAATTAAGGATTTCCCGGATCTTAGCTACCTTTTCTACATTAAGAACTGACTTGGAGAATCTCTTTGAGCTGTTCTAAACCAGTTCTCATCTGTTTACAATCATTTTCTCTGAATTATCCATGTTTTCATACAGTTTCTTATATTCTGCCTTCTGGTACAAGTATAATCTTTGCCCACTTTATCAAACAACTTCCTACACACTGTTATGAACTGATGCAGCTCGGGAACATTGTCTCTCAACTGTGTTATAGAGTGTAGTACTACATTTCAGTGAAGTGTAAGGCCTTCCAAAGCTGCTGAACGTGTTTCTTTCACTATTTCAATGGTATTCTTCCTTGTATAACACACATTTACCACTCTAGTCTCTTTTAAGTAAACAATACAGGATTCATACAGTGTTTCATGTGATCTTAACTCGAATTAAGGATTTCCCGGATGTTAGCTACCTTTTCTACACTAAGAACTGACTTGGAGAATCTCTTTGAGCTGTTCTAAACCAGTTCTCATCATTTTACAGTCATTATCTCTGAATTATCCATGTTTTCATGTAGTTTCCTATATTCTTCCTTCTTGTCCAAGTATAAGCTTTCCCCACTTTATCAAACAACTTCCTACTCAGTGTTATGAACAGAGGCAGCTCGGGAACATTGTCTCTCAACTGTGTTACAGAGTGTATTCCTACATTTCAGTGAAGTGTAAGGCTTTCCAAAGCTGCCGAATGTGTTTCTTCCTCTATTTCAATGGTATTCTGCCTTGTATAACACACATTTACCACTCTAGTCTCTTTTAAGTAAACAATACAGGATTCATACAGTGTTTCATGTGATCTTAACTCGAATTAAGGATTTCCCGGATCTTAACTACCTTTTCTACACTAAGAACTGACTTGGGCAATCTCTTTCAGCTGTTCTAAACGAGTTCTCATCTGTTTACAGTCAGTTTCTCTGAATTATCCATGTTTTCATACAGTTTCTTATATTCTGCCTTCGGGTACAAGTATAATCTTTGCACACTTTATCAAACAACTTCCTACACAATGTTATGAACTGAGGCAGCTCGGGAACATTGTCTCTCAACTGTGTTATAGAGTGTAGTACTACATTTCAGTGAAGTGTAAGGCCTTCCAAAGCTGCCGAACGTGTTTCTTTCACTATTTCAATGGTATTCTGCCTTGTATAACACACATTTTCCACTCTAGTCTCTTTTAAGTAAACAATACAGGATTCATACATTGTTTCATGTGATCTTAACTCGAATTAAGGATTACGCAGATCTTAACTACCTTTTCTACACTAAGAACTGACTTGGGCAATCTCTTTCAGCTGTTCTAAACGAGTTTTCATCTGTTTACAGTCATTTTCTCTGAATTATCCATGTTTTCATACAGTTTCTTATATTTTGCCTTCTGGTACAAGTATAATCTTTGCCCACTTTATCAAACAACTTCCTACACACTGTTATGAACTGAGGCAGCTCGGGAACATTGTCTCTCAACTGTGTTATAGAGTGTAGTACTACATTTCAGTGAAGTGTAAGGCTTTCCAATACTGCCGAATGTGTTTCTTTCACTATTTCAATGGTATTCTGCCTTGTATAACACACATTTACCACTCTAGTCTCTTTTAAGTAAAGAATACAGGATTCATACAGTGTTTCATGTGATCTTAACTCGAATTAAGGATTACGCAGATCTTAACTACCTTTTCTACACTATGAACTGACTTGGAGAATCTCTTTGAGCTGTTCTAAACCAGTTCTCATCTGTTTACAGTCATTTTCTCTGAATTATCCATGTTTTCATACAGAGTCTTATATTCTGCCTTCTGGTACAAGTATAATCTTTGCCCACTTTATCAAACAACTTCCTACACACTGTTATGAACTGAGGCAGCTCGGGAACATTGTCTCTCAACTGTGTTATAGAGTGTAGTACTACATTTCAGAGAAGTGTAAGGACTTCCAAAGCTGCCGAACGTGTTTCTTTCACTATTTCAAGGGTATTCTGCCTTGTATAACACACATTTACCACTCTAGTCTCTTTTAAGTAAACAATACAGGATTCATACAGTGTTTCATGTGATCTTAACTGGAATTAAGGATTTCCCAGATCTTAGCTACCTTTTCTACACTATGAACTGACTTGGAGTATCTCTTTGAGCTGTTCTAAACCAGTTCTCATCTGTTTACAGTCATTTTCTCTGAATTATCCATGTTTTCATGTTGTTTCCTATATTCTTCCTTCTGGTCCAAGTATAAGCTTTCCCCACTTTATCAAACAACTTCCTACACACTGTTATGAACAGAGGCAGCTCGGGAACATTGTCTCTCAACTGTGTTACAGAGTGTAGTACTACATTTCAGTGAAGTGTAAGGCTTTCCAAAGCTGCCGAATGTGTTTCTTTCTCTATTTCAATGGTATTCTGCCTTGTATAACACACATTTACCACTAAAGTCTCTTTTAAGTAAACAATACAGGATTCATACAGTGTTTCATGTGATCTTAACTCGAATTAAGGATTTCCCGGATCTTAGCTACCTTTTCTACATTAAGAACTGACTTGGAGAATCTCTTTGAGCTGTTCTAAACCAGTTCTCATCTGTTTACAATCATTTTCTCTGAATTATCCATGTTTTCATACAGTTTCTTATATTCTGCCTTCTGGTACAAGTATAATCTTTGCCCACTTTATCAAACAACTTCCTACACACTGTTATGAACTGAGGCAGCTCGGGAACATTGTCTCTCAACTGTGTTATAGAGTGTAGTACTACATTTCAGTGAAGTGTAAGGCTTTCCAATACTGCCGAATATGTTTCTTTCACTATTTCAATGGTATTCTGCCTTGTATAACACACATTTACCACTCTAGTCTCTTTTAAGTAAAGAATACAGGATTCATACAGTGTTTCATGTGATCTTAACTCGAATTAAGGATTTCCCGGATCTTAGCTACCTTTTCTACACTAAGAACTGACTTGGAGAATGTCTTTGAGCTGTTCTAAACCAGTTCTCATCTGTTTACAGTCATTTTCTCTGAATTATCCATGTTTTCATGTAGTTTCCTGTATTCTTCCTTCTGGTCCAAGTATAAGCTTTGCCCACTTTATCAAACAACTTCCTACACACTGTTATAAACAGAGGCAGCTCGGGAACATTGTCTCTCAACTGTGTTACAGAGTGTAGTACTACATTTCAGTGAAGTGTAAGGCTTTCCAAAGCTGCCGAATGTGTTTCTTTCTCTATTTCAATGGTATTCTGCCTTGTATAACACACATTTACCACTAAAGTCTCTTTTAAGTAAACAATACAGGATTCATACAGTGTTTCATGTGATCTTAACTCGAATTAAGGATTTCCCGGATCTTAGCTACCTTTTCTACATTAAGAACTGACTTGGAGAATCTCTTTGAGCTGTTCTAAACCAGTTCTCATCTGTTTACAATCATTTTCTCTGAATTATCCATGTTTTCATACAGTTTCTTATATTCTGCCTTCTGGTACAAGTATAATCTTTGCCCACTTTATCAAACAACTTCCTACACACTGTTATGAACTGATGCAGCTCGGGAACATTGTCTCTCAACTGTGTTATAGAGTGTAGTACTACATTTCAGTGAAGTGTAAGGCCTTCCAAAGCTGCTGAACGTGTTTCTTTCACTATTTCAATGGTATTCTTCCTTGTATAACACACATTTACCACTCTAGTCTCTTTTAAGTAAACAATACAGGATTCATACAGTGTTTCATGTGATCTTAACTCGAATTAAGGATTTCCCGGATGTTAGCTACCTTTTCTACACTAAGAACTGACTTGGAGAATCTCTTTGAGCTGTTCTAAACCAGTTCTCATCATTTTACAGTCATTATCTCTGAATTATCCATGTTTTCATGTAGTTTCCTATATTCTTCCTTCTTGTCCAAGTATAAGCTTTCCCCACTTTATCAAACAACTTCCTACTCAGTGTTATGAACAGAGGCAGCTCGGGAACATTGTCTCTCAACTGTGTTACAGAGTGTATTCCTACATTTCAGTGAAGTGTAAGGCTTTCCAAAGCTGCCGAATGTGTTTCTTCCTCTATTTCAATGGTATTCTGCCTTGTATAACACACATTTACCACTCTAGTCTCTTTTAAGTAAACAATACAGGATTCATACAGTGTTTCATGTGATCTTAACTCGAATTAAGGATTTCCCGGATCTTAACTACCTTTTCTACACTAAGAACTGACTTGGGCAATCTCTTTCAGCTGTTCTAAACGAGTTCTCATCTGTTTACAGTCAGTTTCTCTGAATTATCCATGTTTTCATACAGTTTCTTATATTCTGCCTTCGGGTACAAGTATAATCTTTGCACACTTTATCAAACAACTTCCTACACAATGTTATGAACTGAGGCAGCTCGGGAACATTGTCTCTCAACTGTGTTATAGAGTGTAGTACTACATTTCAGTGAAGTGTAAGGCCTTCCAAAGCTGCCGAACGTGTTTCTTTCACTATTTCAATGGTATTCTGCCTTGTATAACACACATTTTCCACTCTAGTCTCTTTTAAGTAAACAATACAGGATTCATACATTGTTTCATGTGATCTTAACTCGAATTAAGGATTACGCAGATCTTAACTACCTTTTCTACACTATGAACTGACTTGGAGAATCTCTTTGAGCTGTTCTAAACCAGTTCTCATCTGTTTACAGTCATTTTCTCTGAATTATCCATGTTTTCATACAGTGTCTTATATTCTGCCTTCTGGTACAAGTATAATCTTTGCCCACTTTATCAAACAACTTCCTACACACTGTTATGAACTGAGGCAGCTCGGGAACATTGTCTCTCAACTGTGTTATAGAGTGTAGTACTACATTTCAGAGAAGTGTAAGGACTTCCAAAGCTGCCGAACGTGTTTCTTTCACTATTTCAAGGGTATTCTGCCTTGTATAACACACATTTACCACTCTAGCCTCTTTTAAGTAAACAATACAGGATTCATACAGTGTTTCATGTGATCTTAACTGGAATTAAGGATTTCCCAGATCTTAGCTACCTTTTCTACACTATGAACTGACTTGGAGTATCTCTTTGAGCTTTTCTAAACCAGTTCTCATCTGTTTACAGTCATTTTCTCTGAATTATCCATGTTTTCATGTAGTTTCCTATATTCTTCCTTCTGGTCCATGTATAAGCTTTCCCCACGTTATCAAACAACTTCCTACACACTGTTATGAACAGAGGCAGCTCCGGAACATTGTCTCTCAACTGTGTTACAGAGTGTATTCCTACATTTCAGTGTAGTGTAAGGCTTTCCAAAGCTGCCGAATGTGTTTCTTCCTCTTTTTCAATGGTATTCTGCCTTGTATAACACACATTTACCACTAAAGTCTCTTTTAAGTAAACAATACAGGATTCATACAGTGTTTCATGTGATCTTAACTCGAATTAAGGATTACCCAGATCTTATCTACCTTTGCTACACTATGAACTGACTTGGAGTATCTCTTTGAGCTGTTCTAAACCAGTTCTCATCTGTTTACAGTCATTTTCTCTGAATTATCCATGTTTTCATGTAGTTTCCTATATTCTTCCTTGTGGTCCAAGTATAAGCTTTCCCCACTTTATCAAACAACTTCCTACACACTGTTATGAACAGAGGCAGCTCGGGAACATTGTCTCTCAACTGTGTTACAGAGTGTAGTACTACATTTCAGTGAAGTGTAAGGCTTTCCAAAGCTGCCGAATGTGTTTCTTTCTCTATTTCAATGGTATTCTGCCTTGTATAACACACATTTACCACTCTAGTCTCTTTTAAGTAAACAATACAGGATTCATACAGTGTTTCATGTGATCTTAACTCGAATTAAGGATTTCCCGGATCTTAACTACCTTTTCTACACTAAGAACTGACTTGGGCAATCTCTTTCAGCTGTTCTAAACCAGTTCTCATCTGTTTACAATCATTTTCTCTGAATTATCCATGTTTTCATACAGTTTCTTATATTCTGCCTTCTGGTACAAGTATAATCTTTGCCCACTTTATCAAACAACTTCCTACACACTGTTATGAACTGATGCAGCTCGGGAACATTGTCTCTCAACTGTGTTATAGAGTGTAGTACTACATTTCAGTGAAGTGTAAGGCCTTCCAAAGCTGCTGAACGTGTTTCTTTCACTATTTCAATGGTATTCTTCCTTGTATAACACACATTTACCACTCTAGTCTCTTTTAAGTAAACAATACAGGATTCATACAGTGTTTCATGTGATCTTAACTCGAATTAAGGATTTCCCGGATGTTAGCTACCTTTTCTACACTAAGAACTGACTTGGAGAATCTCTTTGAGCTGTTCTAAACCAGTTCTCATCATTTTACAGTCATTATCTCTGAATTATCCATGTTTTCATGTAGTTTCCTATATTCTTCCTTCTGGTCCAAGTATAAGCTTTCCCCACTTTATCAAACAACTTCCTACTCAGTGTTATGAACAGAGGCAGCTCGGGAACATTGTCTCTCAACTGTGTTACAGAGTGTATTCCTACATTTCAGTGAAGTGTAAGGCTTTCCAAAGCTGCCGAATGTGTTTCTTCCTCTATTTCAACGGTATTCTGCCTTGTATAACACACATTTACCACTCTAGTCTCTTTTAAGTAAACAATACAGGATTCATACAGTGTTTCATGTGATCTTAACTCGAATTAAGGATTTCCCGGATCTTAACTACCTTTTCTACACTAAGAACTGACTTGGGCAATCTCTTTCAGCTGTTCTAAACGAGTTCTCATCTGTTTACAGTCATTTTCTCTGAATTATCCATGTTTTCATGTAGTTTCCTATATTCTTCCTTCTGGTCCAAGTATAAGCTTTGCCCAGTTTATGAAACCACTTCCTACACACTGTTATAAACAGAGGCAGCTCGGGAACATTGTCTCTCAACTGTGTTACAGACTGTAGTACTACATTTCAGTGAAGTGTAAGGCTTTCCAAAGCTGCCGAATGTGTTTCTTTCTCTATTTCAATGGTATTCTGCCTTGTATAACACACATTTACCACTCTAGTCTCTTTTAAGTAAAGAATACAGGATTCATACAGTGTTTCATGTGATCTTAACTCGAATTAAGGATTACCCAGATCTTATCTACCTTTGCTACACTATGAACTGACTTGGAGTATCTCTTTGAGCTGTTCTAAACCAGTTCTCATCTGTTTTCAGTCATTTTCTCTGAATTATCCATGTTTTCATGTTGTTTCCTATATTCTTCCTTCTGGTCCAAGTATAAGCTTTCCCCACTTTATCAAACAACTTCCTACACACTGTTATGAACAGAGGCAGCTCGGGAACATTGTCTCTCAACTGTGTTACAGAGTGTAGTACTACATTTCAGTGAAGTGTAAGGCTTTCCAAAGCTGCCGAATGTGTTTCTTTCTCTATTTCAATGGTATTCTGCCTTGTATAACACACATTTACCACTCTAGTCTCTTTTAAGTAAAGAATACAGGATTCATACAGTGTTTCATGTGATCTTAACTCGAATTAAGGATTACCCAGATCTTATCTACCTTTGCTACACTATGAACTGACTTGGAGTATCTCTTTGAGCTGTTCTAAACCAGTTCTCATCTGTTTACAGTCATTTTCTCTGAATTATCCATGTTTTCATGTAGTTTCCTATATTCTTCCTTCTGGTCCAAGTATAAGCTTTCCCCACTTTATCAAACAACTTCCTACACACTGTTATGAACAGAGGCAGCTCGGGAACATTGTCTCTCAACTGTGTTACAGAGTGTAGTACTACATTTCAGTGAAGTGTAAGGCTTTCCAAAGCTGCCGAATGTGTTTCTTTCTCTATTTCAATGGTATTCTGCCTTGTATAACACACATTTACCACTCTAGTCTCTTTTAAGTAAACAATACAGGATTCATACAGTGTTTCATGTGATCTTAACTCGAATTAAGGATTTCCCGTATCTTAACTACCTTTTCTACACTAAGAACTGACTTGGGCAATCTCTTCCAGCTGTTCTAAACGAGTTTTCATCTGTTTACAGTCATTTTCTCTGAATTATCCATGTTTTCATACAGTTTCTTATATTTTGCCTTCTGGTACAAGTATAATCTTTGCCCACTTTATCAAACAACTTCCTACACACTGTTATGAACTGAGGCAGCTCGGGAACATTGTCTCTCAAATGTGTTATAGAGTGTAGTACTACATTTCAGTGAAGTGTAAGGCTTTCCAAAGCTGCCGAATGTGTTTCTTTCACTATTTCAATGGTATTCTGCCTTGTATAACACACATTTACCACTCTAGTCTCTTTTAAGTAAAGAATACAGGATTCATACAGTGTTTCATGTGATCTTAACTCGAATTAAGGATTTCCCGGATCTTAGCTACCTTTTCTACACTAAGAACTGACTTGGAGAATGTCTTTGAGCTGTTCTAAACCAGTTTTCATCTGTTTACAGTCATTTTCTCTGAATTATCCATGTTTTCATGTAGTTTCCTATATTCTTCCTTCTGGTCCAAGTATAAGCTTTGCCCACTTTATGAAACAACTTCCTACACACTGTTATAAACAGAGGCAGCTCGGGAACATTGTCTCTCAACTGTGTTACAGACTGTAGTACTACATTTCAGTGAAGTGTAAGGCTTTCCAAAGCTGCCGAATGTGTTTCTTTCTCTATTTCAATGGTATTCTGCCTTGTATAACACACATTTACCACTCTAGTCTCTTTTAAGTAAAGAATACAGGATTCATACAGTGTTTCATGTGATCTTAACTCGAATTAAGGATTACCCAGATCTTATCTACCTTTGCTACACTATGAACTGACTTGGAGTATCTCTTTGAGCTGTTCTAAACCAGTTCTCATCTGTTTTCAGTCATTTTCTCTGAATTATCCATGTTTTCATGTTGTTTCCTATATTCTTCCTTCTGGTCCAAGTATAAGCTTTCCCCACTTTATCAAACAACTTCCTACACACTGTTATGAACAGAGGCAGCTCGGGAACATTGTCTCTCAACTGTGTTACAGAGTGTAGTACTACATTTCAGTGAAGTGTAAGGCTTTCCAAAGCTGCCGAATGTGTTTCTTTCTCTATTTCAATGGTATTCTGCCTTGTATAACACACATTTACCACTCTAGTCTCTTTTAAGTAAACAATACAGGATTCATACAGTGTTTCATGTGATCTTAACTCGAATTAAGGATTTCCCGTATCTTAACTACCTTTTCTACACTAAGAACTGACTTGGGCAATCTCTTTCAGCTGTTCTAAACGAGTTTTCATCTGTTTACAGTCATTTTCTCTGAATTATCCATGTTTTCATACAGTTTCTTATATTTTGCCTTCTGGTACAAGTATAATCTTTGCCCACTTTATCAAACAACTTCCTACACACTGTTATGAACTGAGGCAGCTCGGGAACATTGTCTCTCAAATGTGTTATAGAGTGTAGTACTACATTTCAGTGAAGTGTAAGGCTTTCCAAAGCTGCCGAATGTGTTTCTTTCACTATTTCAATGGTATTCTGCCTTGTATAACACACATTTACCACTCTAGTCTCTTTTAAGTAAAGAATACAGGATTCATACAGTGTTTCATGTGATCTTAACTCGAATTAAGGATTTCCCGGATCTTAGCTACCTTTTCTACACTAAGAACTGACTTGGAGAATGTCTTTGAGCTGTTCTAAACCAGTTTTCATCTGTTTACAGTCATTTTCTCTGAATTATCCATGTTTTCATGTAGTTTCCTATATTCTTCCTTCTGGTCCAAGTATAAGCTTTGCCCACTTTATGAAACAACTTCCTACACACTGTTATAAACAGAGGCAGCTCGGGAACATTGTCTCTCAACTGTGTTACAGACTGTAGTACTACATTTCAGTGAAGTGTAAGGCTTTCCAAAGCTGCCGAATGTGTTTCTTTCTCTATTTCAATGGTATTCTGCCTTGTATAACACACATTTACCACTCTAGTCTCTTTTAAGTAAAGAATACAGGATTCATACAGTGTTTCATGTGATCTTAACTCAAATTAAGGATTACCCAGATCTTATCTACCTTTGCTACACTATGAACTGACTTGGAGTATCTCTTTGAGCTGTTCTAAACCAGTTCTCATCTGTTTTCAGTCATTTTCTCTGAATTATCCATGTTTTCATGTTGTTTCCTATATTCTTCCTTCTGGTCCAAGTATAAGCTTTCCCCACTTTATCAAACAACTTCCTACACACTGTTATGAACAGAGGCAGCTCGGGAACATTGTCTCTCAACTGTGTTACAGAGTGTAGTACTACATTTCAGTGAAGTGTAAGGCTTTCCAAAGCTGCCGAATGTGTTTCTTTCTCTATTTCAATGGTATTCTGCCTTGTATAACACACATTTACCACTCTAGTCTCTTTTAAGTAAAGAATACAGGATTCATACAGTGTTTCATGTGATCTTAACTCGAATTAAGGATTACCCAGATCTTATCTACCTTTGCTACACTATGAACTGACTTGGAGTATCTCTTTGAGCTGTTCTAAACCAGTTCTCATCTGTTTACAGTCATTTTCTCTGAATTATCCATGTTTTCATGTAGTTTCCTATATTCTTCCTTCTGGTCCAAGTATAAGCTTTCCCCACTTTATCAAACAACTTCCTACACACTGTTATGAACAGAGGCAGCTCGGGAACATTGTCTCTCAACTGTGTTACAGAGTGTAGTACTACATTTCAGTGAAGTGTAAGGCTTTCCAAAGCTGCCGAATGTGTTTCTTTCTCTATTTCAATGGTATTCTGCCTTGTATAACACACATTTACCACTCTAGTCTCTTTTAAGTAAACAATACAGGATTCATACAGTGTTTCATGTGATCTTAACTCGAATTAAGGATTTCCCGTATCTTAACTACCTTTTCTACGCTAAGAACTGACTTGGGCAATCTCTTTCAGCTGTTCTAAACGAGTTTTCATCTGTTTACAGTCATTTTCTCTGAATTATCCATGTTTTCATACAGTTTCTTATATTTTGCCTTCTGGTACAAGTATAATCTTTGCCCACTTTATCAAACAACTTCCTACACACTGTTATGAACTGAGGCAGCTCGGGAACATTGTCTCTCAAATGTGTTATAGAGTGTAGTACTACATTTCAGTGAAGTGTAAGGCTTTCCAAAGCTGCCGAATGTGTTTCTTTCACTATTTCAATGGTATTCTGCCTTGTATAACACACATTTACCACTCTAGTCTCTTTTAAGTAAAGAATACAGGATTCATACAGTGTTTCATGTGATCTTAACTCGAATTAAGGATTTCCCGGATCTTAGCTACCTTTTCTACACTAAGAACTGACTTGGAGAATGTCTTTGAGCTGTTCTAAACCAGTTTTCATCTGTTTACAGTCATTTTCTCTGAATTATCCATGTTTTCATGTAGTTTCCTGTATTCTTCCTTCTGGTCCAAGTATAAGCTTTGCCCACTTTATCAAACAACTTCCTACACACTGTTATAAACAGAGGCAGCTCGGGAACATTGTCTCTCAACTGTGTTACAGAGTGTAGTACTACATTTCAGTGAAGTGTAAGGCTTTCCAAAGCTGCCGAATGTGTTTCTTTCTCTATTTCAATGGTATTCTTCCTTGTATAACACACATTTACCACTCTAGTCTCTTTTAAGTAAACAATACAGGATTCATACAGTGTTTCATGTGATCTTAACTCGAATTAAGGATTTCCCGGATGTTAGCTACCTTTTCTACACTAAGAACTGACTTGGAGAATCTCTTTGAGCTGTTCTAAACCAGTTCTCATCATTTTACAGTCATTATCTCTGAATTATCCATGTTTTCATGTAGTTTCCTATATTCTTCCTTCTGGTCCAAGTATAAGCTTTCCCCACTTTATCAAACAACTTCCTACTCAGTGTTATGAACAGAGGCAGCTCGGGAACATTGTCTCTCAACTGTGTTACAGAGTGTATTCCTACATTTCAGTGAAGTGTAAGGCTTTCCAAAGCTGCCGAATGTGTTTCTTCCTCTATTTCAAAGGTATTCTGCCTTGTATAACACACATTTACCACTCTAGTCTCTTTTAAGTAAACAATACAGGATTCATACAGTGTTTCATGTGATCTTAACTCGAATTAAGGATTTCCCGGATCTTAACTACCTTTTCTACAATAAGAACTGACTTGGGCAATCTCTTTCAGCTGTTCTAAACGAGTTCTCATCTGTTTACAGTCAGTTTCTCTGAATTATCCATGTTTTCATACAGTTTCTTATATTCTGCCTTCTGGTACAAGTATAATCTTTGCACACTTTATCAAACAACTTCCTACACAATGTTATGAACTGAGGCAGCTCGGGAACATTGTCTCTCAACTGTGTTATAGAGTGTAGTACTACATTTCAGTGAAGTGTAAGGCCTTCCAAAGCTGCCGAACGTGTTTCTTTCACTATTTCAATGGTATTCTGCCTTGTATAACACACATTTTCCACTCTAGTCTCTTTTAAGTAAACAATACAGGATTCATACAGTGTTTCATGTGATCTTAACTCGAATTAAGGATTACGCAGATCTTAACTACCTTTTCTACACTATGAACTGACTTGGAGAATCTCTTTGAGCTGTTCTAAACCAGTTCTCATCTGTTTACAGTCATTTTCTCTGAATTATCCATGTTTTCATACAGTGTCTTATATTCTGCCTTCTGGTACAAGTATAATCTTTGCCCACTTTATCAAACAACTTCCTACACACTGTTATGCACTGAGGCAGCTCGGGAACATTGTCTCTCAACTGTGTTATAGAGTGTAGTACTACATTTCAGTGAAGTGTAAGGACTTCCAAAGCTGCCGAACGTGTTTCTTTCACTATTTCAAGGGTATTCTGCCTTGTATAACACACATTTACCACTCTAGTCTCTTTTAAGTAAACAATACAGGATTCATACAGTGTTTCATGTGATCTTAACTCGAATTAAGGATTTCCCAGATCTTAGCTACCTTTTCTACACTAAGAACTGACTTGGAGAATCTCTTTGAGCTGTTCTAAACCAGTTCTCATCTGTTTACAGTCATTTTCTCTGAATTATCCATGTTTTCATGTAGTTTCCTATATTCTTCCTTCTGGTCCAAGTATAAGCTTTGCCCACTTTATCACACAACTTCCTACACACTTTTATAACCAGAGGCAGCTCGGGAACATTGTCTCTCAACTGTGTTACAGAGTGTAGTACTACATTTCAGTGAAGTGTAAGGCTTTCCAAAGCTGCCGAATGTGTTTCTTTCTCTATTTCAATGGTATTCTGCCTTGTATAACACATATTTACCACTCTAGTCTCTTTTAAGTAAAGAATACAGGATTCATACAGTGTTTCATGTGATCTTAACTCGAATTAAGGATTTCCCAGATCTTAGCTACCTTTTCTACACTAAGAACTGACTTGGAGAATCTCTTTGAGCTGTTCTAAACGAGTTCTCATCTGTTTACAGTCATTTTCTCTGAATTATCCATGTTTTCATGTAGTTTCCTATATTCTTCCTTCTGGTCCAAGTATAAGCTTTGCCCACTTTATGAAACAACTTCCTACACACTGTTATAAACAGAGGCAGGTCGGGAACATTGTCTCTCAACTGTGTTACAGACTGTAGTACTACATTTCAGTGAAGTGTAAGGCTTTCCAAAGCTGCCGAATGTGTTTCTTTCTCTATTTCAATGGTATTCTGCCTTGTATAACACACATTTACCACTCTAGTCTCTTTTAAGTAAAGAATACAGGATTCATACAGTGTTTCATGTGATCTTAACTCGAATTAAGGATTTCCCGTATCTTAACTACCTTTTCTACACTAAGAACTGACTTGGGCAATCTCTTTCAGCTGTTCTAAACGAGTTTTCATCTGTTTACAGTCATTTTCTCTGAATTATCCATGTTTTCATACAGTTTCTTATATTCTGCCTTCTGGTACAAGTATAATCTTTGCCCACTTTATCAAACAACTTCCTACACACTGTTATGAACTGAGGCAGCTCGGGAACATTGTCTCTCAACTGTGTTATAGAGTGTAGTACTACATTTCAGTGAAGTGTAAGGCCTTCCAAAGCTGCTGAACGTGTTTCTTTCACTATTTCAATGGTATTCTTCCTTGTATAACACACATTTACCACTCTAGTCTCTTTTAAGTAAACAATACAGGATTCATACAGTGTTTCATGTGATCTTAACTCGAATTAAGGATTTCCCGGATCTTAGCTACCTTTTCTACACTAAGAACTGACTTGGAGAATCTCTTTGAGCTGTTCTAAACCAGTTCTTATCTGTTTACAGTCATTATCTCTGAATTATCCATGTTTTCATGTAGTTTCCTATATTCTTCCTTCTGGTCCAAGTATAAGCTTTCCCCACTTTATCAAACAACTTCCTACTCACTGTTATGAACAGAGGCAGCTCGGGAACATTGTCTCTCAACTGTGTTACAGAGTGTATTCCTACATTTCAGTGAAGTGTAAGGCTTTCCAAAGCTGCCGAATGTGTTTCTTCCTGTATTTCAATGGTATTCTGCCTTGTATAACACACATTTACCACTCTAGTCTCTTTTAAGTAAACAATACAGGATTCATACAGTGTTTCATGTGATCTTAACTCGAATTAAGGATTTCCCGAATCTTAACTACCTTTTCTACACTAAGAACTGACTTGGGCAATCTCTTTCAGCTGTTCTAAACGAGTTCTCATCTGTTTACAGTCAGTTTCTCTGAATTATCCATGTTTTCATACAGTTTCTTATATTCTGCCTTCTGGTACAAGTATAATCTTTGCACACTTTATCAAACAACTTCCTACACAATGTTATGAACTGACGCAGCTCGGGAACATTGTCTCTCAACTGTGTTATAGAGTGTAGTACTACATTTCAGTGAAGTGTAAGGCCTTCCAAAGCTGCCGAACGTGTTTCTTTCACTATTTCAATGGTATTCTGCCTTGTATAACACACATTTTCCACTCTAGTCTCTTTTAAGTAAACAATACAGGATTCATACAGTGTTTCATGTGATCTTAACTCGAATTAAGGATTTCCCGGATCTTAGCTACCTTTTATACACTAAGAACTGACTTGGGCAATCTCTTTCAGCTCTTCTAAACGAGTTCTCATCTGTTTACAGTCATTTTCTCTGAATTATCCATGTTTTCATGTAGTTTCCTATATTCTTCCTTCTGGTCCAAGTATAAGCTTTGCCCACTTTGTCAAACAACTTCCTACACACTGTTATGAACAGAGGCAGCTCGGGAACATTGTCTCTCAACTGTGTTACAGGGTGTATTCCTACATTTCAGTGTAGTGTAAGGCTTTCCAAAGCTGCCGAATGTGTTTCTTTCTCTATTTCAATGGTATTCTGCCTTGTATAACACACATTTACCACTCTAGTCTCTTTTAAGTAAACAATACAGGATTCATACAGTGTTTCATGTGATCTTAACTCGAATTAAGGATTTCCCGGATCTTAGCTACCTTTTCTACACTAAGAACTGACTTGGAGAATCTCTTTGAGCTATTCTAAACCAGTTCTCATCTGTTTACAGTCATTATCTCTGAATTATCCATGTTTTCATGTAGTTTCCTATATTCTTCCTTCTGGTCCAAGTATAAGCTTTCCCCACTTTATCAAACAACTTCCTACTCACTGTTATGAACAGAGGCAGCTCGGGAACATTGTCTCTCAACTGTGTTACAGAGTGTATTCCTACATTTCAGTGAAGTGTAAGGCTTTCCAAAGCTGCCGAATGTGTTTCTTCCTGTATTTCAATGGTATTCTGCCTTGTATAACACACATTTACCACTCTAGTCTCTTTTAAGTAAACAATACAGGATTCATACAGTGTTTCATGTGATCTTAACTCGAATTAAGGATTTCCCGGATCTTAACTACCTTTTCTACACTAAGAACTGACTTGGGCAATCTCTTTCAGCTGTTCTAAACGAGTTCTCATCTGTTTACAGTCAGTTTCTCTGAATTATCCATGTTTTCATACAGTTTCTTATATTCTGCCTTCTGGTACAAGTATAATCTTTGCACACTTTATCAAACAACTTCCTACACAATGTTATGAACTGAGGCAGCTCGGGAACATTGTCTCTCAACTCTGTTACAGAGTGTAGTACTACATTTCAGTGAATTGTAAGGCTTTCCAAAGCTGCCGAATGTGTTTCTTTCTCTATTTCAATAGTATTCTGCCTTGTATAACACACATTTACCACTCTAGTCTCTTTTAAGTAAAGAATACAGGATTCGTACAGTGTTTCATGTGATCTTAACTCGAATTAAGGATTACCCAGATCTTAACTACCTTTTCTAAACTATGAACTGACTTGGAGAATCTCTTTGAGCTGTTCTAAACCAGTTCTCATCTGTTTACAGTCATTTTCTATGAATTATCCATGTTTTCATGTAGTTTCCTATATTCTTCCTTCTGGTCCAAGTATAAGCTTTGCCCACTTTATCAAACAACTTCCTACACACTGTTATAAACAGAGGCAGCTCGGGAACATTGTCTCTCAACTGTGTTATAGAGTGTAGTACTACATTTCAGTGAAGTGTAAGGCCTTCCAAAGCTGCTGAACGTGTTTCTTTCACTATTTCAATGGTATTCTTCCTTGTATAACACACATTTACCACTCTAGTCTCTTTTAAGTAAAGAATACAGGATTCATACAGTGTTTCATGTGATCTTAACTCGAATTAAGGATTTCCCGGATCTTAGCTACCTTTTCTACATTAAGAACTGACTTGGAGAATCTCTTTGAGCTGTTCTAAACCAGTTCTCATCTGTTTACAATCATTTTCTCTGAATTATCCATGTTTTCATACAGTTTCTTATATTCTGCCTTCTGGTACAAGTATAATCTTTGCCCACTTTATCAAACAACTTCCTACACACTGTTATGAACTGAGGCAGCTCGGGAACATTGTCTCTCAACTGTGTTATAGAGTGTAGTACTACATTTCAGTGAAGTGTAAGGCTTTCCAATACTGCCGAATATGTTTCTTTCACTATTTCAATGGTATTCTGCCTTGTATAACACACATTTACCACTCTAGTCTCTTTTAAGTAAAGAATACAGGATTCATACAGTGTTTCATGTGATCTTAACTCGAATTAAGGATTTCCCGGATCTTAGCTACCTTTTCTACACTAAGAACTGACTTGGAGAATGTCTTTGAGCTGTTCTAAACCAGTTCTCATCTGTTTACAGTCATTTTCTCTGAATTATCCATGTTTTCATGTAGTTTCCTGTATTCTTCCTTCTGGTCCAAGTATAAGCTTTGCCCACTTTATCAAACAACTTCCTACACACTGTTATAAACAGAGGCAGCTCGGGAACATTGTCTCTCAACTGTGTTACAGAGTGTAGTACTACATTTCAGTGAAGTGTAAGGCTTTCCAAAGCTGCCGAATGTGTTTCTTTCTCTATTTCAATGGTATTCTGCCTTGTATAACACACATTTACCACTAAAGTCTCTTTTAAGTAAACAATACAGGATTCATACAGTGTTTCATGTGATCTTAACTCGAATTAAGGATTTCCCGGATCTTAGCTACCTTTTCTACATTAAGAACTGACTTGGAGAATCTCTTTGAGCTGTTCTAAACCAGTTCTCATCTGTTTACAATCATTTTCTCTGAATTATCCATGTTTTCATACAGTTTCTTATATTCTGCCTTCTGGTACAAGTATAATCTTTGCCCACTTTATCAAACAACTTCCTACACACTGTTATGAACTGATGCAGCTCGGGAACATTGTCTCTCAACTGTGTTATAGAGTGTAGTACTACATTTCAGTGAAGTGTAAGGCCTTCCAAAGCTGCTGAACGTGTTTCTTTCACTATTTCAATGGTATTCTTCCTTGTATAACACACATTTACCACTCTAGTCTCTTTTAAGTAAACAATACAGGATTCATACAGTGTTTCATGTGATCTTAACTCGAATTAAGGATTTCCCGGATGTTAGCTACCTTTTCTACACTAAGAACTGACTTGGAGAATCTCTTTGAGCTGTTCTAAACCAGTTCTCATCATTTTACAGTCATTATCTCTGAATTATCCATGTTTTCATGTAGTTTCCTATATTCTTCCTTCTTGTCCAAGTATAAGCTTTCCCCACTTTATCAAACAACTTCCTACTCAGTGTTATGAACAGAGGCAGCTCGGGAACATTGTCTCTCAACTGTGTTACAGAGTGTATTCCTACATTTCAGTGAAGTGTAAGGCTTTCCAAAGCTGCCGAATGTGTTTCTTCCTCTATTTCAATGGTATTCTGCCTTGTATAACACACATTTACCACTCTAGTCTCTTTTAAGTAAACAATACAGGATTCATACAGTGTTTCATGTGATCTTAACTCGAATTAAGGATTTCCCGGATCTTAACTACCTTTTCTACACTAAGAACTGACTTGGGCAATCTCTTTCAGCTGTTCTAAACGAGTTCTCATCTGTTTACAGTCAGTTTCTCTGAATTATCCATGTTTTCATACAGTTTCTTATATTCTGCCTTCGGGTACAAGTATAATCTTTGCACACTTTATCAAACAACTTCCTACACAATGTTATGAACTGAGGCAGCTCGGGAACATTGTCTCTCAACTGTGTTATAGAGTGTAGTACTACATTTCAGTGAAGTGTAAGGCCTTCCAAAGCTGCCGAACGTGTTTCTTTCACTATTTCAATGGTATTCTGCCTTGTATAACACACATTTTCCACTCTAGTCTCTTTTAAGTAAACAATACAGGATTCATACATTGTTTCATGTGATCTTAACTCGAATTAAGGATTACGCAGATCTTAACTACCTTTTCTACACTATGAACTGACTTGGAGAATCTCTTTGAGCTGTTCTAAACCAGTTCTCATCTGTTTACAGTCATTTTCTCTGAATTATCCATGTTTTCATACAGTGTCTTATATTCTGCCTTCTGGTACAAGTATAATCTTTGCCCACTTTATCAAACAACTTCCTACACACTGTTATGAACTGAGGCAGCTCGGGAACATTGTCTCTCAACTGTGTTATAGAGTGTAGTACTACATTTCAGAGAAGTGTAAGGACTTCCAAAGCTGCCGAACGTGTTTCTTTCACTATTTCAAGGGTATTCTGCCTTGTATAACACACATTTACCACTCTAGCCTCTTTTAAGTAAACAATACAGGATTCATACAGTGTTTCATGTGATCTTAACTGGAATTAAGGATTTCCCAGATCTTAGCTACCTTTTCTACACTATGAACTGACTTGGAGTATCTCTTTGAGCTTTTCTAAACCAGTTCTCATCTGTTTACAGTCATTTTCTCTGAATTATCCATGTTTTCATGTAGTTTCCTATATTCTTCCTTCTGGTCCATGTATAAGCTTTCCCCACGTTATCAAACAACTTCCTACACACTGTTATGAACAGAGGCAGCTCCGGAACATTGTCTCTCAACTGTGTTACAGAGTGTATTCCTACATTTCAGTGTAGTGTAAGGCTTTCCAAAGCTGCCGAATGTGTTTCTTCCTCTTTTTCAATGGTATTCTGCCTTGTATAACACACATTTACCACTAAAGTCTCTTTTAAGTAAACAATACAGGATTCATACAGTGTTTCATGTGATCTTAACTCGAATTAAGGATTACCCAGATCTTATCTACCTTTGCTACACTATGAACTGACTTGGAGTATCTCTTTGAGCTGTTCTAAACCAGTTCTCATCTGTTTACAGTCATTTTCTCTGAATTATCCATGTTTTCATGTAGTTTCCTATATTCTTCCTTGTGGTCCAAGTATAAGCTTTCCCCACTTTATCAAACAACTTCCTACACACTGTTATGAACAGAGGCAGCTCGGGAACATTGTCTCTCAACTGTGTTACAGAGTGTAGTACTACATTTCAGTGAAGTGTAAGGCTTTCCAAAGCTGCCGAATGTGTTTCTTTCTCTATTTCAATGGTATTCTGCCTTGTATAACACACATTTACCACTCTAGTCTCTTTTAAGTAAACAATACAGGATTCATACAGTGTTTCATGTGATCTTAACTCGAATTAAGGATTTCCCGGATCTTAACTACCTTTTCTACACTAAGAACTGACTTGGGCAATCTCTTTCAGCTGTTCTAAACCAGTTCTCATCTGTTTACAATCATTTTCTCTGAATTATCCATGTTTTCATACAGTTTCTTATATTCTGCCTTCTGGTACAAGTATAATCTTTGCCCACTTTATCAAACAACTTCCTACACACTGTTATGAACTGATGCAGCTCGGGAACATTGTCTCTCAACTGTGTTATAGAGTGTAGTACTACATTTCAGTGAAGTGTAAGGCCTTCCAAAGCTGCTGAACGTGTTTCTTTCACTATTTCAATGGTATTCTTCCTTGTATAACACACATTTACCACTCTAGTCTCTTTTAAGTAAACAATACAGGATTCATACAGTGTTTCATGTGATCTTAACTCGAATTAAGGATTTCCCGGATGTTAGCTACCTTTTCTACACTAAGAACTGACTTGGAGAATCTCTTTGAGCTGTTCTAAACCAGTTCTCATCATTTTACAGTCATTATCTCTGAATTATCCATGTTTTCATGTAGTTTCCTATATTCTTCCTTCTGGTCCAAGTATAAGCTTTCCCCACTTTATCAAACAACTTCCTACTCAGTGTTATGAACAGAGGCAGCTCGGGAACATTGTCTCTCAACTGTGTTACAGAGTGTATTCCTACATTTCAGTGAAGTGTAAGGCTTTCCAAAGCTGCCGAATGTGTTTCTTCCTCTATTTCAACGGTATTCTGCCTTGTATAACACACATTTACCACTCTAGTCTCTTTTAAGTAAACAATACAGGATTCATACAGTGTTTCATGTGATCTTAACTCGAATTAAGGATTTCCCGGATCTTAACTACCTTTTCTACACTAAGAACTGACTTGGGCAATCTCTTTCAGCTGTTCTAAACGAGTTCTCATCTGTTTACAGTCATTTTCTCTGAATTATCCATGTTTTCATGTAGTTTCCTATATTCTTCCTTCTGGTCCAAGTATAAGCTTTGCCCAGTTTATGAAACCACTTCCTACACACTGTTATAAACAGAGGCAGCTCGGGAACATTGTCTCTCAACTGTGTTACAGACTGTAGTACTACATTTCAGTGAAGTGTAAGGCTTTCCAAAGCTGCCGAATGTGTTTCTTTCTCTATTTCAATGGTATTCTGCCTTGTATAACACACATTTACCACTCTAGTCTCTTTTAAGTAAAGAATACAGGATTCATACAGTGTTTCATGTGATCTTAACTCGAATTAAGGATTACCCAGATCTTATCTACCTTTGCTACACTATGAACTGACTTGGAGTATCTCTTTGAGCTGTTCTAAACCAGTTCTCATCTGTTTTCAGTCATTTTCTCTGAATTATCCATGTTTTCATGTTGTTTCCTATATTCTTCCTTCTGGTCCAAGTATAAGCTTTCCCCACTTTATCAAACAACTTCCTACACACTGTTATGAACAGAGGCAGCTCGGGAACATTGTCTCTCAACTGTGTTACAGAGTGTAGTACTACATTTCAGTGAAGTGTAAGGCTTTCCAAAGCTGCCGAATGTGTTTCTTTCTCTATTTCAATGGTATTCTGCCTTGTATAACACACATTTACCACTCTAGTCTCTTTTAAGTAAAGAATACAGGATTCATACAGTGTTTCATGTGATCTTAACTCGAATTAAGGATTACCCAGATCTTATCTACCTTTGCTACACTATGAACTGACTTGGAGTATCTCTTTGAGCTGTTCTAAACCAGTTCTCATCTGTTTACAGTCATTTTCTCTGAATTATCCATGTTTTCATGTAGTTTCCTATATTCTTCCTTCTGGTCCAAGTATAAGCTTTCCCCACTTTATCAAACAACTTCCTACACACTGTTATGAACAGAGGCAGCTCGGGAACATTGTCTCTCAACTGTGTTACAGAGTGTAGTACTACATTTCAGTGAAGTGTAAGGCTTTCCAAAGCTGCCGAATGTGTTTCTTTCTCTATTTCAATGGTATTCTGCCTTGTATAACACACATTTACCACTCTAGTCTCTTTTAAGTAAACAATACAGGATTCATACAGTGTTTCATGTGATCTTAACTCGAATTAAGGATTTCCCGTATCTTAACTACCTTTTCTACACTAAGAACTGACTTGGGCAATCTCTTCCAGCTGTTCTAAACGAGTTTTCATCTGTTTACAGTCATTTTCTCTGAATTATCCATGTTTTCATACAGTTTCTTATATTTTGCCTTCTGGTACAAGTATAATCTTTGCCCACTTTATCAAACAACTTCCTACACACTGTTATGAACTGAGGCAGCTCGGGAACATTGTCTCTCAAATGTGTTATAGAGTGTAGTACTACATTTCAGTGAAGTGTAAGGCTTTCCAAAGCTGCCGAATGTGTTTCTTTCACTATTTCAATGGTATTCTGCCTTGTATAACACACATTTACCACTCTAGTCTCTTTTAAGTAAAGAATACAGGATTCATACAGTGTTTCATGTGATCTTAACTCGAATTAAGGATTTCCCGGATCTTAGCTACCTTTTCTACACTAAGAACTGACTTGGAGAATGTCTTTGAGCTGTTCTAAACCAGTTTTCATCTGTTTACAGTCATTTTCTCTGAATTATCCATGTTTTCATGTAGTTTCCTATATTCTTCCTTCTGGTCCAAGTATAAGCTTTGCCCACTTTATGAAACAACTTCCTACACACTGTTATAAACAGAGGCAGCTCGGGAACATTGTCTCTCAACTGTGTTACAGACTGTAGTACTACATTTCAGTGAAGTGTAAGGCTTTCCAAAGCTGCCGAATGTGTTTCTTTCTCTATTTCAATGGTATTCTGCCTTGTATAACACACATTTACCACTCTAGTCTCTTTTAAGTAAAGAATACAGGATTCATACAGTGTTTCATGTGATCTTAACTCGAATTAAGGATTACCCAGATCTTATCTACCTTTGCTACACTATGAACTGACTTGGAGTATCTCTTTGAGCTGTTCTAAACCAGTTCTCATCTGTTTTCAGTCATTTTCTCTGAATTATCCATGTTTTCATGTTGTTTCCTATATTCTTCCTTCTGGTCCAAGTATAAGCTTTCCCCACTTTATCAAACAACTTCCTACACACTGTTATGAACAGAGGCAGCTCGGGAACATTGTCTCTCAACTGTGTTACAGAGTGTAGTACTACATTTCAGTGAAGTGTAAGGCTTTCCAAAGCTGCCGAATGTGTTTCTTTCTCTATTTCAATGGTATTCTGCCTTGTATAACACACATTTACCACTCTAGTCTCTTTTAAGTAAACAATACAGGATTCATACAGTGTTTCATGTGATCTTAACTCGAATTAAGGATTTCCCGTATCTTAACTACCTTTTCTACACTAAGAACTGACTTGGGCAATCTCTTTCAGCTGTTCTAAACGAGTTTTCATCTGTTTACAGTCATTTTCTCTGAATTATCCATGTTTTCATACAGTTTCTTATATTTTGCCTTCTGGTACAAGTATAATCTTTGCCCACTTTATCAAACAACTTCCTACACACTGTTATGAACTGAGGCAGCTCGGGAACATTGTCTCTCAAATGTGTTATAGAGTGTAGTACTACATTTCAGTGAAGTGTAAGGCTTTCCAAAGCTGCCGAATGTGTTTCTTTCACTATTTCAATGGTATTCTGCCTTGTATAACACACATTTACCACTCTAGTCTCTTTTAAGTAAAGAATACAGGATTCATACAGTGTTTCATGTGATCTTAACTCGAATTAAGGATTTCCCGGATCTTAGCTACCTTTTCTACACTAAGAACTGACTTGGAGAATGTCTTTGAGCTGTTCTAAACCAGTTTTCATCTGTTTACAGTCATTTTCTCTGAATTATCCATGTTTTCATGTAGTTTCCTATATTCTTCCTTCTGGTCCAAGTATAAGCTTTGCCCACTTTATGAAACAACTTCCTACACACTGTTATAAACAGAGGCAGCTCGGGAACATTGTCTCTCAACTGTGTTACAGACTGTAGTACTACATTTCAGTGAAGTGTAAGGCTTTCCAAAGCTGCCGAATGTGTTTCTTTCTCTATTTCAATGGTATTCTGCCTTGTATAACACACATTTACCACTCTAGTCTCTTTTAAGTAAAGAATACAGGATTCATACAGTGTTTCATGTGATCTTAACTCAAATTAAGGATTACCCAGATCTTATCTACCTTTGCTACACTATGAACTGACTTGGAGTATCTCTTTGAGCTGTTCTAAACCAGTTCTCATCTGTTTTCAGTCATTTTCTCTGAATTATCCATGTTTTCATGTTGTTTCCTATATTCTTCCTTCTGGTCCAAGTATAAGCTTTCCCCACTTTATCAAACAACTTCCTACACACTGTTATGAACAGAGGCAGCTCGGGAACATTGTCTCTCAACTGTGTTACAGAGTGTAGTACTACATTTCAGTGAAGTGTAAGGCTTTCCAAAGCTGCCGAATGTGTTTCTTTCTCTATTTCAATGGTATTCTGCCTTGTATAACACACATTTACCACTCTAGTCTCTTTTAAGTAAAGAATACAGGATTCATACAGTGTTTCATGTGATCTTAACTCGAATTAAGGATTACCCAGATCTTATCTACCTTTGCTACACTATGAACTGACTTGGAGTATCTCTTTGAGCTGTTCTAAACCAGTTCTCATCTGTTTACAGTCATTTTCTCTGAATTATCCATGTTTTCATGTAGTTTCCTATATTCTTCCTTCTGGTCCAAGTATAAGCTTTCCCCACTTTATCAAACAACTTCCTACACACTGTTATGAACAGAGGCAGCTCGGGAACATTGTCTCTCAACTGTGTTACAGAGTGTAGTACTACATTTCAGTGAAGTGTAAGGCTTTCCAAAGCTGCCGAATGTGTTTCTTTCTCTATTTCAATGGTATTCTGCCTTGTATAACACACATTTACCACTCTAGTCTCTTTTAAGTAAACAATACAGGATTCATACAGTGTTTCATGTGATCTTAACTCGAATTAAGGATTTCCCGTATCTTAACTACCTTTTCTACGCTAAGAACTGACTTGGGCAATCTCTTTCAGCTGTTCTAAACGAGTTTTCATCTGTTTACAGTCATTTTCTCTGAATTATCCATGTTTTCATACAGTTTCTTATATTTTGCCTTCTGGTACAAGTATAATCTTTGCCCACTTTATCAAACAACTTCCTACACACTGTTATGAACTGAGGCAGCTCGGGAACATTGTCTCTCAACTGTGTTATAGAGTGTAGTACTACATTTCAGTGAAGTGTAAGGCCTTCCAAAGCTGCCGAACGTGTTTCTTTCACTATTTCAATGGTATTCTGCCTTGTATAACACACATTTTCCACTCTAGTCTCTTTTAAGTAAACAATACAGGATTCATACAGTGTTTCATGTGATCTTAACTCGAATTAAGGATTACGCAGATCTTAACTACCTTTTCTACACTATGAACTGACTTGGAGAATCTCTTTGAGCTGTTCTAAACCAGTTCTCATCTGTTTACAGTCATTTTCTCTGAATTATCCATGTTTTCATACAGTGTCTTATATTCTGCCTTCTGGTACAAGTATAATCTTTGCCCACTTTATCAAACAACTTCCTACACACTGTTATGCACTGAGGCAGCTCGGGAACATTGTCTCTCAACTGTGTTATAGAGTGTAGTACTACATTTCAGTGAAGTGTAAGGACTTCCAAAGCTGCCGAACGTGTTTCTTTCACTATTTCAAGGGTATTCTGCCTTGTATAACACACATTTACCACTCTAGTCTCTTTTAAGTAAACAATACAGGATTCATACAATGTTTCATGTGATCTTAACTCGAATTAAGGATTTCCCAGATCTTAGCTACCTTTTCTACACTAAGAACTGACTTGGAGAATCTCTTTGAGCTGTTCTAAACCAGTTCTCATCTGTTTACAGTCATTTTCTCTGAATTATCCATGTTTTCATGTAGTTTCCTATATTCTTCCTTCTGGTCCAAGTATAAGCTTTGCCCACTTTATCACACAACTTCCTACACACTTTTATAACCAGAGGCAGCTCGGGAACATTGTCTCTCAACTGTGTTACAGAGTGTAGTACTACATTTCAGTGAAGTGTAAGGCTTTCCAAAGCTGCCGAATGTGTTTCTTTCTCTATTTCAATGGTATTCTGCCTTGTATAACACATATTTACCACTCTAGTCTCTTTTAAGTAAAGAATACAGGATTCATACAGTGTTTCATGTGATCTTAACTCGAATTAAGGATTTCCCAGATCTTAGCTACCTTTTCTACACTAAGAACTGACTTGGAGAATCTCTTTGAGCTGTTCTAAACGAGTTCTCATCTGTTTACAGTCATTTTCTCTGAATTATCCATGTTTTCATGTAGTTTCCTATATTCTTCCTTCTGGTCCAAGTATAAGCTTTGCCCACTTTATGAAACAACTTCCTACACACTGTTATAAACAGAGGCAGGTCGGGAACATTGTCTCTCAACTGTGTTACAGACTGTAGTACTACATTTCAGTGAAGTGTAAGGCTTTCCAAAGCTGCCGAATGTGTTTCTTTCTCTATTTCAATGGTATTCTGCCTTGTATAACACACATTTACCACTCTAGTCTCTTTTAAGTAAAGAATACAGGATTCATACAGTGTTTCATGTGATCTTAACTCGAATTAAGGATTTCCCGTATCTTAACTACCTTTTCTACACTAAGAACTGACTTGGGCAATCTCTTTCAGCTGTTCTAAACGAGTTTTCATCTGTTTACAGTCATTTTCTCTGAATTATCCATGTTTTCATACAGTTTCTTATATTCTGCCTTCTGGTACAAGTATAATCTTTGCCCACTTTATCAAACAACTTCCTACACACTGTTATGAACTGAGGCAGCTCGGGAACATTGTCTCTCAACTGTGTTATAGAGTGTAGTACTACATTTCAGTGAAGTGTAAGGCCTTCCAAAGCTGCTGAACGTGTTTCTTTCACTATTTCAATGGTATTCTTCCTTGTATAACACACATTTACCACTCTAGTCTCTTTTAAGTAAACAATACAGGATTCATACAGTGTTTCATGTGATCTTAACTCGAATTAAGGATTTCCCGGATCTTAGCTACCTTTTCTACACTAAGAACTGACTTGGAGAATCTCTTTGAGCTGTTCTAAACCAGTTCTTATCTGTTTACAGTCATTATCTCTGAATTATCCATGTTTTCATGTAGTTTCCTATATTCTTCCTTCTGGTCCAAGTATAAGCTTTCCCCACTTTATCAAACAACTTCCTACTCACTGTTATGAACAGAGGCAGCTCGGGAACATTGTCTCTCAACTGTGTTACAGAGTGTATTCCTACATTTCAGTGAAGTGTAAGGCTTTCCAAAGCTGCCGAATGTGTTTCTTCCTGTATTTCAATGGTATTCTGCCTTGTATAACACACATTTACCACTCTAGTCTCTTTTAAGTAAACAATACAGGATTCATACAGTGTTTCATGTGATCTTAACTCGAATTAAGGATTTCCCGAATCTTAACTACCTTTTCTACACTAAGAACTGACTTGGGCAATCTCTTTCAGCTGTTCTAAACGAGTTCTCATCTGTTTACAGTCAGTTTCTCTGAATTATCCATGTTTTCATACAGTTTCTTATATTCTGCCTTCTGGTACAAGTATAATCTTTGCACACTTTATCAAACAACTTCCTACACAATGTTATGAACTGACGCAGCTCGGGAACATTGTCTCTCAACTGTGTTATAGAGTGTAGTACTACATTTCAGTGAAGTGTAAGGCCTTCCAAAGCTGCCGAACGTGTTTCTTTCACTATTTCAATGGTATTCTGCCTTGTATAACACACATTTTCCACTCTAGTCTCTTTTAAGTAAACAATACAGGATTCATACAGTGTTTCATGTGATCTTAACTCGAATTAAGGATTTCCCGGATCTTAGCTACCTTTTATACACTAAGAACTGACTTGGGCAATCTCTTTCAGCTCTTCTAAACGAGTTCTCATCTGTTTACAGTCATTTTCTCTGAATTATCCATGTTTTCATGTAGTTTCCTATATTCTTCCTTCTGGTCCAAGTATAAGCTTTGCCCACTTTGTCAAACAACTTCCTACACACTGTTATGAACAGAGGCAGCTCGGGAACATTGTCTCTCAACTGTGTTACAGGGTGTATTCCTACATTTCAGTGTAGTGTAAGGCTTTCCAAAGCTGCCGAATGTGTTTCTTTCTCTATTTCAATGGTATTCTGCCTTGTATAACACACATTTACCACTCTAGTCTCTTTTAAGTAAACAATACAGGATTCATACAGTGTTTCATGTGATCTTAACTCGAATTAAGGATTTCCCGGATCTTAGCTACCTTTTCTACACTAAGAACTGACTTGGAGAATCTCTTTGAGCTATTCTAAACCAGTTCTCATCTGTTTACAGTCATTATCTCTGAATTATCCATGTTTTCATGTAGTTTCCTATATTCTTCCTTCTGGTCCAAGTATAAGCTTTCCCCACTTTATCAAACAACTTCCTACTCACTGTTATGAACAGAGGCAGCTCGGGAACATTGTCTCTCAACTGTGTTACAGAGTGTATTCCTACATTTCAGTGAAGTGTAAGGCTTTCCAAAGCTGCCGAATGTGTTTCTTCCTGTATTTCAATGGTATTCTGCCTTGTATAACACACATTTACCACTCTAGTCTCTTTTAAGTAAACAATACAGGATTCATACAGTGTTTCATGTGATCTTAACTCGAATTAAGGATTTCCCGGATCTTAACTACCTTTTCTACACTAAGAACTGACTTGGGCAATCTCTTTCAGCTGTTCTAAACGAGTTCTCATCTGTTTACAGTCAGTTTCTCTGAATTATCCATGTTTTCATACAGTTTCTTATATTCTGCCTTCTGGTACAAGTATAATCTTTGCACACTTTATCAAACAACTTCCTACACAATGTTATGAACTGAGGCAGCTCGGGAACATTGTCTCTCAACTCTGTTACAGAGTGTAGTACTACATTTCAGTGAATTGTAAGGCTTTCCAAAGCTGCCGAATGTGTTTCTTTCTCTATTTCAATAGTATTCTGCCTTGTATAACACACATTTACCACTCTAGTCTCTTTTAAGTAAAGAATACAGGATTCGTACATTGTTTCATGTGATCTTAACTCGAATTAAGGATTACCCAGATCTTAACTACCTTTTCTAAACTATGAACTGACTTGGAGAATCTCTTTGAGCTGTTCTAAACCAGTTCTCATCTGTTTACAGTCATTTTCTATGAATTATCCATGTTTTCATGTAGTTTCCTATATTCTTCCTTCTGGTCCAAGTATAAGCTTTGCCCACTTTATCAAACAACTTCCTACACACTGTTATAAACAGAGGCAGCTCGGGAACATTGTCTCTCAACTGTGTTATAGAGTGTAGTACTACATTTCAGTGAAGTGTAAGGCCTTCCAAAGCTGCTGAACGTGTTTCTTTCACTATTTCAATGGTATTCTTCCTTGTATAACACACATTTACCACTCTAGTCTCTTTTAAGTAAAGAATACAGGATTCATACAGTGTTTCATGTGATCTTAACTCGAATTAAGGATTTCCCGGATCTTAGCTACCTTTTCTACACTAAGAACTGACTTGGAGAATCTCTTTGAGCTGTTCTAAACCAGTTCTCATCTGTTTACAGTCATTATCTCTGAATTATCCATGTTTTCATGTAGTTTCCTATATTCTTCCTTCTGGTCCAAGTATAAGCTTTCCCCACTTTATCAAACAACTTCCTACTCACTGTTATGAACAGAGGCAGCTCGGGAACATTGTCTCTCAACTGTGTTACAGAGTGTATTCCTACATTTCAGTGAAGTGTAAGGCTTTCCAAAGCTGCCGAATGTGTTTCTTCCTCTATTTCAATGGTATTCTGCCTTGTATAACACACATTTACCACTCTAGTCTCTTTTAAGTAAACAATACAGGATTCATACAGTGTTTCATGTGATCTTAACTCGAATTAAGGATTTCCCGGATCTTAACTACCTTTTCTACACTAAGAACTGACTTGGGCAATCTCTTTCAGCTGTTCTAAACGAGTTCTCATCTGTTTACAGTCAGTTTCTCTGAATTATCCATGTTTTCATACAGTTTCTTATATTCTGCCTTCTGGTACAAGTATAATCTTTGCTCACTTTATCAAACAACTGCCTACACAATTTTATGAACTGAGGCAGCTCGGGAACATTGTCTCTCAACTGTGTTATAGAGTGTAGTACTACATTTCAGTGAAGTGTAAGGCCTTCCAAAGCTGCGGAACGTGTTTCTTTCACTATTTCAATGGTATTCTGCCTTGTATAACACACATTTTCCACTCTAGTCTCTTTTAAGTAAACAATACAGGATTCATACAGTGTTTCATGTGATCTTAACTCGAATTAAGGATTTCCCGGATCTTAGCTACCTTTTCTACACTAAGAACTGACTTGGAGAATCTCTTTGAGCTGTTCTAAACCAGTTCTCATCTGTTTTCAGTCATTTTCTCTGAATTATCCATGTTTTCATGTTGTTTCCTATATTCTTCCTTCTGGTCCAAGTATAAGCTTTCCCCACTTTATCAAACAACTTCCTACACACTGTTATGAACAGAGGCAGCTCGGGAACATTGTCTCTCAACTGTGTTACAGAGTGTAGTACTACATTTCAGTGAAGTGTAAGGCTTTCCAAAGCTGCCGAATGTGTTTCTTTCTCTATTTCAATGGTATTCTGCCTTGTATAACACACATTTACCACTCTAGTCTCTTTTAAGTAAAGAATACAGGATTCATACAGTGTTTCATGTGATCTTAACTCGAATTAAGGATTACCCAGATCTTATCTACCTTTGCTACACTATGAACTGACTTGGAGTATCTCTTTGAGCTGTTCTAAACCAGTTCTCATCTGTTTTCAGTCATTTTCTCTGAATTATCCATGTTTTCATGTTGTTTCCTATATTCTTCCTTCTGGTCCAAGTATAAGCTTTCCCCACTTTATCAAACAACTTCCTACACACTGTTATGAACAGAGGCAGCTCGGGAACATTGTCTCTCAACTGTGTTACAGAGTGTAGTACTACATTTCAGTGAAGTGTAAGGCTTTCCAAAGCTGCCGAATGTGTTTCTTTCTCTATTTCAATGGTATTCTGCCTTGTATAACACACATTTACCACTCTAGTCTCTTTTAAGTAAAGAATACAGGATTCATACAGTGTTTCATGTGATCTTAACTCGAATTAAGGATTACCCAGATCTTATCTACCTTTGCTACACTATGAACTGACTTGGAGTATCTCTTTGAGCTGTTCTAAACCAGTTCTCATCTGTTTACAGTCTTTTTCTCTGAATTATCCATGTTTTCATGTAGTTTCCTATATTCTTCCTTCTGGTCCAAGTATAAGCTTTCCCCCCTTTATCAAACAACTTCCTACACACTGTTATGAACAGAGGCAGCTCGGGAACATTGTCTCTCAACTGTGTTACAGAGTGTAGTACTACATTTCAGTGAAGTGTAAGGCTTTCCAAAGCTGCCGAATGTGTTTCTTTCTCTATTTCAATGGTATTCTGCCTTGTATAACACACATTTACCACTCTAGTCTCTTTTAAGTAAACAATACAGGATTCATACAGTGTTTCATGTGATCTTAACTCGAATTAAGGATTTCCCGTATCTTAACTACCTTTTCTACACTAAGAACTGACTTGGGCAATCTCTTTCAGCTGTTCTAAACGAGTTTTCATCTGTTTACAGTCATTTTCTCTGAATTATCCATGTTTTCATACAGTTTCTTATATTTTGCCTTCTGGTACATGTATAATCTTTGCCCACTTTATCAAACAACTTCCTACACACTGTTATGAACTGAGGCAGCTCGGGAACATTGTCTCTCAAATGTGTTATAGAGTGTAGTACTACATTTCAGTGAAGTGTAAGGCTTTCCAAAGCTGCCGAATGTGTTTCTTTCACTATTTCAATGGTATTCTGCCTTGTATAACACACATTTACCACTCTAGTCTCTTTTAAGTAAAGAATACAGGATTCATACAGTGTTTCATGTGATCTTAACTCGAATTAAGGATTTCCCGGATCTTAGCTACCTTTTCTACACTAAGAACTGACTTGGAGAATGTCTTTGAGCTGTTCTAAACCAGTTTTCATCTGTTTACAGTCATTTTCTCTGAATTATCCATGTTTTCATGTAGTTTCCTGTATTCTTCCTTCTGGTCCAAGTATAAGCTTTGCCCACTTTATCAAACAACTTCCTACACACTGTTATAAACAGAGGCAGCTCGGGAACATTGTCTCTCAACTGTGTTACAGAGTGTAGTACTACATTTCAGTGAAGTGTAAGGCTTTCCAAAGCTGCCGAATGTGTTTCTTTCTCTATTTCAATGGTATTCTGCCTTGTATAACACACATTTACCACTAAAGTCTCTTTTAAGTAAATAATACAGGATTCATACAGTGTTTCATGTGATCTTAACTCGAATTAAGGATTTCCCGGATCTTAGCTACCTTTTCTACATTAAGAACTGACTTGGAGAATCTCTTTGAGCTGTTCTAAACCAGTTCTCATCTGTTTACAATCATTTTCTCTGAATTATCCATGTTTTCATACAGTTTCTTATATTCTGCCTTCTGGTACAAGTATAATCTTTGCCCACTTTATCAAACAACTTCCTACACACTGTTATGAACTGAGGCAGCTCGGGAACATTGTCTCTCAACTGTGTTATAGAGTGTAGTACTACATTTCAGTGAAGTGTAAGGCCTTCCAAAGCTGCTGAACGTGTTTCTTTCACTATTTCAATGGTATTCTTCCTTGTATAACACACATTTACCACTCTAGTCTCTTTTAAGTAAACAATACAGGATTCATACAGTGTTTCATGTGATCTTAACTCGAATTAAGGATTTCCCGGATCTTAGCTACCTTTTCTACACTAAGAACTGACTTGGAGAATCTCTTTGAGCTGTTCTAAACCAGTTCTTATCTGTTTACAGTCATTATCTCTGAATTATCCATGTTTTCATGTAGTTTCCTATATTCTTCCTTCTGGTCCAAGTATAAGCTTTCCCCACTTTATCAAACAACTTCCTACTCACTGTTATGAACAGAGGCAGCTCGGGAACATTGTCTCTCAACTGTGTTACAGAGTGTATTCCTACATTTCAGTGAAGTGTAAGGCTTTCCAAAGCTGCCGAATGTGTTTCTTCCTGTATTTCAATGGTATTCTGCCTTGTATAACACACATTTACCACTCTAGTCTCTTTTAAGTAAACAATACAGGATTCATACAGTGTTTCATGTGATCTTAACTCGAATTAAGGATTTCCCGAATCTTAACTACCTTTTCTACACTAAGAACTGACTTGGGCAATCTCTTTCAGCTGTTCTAAACGAGTTCTCATCTGTTTACAGTCAGTTTCTCTGAATTATCCATGTTTTCATACAGTTTCTTATATTCTGCCTTCTGGTACAAGTATAATCTTTGCACACTTTATCAAACAACTTCCTACACAATGTTATGAACTGACGCAGCTCGGGAACATTGTCTCTCAACTGTGTTATAGAGTGTAGTACTACATTTCAGTGAAGTGTAAGGCCTTCCAAAGCTGCCGAACGTGTTTCTTTCACTATTTCAATGGTATTCTGCCTTGTATAACACACATTTTCCACTCTAGTCTCTTTTAAGTAAACAATACAGGATTCATACAGTGTTTCATGTGATCTTATCTCGAATTAAGGATTTCCCGGATCTTAGCTACCTTTTCTACACTAAGAACTGACTTGGAGAATCTCTTTGAGCTGTTCTAAACCAGTTCTCATCTGTTTACAGTCATTTTCTCTGAATTATCCATGTTTTCATGTAGTTTCCTATATTCTTCCTTCTGGTCCAAGTATAAGCTTTGCCCACTTTGTCAAACAACTTCCTACACACTGTTTTGAACAGAGGCAGCTCGGGAACATTGTCTCTCAACTCTGTTACAGAGTGTAGTACTACATTTCAGTGAATTGTAAGGCTTTCCAAAGCTGCCGAATGTGTTTCTTTCTCTATTTCAATAGTATTCTGCCTTGTATAACACACATTTACCACTCTAGTCTCTTTTAAGTAAAGAATACAGGATTCATACAGTGTTTCATGTGATCTTAACTCGAATTAAGGATTTCCCGGATCTTAGCTACCTTTTCTACACTAAGAACTGACTTGGAGAATCTCTTTGAGCTATTCTAAACCAGTTCTCATCTGTTTACAGTCATTATCTCTGAATTATCCATGTTTTCATGTAGTTTCCTATATTCTTCCTTCTGGTCCAAGTATAAGCTTTCCCCACTTTATCAAACAACTTCCTACTCACTGTTATGAACAGAGGCAGCTCGGGAACATTGTCTCTCAACTGTGTTACAGAGTGTATTCCTACATTTCAGTGAAGTGTAAGGCTTTCCAAAGCTGCCGAATGTGTTTCTTCCTCTATTTCAATGGTATTCTGCCTTGTATAACACACATTTACCACTCTAGTCTCTTTTAAGTAAACAATACAGGATTCATACAGTGTTTCATGTGATCTTAACTCGAATTAAGGATTTCCCGGATCTTAACTACCTTTTCTACACTAAGAACTGACTTGGGCAATCTCTTTCAGCTGTTCTAAACGAGTTCTCATCTGTTTACAGTCAGTTTCTCTGAATTATCCACGTTTTCATACAGTTTCTTATATTCTGCCTTCTGGTACAAGTATAATCTTTGCTCACTTTATCAAACAACTGCCTACACAATGTTATGAACTGAGGCAGCTCGGGAACATTGTCTCTCAACTGTGTTATAGGGTGTAGTACTACATTTCAGTGAAGTGTAAGGCCTTCCAAAGCTGCGGAACATGTTTCTTTCACTATTTCAATGGTATTCTGCCTTGTATAACACACATTTTCCACTCTAGTCTCTTTTAAGTAAACAATACAGGATTCATACAGTGTTTCATGTGATCTTAACTCGAATTAAGGATTTCCCGGATCTTAGCTACCTTTTATACACTAAGAACTGACTTGGGCAATCTCTTTCAGCTCTTCTAAACGAGTTCTCATCTGTTTACAGTCATTTTCTCTGAATTATCCATGTTTTCCTGTAGTTTCCTATATTCTTCCTTCTGGTCCAAGTATAAGCTTTGCCCACTTTGTCAAACAACTTCCTACACACTGTTATGAACAGAGGCAGCTCGGGAACATTGTCTCTCAACTGTGTTACAGGGTGTATTCCTACATTTCAGTGTAGTGTAAGGCTTTCCAAAGCTGCCGAATGTGTTTCTTTCTCTATTTCAATGGTATTCTGCCTTGTATAACACACATTTACCACTCTAGTCTCTTTTAAGTAAACAATACAGGATTCATACAGTGTTTCATGTGATCTTAACTCGAATTAAGGATTTCCCGGATCTTAGCTACCTTTTCTACACTAAGAACTGACTTGGAGAATCTCTTTGAGCTATTCTAAACCAGTTCTCATCTGTTTACAGTCATTATCTCTGAATTATCCATGTTTTCATGTAGTTTCCTATATTCTTCCTTCTGGTCCAAGTATAAGCTTTCCCCACTTTATCAAACAACTTCCTACTCACTGTTATGAACAGAGGCAGCTCGGGAACATTGTCTCTCAACTGTGTTACAGAGTGTATTCCTACATTTCAGTGAAGTGTAAGGCCTTCCAAAGCTGCTGAACGTGTTTCTTTCACTATTTCAATGGTATTCTTCCTTGTATAACACACATTTACCACTCTAGTCTCTTTTAAGTAAAGAATACAGGATTCATACAGTGTTTCATGTGATCTTAACTCGAATTAAGGATTTCCCGGATCTTAGCTACCTTTTCTACACTAAGAACTGACTTGGAGAATCTCTTTGAGCTGTTCTAAACCAGTTCTCATCTGTTTACAGTCATTATCTCTGAATTATCCATGTTTTCATGTAGTTTCCTATATTCTTCCTTCTGGTCCAAGTATAAGCTTTCCCCACTTTATCAAACAACTTCCTACTCACTGTTATGAACAGAGGCAGCTCGGGAACATTGTCTCTCAACTGTGTTACAGAGTGTATTCCTACATTTCAGTGAAGTGTAAGGCTTTCCAAAGCTGCCGAATGTGTTTCTTCCTCTATTTCAATGGTATTCTGCCTTGTATAACACACATTTACCACTCTAGTCTCTTTTAAGTAAACAATACAGGATTCATACAGTGTTTCATGTGATCTTAACTCGAATTAAGGATTTCCCGGATCTTAACTACCTTTTCTACACTAAGAACTGACTTGGGCAATCTCTTTCAGCTGTTCTAAACGAGTTCTCATCTGTTTACAGTCAGTTTCTCTGAATTATCCATGTTTTCATACAGTTTCTTATATTCTGCCTTCTGGTACAAGTATAATCTTTGCTCACTTTATCAAACAACTGCCTACACAATTTTATGAACTGAGGCAGCTCGGGAACATTGTCTCTCAACTGTGTTATAGAGTGTAGTACTACATTTCAGTGAAGTGTAAGGCCTTCCAAAGCTGCAGAACGTGTTTCTTTCACTATTTCAATGGTATTCTGCCTTGTATAACACACATTTTCCACTCTAGTCTCTTTTAAGTAAACAATACAGGATTCATACAGTGTTTCATGTGATCTTAACTCGAATTAAGGAATTCCCGGATCTTAACTACCTTTTCTACACTAAGAACTGACTTGGGCAATCTCTTTCAGCTGTTCTAAACGAGTTCTCATCTGTTTACAGTCAGTTTCTCTGAATTATCCATGTTTTCATACAGTTTCTTATATTCTGCCTTCTGGTACAAGTATAATCTTTGCACACTTTATCAAACAACTTCCTACACAATGTTATGAACTGAGGCAGCTCGGGAACATTGTCTCTCAACTCTGTTACAGAGTGTAGTACTACATTTCAGTGAATTGTTAAGCTTTCCAAAGCTGCCGAATGTGTTTCTTTCTCTATTTCAATAGTATTCTGCCTTGTATAACACACATTTACCACTCTAGTCTCTTTTAAGTAAAGAATACAGGATTCGTACAGTGTTTCATGTGATCTTAACTCGAATTAAGGATTACCCAGATCTTAACTACCTTTTCTAAACTATGAACTGACTTGGAGAATCTCTTTGAGCTGTTCTAAACCAGTTCTCATCTGTTTACAGTCATTTTCTATGAATTATCCATGTTTTCATGTAGTTTCCTATATTCTTCCTTCTGGTCCAAGTATAAGCTTTGCCCACTTTATCAAACAACTTCCTACACACTGTTATAAACAGAGGCAGCTCGGGAACATTGTCTTTCAACTGTGTTATAGAGTGTAGTACTACATTTCAGTGAAGTGTAAGGCCTTCCAAAGCTGCTGAACGTGTTTCTTTCACTATTTCAATGGTATTCTGCCTTGTATAACACACATTTTCCACTCTAGTCTCTTTTAAGTAAACAATACAGGATTCATACAGTGTTTCATGTGATCTTAACTCGAATTAAGGATTTCCCGGATCTTAGCTACCTTTTCTACACTAAGAACTGACTTGGAGAATCTCTTTGAGCTGTTTTAAACCAGTTCTCATCTGTTTACAGTCATTTTCTCTGAATTATCCATGTTTTCATGTAGTTTCCTATATTCTTCCTTCTGGTCCAAGTATAAGCTTTGCCCACTTTGTCAAACAACTTCCTACACACTGTTTTGAACAGAGGCAGCTCGGGAACATTGTCTCTCAACTCTGTTACAGAGTGTAGTACTACATTTCAGTGAATTGTAAGGCTTTCCAAAGCTGCCGAATGTGTTTCTTTCTCTATTTCAATAGTATTCTGCCTTGTATAACACACATTTACCACTCTAGTCTCTTTTAAGTAAAGACTACAGGATTCGTACAGTGTTTCATGTGATCTTTACTCGAATTAAGGATTACCCAGATCTTAACTACCTTTTCTAAACTATGAACTGACTTGGAGAATCTCTTTGAGCTGTTCTAAACCAGTTCTCATCTGTTTACAGTCATTTTCTATGAATTATCCATGTTTTCATGTAGTTTCCTATATTCTTCCTTCTGGTCCAAGTATAAGCTTTGCCCACTTTATCAAACAACTTCCTACACACTGTTATAAACAGAGGCAGCTCGGGAACATTGTCTCTCAACTGTGTTATAGAGTGTAGTACTACATTTCAGTGAAGTGTAAGGCCTTCCAAAGCTGCTGAACGTGTTTCTTTCACTATTTCAATGGTATTCTTCCTTGTATAACACACATTTACCACTCTAGTCTCTTTTAAGTAAAGAATACAGGATTCATACAGTGTTTCATGTGATCTTAACTCGAATTAAGGATTTCCCGGTTCTTAGCTACCTTTTCTACACTAAGAACTGACTTGGAGAATCTCTTTGAGCTGTTCTAAACCAGTTCTCATCTGTTTACAGTCATTATCTCTGAATTATCCATGTTTTCATGTAGTTTCCTATATTCTTCCTTCTGGTCCAAGTATAAGCTTTCCCCACTTTATCAAACAACTTCCTACTCACTGTTATGAACAGAGGCAGCTCCGGAACATTGTCTCTCAACTGTGTTACAGAGTGTAGTACTACATTTCAGTGAAGTGTAAGGCTTTCCAAAGCTGCCGAATGTGTTTCTTTCTCTATTTCAATGGTATTCTGCCTTGTATAACACACATTTACCACTCTAGTCTCTTTTAAGTAAACAATACAGGATTCATACAGTGTTTCATGTGATCTTAACTCGAATTAAGGATTTCCCGTATCTTAACTACCTTTTCTACACTAAGAACTGACTTGGGCAATCTCTTTCAGCTGTTCTAAACGAGTTTTCATCTGTTTACAGTCATTTTCTCTGAATTATCCATGTTTTCATACAGTTTCTTATATTTTGCCTTCTGGTACAAGTATAATCTTTGCCCACTTTATCAAACAACTTCCTACACACTGTTATGAACTGAGGCAGCTCGGGAACATTGTCTCTCAACTGTGTTATAGAGTGTAGTACTACATTTCAGTGAAGTGTAAGGCTTTCCAAAGCTGCCGAATGTGTTTCTTTCACTATATCAATGGTATTCTGCCTTGTATAACACACATTTACCACTAAAGTCTCTTTTAAGTAAAGAATACAGGATTCATACAGTGTTTCATGTGATCTTAACTCGAATTAAGGATTTCCCGGATCTTAGCTACCTTTTCTACATTAAGAACTGACTTGGAGAATTTCTTTGAGCTGTTCTAAACGAGTTCTCATCTGTTTACAATCATTTTCTCTGAATTATCCATGTTTTCATACAGTTTCTTATATTCTGCCTTCTGGTACAAGTATAATCTTTGCCCACTTTATCAAACAACTTCCTACACACTGTTATGAACTGAGGCAGCTTGGGAACATTGTCTCTCAACTGTGTTATAGAGTGTAGTACTACATTTCAGTGAAGTGTAAGGCCTTCCAAAGCTGCTGAACGTGTTTCTTTCACTATTTCAATGGTATTCTTCCTTGTATAACACACATTTACCACTCTAGTCTCTTTTAAGTAAACAATACAGGATTCATACAGTGTTTCATGTGATCTTAACTCGAATTAAGGATTTCCCGGATCTTAGCTACCTTTTCTACACTAAGAACTGACTTGGAGAATCTCTTTGAGCTATTCTAAACCAGTTCTCATCTGTTTACAGTCATTATCTCTGAATTATCCATGTTTTCATGTAGTTTCCTATATTCTTCCTTCTGGTCCAAGTATAAGATTTCCCCACTTTATCAAACAACTTCCTACTCACTGTTATGAACAGAGGCAGCTCGGGAACATTGTCTCTCAACTGTGTTACAGAGTGTATTCCTACATTTCAGTGAAGTGTAAGGCTTTCCAAAGCTGCCGAATGTGTTTCTTCCTGTATTTCAATGGTATTCTGCCTTGTATAACACACATTTACCACTCTAGTCTCTTTTAAGTAAACAATACAGGATTCATACAGTGTTTCATGTGATCTTAACTCGAATTAAGGATTTCCCGGATCTTAACTACCTTTTCTACACTAAGAACTGACTTGGGCAATCTCTTTCAGCTGTTCTAAACGAGTTCTCATCTGTTTACAGTCAGTTTCTCTGAATTATCCATGTTTTCATACAGTTTCTTATATTCTGCCTTCTGGTACAAGTATAATCTTTGCACACTTTATCAAACAACTTCCTACACAATGTTATGAACTGAGGCAGCTCGGGAACATTGTCTCTCAACTCTGTTACAGAGTGTAGTACTACATTTCAGTGAATTGTAAGGCTTTCCGAAGCTGCCGAATGTGTTTCTTTCTCTATTTCAATAGTATTCTGCCTTGTATAACACACATTTACCACTCTAGTCTCTTTTAAGTAAAGAATACAGGATTCGTACAGTGTTTCATGTGATCTTAACTCGAATTAAGGATTACCCAGATCTTAACTACCTTTTCTAAACTATGAACTGACTTGGAGAATCTCTTTGAGCTGTTCTAAACCAGTTCTCATCTGTTTACAGTCATTTTCTATGAATTATCCATGTTTTCATGTAGTTTCCTATATTCTTCCTTCTGGTCCAAGTATAAGCTTTGCCCACTTTATCAAACAACTTCCTACACACTGTTATAAACAGAGGCAGCTCGGGAACATTGTCTCTCAACTGTGTTATAGAGTGTAGTACTACATTTCAGTGAAGTGTAAGGCCTTCCGAAGCTGCTGAACGTGTTTCTTTCACTATTTCAATGGTATTCTTCCTTGTATAACACACATTTACCACTCTAGTCTCTTTTAAGTAAAGAATACAGGATTCATACAGTGTTTCATGTGATCTTAACTCGAATTAAGGATTTCCCGGATCTTAGCTACCTTTTCTACACTAAGAACTGACTTGGAGAATCTCTTTGAGCTGTTCTAAACCAGTTCTCATCTGTTTACAGTCATTATCTCTGAATTATCCATGTTTTCATGTAGTTTCCTATATTCTTCCTTCTGGTCCAAGTATAAGCTTTCCCCACTTTATCAAACAACTTCCTACTCACTGTTATGAACAGAGGCAGCTCGGGAACATTATCTCTCAACTGTGTTACAGAGTGTAGTACTACCTTTCAGTGAAGTGTAAGGCTTTCCAAAGCTGCCAAATTTGTTTCTTTCTCTATTTCAATGGTATTCTGCCTTGTATAACACACATTTACCACTCTAGTCTCTTTTAAGTAAAGAATACAGGATTCATACAGTGTTTCATGTTTTCTTAACTCGAATTAAGGATTTCCCGGATCTTAACTACCTTTTCTACCCTAAGAACTGACTTGGGCAATCTCTTTCAGCTGTTCTAAACGAGTTCTCATCTGTTTACAGGCATTTTCTCTGAATTATCCATGTTTTCATACAGTTTCTTATATTCTGGCTTCTGGTACAAGTATAATCTTTGCCCACTTTATCAAACAACTTCCTACACACTGTTATGAACAGAGGCATCTCGGGAACATTGTCTCTCAACTGTGTTACAGAGTGTAGTACTACATTTCAGTGAAGTGTAAGGCTTTCCAAAGCTGCCGAATGTGTTTCTTTCTCTATTTCAATGGTATTCTGCCTTGTATAACACACATTTTCCACTCTAGTCTCTTTTAAGTAAAGAATACAGGATTCATACAGTGTTTCATGTGATCTTAACTCGAATTAAGGATTTCCCGGATCTTAGCTACCTTTTCTACATTAAGAACTGACTTGGAGAATCTCTTTGAGCTGTTCTAAACCAGTTCTCATCTGTTTACAATCATTTTCTCTGAATTATCCATGTTTTCATACAGTTTCTTATATTCTGCCTTCTGGTACAAGTATAATCTTTGCCCACTTTATCAAACAACTTCCTACACACTGTTATGAACTGAGGCAGCTCGGGAACATTGTCTCTCAACTGTGTTATAGAGTATAGTACTACATTTCAGTGAAGTGTAAGGCCTTCCAAAGCTGCTGAACGTGTTTCTTTCACTATTTCAATGGTATTCTTCCTTGTATAACACACATTTACCACTCTAGTCTCTTTTAAGTAAACAATACAGGATTCATACAGTGTTTCATGTGATCTTAACTCGAATTAAGGATTTCCCGGATCTTAGCTACCTTTTCTACACTAAGAACTGACTTGGAGAATCTCTTTGAGCTGTTCTAAACCAGTTCTCATCTGTTTACAGTCATTATCTCTGAATTATCCATGTTTTCATGTAGTTTCCTATATTCTTCCTTCTGGTCCAAGTATAAGCTTTGCCCACTTTGTCAAACAACTTCCTACACACTGTTTTGAACAGAGGCAGCTCGGGAACATTGTCTCTCAACTGTGTTACAGAGTGTATTCCTACATTTCAGTGTAGTGTAAGGCTTTCCAAAGCTGCCGAATGTGTTTCTTCCTCTATTTCAATGGTATTCTGCCTTGTATAACACACATTTACCACTCTAGTCTCTTTTAAGTAAACAATACAGGATTCATACAGTGTTTCATGTGATCTTAACTCGAATTAAGGATTTCCCGGATCTTAACTACCTTTTCTACACTAAGAACTGACTTGGGCAATCTCTTTCAGCTGTTCTAAACGAGTTCTCATCTGTTTACAGTCAGTTTCTCTGAATTATCCATGTTTTCATACAGTTTCTTATATTCTGCCTTCTGGTACAAGTATAATCTTTGCACACTTTATCAAACAACTTCCTACACAATGTTATGAACTGAGGCAGCTCGGGAACATTGTCTCTCAACTCTGTTACAGAGTGTAGTACTACATTTCAGTGAATTGTAAGGCTTTCCGAAGCTGCCGAATGTGTTTCTTTCTCTATTTCAATAGTATTCTGCCTTGTATAACACACATTTACCACTCTAGTCTCTTTTAAGTAAAGAATACAGGATTCGTACAGTGTTTCATGTGATCTTAACTCGAATTAAGGATTACCCAGATCTTAACTACCTTTTCTAAACTATGAACTGACTTGGAGAATCTCTTTGAGCTGTTCTAAACCAGTTCTCATCTGTTTACAGTCATTTTCTATGAATTATCCATGTTTTCATGTAGTTTCCTATATTCTTCCTTCTGGTCCAAGTATAAGCTTTGCCCACTTTATCAAACAACTTCCTACACACTGTTATAAACAGAGGCAGCTCGGGAACATTGTCTCTCAACTGTGTTATAGAGTGTAGTACTACATTTCAGTGAAGTGTAAGGCCTTCCGAAGCTGCTGAACGTGTTTCTTTCACTATTTCAATGGTATTCTTCCTTGTATAACACACATTTACCACTCTAGTCTCTTTTAAGTAAAGAATACAGGATTCATACAGTGTTTCATGTGATCTTAACTCGAATTAAGGATTTCCCGGATCTTAGCTACCTTTTCTACACTAAGAACTGACTTGGAGAATCTCTTTGAGCTGTTCTAAACCAGTTCTCATCTGTTTACAGTCATTATCTCTGAATTATCCATGTTTTCATGTAGTTTCCTATATTCTTCCTTCTGGTCCAAGTATAAGCTTTCCCCACTTTATCAAACAACTTCCTACTCACTGTTATGAACAGAGGCAGCTCGGGAACATTATCTCTCAACTGTGTTACAGAGTGTAGTACTACCTTTCAGTGAAGTGTAAGGCTTTCCAAAGCTGCCAAATTTGTTTCTTTCTCTATTTCAATGGTATTCTGCCTTGTATAACACACATTTACCACTCTAGTCTCTTTTAAGTAAAGAATACAGGATTCATACAGTGTTTCATGTTTTCTTAACTCGAATTAAGGATTTCCCGGATCTTAACTACCTTTTCTACCCTAAGAACTGACTTGGGCAATCTCTTTCAGCTGTTCTAAACGAGTTCTCATCTGTTTACAGGCATTTTCTCTGAATTATCCATGTTTTCATACAGTTTCTTATATTCTGGCTTCTGGTACAAGTATAATCTTTGCCCACTTTATCAAACAACTTCCTACACACTGTTATGAACAGAGGCATCTCGGGAACATTGTCTCTCAACTGTGTTACAGAGTGTAGTACTACATTTCAGTGAAGTGTAAGGCTTTCCAAAGCTGCCGAATGTGTTTCTTTCTCTATTTCAATGGTATTCTGCCTTGTATAACACACATTTTCCACTCTAGTCTCTTTTAAGTAAAGAATACAGGATTCATACAGTGTTTCATGTGATCTTAACTCGAATTAAGGATTTCCCGGATCTTAGCTACCTTTTCTACATTAAGAACTGACTTGGAGAATCTCTTTGAGCTGTTCTAAACCAGTTCTCATCTGTTTACAATCATTTTCTCTGAATTATCCATGTTTTCATACAGTTTCTTATATTCTGCCTTCTGGTACAAGTATAATCTTTGCCCACTTTATCAAACAACTTCCTACACACTGTTATGAACTGAGGCAGCTCGGGAACATTGTCTCTCAACTGTGTTATAGAGTATAGTACTACATTTCAGTGAAGTGTAAGGCCTTCCAAAGCTGCTGAACGTGTTTCTTTCACTATTTCAATGGTATTCTTCCTTGTATAACACACATTTACCACTCTAGTCTCTTTTAAGTAAACAATACAGGATTCATACAGTGTTTCATGTGATCTTAACTCGAATTAAGGATTTCCCGGATCTTAGCTACCTTTTCTACACTAAGAACTGACTTGGAGAATCTCTTTGAGCTGTTCTAAACCAGTTCTCATCTGTTTACAGTCATTATCTCTGAATTATCCATGTTTTCATGTAGTTTCCTATATTCTTCCTTCTGGTCCAAGTATAAGCTTTGCCCACTTTGTCAAACAACTTCCTACACACTGTTTTGAACAGAGGCAGCTCGGGAACATTGTCTCTCAACTGTGTTACAGAGTGTATTCCTACATTTCAGTGTAGTGTAAGGCTTTCCAAAGCTGCCGAATGTGTTTCTTCCTCTATTTCAATGGTATTCTGCCTTGTATAACACACATTTACCACTCTAGTCTCTTTTAAGTAAACAATACAGGATTCATACAGTGTTTCATGTGATCTTAACTCGAATTAAGGAATTCCCGGATCTTAACTACCTTTTCTACACTAAGAACTGACTTGGGCAATCTCTTTCAGCTGTTCTAAACGAGTTCTCATCTGTTTACAGTCAGTTTCTCTGAATTATCCATGTTTTCATACAGTTTCTTATATTCTGCCTTCTGGTACAAGTATAATCTTTGCACACTTTATCAAACAACTTCCTACACAATGTTATGAACTGAGGCAGCTCGGGAACATTGTCTCTCAACTCTGTTACAGAGTGTAGTACTACATTTCAGTGAATTGTTAAGCTTTCCAAAGCTGCCGAATGTGTTTCTTTCTCTATTTCAATAGTATTCTGCCTTGTATAACACACATTTACCACTCTAGTCTCTTTTAAGTAAAGAATACAGGATTCGTACAGTGTTTCATGTGATCTTAACTCGAATTAAGGATTACCCAGATCTTAACTACCTTTTCTAAACTATGAACTGACTTGGAGAATCTCTTTGAGCTGTTCTAAACCAGTTCTCATCTGTTTACAGTCATTTTCTATGAATTATCCATGTTTTCATGTAGTTTCCTATATTCTTCCTTCTGGTCCAAGTATAAGCTTTGCCCACTTTATCAAACAACTTCCTACACACTGTTATAAACAGAGGCAGCTCGGGAACATTGTCTTTCAACTGTGTTATAGAGTGTAGTACTACATTTCAGTGAAGTGTAAGGCCTTCCAAAGCTGCTGAACGTGTTTCTTTCACTATTTCAATGGTATTCTGCCTTGTATAACACACATTTTCCACTCTAGTCTCTTTTAAGTAAACAATACAGGATCATACAGTGTTTCATGTGATCTTAACTCGAATTAAGGATTTCCCGGATCTTAGCTACCTTTTCTACACTAAGAACTGACTTGGAGAATCTCTTTGAGCTGTTTTAAACCAGTTCTCATCTGTTTACAGTCATTTTCTCTGAATTATCCATGTTTTCATGTAGTTTCCTATATTCTTCCTTCTGGTCCAAGTATAAGCTTTGCCCACTTTGTCAAACAACTTCCTACACACTGTTTTGAACAGAGGCAGCTCGGGAACATTGTCTCTCAACTCTGTTACAGAGTGTAGTACTACATTTCAGTGAATTGTAAGGCTTTCCAAAGCTGCCGAATGTGTTTCTTTCTCTATTTCAATAGTATTCTGCCTTGTATAACACACATTTACCACTCTAGTCTCTTTTAAGTAAAGACTACAGGATTCGTACAGTGTTTCATGTGATCTTAACTCGAATTAAGGATTACCCAGATCTTAACTACCTTTTCTAAACTATGAACTGACTTGGAGAATCTCTTTGAGCTGTTCTAAACCAGTTCTCATCTGTTTACAGTCATTTTCTATGAATTATCCATGTTTTCATGTAGTTTCCTATATTCTTCCTTCTGGTCCAAGTATAAGCTTTGCCCACTTTATCAAACAACTTCCTACACACTGTTATAAACAGAGGCAGCTCGGGAACATTGTCTCTCAACTGTGTTATAGAGTGTAGTACTACATTTCAGTGAAGTGTAAGGCCTTCCAAAGCTGCTGAACGTGTTTCTTTCACTATTTCAATGGTATTCTTCCTTGTATAACACACATTTACCACTCTAGTCTCTTTTAAGTAAAGAATACAGGATTCATACAGTGTTTCATGTGATCTTAACTCGAATTAAGGATTTCCCGGTTCTTAGCTACCTTTTCTACACTAAGAACTGACTTGGAGAATCTCTTTGAGCTGTTCTAAACCAGTTCTCATCTGTTTACAGTCATTATCTCTGAATTATCCATGTTTTCATGTAGTTTCCTATATTCTTCCTTCTGGTCCAAGTATAAGCTTTCCCCACTTTATCAAACAACTTCCTACTCACTGTTATGAACAGAGGCAGCTCGGGAACATTGTCTCTCAACTGTGTTACAGAGTGTAGTACTACATTTCAGTGAAGTGTAAGGCTTTCCAAAGCTGCCGAATGTGTTTCTTTCTCTATTTCAATGGTATTCTGCCTTGTATAACACACATTTACCACTCTAGTCTCTTTTAAGTAAACAATACAGGATTCATACAGTGTTTCATGTGATCTTAACTCGAATTAAGGATTTCCCGTATCTTAACTACCTTTTCTACACTAAGAACTGACTTGGGCAATCTCTTTCAGCTGTTCTAAACGAGTTTTCATCTGTTTACAGTCATTTTCTCTGAATTATCCATGTTTTCATACAGTTTCTTATATTTTGCCTTCTGGTACAAGTATAATCTTTGCCCACTTTATCAAACAACTTCCTACACACTGTTATGAACTGAGGCAGCTCGGGAACATTGTCTCTCAACTGTGTTATAGAGTGTAGTACTACATTTCAGTGAAGTGTAAGGCTTTCCAAAGCTGCCGAATGTGTTTCTTTCACTATATCAATGGTATTCTGCCTTGTATAACACACATTTACCACTAAAGTCTCTTTTAAGTAAAGAATACAGGATTCATACAGTGTTTCATGTGATCTTAACTCGAATTAAGGATTTCCCGGATCTTAGCTACCTTTTCTACATTAAGAACTGACTTGGAGAATTTCTTTGAGCTGTTCTAAACGAGTTCTCATCTGTTTACAATCATTTTCTCTGAATTATCCATGTTTTCATACAGTTTCTTATATTCTGCCTTCTGGTACAAGTATAATCTTTGCCCACTTTATCAAACAACTTCCTACACACTGTTATGAACTGAGGCAGCTTGGGAACATTGTCTCTCAACTGTGTTATAGAGTGTAGTACTACATTTCAGTGAAGTGTAAGGCCTTCCAAAGCTGCTGAACGTGTTTCTTTCACTATTTCAATGGTATTCTTCCTTGTATAACACACATTTACCACTCTAGTCTCTTTTAAGTAAACAATACAGGATTCATACAGTGTTTCATGTGATCTTAACTCGAATTAAGGATTTCCCGGATCTTAGCTACCTTTTCTACACTAAGAACTGACTTGGAGAATCTCTTTGAGCTATTCTAAACCAGTTCTCATCTGTTTACAGTCATTATCTCTGAATTATCCATGTTTTCATGTAGTTTCCTATATTCTTCCTTCTGGTCCAAGTATAAGATTTCCCCACTTTATCAAACAACTTCCTACTCACTGTTATGAACAGAGGCAGCTCGGGAACATTGTCTCTCAACTGTGTTACAGAGTGTATTCCTACATTTCAGTGAAGTGTAAGGCTTTCCAAAGCTGCCGAATGTGTTTCTTCCTGTATTTCAATGGTATTCTGCCTTGTATAACACACATTTACCACTCTAGTCTCTTTTAAGTAAACAATACAGGATTCATACAGTGTTTCATGTGATCTTAACTCGAATTAAGGATTCCCCGGATCTTAACTACCTTTTCTACACTAAGAACTGACTTGGGCAATCTCTTTCAGCTGTTCTAAACGAGTTCTCATCTGTTTACAGTCAGTTTCTCTGAATTATCCATGTTTTCATACAGTTTCTTATATTCTGCCTTCTGGTACAAGTATAACCTTTGCACACTTTATCAAACAACTTCCTACACAATGTTATGAACTGAGGCAGCTCGGGAACATTGTCTCTCAACTCTGTTACAGAGTGTAGTACTACATTTCAGTGAATTGTAAGGCTTTCCGAAGCTGCCGAATGTGTTTCTTTCTCTATTTCAATAGTATTCTGCCTTGTATAACACACATTTACCACTCTAGTCTCTTTTAAGTAAAGAATACAGGATTCGTACAGTGTTTCATGTGATCTTAACTCGAATTAAGGATTACCCAGATCTTAACTACCTTTTCTAAACTATGAACTGACTTGGAGAATCTCTTTGAGCTGTTCTAAACCAGTTCTCATCTGTTTACAGTCATTTTCTATGAATTATCCATGTTTTCATGTAGTTTCCTATATTCTTCCTTCTGGTCCAAGTATAAGCTTTGCCCACTTTATCAAACAACTTCCTACACACTGTTATAAACAGAGGCAGCTCGGGAACATTGTCTCTCAACTGTGTTATAGAGTGTAGTACTACATTTCAGTGAAGTGTAAGGCCTTCCGAAGCTGCTGAACGTGTTTCTTTCACTATTTCAATGGTATTCTTCCTTGTATAACACACATTTACCACTCTAGTCTCTTTTAAGTAAAGAATACAGGATTCATACAGTGTTTCATGTGATCTTAACTCGAATTAAGGATTTCCCGGATCTTAGCTACCTTTTCTACACTAAGAACTGACTTGGAGAATCTCTTTGAGCTGTTCTAAACCAGTTCTCATCTGTTTACAGTCATTATCTCTGAATTATCCATGTTTTCATGTAGTTTCCTATATTCTTCCTTCTGGTCCAAGTATAAGCTTTCCCCACTTTATCAAACAACTTCCTACTCACTGTTATGAACAGAGGCAGCTCGGGAACATTGTCTCTCAACTGTGTTACAGAGTGTATTCCTACATTTCAGTGAAGTGTAAGGCTTTCCAAAGCTGCCGAATGTGTTTCTTCCTCTATTTCAATGGTATTCTGCCTTGTATAACACACATTTACCACTCTAGTCTCTTTTAAGTAAACAATACAGGATTCTTACAGTGTTTCATGTGATCTTAACTCGAATTAAGGATTTCCCAGATCTTAACTACCTTTTCTACACTAAGAACTGACTTGGGCAATCTCTTTCAGCTGTTCTAAACGAGTTCTCATCTGTTTACAGTCAGTTTCTCTGAATTATCCATGTTTTCATACAGTTTCTTATATTCTGCCTTCTGGTACAAGTATAATCTTTGCTCACTTTATCAAACAACTGCCTACACAATTTTATGAACTGAGGCAGCTCGGGAACATTGTCTCTCAACTGTGTTATAGAGTGTAGTACTACATTTCAGTGAAGTGTAAGGCCTTCCAAAGCTGCGGAACGTGTTTCTTTCACTATTTCAATGGTATTCTGCCTTGTATAACACACATTTTCCACTCTAGTCTCTTTTAAGTAAACAATACAGGATTCATACAGTGTTTCATGTGATCTTAACTCGAATTAAGGATTTCCCGGATCTTAGCTACCTTTTCTACACTAAGAACTGACTTGGAGAATCTCTTTGAGCTGTTCTAAACCAGTTCTCATCTGTTTACAGTCATTTTCTCTGAATTATCCATGTTTTCATGTAGTTTCCTATATTCTTCCTTCTGGTCCAAGTATAAGCTTTGCCCACTTTGTCAAACAACTTCCTACACACTGTTTTGAACAGAGGCAGCTCGGGAACATTGTCTCTCAACTCTGTTACAGAGTGTAGTACTACATTTCAGTGAATTGTAAGGCTTTCCAAAGCTGCCGAATGTGTTTCTTTCTCTATTTCAATAGTATTCTGCCTTGTATAACACACATTTACCACTCTAGTCTCTTTTAAGTAAAGAATACAGGATTCGTACAGTGTTTCATGTGATCTTAACTCGCATTAAGGATTACCCAGATCTTAACTACCTTTTCTAAACTATGAACTGACTTGGAGAATCTCTTTGAGCTGTTCTAAACCAGTTCTCATCTGTTTACAGTCATTTTCTATGAATTATCCATGTTTTCATGTAGTTTCCTATATTCTTCCTTCTGGTCCAAGTATAAGCTTTCCCCACTTTATCAAACAACTTCCTACTCACTGTTATGAACAGAGGCAGCTCGGGAACATTGTCTCTCAACTGTGTTACAGAGTGTATTCCTACATTTCAGTGAAGTGTAAGGCTTTCCAAAGCTGCCGAATGTGTTTCTTCCTCTATTTCAATGGTATTCTGCCTTGTATAACACACATTTACCACTCTAGTCTCTTTTAAGTAAACAATACAGGATTCATACAGTGTTTCATGTTTTCTTAACTGGAATTAAGGATTTCCCGGATCTTAACTACCTTTTCTACCCTAAGAACTGACTTGGGCAATCTCTTTCAGCTGTTCTAAACGAGTTCTCATCTGTTTACAGGCATTTTCTCTGAATTATCCATGTTTTCATACAGTTTCTTATATTCTGGCTTCTGGTACAAGTATAATCTTTGCCCACTTTATCAAACAACTTCCTACACACTGTTATGAACAGAGGCAGCTCGGGAACATTGTCTCTCAACTGTGTTACAGAGTGTAGTACTACATTTCAGTGAAGTGTAAGGCTTTCCAAAGCTGCCGAATGTGTTTCTTTCTCTATTTCAATGGTATTCTGCCTTGTATAACACACATTTTCCACTCTAGTCTCTTTTAAGTAAAGAATACAGGATTCATACAGTGTTTCATGTGATCTTAACTCGAATTAAGGATTTCCCGGATCTTAGCTACCTTTTCTACATTAAGAACTGACTTGGAGAATCTCTTTGAGCTGTTCTAAACCAGTTCTCATCTGTTTACAATCATTTTCTCTGAATTATCCATGTTTTCATACAGTTTCTTATATTCTGCCTTCTGGTACAAGTATAATCTTTGCCCACTTTATCAAACAACTTCCTACACACTGTTATGAACTGAGGCAGCTCGGGAACATTGTCTCTCAACTGTGTTATAGAGTATAGTACTACATTTCAGTGAAGTGTAAGGCCTTCCAAAGCTGCTGAACGTGTTTCTTTCACTATTTCAATGGTATTCTTCCTTGTATAACACACATTTACCACTCTAGTCTCTTTTAAGTAAACAATACAGGATTCATACAGTGTTTCATGTGATCTTAACTCGAATTAAGGATTTCCCGGATCTTAGCTACCTTTTCTACACTAGAACTGACTTGGAGAATCTCTTTGAGCTGTTCTAAACCAGTTCTCATCTGTTTACAGTCATTATCTCTGAATTATCCATGTTTTCATGTAGTTTCCTATATTCTTCCTTCTGGTCCAAGTATAAGCTTTGCCCACTTTGTCAAACAACTTCCTACACACTGTTTTGAACAGAGGCAGCTCGGGAACATTGTCTCTCAACTGTGTTACAGAGTGTATTCCTACATTTCAGTGTAGTGTAAGGCTTTCCAAAGCTGCCGAATGTGTTTCTTCCTCTATTTCAATGGTATTCTGCCTTGTATAACACACATTTACCACTCTAGTCTCTTTTAAGTAAACAATACAGGATTCATACAGTGTTTCATGTGATCTTAACTCGAATTAAGGAATTCCCGGATCTTAACTACCTTTTCTACACTAAGAACTGACTTGGGCAATCTCTTTCAGCTGTTCTAAACGAGTTCTCATCTGTTTACAGTCAGTTTCTCTGAATTATCCATGTTTTCATACAGTTTCTTATATTCTGCCTTCTGGTACAAGTATAATCTTTGCACACTTTATCAAACAACTTCCTACACAATGTTATGAACTGAGGCAGCTCGGGAACATTGTCTCTCAACTCTGTTACAGAGTGTAGTACTACATTTCAGTGAATTGTAAGGCTTTCCAAAGCTGCCGAATGTGTTTATTTCTCTATTTCAATAGTATTCTGCCTTGTATAACACACATTTACCACTCTAGTCTCTTTTAAGTAAAGAATACAGGATTCGTACAGTGTTTCATGTGATCTTAACTCGAATTAAGGATTACCCAGATCTTAACTACCTTTTCTAAACTATGAACTGACTTGGAGAATCTCTTTGAGCTGTTCTAAACCAGTTCTCATCTGTTTACAGTCATTTTCTATGAATTATCCATGTTTTCATGTAGTTTCCTATATTCTTCCTTCTGGTCCAAGTATAAGCTTTGCCCACTTTATCAAACAACTTCCTACACACTGTTATAAACAGAGGCAGCTCGGGAACATTGTCTCTCAACTGTGTTATAGAGTGTAGTACTACATTTCAGTGAAGTGTAAGGCCTTCCAAAGCTGCTGAACGTGTTTCTTTCACTATTTCAATGGTATTCTGCCTTGTATAACACACATTTTCCACTCTAGTCTCTTTTAAGTAAACAATACAGGATTCATACAGTGTTTCATGTGATCTTAACTCGAATTAAGGATTTCCCGGATCTTAGCTACCTTTTCTACACTAAGAACTGACTTGGAGAATCTCTTTGAGCTGTTCTAAACCAGTTCTCATCTGTTTACAGTCATTTTCTCTGAATTATCCATGTTTTCATGTAGTTTCCTATATTCTTCCTTCTGGTCCAAGTATAAGCTTTGCCCACTTTGTCAAACAACTTCCTACACACTGTTTTGAACAGAGGCAGCTCGGGAACATTGTCTCTCAACTCTGTTACAGAGTGTAGTACTACATTTCAGTGAATTGTAAGGCTTTCCAAAGCTGCCGAATGTGTTTCTTTCTCTATTTCAATAGTATTCTGCCTTGTATAACACACATTTAAAACTCTAGTCTCTTTTAAGTAAAGAATACAGGATTCGTACAGTGTTTCATGTGATCTTAACTCGAATTAAGGATTACCCAGATCTTAACTACCTTTTCTAAACTATGAACTGACTTGGAGAATCTCTTTGAGCTGTTCTAAACCAGTTCTCATCTGTTTACAGTCATTTTCTATGAATTATCCATGTTTTCATGTAGTTTCCTATATTCTTCCTTCTGGTCCAAGTATAAGCTTTGCCCACTTTATCAAACAACTTCCTACACACTGTTATAAACAGAGGCAGCTCGGGAACATTGTCTCTCAACTGTGTTATAGAGTGTAGTACTATATTTCAGTGAAGTGTAAGGCCTTCCAAAGCTGCTGAACGTGTTTCTTTCACTATTTCAATGGTATTCTTCCTTGTATAACACACATTTACCACTCTAGTCTCTTTTAAGTAAAGAATACAGGATTCATACAGTGTTTCATGTGATCTTAACTCGAATTAAGGATTTCCCGGTTCTTAGCTACCTTTTCTACACTAAGAACTGACTTGGGCAATCTCTTTCAGCTGTTCTAAACGAGTTCTCATCTGTTTACAGTCAGTTTCTCTGAATTATCCATGTTTTCATACAGTTTCTTATATTCTGCCTTCTGGTACAAGTATAATCTTTGCTCACTTTATCAAACAACTGCCTACACAATGTTATGAACTGAGGCAGCTCGGGAACATTGTCTCTCAACTGTGTTATAGAGTGTAGTACTACATTTCAGTGAAGTGTAAGGCCTTCCAAAGCTGCGGAACGTGTTTCTTTCACTATTTCAATGGTATTCTGCCTTGTATAACACACATTTTACACTCTAGTCTCTTTTAAGTAAACAATACAGGATTCATACAGTGTTTCATGTGATCTTAACTCGAATTAAGGATTTTCCGGATCTTAGCTACCTTTTCTACACTAAGAATTGACTTGGAGAATCTCTTTGAGCTGTTCTAAACCAGTTCTCATCTGTTTACAGTCATTTTCTCTGAATTATCCATGTTTTCATGTAGTTTCCTATATTCTTCCTTCTGGTCCAAGTATAAGCTTTGCCCACTTTGTCAAACAACTTCCTACACACTGTTATGAACAGAGGCAGCTCGGGAACATTGTCTCTCAACTGTGTTACAGAGTGTATTCCTACATTTCAGTGTAGTGTAAGGCTTTCCAAAGCTGCCGAATGTGTTTCTTTCTCTATTTCAATGGTATTCTGCCTTGTATAACACACATTTACCACTCTAGTCTCTTTTAAGTAAACAATACAGGATTCATACAGTGTTTCATGTGATCTTAACTCGAATTAAGGATTTCCCGGATCTTAACTACCTTTTCTACACTAAGAACTGACTTGGGCAATCTCTTTCAGCTCTTCTAAACAAGTTCTCATCTGTTTACAGTCATTTTCTCTGAATTATCCATGTTTTCAGGTAGTTTCCTGTATTCTTCCTTCTGGTCCAAGTATAAGCTTTGCCCACTTTATCAAACAACTTCCTACACACTGTTATAAACAGAGGCAGCTCGGGAACATTGTCTCTCAACTGTGTTACAGAGTGTAGTACTACATTTCAGTGAAGTGTAAGGCTTTCCAAAGCTGCCGAATGTGTTTCTTTCTCTATTTCAATGGTATTCTGCCTTGTATAACACGCATTTACCAATCTAGTCTCTTTTAAGTAAAGAATACAGGATTCATACAGTGTTTCATGTGATCTTAACTCGAATTAAGGATTTCCTGGATCTTAGCTACCTTTTCTACATTAAGAACTGACTTGGAGAATCTCTTTGAGCTGTTCTAAACCAGTTCTCATCTGTTTACAATCATTTTCTCTGAATTATCCATGTTTTCATACAGTTTCTTATATTCTGCCTTCTGGTACAAGTATAATCTTTGCCCACTTTATCAAACAACTTCCTACACACTGTTATGAACTGAGGCAGCTCGGGAACATTGTCTCTCAACTGTGTTATAGAGTGTAGTACTACATTTCAGTGAAGTGTAAGGCCTTCCAAAGCTGCTGAACGTGTTTCTTTCACTATTTCAATGGTATTCTTCCTTGTATAACACACATTTACCACTCTAGTCTCTTTTAAGTAAACAATACAGGATTCATACAGTGTTTCATGTGATCTTAACTCGAATTAAGGATTTCCCGGATCTTAGCTACCTTTTCTACACTAAGAACTGACTTGGAGAATCTCTTTGAGCTGTTCTAAAGCAGTTCTCATCTGTTTACAGTCATTATCTCTGAATTATCCATGTTTTCATGTAGTTTCCTATATTCTTCCTTCTGGTCCAAGTATAAGCTTTGCCCACTTTGTCAAACAACTTCCTACACACTGTTATGAACAGAGGCAGCTCGGGAACATTGTCTCTCAACTGTGTTACAGAGTGTATTCCTACATTTCAGTGTAGTGTAAGGCTTTCCAAAGCTGCCAAATGTGTTTCTTTCTCTATTTCAATGGTATTCTGCCTTGTATAACACACATTTACCACTCTAGTCTCTTTTAAGTAAACAATACAGGATTCATACAGTGTTTCATGTGATCTTAACTCGAATTAAGGATTTCCCGGATCTTAACTACCTTTTCTACACTAAGAACTGACTTGGGCAATCTCTTTCAGCTCTTTTAAATGAGTTCTCATCTGTTTACAGTCATTTTCTCTGAATTATCCATGTTTTCAGGTAGTTTCCTGTATTCTTCCTTCTGGTCCAAGTATAAGCTTTGCCCACTTTATCAAACAACTTCCTACACACTGTTATAAACAGAGGCAGATCGGGAACATTGTCTCTCAACTGTGTTACAGAGTGTAGTACTACATTTCAGTGAAGTGTAAGGCTTTCCAAAGCTGCCGAATGTGTTTCTTTCTCTATTTCAATGGTATTCTGCCTTGTATAACACACATTTACCACTAAAGTCTCTTTTAAGTAAAGAATACAGGATTCATACAGTGTTTCATGTGATCTTAACTCGAATTAAGGATTTCCCGGATCTTAGCTACCTTTTCTACATTAAGAACTGACTTTAGAATCTCTTTGAGCTGTTCTAAACCAGTTCTCATCTGTTTACAATCATTTTCTCTGAATTATCCATGTTTTCATACAGTTTCTTATATTCTTCCTTCTGGTACAAGTATAATCTTTGCCCACTTTATCAAACAACTTCCTACACACTGTTATGAACTGAGGCAGCTCGGGAACATTGTCTCTCAACTGTGTTATAGAGTGTAGTACTACATTTCAGTGAAGTGTAAGGCCTTCCAAAACTGCTGAACGTGTTTCTTTCACTATTTCAATGGTATTCTTCCTTGTATAACACACATTTACCACTCTAGTCTCTTTTAAGTAAACAATACAGGATTCATACAGTGTTTCATGTGATCTTAACTCGAATTAAGGATTAGGCAGATCTTAACTACCTTTTCTACACTATGAACTGACTTGCAGAATCTCTTTGAGCTGTTCTAAACCAGTTCTCATCTGTTTACAGTCATTTTCTCTGAATTATCCATGTTTTCATACAGTGTCTTATATTCTGCCTTCTGGTCCAAGTATAAGCTTTGCCCACTTTATCAAAGAACTTCCTACACACTGTTATAAACAGAGGCAGTTCGGGAACATTGTCTCTCAACTGTGTTACAGAGTGTAGTACTACATTTCAGTGAAGTGTAAGGCTTTCCAAAGCTGCCGAATGTGTTTCTTCCTCTATTTCAATGGTATTCTGCCTTGTATAACACACATTTACCACTCTAGTCTCTTTTCAGTAAACAATACAGGATTCATACAGTGTTTCCTGTGATCTTAACTCGAATTAAGGATTTCCCGGATCTTAACTACCTTTTCTACACTAAGAACTGACTTGGAGAATCTCTTTGAGCTGTTCTAAACCAGTTCTCATCTGTTTACAGTCATTTTCTCTGAATTATCCATGTTTTCATGTAGTTTCCTATATTCTTCCTTCTGGTCCAAGTATAAGCTTTGCCCACTTTATCACACAACTTCCTACACACTGTTATGAACAGAGGCAGCTCGGGAACATTGTCTCTCAACTGTGTTACAGAGTGTAGTACTACATTTCAGTGAAGTGTAAGGCTTTCCAAAGCTGCCGAATGTGTTTCTTTCTCTATTTCAATGGTATTCTGCCTTGTATAACAAACATTTACCACTCTAGTCTCCTTTAAGTTAAGAATACAGGATTCATACAGTGTTTCATGTGATCTTAACTCGACTTAAGGATTTCCCGGATCTTAGCTACCTTTTCAACACTAAGAACTGACTTGGAGAATCTCTTTGAGCTGTTCTAAACCAGTTCTCATCTGTTTACAGTCATTTTCTCTGAATTATCCATGTTTTCATGTAGTTTCCTGTATTCTTCCTTCTGGTCCAAGTATAAGCTTTGCCCACTTTATCAAACAACTTCCTACACACTGTTATAAACTGAGGCAGCTCGGGAACATTGTCTCTCAACTGTGTTATAGAGTGTAGTACTACATTTCAGTGAAGTGTAAGGCCTTCCAAAGCTGCCGAATGTGTTTCTTTCTCTATTTCAATGGTATTCTGCCTTGTATAACACACATTTACCACTCTAGTCTCTTTTAAGTAAACAATACAGGATTCATACAGTGTTTCATGTGATCTTAACTCGACTTAAGGATTTCCCGGATCTTAGCTACCTTTTCTACACTAAGAACTGACTTGGAGAATCTCTTTGAGCTGTTCTAAACCAGTTCTCATCTGTTTACAGTCATTTTCTCTGAATTATCCATGTTTTCATGTAGTTTCCTGTATTCTTCCTTCTGGTCCAAGTATAAGCTTTGCCCACTTTATCAAACAACTTCCTACACACTGTTATAAACAGAGGCAGCTCGGGAACATTGTCTCTCAACTGTGTTACAGAGTGTAGTACTACATTTCAGTGAAGTGTAAGGCTTTCCAAAGCTGCCGAATGTGTTTCTTTCTCTATTTCAATGGTATTCTGCCTTGTATAACACACATTTACCAATCTAGTCTCTTTTAAGTAAAGAATACAGGATTCATACAGTGTTTCATGTGATCTTAACTCGAATTAAGGATTTCCCGGATCTTAGCTACCTTTTCTACATTAAGAACTGACTTGGAGAATCTCTTTGAGCTGTTCTAAACCAGTTCTCATCTGTTTACAATCATTTTCTCTGAATTATCCATGTTTTCATACAGTTTCTTATATTCTGCCTTCTGGTACAAGTATAATCTTTGCCCACTTTATCAAACAACTTCCTACACACTGTTATGAACTGAGGCAGCTCGGGAACATTGTCTCTCAACTGTGTTATAGAGTGTAGTACTACATTTCAGTGAAGTGTAAGGCCTTCCAAAGCTGCTGAACGTGTTTCTTTCACTATTTCAATGGTATTCTTCCTTGTATAACACACATTTACCACTCTAGTCTCTTTTAAGTAAACAATACAGGATTCATACAGTGTTTCATGTGATCTTAACTCAAATTAAGGATTTCCCGGATCTTAGCTACCTTTTCTACACTAAGAACTGACTTGGAGAATCTCTTTGAGCTGTTCTAAACCAGTTCTCATCTGTTTACAGTCATTATCTCTGAATTATCCATGTTTTCATGTAGTTTCCTATATTCTTCCTTCTGGTCCAAGTATAAGCTTTGCCCACTTTGTCAAACAACTTCCTACACACTGTTTTGAACAGAGGCAGCTCGGGAACATTGTCTCTCAACTGTGTTACAGAGTGTATTCCTACATTTCAGTGTAGTGTAAGGCTTTCCAAAGCTGCCGAATGTGTTTCTTCCTCTATTTCAATGGTATTCTGCCTTGTATAACACACATTTACCACTCTAGTCTCTTTTAAGTAAAAAATACAGGATTCATACAGTGTTTCATGTGATCTTAACTCGAATTAAGGAATTCCCGGATCTTAACTACCTTTTCTACACTAAGAACTGACTTGGGCAATCTCTTTCAGCTGTTCTAAACGAGTTCTCATCTGTTTACAGTCAGTTTCTCTGAATTATCCATGTTTTCATACAGTTTCTTTTATTCTGCCTTCTGGTACAAGTATAATCTTTGCCCACTTTATCAAACAACTTCCTACACACTGTTATGTACTGAGGCAGCTCGGGAACATTGTCTCTCAACTGTGTTATAGAGTGTAGTACTACATTTCAGTGAAGTGTAAGGCCTTCCAAAGCTGCTGAACGTGTTTCTTTCACTATTTCAATGGTATTCTTCCTTGTATAACACACATTTACCACTCTAGTCTCTTTTAAGTAAACAATACAGGATTCATACAGTGTTTCATGTGATCTTAACTCGAATTAAGGATTTCCCGGATCTTAGCTACCTTTTCTACACTAAGAACTGACTTGGAGAATCTCTTTGAGCTGTTCTAAACCAGTTCTCATCTGTTTACAGTCATTATCTCTGAATTATCCATGTTTTCATGTAGTTTCCTATATTCTTCCTTCTGGTCCAAGTATAAGCTTTGCCCACTTTGTCAAACAACTTCCTACACACTGTTATGAACAGAGGCAGCTCGGGAACATTGTCTCTCAACTGTGTTACAGAGTGTATTCCTACATTTCAGTGTAGTGTAAGGCTTTCCAAAGCTGCCAAATGTGTTTCTTTCTCTATTTCAATGGTATTCTGCCTTGTATAACACACATTTACCACTCTAGTCTCTTTTAAGTAAACAATACAGGATTCATACAGTGTTTCATGTGATCTTAACTCGAATTAAGGATTTCCCGGATCTTAACTACCTTTTCTACACTAAGAACTGACTTGGGCAATCTCTTTCAGCTCTTTTAAATGAGTTCTCATCTGTTTACAGTCATTTTCTCTGAATTATCCATGTTTTCAGGTAGTTTCCTGTATTCTTCCTTCTGGTCCAAGTATAAGCTTTGCCCACTTTATCAAACAACTTCCTACACACTGTTATAAACAGAGGCAGATCGGGAACATTGTCTCTCAACTGTGTTACAGAGTGTAGTACTACATTTCAGTGAAGTGTAAGGCTTTCCAAAGCTGCCGAATGTGTTTCTTTCTCTATTTCAATGGTATTCTGCCTTGTATAACACACATTTACCACTAAAGTCTCTTTTAAGTAAAGAATACAGGATTCATACAGTGTTTCATGTGATCTTAACTCGAATTAAGGATTTCCCGGATCTTAGCTACCTTTTCTACATTAAGAACTGACTTTAGAATCTCTTTGAGCTGTTCTAAACCAGTTCTCATCTGTTTACAATCATTTTCTCTGAATTATCCATGTTTTCATACAGTTTCTTATATTCTTCCTTCTGGTACAAGTATAATCTTTGCCCACTTTATCAAACAACTTCCTACACACTGTTATGAACTGAGGCAGCTCGGGAACATTGTCTCTCAACTGTGTTATAGAGTGTAGTACTACATTTCAGTGAAGTGTAAGGCCTTCCAAAACTGCTGAACGTGTTTCTTTCACTATTTCAATGGTATTCTTCCTTGTATAACACACATTTACCACTCTAGTCTCTTTTAAGTAAACAATACAGGATTCATACAGTGTTTCATGTGATCTTAACTCGAATTAAGGATTTCCCGGATCTTAGCTACCTTTTCTACACTAAGAACTGACTTGGAGAATCTCTTTGAGCTGTTCTAAACCAGTTCTCATCTGTTTACAGTCATTTTCTCTGAATTATCCATGTTTTCATGTAGTTTCCTATATTCTTCCTTCTGGTCCAAGTATAAGCTTTCCCCACTTTATCAAACAACTTCCTACACACTGTTATGAACAGAGGCAGCTCGGGAACATTGTCTCTCAACTGTGTTACAGAGTGTATTCCTACATTTCAGTGTAGTGTAAGGCTTTCCAAAGCTGCCGAATGTGTTTCTTTCTCTATTTCAATGGTATTCTGCCTTGTATAACACACATTTACCACTCTAGTCTCTTTTAAGTAAACAATACAGGATTCATACAGTGTTTCATGTGATCTTAACTCGAATTAAGGATTACGCAGATCTTAACTACCTTTTCTACACTATGAACTGACTTGCAGAATCTCTTTGAGCTGTTCTAAACCAGTTCTCATCTGTTTACAGTCATTTTCTCTGAATTATCCATGTTTTCATACAGTGTCTTATATTCTGCCTTCTGGTACAAGTATAATCTTTGCCCACTTTATCAAACAACTTCCTACACACTGTGATGAACTGAGGCAGCTCGGGAACATTGTCTCTCAACTGTGTTATAGAGTGTAGTACTACATTTCAGTGAAGTGTAAGGACTTCCAAAGCTGCCGAACGTGTTTCTTTCACTATTTCAATGGTATTCTGCCTTGCATAACACACATTTACCACTCTAGTCTCTTTTAAGTAAACAATACAGGATTCATACAGTGTTTCATGTGATCTTAACTCGAATTAAGGATTTCCCAGATCTTAGCTACCTTTTCTACACTAAGAACTGACTTGGAGAATCTCTTTGAGCTGTTCTAAACCAGTTCTCATCTGTTTACAGTCATTTTCTCTGAATTATCCATGTTTTCATGTAGTTTCCTATATTCTTCCTTCTGGTCCAAGTATAAGCTTTCCCCACTTTATCAAACAACTTCCTACTCACTGTTATGAACAGAGGCAGCTCGGGAAAATTGTCTCTCAACTGTGTTACAGAGTGTATTCCTACATTTCAGTGAAGTGTAAGGCTTTCCAAAGCTGCCGAATGTGTTTCTTCCTCTATTTCAATGGTATTCTGCCTTGTATAACACACATTTACCACTCTAGTCTCTTTTCAGTAAACAATACAGGATTCATACAGTGTTTCCTGTGATCTTAACTCGAATTAAGGATTTCCCGGATCTTAACTACCTTTTCTACACTAAGAACTGACTTGGAGAATCTCTTTGAGCTGTTCTAAACCAGTTCTCATCTGTTTACAGTCATTTTCTCTGAATTATCCATGTTTTCATGTAGTTTCCTATATTCTTCCTTCTGGTCCAAGTATAAGCTTTGCCCACTTTATCACACAACTTCCTACACACTGTTATGAACAGAGGCAGCTCGGGAACATTGTCTCTCAACTGTGTTACAGAGTGTAGTACTACATTTCAGTGAAGTGTAAGGCTTTCCAAAGCTGCCGAATGTGTTTCTTTCTCTATTTCAATGGTATTCTGCCTTGTATAACAAACATTTACCACTCTAGTCTCTTTTAAGTTAAGAATACAGGATTCATACAGTGTTTCATGTGATCTTAACTCGACTTAAGGATTTCCCGGATCTTAGCTACCTTTTCAACACTAAGAACTGACTTGGAGAATCTCTTTGAGCTGTTCTAAACCAGTTCTCATCTGTTTACAGTCATTTTCTCTGAATTATCCATGTTTTCATGTAGTTTCCTGTATTCTTCCTTCTGGTCCAAGTATAAGCTTTGCCCACTTTATCAAACAACTTCCTACACACTGTTATAAACTGAGGCAGCTCGGGAACATTGTCTCTCAACTGTGTTATAGAGTGTAGTACTACATTTCAGTGAAGTGTAAGGCCTTCCAAAGCTGCCGAACGTGTTTCTTTCACTATTTCAATGGTATTCTGCCTTGTATAACACACATTTACCACTAAAGTCTCTTTTAAGTAAAGAATACAGGATTCATACAGTGTTTCATGTGATCTTAACTCGAATTAAGGATTTCCCGGATCTTAGCTACCTTTTCTACACTAAGAACTGACTTGGAGAATCTCTTTGAGCTGTTCTAAACCAGTTCTCATCTGTTTACAGTCATTTTCTCTGAATTATCCATGTTTTCATACAGTTTCTTATATTCTGCCTTCTGGTACAAGTATAATCTTTGCCCACTTTATCAAACAACTTCCTACACACTGTTATGAACTGAGGCAGCTCGGGAACATTGTCTCTCAACTGTGTTATAGAGTGTAGTACTACATTTCAGTGAAGTGTAAGGCCTTCCAAAGGTGCTGAACGTGTTTCTTCCTCTATTTCAATGGTATTCTTCCTTGTATAACACACATTTACCACTCTAGTCTCTTTTAAGTAAAGAATACAGGATTCATACAGTGTTTCATGTGATCTTAACTCGAATTAAGGATTTCCCGGATCTTAACTACCTTTTCTACACTAAGAACTGACTTGGGCAATCTCTTTCAGCTGTTCTAAACGAGTTCTCATCTGTTTACAGTCAGTTTCTCTGAATTATCCATGTTTTCATACAGTTTCTTATATTCTGCCTTCTGGTACAAGTATAATCTTTGCCCACTTTATCAAACAACTTCCTACACAATGTTATGAACTGAGGCAGCTCGGGAACATTGTCTCTCAACTGTGTTACAGAGTGTAGTACTACATTTCAGTGAAGTGTAAGGCCTTCCAAAGCTGCCGAATGTGTTTCTTTCTCTATTTCAATGGTATTCTGCCTTGTATAACACACATTTACCACTCTAGTCTCTTTTAAGTAAACAATACAGGATTCATACAGTGTTTCATGTGATCTTAACTCGACTTAAGGATTTCCCGGATCTTAGCTACCTTTTCTACACTAAGAACTGACTTGGAGAATCTCTTTGAGCTGTTCTAAACCAGTTCTCATCTGTTTACAGTCATTTTCTATGAATTATCCATGTTTTCATGTAGTTTCCTGTATTCTTCCTTCTGGTCCAAGTATAAGCTTTGCCCACTTTATCAAACAACTTCCTACACACTGTTATAAACAGAGGCAGCTCGGGAACATTGTCACTCAACTGTGTTACAGAGTGTAGTACTACATTTCAGTGAAGTGTAAGGCTTTCCAAAGCTGCCGAATGTGTTTCTTTCTCTATTTCAATGGTATTCTGCCTTGTATAACACACATTTACCACTAAAGTCTCTTTTAAGTAAAGAATACAGGATTCATACAGTGTTTCATGTGATCTTAACTCGAATTAAGGATTTCCCGGATCTTAGCTACCTTTTCTACACTAAGAACTGACTTGGAGAATCTCTTTGAGCTGTTCTAAACGAGTTCTCATCTGTTTACAGTCATTTTCTCTGAATTATCCATGTTTTCATACAGTTTCTTATATTCTGCCTTCTGGTACAAGTATAATCTTTGCCCACTTTATCAAACAACTTCCTACACACTGTTATGAACTGAGGCAGCTCGGGAACATTGTCTCTCAACTGTGTTATAGAGTGTAGTACTACATTTCAGTGAAGTGTAAGGCCTTCCAAAGCTGCTGAACGTGTTTCTTTCACTATTTCAATGGTATTCTTCCTTGTATAACACACATTTACCACTCTAGTCTCTTTTAAGTAAACAATACAGGATTCATACAGTGTTTCATGTGATCTTAACTCGAATTAAGGATTTCCCGGATCTTAGCTACCTTTTCTACACTAAGAACTGACTTGGAGAATCTCTATGAGCTGTTCTAAACCAGTTCTCATGTGTTTACAGTCATTATCTCTGAATTATCCATGTTTTCATGTAGTTTCCTATATTCTTCTTTCTGGTCCAAGTATAAGATTTCCCCACTTTATCAAACAACTTCCTACTCACTGTCATGAACAGAGGCAGCTCGGGAACATTGTCTCTCAACTGTGTTACAGAGTGTATTCCTACATTTCAGTGAAGTGTAAGGCTTTCCAAAGCTGCCGAATGTGTTTCTTTCTCTATTTCAATGGTATTCTGCCTTGTATAACACACATTTACCACTCTAGTCTCTTTTAAGTAAACAATACAGGATTCATACAGTGTTTCCTGTGATCTTAACTCGAATTAAGGATTTCCCGGATCTTAACTACCTTTTCTACACTAAGAACTGACTTGGGCAATCTCTTTCAGCTGTTCTAAACGAGTTCTCATCTGTTTACAGTCAGTTTCTCTGAATTATCCATGTTTTCATACAGTTTCTTATATTCTGCCTTCTGGTACAAGTATAATCTTTGCCCACTTTATCAAACAACTTCCTACACAATGTTATGAACTGAGGCAGATCGGGAACATTGTCTCTCAACTGTGTTATAGAGTGTAGTACTACATTTCAGTGAAGTGTAAGGAGTTCCAAAGCTGCCGAACGTGTTTCTTTCACTATTTCAATGGTATTCTGCCTTGTATAACACACATTTTCCACTCTAGTCTCTTTTAAGTAAACAATACAGGATTCATACAGTGTTTCATGTGATCTTAACTCGAATTAAGGATTTCCCGGATCTTAGCTACCTTTTCTACACTAAGAACTGACTTGGAGAATCTCTTTGAGCTGTTCTAAACCAGTTCTCATCTGTTTACAGTCATTTTCTCTGAATTATCCATGTTTTCATGTAGTTTCCTATATTCTTCCTTCTGGTCCAAGTATAAGCTTTCCCCACTTTATCAAACAACTTCCTACTCACTGTTATGAACAGAGGCAGCTCGGGAAAATTGTCTCTCAACTGTGTTACAGAGTGTATTCCTACATTTCAGTGAAGTGTAAGGCTTTCCAAAGCTGCCGAATGTGTTTCTTCCTCTATTTCAATGGTATTCTGCCTTGTATAACACACATTTACCACTCTAGTCTCTTTTAAGTAAACAATACAGGATTCATACAGTGTTTCATGTGATCTTAACTCGAATTAAGGATTTCCCGGATCTTAACTACCTTTTCTACACTAAGAACTGACTTGGGCAATCTCTTTCAGCTGTTCTAAACCAGTTCTCATCTGTTTACAGTCATTTTCTATGAATTATCCATGTTTTCATGTAGTTTCCTATATTCTTCCTTCTGGTCCAAGTATAAGCTTTGCCCACTTTATCAAAGAACTTCCTACACACTGTTATAAACAGAGGCAGTTCGGGAACATTGTCTCTCAACTGTGTTACAGAGTGTAGTACTACATTTCAGTGAAGTGTAAGGCTTTCCAAAGCTGCCGAATGTGTTTCTTCCTCTATTTCAATGGTATTCTGCCTTGTATAACACACATTTACCACTCTAGTCTCTTTTCAGTAAACAATACAGGATTCATACAGTGTTTCCTGTGATCTTAACTCGAATTAAGGATTTCCCGGATCTTAGCTACCTTTTCTACACTAAGAACTGACTTGGAGAATCTCTTTGAGCTGTTCTAAACCAGTTCTCATCTGTTTACAGTCATTATCTCTGAATTATCCATGTTTTCATACAGTTTCTTATATTCTGCCTTCTGGTACAAGTATAATCTTTGCCCACTTTATCAAACAACTTCCTACACACTGTTATGAACTGAGGCAGCTCGGGAACATTGTCTCTCAACTGTGTTATAGAGTGTAGTACTACATTTCAGTGAAGTGTAAGGCCTTCCAAAGCTGCGGAACGTGTTTCTTTCTCTATTTCAATGGTATTCTGCCTTGTATAACACACATTTTCCACTCTAGTCTCTTTTAAGTAAACAATACAGGATTCATACAGTGTTTCATGTGATCTTAACTAGAATTAAGGATTTCCCGGATCTTAGCTACCTTTTCTACACTAAGAACTGACTTGGAGAATCTCTTTTAGCTGTTCTAAACCAGTTCTCATCTGTTTACAGTCATTTTCTCTGAATTATCCATGTTTTCATGTAGTTTCCTATATTCTTCCTTCTGGTCCAAGTATAAGCTTTGCCCACTTTATCACACAACTTCCTACACACTTTTATGAACAGAGGCAGCTCGGGAACATTGTCTCTCAACTGTGTTACAGAGTGTATTCCTACATTTCAGTGAAGTGTAAGGCTTTCCAAAGCTGCCGAATGTGTTTCTTTCTCTATTTCAATGGTATTCTGCCTGGTATAACACACATTTACCACTCTAGTCTCTTTTAAGTAAACAATACCGGATTCATACAGTGTTTCATGTGATCTTAACTCGAATTAAGGATTTCCCAGATCTTAGCTACCTTTTCTACACTAAGAACTGACTTGGAGAATCTCTTTGAGCTGTTCTAAACCAGTTCTCATCTGTTTACAGTCATTATCTCTGAATTATCCATGTTTTCTTGTAGTTTCCTATATTCTTCCTTCTGGTCCAAGTATAAGCTTTCCCCACTTTATCAAACAACTTCCTACACACTGTTATGAACAGAGGCAGCTCGGGAACATTGTCTCTCAACTGTGTTACAGAGTGTATTCCTACATTTCAGTGTAGTGTAAGGCTTTCCAAAGCTGCCGAATGTGTTTCTTCCTATATTTCAATGGTATTCTGCCTTGTATAACACACATTTACCACTCTAGTCTCTTTTAAGTAAACAATACAGGATTCATACAGTGTTTCATATGATCTTAACTCGAATTAAGGATTTCCCGGATCTTAACTACCTTTTCTACACTAAGAACCGACTTGGGCAATCTCTTTCAGCTCTTCTACACGAGTTCTCATCTGTTTACAGTCAGTTTCTCTGAATTATCCATGTTTTCATACAGTTTCTTATATTCTGCCTTCTGGTGCAAGTATAATCTTTGCCCACTTTATCAAACAACTTCCTACACACTGTTATAAACTGAGGCAGCTTGGGAACATTGTCTCTCAACTGTGTTATAGAGTGTAGTACTACATTTCAGTGAAGTGTAAGGCCTTCCAAAGCTGCCGAACGTGTTTCTTTCACTATTTCAATGGTATTCTGCCTTGTATAACACACATTTTCCACTCTAGTCTCTTTTAAGTAAAGAATACAGGATTCATACAGTGTTTCATGTGATCTTAACTCGAATTAAGGATTTCCCGGATCTTAACTACCTTTTCTACACTAAGAACTGACTTGGGCAATCTCTTTCAGCTGTTCTAAACGAGTTCTCATCTGTTTACAGTCAGTTTCTCTGAATTATCCATGTTTTCATACAGTTTCTTATATTCTGCCTTCTGGTACAAGTATAATCTTTGCCCACTTTACCAAACAACTTCCTACACAATGTTATGAACTGAGGCAGCTCGGGAACATTGTCTCTCAACTGTGTTATAGAGTGTAGTACTACATTTCAGTGAAGTGTAAGGCCTTCCAAAGCTGCTGAACGTGTTTCTTTCACTATTTCAATGGTATTCTGCCTTGTATAACACACATTTACCACTCTAGTCTCTTTTAAGTAAACAATACAGGATTCATACAGTGTTTCATGTGATCTTAACTCGAATTAAGGATTTCCCGGATCTTAGCTACCTTTTCTACACTAAGAACTGACTTGGAGAATCTCTTTGAGCTGTTCTAAACCAGTTCTCATCTGTTTACAGTCATTATCTCTGAATTATCCATGTTTTCATGTAGTTTCCTATATTCTTCCTTCTGGTCCAAGTATAAGCTTTCCCCACTTTATCAAACAACTTCCTACTCACTGTTATGAACAGAGGCAGCTCGGGAACATTGTCTCTCAACTGTGTTACAGAGTGTATTCCTACATTTCAGTGAAGTGTAAGGCTTTCCAAAGCTGCCAAATGTGTTTCTTCCTCTATTTCAATGGTATTCTGCCTTGTATAACACACATTTACCACTCTAGTCTCTTTTAAGTAAACAATACAGGATTCATACAGTGTTTCATGTGATCTTAACTCGAATTAAGGATTTCCCGGATCTTAACTACCTTTTCTACACTAAGAACTGACTTGGGCAATCTCTTTCAGCTGTTCTAAACGAGTTCTCATCTGTTTACAGTCAGTTTCTCTGAATTATCCATGTTTTCATACAGTTTCTTATATTCTGCCTTCTGGTACAAGTATAATCTTTGCCCACTTTATCAAACAACTTCCTACACAATGTTATGAACTGAGACAGATCGGGAACATTGTCTCTCAACTGTGTTATAGAGTTTAGTACTACATTTCAGTGAAGTGTAAGGCCTTCCAAAGCTGCCGAACGTGTTTCTTTCACTATTTCAATGGTATTCTGCCTTGTATAACACACATTTTCCACTCTAGTCTCTTTTAAGTAAACAATACAGGATTCATACAGTGTTTCATGTGATCTTAACTCGAATTAAGGATTTCCCGGATCTTAGCTACCTTTTCTACACTAAGAACTGACTTGGAGAATCTCTTTGAGCTGTTCTAAACCAGTTCTCATCTGTTTACAGTCATTTTCTCTGAATTATCCATGTTTTCATGTAGTTTCCTATATTCTTCCTTCTGGTCGAAGTATAAGCTTTGCCCACTTTGTCAAACAACTTCCTACACACTGTTATAAACAGAGGCAGCTCGGGAACATTGTCTCTCAACTGTGTTATAGAGTGTAGTACTACATTTCAGTGAAGTGTAAGGCCTTCCAAAGCTGCTGAACGTGTTTCTTTCACTATTTCAATGGTATTCTGCCTTGTATAACACACATTTTCCACTCTAGTCTCTTTTAAGTAAACAATACAGGATTTATACAGTGTTTCATGTGATCTTAACTCGAATTAAGGATTTCCCGGATCTTAGCTACCTTTTCTACACTAAGAACTGACTTGGAGAATCTCTTTGAGCTGTTCTAAACCAGTTCTCATCTGTTTACAGTCATTATCTCTGAATTATCCATGTTTTCATGTAGTTTCCTATATTCTTCCTTCTGGTCCAAGTATAAGCTTTCCCCACTTTATCAAAGAACTTCCTACTCACTGTTATGAACAGAGGCAGCTCGGGAACATTGTCTCTCAACTGTGTTACAGAGTGTATTCCTACATTTCAGTGAAGTGTAAGGCTTTCCAAAGCTGCCGAATGTGTTTCTTCCTCTATTTCAATGGTATTCTGCCTTGTATAACACACATTTACCACTCTAGTCTCTTTTAAGTAAACAATACAGGATTCATACAGTGTTTCATGTGATCTTAACTCGAATTAAGGATTTCCCGGATCTTAGCTACCTTTTCTACACTAAGAACTGACTTGGGCAATCTCTTTCAGCTGTTCTAAACGAGTTCTCATCTGTTTACAGTCAGTTTCTCTGAATTATCCATGTTTTCATACAGTTTCTTATATTCTGCCTTCTGGTACAAGTATAATCTTTGCCCACTTTACCAAACAACTTCCTACACAATGTTATGAACTGAGGCAGCTCGGGAACATTGTCTCTCAACTGTGTTATAGAGTGTAGTACTACATTTCAGTGAAGTGTAAGGCCTTCCAAAGCTGCGGAACGTGTTTCTTTCTCTATTTCAATGGTATTCTGCCTTGTATAACACACATTTTCCACTCTAGTCTCTTTTAAGTAAACAATACAGGATTCATACAGTGTTTCATGTGATCTTAACTCGAGTTAAGGATTTCCCGGATCTTAGCTACCTTTTCTACACTAAGAACTGACTTGGAGAATCTCTTTGAGCTGTTCTAAACCAGTTCTCATCTGTTTACAGTCATTTTCTCTGAATTATCCATGTTTTCATGTAGTTTCCTATATTCTTCCTTCTGGTCCAAGTATAAGCTTTGCCCACTTTATCAAACAACTTCCTACTCACTGTTATGAACAGAGGCAGCTCGGGAACATTGTCTCTCAACTGTGTTACAGAGTGTATTCCTACATTTCAGTGAAGTGTAAGGCTTTCCAAAGCTGCCGAATGTGTTTCTTCCTCTATTTCAATGGTATTCTGCCTTGTATAACACACATTTACCACTCTAGTCTCTTTTAAGTAAACAATACAGGATTCATACAGTGTTTCATGTGATCTTAACTCGAATTAAGGATTTCCCGGATCTTAACTACCTTTTCTACACTAAGAACTGACTTGGGCAATCTCTTTCAGCTGTTCTAAACGAGTTCTCATCTGTTTACAGTCAGTTTCTCTGAATTATCCATGTTTTCATACAGTTTCTTATATTCTGCCTTCTGGTACAAGTATAATCTTTGCCCACTTTATCAAACAACTTCCTACACAATGTTATGAACTGAGACAGATCGGGAACATTGTCTCTCAACTGTGTTATAGAGTTTAGTACTACATTTCAGTGAAGTGTAAGGCCTTCCAAAGCTGCCGAACGTGTTTCTTTCACTATTTCAATGGTATTCTGCCTTGTATAACACACATTTTCCACTCTAGTCTCTTTTAAGTAAACAATACAGGATTCATACAGTGTTTCATGTGATCTTAACTCGAATTAAGGATTTCCCGGATCTTAGCTACCTTTTCTACACTAAGAACTGACTTGGAGAATCTCTTTGAGCTGTTCTAAACCAGTTCTCATCTGTTTACAGTCATTTTCTCTGAATTATCCATGTTTTCATGTAGTTTCCTATATTCTTCCTTCTGGTCGAAGTATAAGCTTTGCCCACTTTGTCAAACAACTTCCTACACACTGTTATAAACAGAGGCAGCTCGGGAACATTGTCTCTCAACTGTGTTATAGAGTGTAGTACTACATTTCAGTGAAGTGTAAGGCCTTCCAAAGCTGCTGAACGTGTTTCTTTCACTATTTCAATGGTATTCTGCCTTGTATAACACACATTTTCCACTCTAGTCTCTTTTAAGTAAACAATACAGGATTTATACAGTGTTTCATGTGATCTTAACTCGAATTAAGGATTTCCCGGATCTTAGCTACCTTTTCTACACTAAGAACTGACTTGGAGAATCTCTTTGAGCTGTTCTAAACCAGTTCTCATCTGTTTACAGTCATTATCTCTGAATTATCCATGTTTTCATGTAGTTTCCTATATTCTTCCTTCTGGTCCAAGTATAAGCTTTCCCCACTTTATCAAAGAACTTCCTACTCACTGTTATGAACAGAGGCAGCTCGGGAACATTGTCTCTCAACTGTGTTACAGAGTGTATTCCTACATTTCAGTGAAGTGTAAGGCTTTCCAAAGCTGCCGAATGTGTTTCTTCCTCTATTTCAATGGTATTCTGCCTTGTATAACACACATTTACCACTCTAGTCTCTTTTAAGTAAACAATACAGGATTCATACAGTGTTTCATGTGATCTTAACTCGAATTAAGGATTTCCCGGATCTTAGCTACCTTTTCTACACTAAGAACTGACTTGGGCAATCTCTTTCAGCTGTTCTAAACCAGTTCTCATCTGTTTACAGTCAGTTTCTCTGAATTATCCATGTTTTCATACAGTTTCTTATATTCTGCCTTCTGGTACAAGTATAATCTTTGCCCACTTTACCAAACAACTTCCTACACAATGTTATGAACTGAGGCAGCTCGGGAACATTGTCTCTCAACTGTGTTATAGAGTGTAGTACTACATTTCAGTGAAGTGTAAGGCCTTCCAAAGCTGCGGAACGTGTTTCTTTCTCTATTTCAATGGTATTCTGCCTTGTATAACACACATTTTCCACTCTAGTCTCTTTTAAGTAAACAATACAGGATTCATACAGTGTTTCATGTGATCTTAACTCGAGTTAAGGATTTCCCGGATCTTAGCTACCTTTTCTACACTAAGAACTGACTTGGAGAATCTCTTTGAGCTGTTCTAAACCAGTTCTCATCTGTTTACAGTCATTTTCTCTGAATTATCCATGTTTTCATGTAGTTTCCTATATTCTTCCTTCTGGTCCAAGTATAAGCTTTGCCCACTTTATCAAACAACTTCCTACTCACTGTTATGAACAGAGGCAGCTCGGGAACATTGTCTCTCAACTGTGTTACAGAGTGTATTCCTACATTTCAGTGAAGTGTAAGGCTTTCCAAAGCTGCCGAATGTGTTTCTTCCTCTATTTCAATGGTATTCTGCCTTGTATAACACACATTTACCACTCTAGTCTCTTTTAAGTAAACAATACAGGATTCATACAGTGTTTCATGTGATCTTAACTCGAATTAAGGATTTCCCGGATCTTAACTACCTTTTCTACACTAAGAACTGACTTGGGCAATCTCTTTCAGCTGTTCTAAACGAGTTCTCATCTGTTTACAGTCAGTTTCTCTGAATTATCCATGTTTTCATACAGTTTCTTATATTCTGCCTTCTGGTACAAGTATAATCTTTGCCCACTTTATCAAACAACTTCCTACACAATGTTATGAACTGAGACAGATCGGGAACATTGTCTCTCAACTGTGTTATAGAGTTTAGTACTACATTTCAGTGAAGTGTAAGGCCTTCCAAAGCTGCCGAACGTGTTTCTTTCACTATTTCAATGGTATTCTGCCTTGTATAACACACATTTTCCACTCTTGTCTCTTTTAAGTAAACAATACAGGATTCATACAGTGTTTCATGTGATCTTAACTCGAATTAAGGATTTCCCGGATCTTAGCTACCTTTTCTACACTAAGAACTGACTTGGAGAATCTCTTTGAGCTGTTCTAAACCAGTTCTCATCTGTTTACAGTCATTTTCTCTGAATTATCCATGTTTTCATGTAGTTTCCTATATTCTTCCTTCTGGTCCAAGTATAAGCTTTGCCCACTTTGTCAAACAACTTCCTACACACTGTTATAAACAGAGGCAGCTCGGGAACATTGTCTCTCAACTGTGTTATAGAGTGTAGTACTACATTTCAGTGAAGTGTAAGGCCTTCCAAAGCTGCTGAACGTGTTTCTTTCACTATTTCAATGGTATTCTTCCTTGTATAACACACATTTACCACTCTAGTCTCTTTTAAGTAAACAATACAGGATTCATACAGTGTTTCATGTGATCTTAACTCGAATTAAGGATTTCCCGGATCTTAGCTACCTTTTCTACACTAAGAACTGACTTGGAGAATCTCTTTGAGCTGTTCTAAACCAGTTCTCATCTGTTTACAGTCATTATCTCTAAATTATCCATGTTTTCATATAGTTTCCTATATTCTTCCTTCTGGTCCAAGTATAAGCTTTCCCCACTTTATCAAACAACTTCCTACTCACTGTTATGAACAGAGGCAGCTCGGGAACATTGTCTCTCAACTGTGTTACAGAGTGTATTCCTACATTTCAGTGAAGTGTAAGGCTTTCCAAAGCTGCCGAATGTGTTTCTTCCTCTATTTCAATGGTATTCTGCCTTGTATAACACACATTTACCACTCTAGTCTCTTTTAAGTAAACAATACAGGATTCATACAGTGTTTCATGTGATCTTAACTCGAATTAAGGATTTCCCGGATCTTAACTACCTTTTCTACACTAAGAACTGACTTGGGCAATCTCTTTCAGCTGTTCTAAACGAGTTCTCATCTGTTTACAGTCAGTTTCTCTGAATTATCCATGTTTTCATACAGTTTCTTATATTCTGCCTTCTGGTACAAGTATAATCTTTGCCCACTTTATCAAACAACTTCCTACACAATGTTATGAACTGAGACAGCTCGGGAACATTGTCTCTCAACTGTGTTATAGAGTGTAGTACTACATTTCAGTGAAGTGTAAGGCCTTCCAAAGCTGCGGAACGTGTTTCTTTCTCTATTTCAATGGTATTCTGCCTTGTATAACACACATTTTCCACTCTAGTCTCTTTTAAGTAAACAATACAGGATTCATACAGTGTTTCATGTGATCTTAACTCGAGTTAAGGATTTCCCGGATCTTAGCTACCTTTTCTACACTAAGAACTGACTTGGAGAATCTCTTTGAGCTGTTCTAAACCAGTTCTCATCTGTTTACAGTCATTTTCTCTGAATTATCCATGTTTTCATGTAGTTTCCTATATTCTTCCTTCTGGTCCAAGTATAAGCTTTGCCCACTTTATCACACAACTTCCTACACACTTTTATGAACAGAGGCAGCTCGGGAACATTGTCTCTCAACTGTGTTACAGAGTGTATTCCTACATTTCAGTGAAGTGTAAGGCCTTCCAAAGCTCCTGAACGTGTTTCTTTCACTATTTCAATGGTATTCTTCCTTGTATAACACACATTTACCACTCTAGTCTCTTTTAAGTAAACAATACAGGATTCATACAGTGTTTCATGTGATCTTAACTCGAATTAAGGATTTCCCGGATCTTAGCTACCTTTTCTACACTAAGAACTGACTTGGAGAATCTCTTTGAGCTGTTCTAAACCAGTTCTCATCTGTTTACAGTCATTATCTCTGAATTATCCATGTTTTCATGTAGTTTCCTATATTCTTCCTTCTGGTCCAAGTATAAGCTTTCCCCACTTTATCAAACAACTTCCTACTCACTGTTATGAACAGAGGCAGCTCGGGAACATTGTCTCTCAACTGTGTTACAGAGTGTATTCCTACATTTCAGTGAAGTGTAAGGCTTTCCAAAGCTGCCGAATGTGTTTCTTCCTCTATTTCAATGGTATTCTGCCTTGTATAACACACATTTACCACTCTAGTCTCTTTTAAGTAAACAATACAGGATTCATACAGTGTTTCATGTGATCTTAACTGGAATTAAGGATTTCCCGGATCTTAACTACCTTTTCTACACTAAGAACTGACTTGGGCAATCTCTTTCAGCTGTTCTAAACGAGTTCTCATCTGTTTACAGTCAGTTTCTCTGAATTATCCATGTTTTCATACAGTTTCTTCTATTCTGCCTTCTGGTACAAGTATAATCTTTGCCCACTTTATCAAACAACTTCCTACACAATGTTATGAACTGAGACAGATCGGGAACATTGTCTCTCAACTGTGTTATAGAGTTTAGTACTACATTTCAGTGAAGTGTAAGGCCTTCCAAAGCTGCCGAACGTGTTCCTTTCACTATTTCAATGGTATTCTGCCTTGTATAACACACATTTTCCACTCTAGTCTCTTTTAAGTAAACAATACAGGATTCATACAGTGTTTCATGTGATCTTAACTCAAATTAAGGATTTCCCGGATCTTAGCTACCTTTTCTACACTAAGAACTGACTTGGAGAATCTCTTTGAGCTGTTCTAAACCAGTTCTCATCTGTTTACAGTCATTATCTCTGAATTATCCATGTTTTCATGTAGTTTCCTATATTCTTCCTTCTGGTCCAAGTATAAGCTTTCCCCACTTTATCAAACAACTTCCTACTCACTGTTATGAACAGAGGCAGCTCGGGAACATTGTCTCTCAACTGTGTTACAGAGTGTATTCCTACATTTCAGTGAAGTGTAAGGCTTTCCAAAGCTGCCGAATGTGTTTCTTCCTCTATTTCAATGGTATTCTGCCTTGTATAACACACATTTACCACTCTAGTTCTTTTAAGTAAACAATACAGGATTCATACAGTGTTTCATGTGATCTTAACTCGAATTAAGGATTTCCCGGATCTTAACTACCTTTTCTACACTAAGAACTGACTTGGGCAATCTCTTTCAGCTGTTCTAAACGAGTTCTCATCTGTTTACAGTCAGTTTCTCTGAATTATCCATGTTTTCATACAGTTTCTTATATTCTGCCTTCTGGTACAAGTATAATCTTTGCCCACTTTATCAAACAACTTCCTACACAATGTTATGAACTGAGACAGATCGGGAACATTGTCTCTCAACTGTGTTATAGAGTTTAGTACTACATTTCAGTGAAGTGTAAGGCCTTCCAAAGCTGCCGAACGTGTTTCTTTCACTATTTCAATGGTATTCTGCCTTGTATAACACACATTTTCCACTCTTGTCTCTTTTAAGTAAACAATACAGGATTCATACAGTGTTTCATGTGATCTTAACTCGAATTAAGGATTTCCCGGATCTTAGCTACCTTTTCTACACTAAGAACTGACTTGGAGAATCTCTTTGAGCTGTTCTAAACCAGTTCTCATCTGTTTACAGTCATTTTCTCTGAATTATCCATGTTTTCATGTAGTTTCCTATATTCTTCCTTCTGGTCCAAGTATAAGCTTTGCCCACTTTGTCAAACAACTTCCTACACACTGTTATAAACAGAGGCAGCTCGGGAACATTGTCTCTCAACTGTGTTATAGAGTGTAGTACTACATTTCAGTGAAGTGTAAGGCCTTCCAAAGCTGCTGAACGTGTTTCTTTCACTATTTCAATGGTATTCTGCCTTGTATAACACACATTTTCCACTCTAGTCTCTTTTAAGTAAACAATACAGGATTCATACAGTGTTTCATGTGATCTTAACTCGAATTAAGGATTTCCCGGATCTTAGCTACCTTTTCTACACTAAGAACTGACTTGGAGAATCTCTTTGAGCTGTTCTAAACCAGTTCTCATCTGTTTAAAGTCATTATCTCTGAATTATCCATGTTTTCATGTAGTTTCCTATATTCTTCCTTCTGGTCCAAGTATAAGCTTTCCCCACGTTATCAAACAACTTCCTACCCTCTGTTATCAACAGAGGCAGCTCGGGAACATTGTCTCTCAACTGTGTTACAGAGTGTATTCCTACATTTCAGTGAAGTGTAAGGCTTTCCAAAGCTGCGGAATGTGTTTCTTCCTCTATTTCAATGGTATTCTGCCTTGTATAACACACATTTACCACTCTAGTCTCTTTTAAGTAAACAATACAGGATTCATACAGTGTTTCATGTGATCTTAACTCGAATTAAGGATTTCCCGGATCTTAGCTACCTTTTCTACACTAAGAACTGACTTGGGCAATCTCTTTCAGCTGTTCTAAACGAGTTCTCATCTGTTTACAGTCAGTTTCTCTGAATTATTCATGTTTTCATACAGTTTCTTATATTCTGCCTTCTGGTACAAGTATAATCTTTGCCCACTTTACCAAACAACTTCCTACACAATGTTATGAACTGAGGCAGCTCGGGAACAGTGTCTCTCAACTGTGTTATAGAGTGTAGTACTACATTTCAGTGAAGTGTAAGGCCTTCCAAAGCTGCGGAACGTGTTTCTTTCTCTATTTCAATGGTATTCTGCCTTGTATAACACATATTTTCCACTCTAGTCTCTTTTAAGTAAACAATACAGGATTCATACAGTGTTTCATGTGATCTTAACTCGAATTAAGGATTTCCCGGATCTTAACTACCTTTTCTACACTAAGAACTGACTTGGGCAATCTCTTTCAGCTGTTCTAAATGAGTTCTCATCTGTTTACAGTCAGTTTCTCTGAATTATCCATGTTTTCATACAGTTTCTTATATTCTGCCTTCTGGTACAAGTATAATCTTTGCCCACTTTATCAAACAACTTCCTACACAATGTTATGAACTGAGACAGATCGGGAACATTGTCTCTCAACTGTGTTATAGAGTTTAGTACTACATTTCATTGAAGTGTAAGGCCTTCCAAAGCTGCCGAACGTGTTTCTTTCACTATTTCAATGGTATTCTGCCTTGTATAACACACATTTTCCACTCTAGTCTCTTTTAAGTAAACAATACAGGATTCATACAGTGTTTCATGTGATCTTAACTCGAAGTAAGGATTTCCCGGATCTTAGCTACCTTTTCTACACTAAGAACTGACTTGGAGAATCTCTTTGAGCTGTTCTAAACCAGTTCTCATCTGTTTACAGTCATTTTCTCTGAATTATCCATGTTTTCATGTAGTTTCCTATATTCTTCCTTCTGGTCCAAGTATAAGCTTTGCCCACTTTGTCAAACAACTTCCTACACACTGTTATAAACAGAGGCAGCTCGGGAACATTGTCTCTCAACTGTGTTATAGAGTGTAGTACTACATTTCAGTGAAGTGTAAGGCCTTCCAAAGCTGCTGAACGTGTTTCTTTCACTATTTCAATGGTATTCTTCCTTGTATAACACACATTTACCACTCTAGTCTCTTTTAAGTAAACAATACAGGATTCATACAGTGTTTCATGTGATCTTAACTCGAATTAAGGATTTCCCGGATCTTAGCTACCTTTTCTACACTAAGAACTGACTTGGAGAATCTCTTTGAGCTGTTCTAAACCAGTTCTCATCTGTTTACAGTCATTATCTCTGAATTATCCATGTTTTCATGTAGTTTCCTATATTCTTCCTTCTGGTCCAAGTATAAGCTTTCCCCACTTTATCAAACAACTTCCTACTCACTGTTATGAACAGAGGCAGCTCGGGAACATTGTCTCTCAACTGTGTTACAGAGTGTATTCCTACATTTCAGTGAAGTGTAAGGCTTTCCAAAGCTGCCGAATGTGTTTCTTCCTCTATTTCAATGGTATTCTGCCTTGTATAACACACATTTACCACTCTAGTCTCTTTTAAGTAAAACAATACAGGATTCATACAGTGTTTCATGTGATCTTAACTCGAATTAAGGATTTCCCGGATCTTAACTACCTTTTCTACACTAAGAACTGACTTGGGCAATCTCTTTCAGCTGTTCTAAACGAGTTCTCATCTGTTTACAGTCAGTTTCTCTGAATTATCCATGTTTTCATACAGTTTCTTATATTCTGCCTTCTGGTACAAGTATAATCTTTGCCCACTTTATCAAACAACTTCCTACACAATGTTATGAACTGAGACAGATCGGGAACATTGTCTCTCAACTGTGTTATAGAGTTTAGTACTACATTTCAGTGAAGTGTAAGGCCTTACAAAGCTGCCGAACGTGTTTCTTTCACTATTTCAATGGTATTCTGCCTTGTATAACACACATTTTCCACTCTAGTCTCTTTTAAGTAAACAATACAGGATTCATACAGTGTTTCATGTGATCTTAACTCGAATTAAGGATTTCCCGGATCTTAGCTACCTTTTCTACACTAAGAACTGACTTGGAGAATCTCTTTGAGCTGTTCTAAACCAGTTCTCATCTGTTTACAGTCATTTTCTCTGAATTATCCATGTTTTCATGTAGTTTCCTATATTCTTCCTTCTGGTCCAAGTATAAGCTTTGCCCACTTTGTCAAACAACTTCCTACACACTGTTATAAACAGAGGCAGCTCGGGAACATTGTCTCTCAACTGTGTTATAGAGTGTAGTACTACATTTCAGTGAAGTGTAAGGCCTTCCAAAGCTGCTGAACGTGTTTCTTTCACTATTTCAATGGTATTCTTCCTTGTATAACACACATTTACCACTCTAGTCTCTTTTAAGTAAACAATACAGGATTCATACAGTGTTTCATGCGATCTTAACTCGAATTAAGGATTTCCCGGATCTTAGCTACCTTTTCTACACTAAGAACTGACTTGGAGAATCTCTTTGAGCTGTTCTAAACCAGTTCTCATCTGTTTACAGTCATTATCTCTGAATTATCCATGTTTTCATGTAGTTTCCTATATTCTTCCTTCTGGTCCAAGTATAAGCTTTCCCCACTTTATCAAACAACTTCCTACTCACTGTTATGAACAGAGGCAGCTCGGGAACATTGTCTCTCAACTGTGTTACAGAGTGTATTCCTACATTTCAGTGAAGTTTAAGGCTTTCCAAAGCTGCCGAATGTGTTTCTTTCTCTATTTCAATGGTATTCTGCCTTGTATAACACACATTTACCACTCTAGTCTCTTTTAAGTAAACAATACAGGATTCATACAGTGTTTCATGTGATCTTAACTCGAATTAAGGATTTCCCGGATCTTAGCTACCTTTTCTACACTAAGAACTGACTTGGAGAATCTCTTTGAGCTGTTCTAAACCAGTTCTCATCTGTTTACAGTCATTATCTCTGAATTATCCATGTTTTCATGTAGTTTCCTATATTCTTCCTTCTGGTCCAAGTATAAGCTTTCCCCACTTTATCAAACAACTTCCTACACACTGTTATGAACAGAGGCAGCTCGGGAACATTGCCTCTCAACTGTGTTACAGAGTGTATTCCTACATTTCAGTGTAGTGTAAGGCTTTCCAAAGCTGCCGAATGTGTTTCTTCCTCTATTTCAATGGTATTCTGCCTTGTATAACACACATTTACCACTCTAGTCTCTTTTAAGTAAACAATACAGGATTCATACAGTGTTTCATATGATCTTAACTCGAATTAAGGATTTCCCGGATCTTAACTACCTTTTCTACACTAAGAACCGACTTGGGCAATCTCTTTCAGCTCTTCTAAACCAGTTCTCATCTGTTTACAGTCAGTTTCTCTGAATTATCCATGTTTTCATACAGTTTCTTATATTCTGCCTTCTTGTGCAAGTATAATCTTTGCCCACTTTATCAAACAACTTCCTACACACTGTTATAAACAGAGGCAGCTCGGGAACATTGTCTCTCAACTGTGTTACAGAGTGTAGTACTACATTTCAGTCAAGTGTAAGGCTTTCCAAAGCTGCCGAATGTGTTTCTTTCTCTATTTCAATGGTATTCTGCCTTGTATAACACACATTTACCACTAAAGTCTCTTTTAAGTAAAGAATACGGGATTCGTACAGTGTTTCATGTGATCTTAACTCGAATTAAGGATTTCCCGGATCTTAGCTACCTTTTCTACACTAAGAACTGACTTGGAGAATCTCTTTGAGCTGTTCTAAACCAGTTCTCATCTGTTTACAGTCAGTTTCTCTGAATTATCCATGTTTTCATACAGTTTCTTATATTCTGCCTTCTGGTACAAGTATAATCTTTGCCCACTTTATCAAACAACTTCCTACACACTGTTATGAACTGAGGCAGCTCGGGAACATTGTCTCTCAACTGTGTTATAGAGTGTAGTACTACATTTCAGTGAAGTGTAAGGCCTTCCAAAGCTGCTGTACGTGTTTCTCTCACTATTTCAATGGTATTCTTCCTTGTATAACACACATTTACCACTCTAGTCTCTTTTAAGTAAACAATACAGGATTCATACAGTGTTTCATGTGATCTTAACTCGAATTAAGGATTTCCCGGATCTTAGCTACCTTTTCTACACTAAGAACTGACTTGGAGAATCTCTTTGAGCTGTTCTAAACCAGTTCTCATCTGTTTACAATCATTATCTCTGAATTATCCAAGTTTTCATGTAGTTTCCTATATTCTTCCTTCTGGTCCAAGTATAAGCTTTCCCCACTTTATCAAACAACTTCCTACTCACTGTTATGAACAGAGGCAGCTCGGGAACATTGTCTCTCAACTGTGTTACAGAGTGTATTCCTACATTTCAGTGAAGTGTAAGGCTTTCCAAAGCTGCCGAATGTGTTTCTTCCTCTATTTCAATGGTATTCTGCCTTGTATAACACACATTTACCACTCTAGTCTCTTTTAAGTAAACAATACAGGATTCATACAGTGTTTCATGTGATCTTAACTCAAATTAAGGATTTCCCGGATCTTAACTACCTTTTCTACACTAAGAACTGACTTGGGCAATCTCTTTCAGCTGTTCTAAACGAGTTCTCATCTGTTTACAGTCAGTTTCTCTGAATTATCCATGTTTTCATACAGTTTCTTATATTCTGCCTTCTGGTACAAGTATAATCTTTGCCCACTTTATCAAACAACTTCCTACACAATGTTATGAACTGAGGCAGCTCGGGAACATTGTCTCTCAACTGTGTTATAGATTGTAGTACTACATTTCAGTGAAGTGTAAGGCCTTCCAAAGCTGCCGAACGTGTTTCTTTCACTATTTCAATGGTATTCTGCCTTGTATAACACACATTTTCCACTCTAGTCTCTTTTAAGTAAACAATACAGGATTCATACAGTGTTTCATGTGATCTTAACTCGAATTAAGGATTTCCCGGATCTTAGCTACCTTTTCTACACTAAGAACTGACTTGGAGAATCTCTTTGAGCTGTTCTAAACCAGTTCTCATCTGTTTACAGTCATTTTCTCTGAATTAACCAAGTTTTCATGTAGTTTCCTATATTCTTCCTTCTGGTCCAAGTATAAGCTTTGCCCACTTTGTCAAACAACTTCCTACACACTGTTATAAACAGAGGCAACTCGGGAACATTGTCTCTCAACTGTGTTATAGAGTGTAGTACTACATTTCAGTGAAGTGTAAGGCCTTCCAAAGCTGCTGAACGTGTTTCTTTCACTATTTCAATGGTATTCTTCCTTGTATAACACACATTTACCACTCTAGTCTCTTTTAAGTAAACAATACAGGATTCATACAGTGTTTCATGTGATCTTAACTCGAATTAAGGATTTTCCGGATCTTAGCTACCTTTTCTACACTAAGAACTGACTTGGAGAATCTCTTTGAGCTGTTCTAAACCAGTTCTCATCTGTTTACAGTCATTATCTCTGAATTATCCATGTTTTCATGTAGTTTCCTATATTCTTCCTTCTGGTCCAAGTATAAGCTTTCCCCACTTTATCAAACAACTTCCTACTCACTGTTATGAACAGAGGCAGCTCGGGAACATTGTCTCTCAACTGTGTTACAGAGTGTATTCCTACATTTCAGTGAAGTGTAAGGCTTTCCAAAGCTGCCGAATGTGTTTCTTCCTCTATTTCAATGGTATTCTGCCTTGTATAACACACATTTACCACTCTAGTCTCTTTTAAGTAAACAATACAGGATTCATACAGTGTTTAATGTGATCTTAACTCAAATTAAGGATTTCCCGGATCTTAACTACCTTTTCTACACTAAGAACTGATTTGGGCAATCTCTTTCAGCTGTTCTAAACGAGTTCTCATCTGTTTACAGTCAGTTTCTCTGAATTATCCATGTTTTCATACAGTTTCTTATATTCTGCCTTCTGGTACAAGTATAATCTTTGCCCACTTTACCAAACAACTTCCTACACAATGTTATGAACTGAGGCAGCTCGGGAACATTGTCTCTCAACTGTGTTATAGAGTGTAGTACTACATTTCAGTGAAGTGTAAGGCCTTCCAAAGCTGCGGAACGTGTTTCTTTCTCTATTTCAATGGTATTCTGCCTTGTATAACACACATTTTCCACTCTAGTCTCTTTTAAGTAAACAATACAGGATTCATACAGTGTTTCATGTGATCTTAACTCGAGTTAAGGATTTCCCGGATCTTAGCTACCTTTTCTACACTAAGAACTGACTTGGAGAATCTCTTTGAGCTGTTCTAAACCAGTTCTCATCTGTTTACAGTCATTATCTCTGAATTATCCATGTTTTCATGTAGTTTCCTATATTCTTCCTTCTGGTCCAAGTATAAGCTTTCCCCACTTTTTCAAACAACTTCCTACACACTGTTATGAACAGAGGCAGCTCGGGAACATTGTCTCTCAACTGTGTTACAGAGTGTATTCCTACATTTCAGTGTAGTGTAAGGCTTTCCAAAGCTGCCGAATGTGTTTCTTCCTCTATTTCAATGGTATTCTGCCTTGTATAACACACATTTACCACTCTAGTCTCTTTTAAGTAAACAATACAGGATTCATACAGTGTTTCATATGATCTTAACTCGAATTAAGGATTTCCCGGATCTTAACTACCTTTTCTACACTAAGAACCGACTTGGGCAATCTCTTTCAGCTCTTCTAAACCAGTTCTCATCTGTTTACAGTCAGTTTCTCTGAATTATCCATGTTTTCATACAGTTTCTTATATTCTGCCTTCTGGTGCAAGTATAATCTTTGCCCACTTTATCAAACAACTTCCTACACACTGTTATAAACAGAGGCAGCTCGGGAACATTGTCTCTCAACTGTGTTACAGAGTGTAGTACTACATTTCAGTCAAGTGTAAGGCTTTCCAAAGCTGCCGAATGTGTTTCTTTCTCTATTTCAATGGTATTCTGCCTTGTATAACACACATTTACCACTAAAGTCTCTTTTAAGTAAAGAATACAGGATTCATACAGTGTTTCATGTGATCTTAACTCGAATTAAGGATTTCCCGGATCTTAGCTACCTTTTCTACACTAAGAACTGACTTGGAGAATCTCTTTGAGCTGTTCTAAACCAGTTCTCATCTGTTTACAGTCAGTTTCTCTGAATTATCCATGTTTTCATAGAGTTTCTTATATTCTGCCTTCTGGTACAAGTATAATCTTTGCCCACTTTATCAAACAACTTCCTACACACTGTTATGAACTGAGGCAGCTCGGGAACATTGTCTCTCAACTGTGTTATAGAGTGTAGTACTACATTTCAGTGAAGTGTAAGGCCTTCCAAAGCTGCTGAACGTGTTTCTTTCACTATTTCAATGGTATTCTTCCTTGTATAACACACATTTACCACTCTAGTCTCTTTTAAGTAAACAATACAGGATTCATACAGTGTTTCATGTGATCTTAACTCGAATTAAGGATTTCCCGGATCTTAGCTACCTTTTCTACACTAAGAAATGACTTGGAGAATCTCTTTGAGCTGTTCTAAACCAGTTCTCATCTGTTTACAGTCATTATCTCTGAATTATCCATGTTTTCATGTAGTTTCCTATATTCTTCCTTCTGGTCCAAGTATAAGCTTTCCCCACTTTATCAAACAACTTCCTACACACTGTTATGAACAGAGGCAGCTCGGGAACATTGTCTCTCAACTGTGTTACAGAGTGTATTCCTACATTTCAGTGTAGTGTAAGGCTTTCCAAAGCTGCCGAATGTGTTTCTTCCTCTATTTCAATGGTATTCTGCCTTGTATAACACACATTTACCACTCTAGTCTCTTTTAAGTAAACAATACAGGATTCATACAGTGTTTCATATGATCTTAACTCGAATTAAGGATTTCCCGGATCTTAACTACCTTTTCTACACTAAGAACTGACTTGGGCAATCTCTTTCAGCTCTTCTAAACCAGTTCTCATCTGTTTACAGTCAGTTTCTCTGAATTATCCATGTTTTCATACAGTTTCTTATATTCTGCCTTCTGGTACAAGTATAATCTTTGCCCACTTTATCAAACAACTTCCTACACAATGTTATGAACTGAGGCAGATCGGGAACATTGTCTCTCAACTGTGTTATAGATTGTAGTACTACATTTCAGTGAAGTGTAAGGCCTTCCAAAGCTGCCGAACGTGTTTCTTTCACTATTTCAATGGTATTCTGCCTTGTATAACACACATTTTCCACTCTAGTCTCTTTTAAGTAAACAATACAGGATTCATACAGTGTTTCATGTGATCTTAACTCGAGTTAAGGATTTCCCGGATCTTAGCTACCTTTTCTACACTAAGAACTGACTTGGAGAATCTCTTTGAGCTGTTCTAAACCAGTTCTCATCTGTTTACAGTCATTATCTCTGAATTATCCATGTTTTCATGTAGTTTCCTATATTCTTCCTTCTGGTCCAAGTATAAGCTTTCCCCACTTTATCAAACAACTTCCTACACACTGTTATGAACAGAGGCAGCTCGGGAACATTGCCTCTCAACGGTGTTACAGAGTGTATTCCTACATTTCAGTGTAGTGTAAGGCTTTCCAAAGCTGCCGAATGTGTTTCTTCCTCTATTTCAATGGTATTCTGCCTTGTATAACACACATTTACCACTCTAGTCTCTTTTAAGTAAACAATACAGGATTCATACAGTGTTTCATATGATCTTAACTCGAATTAAGGATTTCCCGGATCTTAACTACCTTTTCTACACTAAGAACCGACTTGGGCAATCTCTTTCAGCTCTTCTAAACCAGTTCTCATCTGTTTACAGTCAGTTTCTCTGAATTATCCATGTTTTCATACAGTTTCTTATATTCTGCCTTCTGGTGCAAGTATAATCTTTGCCCACTTTATCAAACAACTTCCTACACACTGTTATAAACAGAGGCAGCTCGGGAACATTGTCTCTCAACTGTGTTACAGAGTGTAGTACTACATTTCAGTCAAGTGTAAGGCTTTCCAAAGCTGCCGAATGTGTTTCTTTCTCTATTTCAATGGTATTCTGCCTTGTATAACACACATTTACCACTAAAGTCTCTTTTAAGTAAAGAATACGGGATTCGTACAGTGTTTCATGTGATCTTAACTCGAATTAAGGATTTCCCGGATCTTAGCTACCTTTTCTACACTAAGAACTGACTTGGAGAATCACTTTGAGCTGTTCTAAACCAGTTCTCATCTGTTTACAGTCAGTTTCTCTGAATTATCCATGTTTTCATACAGTTTCTTATATTCTGCCTTCTGGTACAAGTATAATCTTTGCCCACTTTATAAAACAACTTCCTACACACTGTTATGAACTGAGGCAGCTCGGGAACATTGTCTCTCAACTGTGTTATAGAGTGTAGTACTACATTTCAGTGAAGTGTAAGGCCTTCCAAAGCTGCTGTACGTGTTTCTCTCACTATTTCAATGGTATTCTTCCTTGTATAACACACATTTACCACTCTAGTCTCTTTTAAGTAAACAATACAGGATTCATACAGTGTTTCATGTGATCTTAACTCGAATTAAGGATTTCCCGGATCTTAGCTACCTTTTCTACACTAAGAACTGACTTGGAGAATCTCTTTGAGCTGTTCTAAACCAGTTCTCATCTGTTTACAATCATTATCTCTGAATTATCCAAGTTTTCATGTAGTTTCCTATATTCTTCCTTCTGGTCCAAGTATAAGCTTTCCCCACTTTATCAAACAACTTCCTACTCACTGTTATGAACAGAGGCAGCTCGGGAACATTGTCTCTCAACTGTGTTACAGAGTGTATTCCTACATTTCAGTGAAGTGTAAGGCTTTCCAAAGCTGCCGAATGTGTTTCTTCCTCTATTTCAATGGTATTCTGCCTTGTATAACACACATTTACCACTCTAGTCTCTTTTAAGTAAACAATACAGGATTCATACAGTGTTTCATGTGATCTTAACTCAAATTAAGGATTTCCCGGATCTTAACTACCTTTTCTACACTAAGAACTGACTTGGGCAATCTCTTTCAGCTGTTCTAAACGAGTTCTCATCTGTTTACAGTCAGTTTCTCTGAATTATCAATGTTTTCATACAGTTTCTTATATTCTGCCTTCTGGTACAAGTATAATCTTTGCCCACTTTATCAAACAACTTCCTACACAATGTTATGAACTGAGGCAGATCGGGAACATTGTCTCTCAACTGTGTTATAGATTGTAGTACTACATTTCAGTGAAGTGTAAGGCCTTCCAAAGCTGCCGAACGTGTTTCTTTCACTATTTCAATGGTATTCTGCCTTGTATAACACACATTTTCCACTCTAGTCTCTTTTAAGTAAACAATACAGGATTCATACAGTGTTTCATGTGATCTTAACTCGAATTAAGGATTTCCCGGATCTTAGCTACCTTTTCTACACTAAGAACTGACTTGGAGAATCTCTTTGAGCTGTTCTAAACCAGTTCTCATCTGTTTACAGTCATTTTCTCTGAATTATCCAAGTTTTCATGTAGTTTCCTATATTCTTCCTTCTGGTCCAAGTATAAGCTTTGCCCACTTTGTCAAACAACTTCCTACACACTGTTATAAACAGAGGCAACTCGGGAACATTGTCTCTCAACTGTGTTATAGAGTGTAGTACTACATTTCAGTGAAGTGTAAGGCCTTCCAAAGCTGCTGAACGTGTTTCTTTCACTATTTCAATGGTATTCTTCCTTGTATAACACACATTTACCACTCTAGTCTCTTTTAAGTAAACAATACAGGATTCATACAGTGTTTCATGTGATCTTAACTCGAATTAAGGATTTTCCGGATCTTAGCTACCTTTTCTACACTAAGAACTGACTTGGAGAATCTCTTTGAGCTGTTCTAAACCAGTTCTCATCTGTTTACAGTCATTATCTCTGAATTATCCATGTTTTCATGTAGTTTCCTATATTCTTCCTTCTGGTCCAAGTATAATCTTTCCCCACTTTATCAAACAACTTCCTACTCACTGTTATGAACAGAGGCAGCTCTGGAACATTGTCTCTCAACTGTGTTACAGAGTGTATTCCTACATTTCAGTGAAGTGTAAGGCTTTCCAAAGCTGCCGAATGTGTTTCTTCCTCTATTTCAATGGTATTCTGCCTTGTATAACACACATTTACCACTCTAGTCTCTTTTAAGTAAACAATACAGGATTCATACAGTGTTTCATGTGATCTTAACTCGAATTAAGGATTTCCCGGATCTTAACTACGTTTTCTACACTAAGAACTGACTTGGGCAATCTCTTTCAGCTGTTCTAAACGAGTTCTCATCTGTTTACAGTCAGTTTCTCTTAATTATCCATGTTTTCATACAGTTTCTTATATTCTGCCTTCTGGTACAAGTATAATCTTTGCCCACTTTATCACACAACTTCCTACACACTGTTATGAACAGAGGCAGCTAGGGAACATTGTCTCTCAACTGTGTTACAGAGTGTAGTACTACATTGCAGTGAAGTGTAAGGCCTTCCAAAGCTGCCGAATTTGTTTCTTTCACTATTTCAATGGTATTCTGCCTTGTATAACACACATTTACCAATCTAGTCTCTTTTAAGTAAAGAATACAGGATTCATACAGTGTTTCATGTGATCTTAACTCGAATTAAGGATTACCCAGATCTTATCTACCTTTGCTACACTATGAACTGACTTGGAGAATCTCTTTGAGCTGTTCTAAACCAGTTCTCATCTGTTTACAGTCATTTTCTCTGAATTATCCATGTTTTCATGTAGTTTCTTATATTCTTCCTTCTGGTCCAAGTATAAGCTTTCCCCACTTTATCAAACAACTTCCTACTCACTGTTATGAACAGAGGCAGCTCGGGAACATTGTCTCTCAACTGTGTTACAGAGTGTATTCCTACATTTCAGTGAAGTGTAAGGCTTTCCAAAGCTGCCGAATGTGTTTCTTTCTCTATTTCAATGGTATTCTGCCTTGTATAACACACATTTACCACTCTAGTCTCTTTTAAGTAAACAATACAGGATTCATACAGTGTTTCATGTGATCTTAACTCGAATTAAGGATTTCCCGGATCTTAACTACCTTTTCTACACTAAGAACCGACTTGGGCAATCTCTTTCAGCTCTTCTAAACCAGTTCTCATCTGTTTACAGTCAGTTTCTCTGAATTATCCATGTTTTCATACAGTGTCTTATATTCTGCCTTCTGGTACAAGTATAATCTTTGCCCACTTTATCAAACAACTTCCTACACACTGTTATGAACTGAGGCAGCTCGGGAACATTGTCTCTCAACTGTGTTATAGAGTGTAGTACTACATTTCAGTGAAGTGTAAGGACTTCCAAAGCTGCCGAACGTGTTTCTTTCACTATTTCAATGGTATTCTGCCTTGTATAACACACATTTTCCACTCTAGTCTCTTTTAAGTAAACAATACAGGATTCATACAGTGTTTCATGTGATCTTAACTCGAATTAAGGATTTCCCGGATCTTAGCTACCTTTTCTATACTAAGAACTGACTTGGAGAATCTCTTTGAGCTGTTCTAAACCAGTTCTCATCTGTTTACAGTCATTTTCTCTGAATTATCCATGTTTTCATGTAGTTTCCTATATTCTTCCTTCTGGTCCATGTATAAGCTTTCCCCACTTTATCAAACAACTTCCTACACACTGTTATGAACAGAGGCAGCTCCGGAACATTGTCTCTCAACTGTGTTACAGAGTGTATTCCTACATTTCAGTGTAGTGTAAGGCTTTCCAAAGCTGCCGAATGTGTTTCTTCCTCTTTTTCAATGGTATTCTGCCTTGTATAACACACATTTACCACTCTAGTCTCTTTTAAGTAAAGAATACAGGATTCATAAAGTGTTTCATGTGATCTTAACTCGAATTAAGGATTACCCAGATCTTAACTACCTTTTCTACACTATGAACTGACTTGGAGAATCTCTTTGAGCTGTTCTAAACCAGTTCTCATCTGTTTACAGTCATTTTCTCTGAATTATCCATGTTTTCATACAGTGTCTTATATTCTGCCTTCTGGTACAAGTATAATCTTTGCCCACTTTATCAAACAACTTCCTACACACTGTTATGAACTGAGGCAGCTCGGGAACATTGTCTCTCAACTGTGTTATAGAGTGTAGTACTACATTTCAGTGAAGTGTAAGGACTTCCAAAGCTGCCGAACCTGTTTCTTTCACTATTTCAATGGTATTCTGCCTTGTATAACACACATTTACCACTCTAGTCTCTTTTAAGTAAACAATACAGGATTCATACAGTGTTTCATGTGATCTTAACTCGAATTAAGGATTTCCCGGATCTTAACTACGTTTTCTACACTAAGAACTGACTTGGGCAATCTCTTTCAGCTGTTCTAAACGAGTTCTCATCTGTTTACAGTCAGTTTCTCTGAATTATCCATGTTTTCATACAGTTTCTTATATTCTGCCTTCTGGTACAAGTATAATCTTTGCCCACTTTATCACACAACTTCCTACACACTGTTATGAACAGAGGCAGCTCGGGAACATTGTCTCTCAACTGTGTTACAGAGTGTAGTACTACATTGCAGTGAAGTGTAAGGCCTTCCAAAGCTGCCGAACTTGTTTCTTTCACTATTTCAATGGTATTCTGCCTTGTATAACACACATTTACCAATCTAGTCTCTTTTAAGTAAAGAATACAGGATTCATACAGTGTTTCATGTGATCTTAACTCGAATTAAGGATTACCCAGATCTTATCTACCTTTGCTACACTATGAACTGACTTGGAGAATCTCTTTGAGCTGTTCTAAACCAGTTCTCATCTGTTTACAGTCATTTTCTCTGAATTATCCATGTTTTCATGTAGTTTCTTATATTCTTCCTTCTGGTCCAAGTATAAGCTTTCCCCACTTTATCAAACAACTTCCTACTCACTGTTATGAACAGAGGCAGCTCGGGAACATTGTCTCTCAACTGTGTTACAGAGTGTATTCCTACATTTCAGTGAAGTGTAAGGCTTTCCAAAGCTGCCGAATGTGTTTCTTCCTCTATTTCAATGGTATTCTGCCTTGTATAACACACATTTACCACTCTAGTCTCTTTTAAGTAAACAATACAGGATTCATACAGTGTTTCATGTGATCTTAACTCGAATTAAGGATTTCCCGGATCTTAACTACCTTTTCTACACTAAGAACTGACTTGGGCAATCTCTTTCAGCTGTTCTAAACGAGTTCTCATCTGTTTACAGTCAGTTTCTCTGAATTATCCATGTTTTCATACAGTTTCTTATATTCTGCCTTCTGGTACAAGTATAATCTTTGCCCACTTTATCAAACAACTTCCTACACAATGTTATGAACTGAGGCAGCTCGGGAACATTGTCTCTCAAATGTGTTATAGTGTGTAGTACTACATTTCAGTGAAGTGTAAGGCCTTCCAAAGCTGCCGAACGTGTTTCTTTCACTATTTCAATGGTATTCTGCCTTGTATAACACACATTTTCCACTCTAGTCTCTTTTAAGTAAACAATACAGGATTCATACAGTGTTTCATGTGATCTTAACTCGAATTAAGGATTTCCCGGATCTTAGCTACCTTTTCTATACTAAGAACTGACTTGGAGAATCTCTTTGAGCTGTTCTAAACCAGTTCTCATCTGTTTACAGTCATTTTCTCTGAATTATCCATGTTTTCATGTAGTTTCCTATATTCTTCCTTCTGGTCCATGTATAAGCTTTCCCCACTTTATCAAACAACTTCCTACACACTGTTATGAACAGAGGCAGCTCCGGAACATTGTCTCTCAACTGTGTTACAGAGTGTATTCCTACATTTCAGTGTAGTGTAAGGCTTTCCAAAGCTGCCGAATGTGTTTCTTCCTCTTTTTCAATGGTATTCTGCCTTGTATAACACACATTTACCACTCTAGTCTCTTTTAAGTAAAGAATACAGGATTCATAAAGTGTTTCATGTGATCTTAACTCGAATTAAGGATTACCCAGATCTTAACTACCTTTTCTACACTATGAACTGACTTGGAGAATCTCTTTGAGCTGTTCTAAACCAGTTCTCATCTGTTTACAGTCATTTTCTCTGAATTATCCATGTTTTCATACAGTGTCTTATATTCTGCCTTCTGGTACAAGTATAATCTTTGCCCACTTTATCAAACAACTTCCTACACACTGTTATGAACTGAGGCAGCTCGGGAACATTGTCTCTCAACTGTGTTATAGAGTGTAGTACTACATTTCAGTGAAGTGTAAGGACTTCCAAAGCTGCCGAACCTGTTTCTTTCACTATTTCAATGGTATTCTGCCTTGTATAACACACATTTACCAATCTAGTCTCTTTTAAGTAAAGAATACAGGATTCATACAGTGTTTCATGTGATCTTAACACGAATTAAGGATTACCCAGATCTTATCTACCTTTGCTACACTATGAACTGACTTGGAGAATCTCTTTGAGCTGTTCTAAACCAGTTCTCATCTGTTTACAGTCATTTTCTCTGAATTATCCATGTTTTCATGTAGTTTCTTATATTCTTCCTTCTGGTCCAAGTATAAGCTTTCCCCACTTTATCAAACAACTTCCTACTCACTGTTATGAACAGAGGCAGCTCGGGAACATTGTCTCTCAACTGTGTTACAGAGTGTATTCCTACATTTCAGTGAAGTGTAAGGCTTTCCAAAGCTGCCGAATGTGTTTCTTTCTCTATTTCAATGGTATTCTGCCTTGTATAACACACATTTACCACTCTAGTCTCTTTTAAGTAAACAATACAGGATTCATACAGTGTTTCATGTGATCTTAACTCGAATTAAGGATTTCCCGGATTTTAACTACCTTTTCTACACTAAGAACCGACTTGGGCAATCTCTTTCAGCTCTTCTAAACCAGTTCTCATCTGTTTACAGTCAGTTTCTCTGAATTATCCATGTTTTCATACAGTGTCTTATATTCTGCCTTCTGGTACAAGTATAATCTTTGCCCACTTTATCAAACAACTTCCTACACACTGTTATGAACTGAGGCAGCTCGGGAACATTGTCTCTCAACTGTGTTATAGAGTGTAGTACTACATTTCAGTGAAGTGTAAGGACTTCCAAAGCTGCCGAACGTGTTTCTTTCACTATTTCAATGGTATTCTGCCTTGTATAACACACATTTACCACTCTAGTCTCTTTTAAGTAAACAATACAGGATTCATACAGTGTTTCATGTGATCTTAACTCGAATTAAGGATTTCCCGGATCTTAGCTACCTTTTCTATACTAAGAACTGAGTTGGAGAATCTCTTTGAGCTGTTCTAAACCAGTTCTCATCTGTTTACAGTCATTTTCTCTGAATTCTCCATGTTTTCATGTAGTTTCCTATATTCTTCCTTCTGGTCCATGTATAAGCTTTCCCCACTTTATCAAACAACTTCCTACACACTGTTATGAACAGAGGCAGCTCCGGAACATTGTCTCTCAACTGTGTTACAGAGTGTATTCCTACATTTCAGTGTAGTGTAAGGCTTTCCAAAGCTGCCGAATGTGTTTCTTCCTCTTTTTCAATGGTATTCTGCCTTGTATAACACACATTTACCACTCTAGTCTCTTTTAAGTAAAGAATACAGGATTCATAAAGTGTTTCATGTGATCTTAACTCGAATTAAGGATTACCCAGATCTTAACTACCTTTTCTACACTATGAACTGACTTGGAGAATCTCTTTGAGCTGTTCTAAACCAGTTCTCATCTGTTTACAGTCATTTTCTCTGAATTATCCATGTTTTCATACAGTGTCTTATATTCTGCCTTCTGGTACAAGTATAATCTTTGCCCACTTTATCAAACAACTTCCTACACACTGTTATGAACTGAGGCAGCTCGGGAACATTGTCTCTCAACTGTGTTATAGAGTGTAGTACTACATTTCAGTGAAGTGTAAGGACTTCCAAAGCTGCCGAACCTGTTTCTTTCACTATTTCAATGGTATTCTGCCTTGTATAACACACATTTACCAATCTAGTCTCTTTTAAGTAAAGAATACAGGATTCATACAGTTTTTCATGTGATCTTAACACGAATTAAGGATTACCCAGATCTTATCTACCTTTGCTACACTATGAACTGACTTGGAGAATCTCTTTGAGCTGTTCTAAACCAGTTCTCATCTGTTTACAGTCATTTTCTCTGAATTATCCATGTTTTCATGTAGTTTCTTATATTCTTCCTTCTGGTCCAAGTATAAGCTTTCCCCACTTTATCAAACAACTTCCTACTCACTGTTATGAACAGAGGCAGCTCGGGAACATTGTCTCTCAACTGTGTTACAGAGTGTATTCCTACATTTCAGTGAAGTGTAAGGCTTTCCAAAGCTGCCGAATGTGTTTCTTTCTCTATTTCAATGGTATTCTGCCTTGTATAACACACATTTACCACTCTAGTCTCTTTTAAGTAAACAATACAGGATTCATACAGTGTTTCATGTGATCTTAACTCGAATTAAGGATTTCCCGGATCTTAGCTACCTTTTCTATACTAAGAACTGAGTTGGAGAATCTCTTTGAGCTGTTCTAAACCAGTTCTCATCTGTTTACAGTCATTTTCTCTGAATTATCCATGTTTTCATGTAGTTTCCTATATTCTTCCTTCTGGTCCATGTATAAGCTTTCCCCACTTTATCAAACAACTTCCTACACACTGTTATGAACAGAGGCAGCTCCGGAACATTGTCTCTCAACTGTGTTACAGAGTGTATTCCTACATTTCAGTGTAGTGTAAGGCTTTCCAAAGCTGCCGAATGTGTTTCTTCCTCTTTTTCAATGGTATTCTGCCTTGTATAACACACATTTACCACTCTAGTCTCTTTTAAGTAAAGAATACAGGATTCATAAAGTGTTTCATGTGATCTTAACTCGAATTAAGGATTACCCAGATCTTAACTACCTTTTCTACACTATGAACTGACTTGGAGAATCTCTTTGAGCTGTTCTAAACCAGTTCTCATCTGTTTACAGTCATTTTCTCTGAATTATCCATGTTTTCATACAGTGTCTTATATTCTGCCTTCTGGTACAAGTATAATCTTTGCCCACTTTATCAAACAACTTCCTACACACTGTTATGAACTGAGGCAGCTCGGGAACATTGTCTCTCAACTGTGTTATAGAGTGTAGTACTACATTTCAGTGAAGTGTAAGGACTTCCAAAGCTGCCGAACCTGTTTCTTTCACTATTTCAATGGTATTCTGCCTTGTATAACACACATTTACCACTCTAGTCTCTTTTAAGTGAACAATACAGGATTCATACAGTGTTTCATGTGATCTTAACTCGAATTAAGGATTTCCCGGATCTTAACTACCTTTTCTACACTAAGAACCGACTTGGGCAATCTCTTTCAGCTCTTCTAAACCAGTTCTCATCTGTTTACAGTCAGTTTCTCTGAATTATCCATGTTTTCATACAGTGTCTTATATTCTGCCTTCTGGTACAAGTATAATCTTTGCCCACTTTATCAAACAACTTCCTACACACTGTTATGAACTGAGGCAGCTCGGGAACATTGTCTCTCAACTGTGTTATAGAGTGTAGTACTACATTTCAGTGAAGTGTAAGGACTTCCAAAGCTGCCGAACGTGTTTCTTTCACTATTTCAATGGTATTCTGCCTTGTATAACACACATTTACCACTCTAGTCTCTTTTAAGTAAACAATACAGGATTCATACAGTGTTTCATGTGATCTTAACTCGAATTAAGGATTTCCCGGATCTTAGCTACCTTTTCTATACTAAGAACTGACTTGGAGAATCTCTTTGAGCTGTTCTAAACCAGTTCTCATCTGTTTACAGTCATTTTCTCTGAATTATCCATGTTTTCATGTAGTTTCCTATATTCTTCCTTCTGGTCCATGTATAAGCTTTCCCCACTTTATCAAACAACTTCCTACACACTGTTATGAACAGAGGCAGCTCCGGAACATTGTCTCTCAACTGTGTTACAGAGTGTATTCCTACATTTCAGTGTAGTGTAAGGCTTTCCAAAGCTGCCGAATGTGTTTCTTCCTCTTTTTCAATGGTATTCTGCCTTGTATAACACACATTTTCCACTCTAGTCTCTTTTAAGTAAACAATACAGGATTCATACAGTGTTTCATGTGATCTTAACTCGAATTAAGGATTTCCCGGATCTTAGCTACCTTTTCTATACTAAGAACTGACTTGGAGAATCTCTTTGAGCTGTTCTAAACCAGTTCTCATCTGTTTACAGTCATTTTCTCTGAATTATCCATGTTTTCATGTAGTTTCCTATATTCTTCCTTCTGGTCCATGTATAAGCTTTCCCCACTTTATCAAACAACTTCCTACACACTGTTATGAACAGAGGCAGCTCCGGAACATTGTCTCTCAACTGTGTTACAGAGTGTATTCCTACATTTCAGTGTAGTGTAAGGCTTTCCAAAGCTGCCGAATGTGTTTCTTCCTCTTTTTCAATGGTATTCTGCCTTGTATAACACACATTTACCAATCTAGTCTCTTTTAAGTAAAGAATACAGGATTCATACAGTGTTTCATGTGATCTTAACACGAATTAAGGATTACCCAGATCTTATCTACCTTTGCTACACTATGAACTGACTTGGAGAATCTCTTTGAGCTGTTCTAAACCAGTTCTCATCTGTTTACAGTCATTTTCTCTGAATTATCCATGTTTTCATGTAGTTTCTTATATTCTTCCTTCTGGTCCAAGTATAAGCTTTCCCCACTTTATCAAACAACTTCCTACTCACTGTTATGAACAGAGGCAGCTCGGGAACATTGTCTCTCAACTGTGTTACAGAGTGTATTCCTACATTTCAGTGAAGTGTAAGGCTTTCCAAAGCTGCCGAATGTGTTTCTTTCTCTATTTCAATGGTATTCTGCCTTGTATAACACACATTTACCACTCTAGTCTCTTTTAAGTAAACAATACAGGATTCATACAGTGTTTCATGTGATCTTAACTCGAATTAAGGATTTCCTGGATCTTAACTACCTTTTCTACACTAAGAACCTACTTGGGCAATCTCTTTCAGCTCTTCTAAACCAGTTCTCATCTGTTTACAGTCAGTTTCTCTGAATTATCCATGTTTTCATACAGTGTCTTATATTCTGCCTTCTGGTACAAGTATAATCTTTGCCCACTTTATCAAACAACTTCCTACACACTGTTATGAACTGAGGCAGCTCGGGAACATTGTCTCTCAACTGTGTTATAGAGTGTAGTACTACATTTCAGTGAAGTGTAAGGACTTCCAAAGCTGCCGAACGTGTTTCTTTCACTATTTCAATGGTATTCTGCCTTGTATAACACACATTTACCACTCTAGTCTCTTTTAAGTAAACAATACAGGATTCATACAGTGTTTCATGTGATCTTAACTCGAATTAAGGATTTCCCGGATCTTAGCTACCTTTTCTATACTAAGAACTGAGTTGGAGAATCTCTTTGAGCTGTTCTAAACCAGTTCTCATCTGTTTACAGTCATTTTCTCTGAATTATCCATGTTTTCATGTAGTTTCCTATATTCTTCCTTCTGGTCCATGTATAAGCTTTCCCCACTTTATCAAACAACTTCCTACACACTGTTATGAACAGAGGCAGCTCCGGAACATTGTCTCTCAACTGTGTTACAGAGTGTATTCCTACATTTCAGTGTAGTGTAAGGCTTTCCAAAGCTGCCGAATGTGTTTCTTCCTCTTTTTCAATGGTATTCTGCCTTGTATAACACACATTTACCACTCTAGTCTCTTTTAAGTAAAGAATACAGGATTCATAAAGTGTTTCATGTGATCTTAACTCGAATTAAGGATTACCCAGATCTTAACTACCTTTTCTACACTATGAACTGACTTGGAGAATCTCTTTGAGCTGTTCTAAACCAGTTCTCATCTGTTTACAGTCATTTTCTCTGAATTATCCATGTTTTCATACAGTGTCTTATATTCTGCCTTCTGGTACAAGTATAATCTTTGCCCACTTTATCAAACAACTTCCTACACACTGTTATGAACTGAGGCAGCTCGGGAACATTGTCTCTCAACTGTGTTATAGAGTGTAGTACTACATTTCAGTGAAGTGTAAGGACTTCCAAAGCTGCCGAACCTGTTTCTTTCACTATTTCAATGGTATTCTGCCTTGTATAACACACATTTACCACTCTAGTCTCTTTTAAGTAAACAATACAGGATTCATACAGTGTTTCATGTGATCTTAACTCGAATTAAGGATTTCCCGGATCTTAACTACGTTTTCTACACTAAGAACTGACTTGGGCAATCTCTTTCAGCTGTTCTAAACGAGTTCTCATCTGTTTACAGTCAGTTTCTCTGAATTATCCATGTTTTCATACAGTTTCTTATATTCTGCCTTCTGGTACAAGTATAATCTTTGCCCACTTTATCACACAACTTCCTACACACTGTTAGGAACAGAGGCAGCTCGGGAACATTGTCTCTCAACTGTGTTACAGAGTGTAGTACTACATTGCAGTGAAGTGTAAGGCCTTCCAAAGCTGCCGAACTTGTTTCTTTCACTATTTCAATGGTATTCTGCCTTGTATAACACACATTTACCAATCTAGTCTCTTTTAAGTAAAGAATACAGGATTCATACAGTGTTTCATGTGATCTTAACTCGAATTAAGGATTACCCAGATCTTATCTACCTTTGCTACACTATGAACTGACTTGGAGAATCTCTTTGAGCTGTTCTAAACCAGTTCTCATCTGTTTACAGTCATTTTCTCTGAATTATCCATGTTTTCATGTAGTTTCTTATATTCTTCCTTCTGGTCCAAGTATAAGCTTTCCCCACTTTATCAAACAACTTCCTACTCACTGTTATGAACAGAGGCAGCTCGGGAACATTGTCTCTCAACTGTGTTACAGAGTGTATTCCTACATTTCAGTGAAGTGTAAGGCTTTCCAAAGCTGCCGAATGTGTTTCTTTCTCTATTTCAATGGTATTCTGCCTTGTATAACACACATTTACCACTCTAGTCTCTTTTAAGTAAACAATACAGGATTCATACAGTGTTTCATGTGATCTTAACTCGAATTAAGGATTTCCCGGATCTTAACTACCTTTTCTACACTAAGAACCGACTTGGGCAATCTCTTTCAGCTCTTCTAAACCAGTTCTCATCTGTTTACAGTCAGTTTCTCTGAATTATCCATGTTTTCATACAGTGTCTTATATTCTGCCTTCTGGTACAAGTATAATCTTTGCCCACTTTATCAAACAACTTCCTACACACTGTTATGAACTGAGGCAGCTCGGGAACATTGTCTCTCAACTGTGTTATAGAGTGTAGTACTACATTTCAGTGAAGTGTAAGGACTTCCAAAGCTGCCGAACGTGTTTCTTTCACTATTTCAATGGTATTCTGCCTTGTATAACACACATTTACCACTCTAGTCTCTTTTAAGTAAACAATACAGGATTCATACAGTGTTTCATGTGATCTTAACTCGAATTAAGGATTTCCCGGATCTTAGCTACCTTTTCTATACTAAGAACTGACTTGGAGAATCTCTTTGAGCTGTTCTAAACCAGTTCTCATCTGTTTACAGTCATTTTCTCTGAATTATCCATGTTTTCATGTAGTTTCCTATATTCTTCCTTCTGGTCCATGTATAAGCTTTCCCCACTTTATCAAACAACTTCCTACACACTGTTATGAACAGAGGCAGCTCCGGAACATTGTCTCTCAACTGTGTTACAGAGTGTATTCCTACATTTCAGTGTAGTGTAAGGCTTTCCAAAGCTGCAGAATGTGTTTCTTCCTCTTTTTCAATGGTATTCTGCCTTGTATAACACACATTTACCACTCTAGTCTCTTTTAAGTAAAGAATACAGGATTCATAAAGTGTTTCATGTGATCTTAACTCGAATTAAGGATTACCCAGATCTTAACTACCTTTTCTACACTATGAACTGACTTGGAGAATCTCTTTGAGCTGTTCTAAACCAGTTCTCATCTGTTTACAGTCATTTTCTCTGAATTATCCATGTTTTCATACAGTGTCTTATATTCTGCCTTCTGGTACAAGTATAATCTTTGCCCACTTTATCAAACAACTTCCTACACACTGTTATGAACTGAGGCAGCTCGGGAACATTGTCTCTCAACTGTGTTATAGAGTGTAGTACTACATTTCAGTGAAGTGTAAGGACTTCCAAAGCTGCCGAACCTGTTTCTTTCACTATTTCAATGGTATTCTGCCTTGTATAACACACATTTACCACTCTAGTCTCTTTTAAGTAAACAATACAGGATTCATACAGTGTTTCATGTGATCTTAACTCGAATTAAGGATTTCACGGATCTTAACTACGTTTTCTACACTAAGAACTGACTTGGGCAATCTCTTTCAGCTGTTCTAAACGAGTTCTCATCTGTTTACAGTCAGTTTCTCTGAATTATCCATGTTTTCATACAGTTTCTTATATTCTGCCTTCTGGTACAAGTATAATCTTTGCCCACTTTATCACACAACTTCCTACACACTGTTATGAACAGAGGCAGCTCGGGAACATTGTCTCTCAACTGTGTTACAGAGTGTAGTACTACATTGCAGTGAAGTGTAAGGCCTTCCAAAGCTGCCGAACTTGTTTCTTTCACTATTTCAATGGTATTCTGCCTTGTATAACACACATTTACCAATCTAGTCTCTTTTAAGTAAAGAATACAGGATTCATACAGTGTTTCATGTGATCTTAACTCGAATTAAGGATTACCCAGATCTTATCTACCTTTGCTACACTATGAACTGACTTGGAGAATCTCTTTGAGCTGTTCTAAACCAGTTCTCATCTGTTTACAGTCATTTTCTCTGAATTATCCATGTTTTCATGTAGTTTCTTATATTCTTCCTTCTGGTCCAAGTATAAGCTTTCCCCACTTTATCAAACAACTTCCTACTCACTGTTATGAACAGAGGCAGCTCGGGAACATTGTCTCTCAACTGTGTTACAGAGTGTATTCCTACATTTCAGTGAAGTGTAAGGCTTTCCAAAGCTGCCGAATGTGTTTCTTTCTCTATTTCAATGGTATTCTGCCTTGTATAACACACATTTACCACTCTAGTCTCTTTTAAGTAAACAATACAGGATTCATACAGTGTTTCATGTGATCTTAACTCGAATTAAGGATTTCCCGGATCTTAACTACCTTTTCTACACTAAGAACCGACTTGGGCAATCTCTTTCAGCTCTTCTAAACCAGTTCTCATCTGTTTACAGTCAGTTTCTCTGAATTATCCATGTTTTCATACAGTGTCTTATATTCTGCCTTCTGGTACAAGTATAATCTTTGCCCACTTTATCAAACAACTTCCTACACACTGTTATGAACTGAGGCAGCTCGGGAACATTGTCTCTCAACTGTGTTATAGAGTGTAGTACTACATTTCAGTGAAGTGTAAGGACTTCCAAAGCTGCCGAACGTGTTTCTTTCACTATTTCAATGGTATTCTGCCTTGTATAACACACATTTACCACTCTAGTCTCTTTTAAGTAAACAATACAGGATTCATACAGTGTTTCATGTGATCTTAACTCGAATTAAGGATTTCCCGGATCTTAGCTACCTTTTCTATACTAAGAACTGACTTGGAGAATCTCTTTGAGCTGTTCTAAACCAGTTCTCATCTGTTTACAGTCATTTTCTCTGAATTATCCATGTTTTCATGTAGTTTCCTATATTCTTCCTTCTGGTCCATGTATAAGCTTTCCCCACTTTATCAAACAACTTCCTACACACTGTTATGAACAGAGGCAGCTCCGGAACATTGTCTCTCAACTGTGTTACAGAGTGTATTCCTACATTTCAGTGTAGTGTAAGGCTTTCCAAAGCTGCAGAATGTGTTTCTTCCTCTTTTTCAATGGTATTCTGCCTTGTATAACACACATTTACCACTCTAGTCTCTTTTAAGTAAAGAATACAGGATTCATAAAGTGTTTCATGTGATCTTAACTCGAATTAAGGATTACCCAGATCTTAACTACCTTTTCTACACTATGAACTGACTTGGAGAATCTCTTTGAGCTGTTCTAAACCAGTTCTCATCTGTTTACAGTCATTTTCTCTGAATTATCCATGTTTTCATACAGTGTCTTATATTCTGCCTTCTGGTACAAGTATAATCTTTGCCCACTTTATCAAACAACTTCCTACACACTGTTATGAACTGAGGCAGCTCGGGAACATTGTCTCTCAACTGTGTTATAGAGTGTAGTACTACATTTCAGTGAAGTGTAAGGACTTCCAAAGCTTCCGAACCTGTTTCTTTCACTATTTCAATGGTATTCTGCCTTGTATAACACACATTTACCACTCTAGTCTCTTTTAAGTAAACAATACAGGATTCATACAGTGTTTCATGTGATCTTAACTCGAATTAAGGATTTCACGGATCTTAACTACGTTTTCTACACTAAGAACTGACTTGGGCAATCTCTTTCAGCTGTTCTAAACGAGTTCTCATCTGTTTACAGTCAGTTTCTCTGAATTATCCATGTTTTCATACAGTTTCTTATATTCTGCCTTCTGGTACAAGTATAATCTTTGCCCACTTTATCACACAACTTCCTACACACTGTTATGAACAGAGGCAGCTCGGGAACATTGTCTCTCAACTGTGTTACAGAGTGTAGTACTACATTGCAGTGAAGTGTAAGGCCTTCCAAAGCTGCCGAACTTGTTTCTTTCACTATTTCAATGGTATTCTGCCTTGTATAACACACATTTACCAATCTAGTCTCTTTTAAGTAAAGAATACAGGATTCATACAGTGTTTCATGTGATCTTAACTCGAATTAAGGATTACCCAGATCTTATCTACCTTTGCTACACTATGAACTGACTTGGAGAATCTCTTTGAGCTGTTCTAAACCAGTTCTCATCTGTTTACAGTCATTTTCTCTGAATTATCCATGTTTTCATGTAGTTTCTTATATTCTTCCTTCTGGTCCAAGTATAAGCTTTCCCCACTTTATCAAACAACTTCCTACTCACTGTTATGAACAGAGGCAGCTCGGGAACATTGTCTCTCAACTGTGTTACAGAGTGTATTCCTACATTTCAGTGAAGTGTAAGGCTTTCCAAAGCTGCCGAATGTGTTTCTTTCTCTATTTCAATGGTATTCTGCCTTGTATAACACACATTTACCACTCTAGTCTCTTTTAAGTAAACAATACAGGATTCATACAGTGTTTCATGTGATCTTAACTCGAATTAAGGATTTCCCGGATCTTAACTACCTTTTCTACACTAAGAACCGACTTGGGCAATCTCTTTCAGCTCTTCTAAACCAGTTCTCATCTGTTTACAGTCAGTTTCTCTGAATTATCCATGTTTTCATACAGTGTCTTATATTCTGCCTTCTGGTACAAGTATAATCTTTGCCCACTTTATCAAACAACTTCCTACACACTGTTATGAACTGAGGCAGCTCGGGAACATTGTCTCTCAACTGTGTTATAGAGTGTAGTACTACATTTCAGTGAAGTGTAAGGACTTCCAAAGCTGCCGAACGTGTTTCTTATACTATTTCAATGGTATTCTGCCTTGTATAACACACATTTACCACTCTAGTCTCTTTTAAGTAAACAATACAGGATTCATACAGTGTTTCATGTGATCTTAACTCGAATTAAGGATTTCCCGGATCTTAGCTACCTTTTCTATACTAAGAACTGACTTGGAGAATCTCTTTGAGCTGTTCTAAACCAGTTCTCATCTGTTTACAGTCATTTTCTCTGAATTATCCATGTTTTCATGTAGTTTCCTATATTCTTCCTTCTGGTCCATGTATAAGCTTTCCCCACTTTATCAAACAACTTCCTACACACTGTTATGAACAGAGGCAGCTCCGGAACATTGTCTCTCAACTGTGTTACAGAGTGTATTCCTACATTTCAGTGTAGTGTAAGGCTTTCCAAAGCTGCAGAATGTGTTTCTTCCTCTTTTTCAATGGTATTCTGCCTTGTATAACACACATTTACCACTCTAGTCTCTTTTAAGTAAAGAATACAGGATTCATAAAGTGTTTCATGTGATCTTAACTCGAATTAAGGATTACCCAGATCTTAACTACCTTTTCTACACTATGAACTGACTTGGAGAATCTCTTTGAGCTGTTCTAAACCAGTTCTCATCTGTTTACAGTCATTTTCTCTGAATTATCCATGTTTTCATACAGTGTTTTATATTCTGCCTTCTGGTACAAGTATAATCTTTGCCCACTTTATCAAACAACTTCCTACACACTGTTATGAACTGAGGCAGCTCGGGAACATTGTCTCTCAACTGTGTTATAGAGTGTAGTACTACATTTCAGTGAAGTGTAAGGACTTCCAAAGCTGCCGAACCTGTTTCTTTCACTATTTCAATGGTATTCTGCCTTGTATAACACACATTTACCACTCTAGTCTCTTTTAAGTAAACAATACAGGATTCATACAGTGTTTCATGTGATCTTAACTCGAATTAAGGATTTCACGGATCTTAACTACGTTTTCTACACTAAGAACTGACTTGGGCAATCTCTTTCAGCTGTTCTAAACGAGTTCTCATCTGTTTACAGTCAGTTTCTCTGAATTATCCATGTTTTCATACAGTTTCTTATATTCTGCCTTCTGGTACAAGTATAATCTTTGCCCACTTTATCACACAACTTCCTACACACTGTTATGAACAGAGGCAGCTCGGGAACATTGTCTCTCAACTGTGTTACAGAGTGTAGTACTACATTGCAGTGAAGTGTAAGGCCTTCCAAAGCTGCCGAACTTGTTTCTTTCACTATTTCAATGGTATTCTGCCTTGTATAACACACATTTACCAATCTAGTCTCTTTTAAGTAAAGAATACAGGATTCATACAGTGTTTCATGTGATCTTAACTCGAATTAAGGATTACCCAGATCTTATCTACCTTTGCTACACTATGAACTGACTTGGAGAATCTCTTTGAGCTGTTCTAAACCAGTTCTCATCTGTTTACAGTCATTTTCTCTGAATTATCCATGTTTTCATGTAGTTTCTTATATTTTTCCTTCTGGTCCAAGTATAAGCTTTCCCCACTTTATCAAACAACTTCCTACTCACTGTTATGAACAGAGGCAGCTCCGGAACATTGTCTCTCAACTGTGTTACAGAGTGTATTCCTACATTTCAGTGAAGTGTAAGGCTTTCCAAAGCTGCCGAATGTGTTTCTTCCTCTATTTCAATGGTATTCTGCCTTGTATAACACACATTTACCACTCTAGTCTCTTTTAAGTAAACAATACAGGATTCATACAGTGTTTCATGTGATCTTAACTCGAATTAAGGATTTTCCGGATCTTAACTACCTTTTCTACACTAAGAACCGACTTGGGCAATCTCTTTCAGCTCTTCTAAACCAGTTCTCATCTGTTTACAGTCAGTTTCTCTGAATTATCCATGTTTTCATACAGTGTCTTATATTCTGCCTTCTGGTACAAGTATAATCTTTGCCCACTTTATCAAACAACTTCCTACACACTGTTATGAACTGAGGCAGCTCGGGAACATTGTCTCTCAACTGTGTTATAGAGTGTAGTACTACATTTCAGTGAAGTGTAAGGACTTCCAAAGCTGCCGAACGTGTTTCTTTCACTATTTCAATGGTATTCTGCCTTGTATAACACACATTTACCACTCTAGTCTCTTTTAAGTAAACAATACAGGATTCATACAGTGTTTCATGTGATCTTAACTCGAATTAAGGATTTCCCGGATCTTAGCTACCTTTTCTATACTAAGAACTGACTTGGAGAATCTCTTTGAGCTGTTCTAAACCAGTTCTCATCTGTTTACAGTCATTTTCTCTGAATTATCCATGTTTTCATGTAGTTTCCTATATTCTTCCTTCTGGTCCATGTATAAGCTTTCCCCACTTTATCAAACAACTTCCTACACACTGTTATGAACAGAGGCAGCTCCGGAACATTGTCTCTCAACTGTGTTACAGAGTGTATTCCTACATTTCAGTGTAGTGTAAGGCTTTCCAAAGCTGCAGAATGTGTTTCTTCCTCTTTTTCAATGGTATTCTGCCTTGTATAACACACATTTACCACTCTAGTCTCTTTTAAGTAAAGAATACAGGATTCATAAAGTGTTTCATGTGATCTTAACTCGAATTAAGGATTACCCAGATCTTAACTACCTTTTCTACACTATGAACTGACTTGGAGAATCTCTTTGAGCTGTTCTAAACCAGTTCTCATCTGTTTACAGTCATTTTCTCTGAATTATCCATGTTTTCATACAGTGTCTTATATTCTGCCTTCTGGTACAAGTATAATCTTTGCCCACTTTATCAAACAACTTCCTACACACTGTTATGAACTGAGGCAGCTCGGGAACATTGTCTCTCAACTGTGTTATAGAGTGTAGTACTACATTTCAGTGAAGTGTAAGGACTTCCAAAGCTGCCGAACCTGTTTCTTTCACTATTTCAATGGTATTCTGCCTTGTATAACACACATTTACCACTCTAGTCTCTTTTAAGTAAACAATACAGGATTCATACAGTGTTTCATGTGATCTTAACTCGAATTAAGGATTTCACGGATCTTAACTACGTTTTCTACACTAAGAACTGACTTGGGCAATCTCTTTCAGCTGTTCTAAACGAGTTCTCATCTGTTTACAGTCAGTTTCTCTGAATTATCCATGTTTTCATACAGTTTCTTATATTCTGCCTTCTGGTACAAGTATAATCTTTGCCCACTTTATCACACAACTTCCTACACACTGTTATGAACAGAGGCAGCTCGGGAACATTGTCTCTCAACTGTGTTACAGAGTGTAGTACTACATTGCAGTGAAGTGTAAGGCCTTCCAAAGCTGCCGAACGTGTTTCTTTCACTATTTCAATGGTATTCTGCCTTGTATAACACACATTTACCAATCTAGTCTCTTTTAAGTAAAGAATACAGGATTCATACAGTGTTTCATGTGATCTTAACTCGAATTAAGGATTACCCAGATCTTATCTACCTTTGCTACACTATGAACTGACTTGGAGAATCTCTTTGAGCTGTTCTAAACCAGTTCTCATCTGTTTACAGTCATTTTCTCTGAATTATCCATGTTTTCATGTAGTTTCTTATATTCTTCCTTCTGGTCCAAGTATAAGCTTTCCCCACTTTATCAAACAACTTCCTACTCACTGTTATGAACAGAGGCAGCTCGGGAACATTGTCTCTCAACTGTGTTACAGAGTGTATTCCTACATTTCAGTGAAGTGTAAGGCTTTCCAAAGCTGCCGAATGTGTTTCTTTCTCTATTTCAATGGTATTCTGCCTTGTATAACACACATTTACCACTCTAGTCTCTTTTAAGTAAACAATACAGGATTCATACAGTGTTTCATGTGATCTTAACTCGAATTAAGGATTTCCCGGATCTTAACTACCTTTTCTACACTAAGAACCGACTTGGGCAATCTCTTTCAGCTCTTCTAAACCAGTTCTCATCTGTTTACAGTCAGTTTCTCTGAATTATCCATGTTTTCATACAGTGTCTTATATTCTGCCTTCTGGTACAAGTATAATCTTTGCCCACTTTATCAAACAACTTCCTACACACTGTTATGAACTGAGGCAGCTCGGGAACATTGTCTCTCAACTGTGTTATAGAGTGTAGTACTACATTTCAGTGAAGTGTAAGGACTTCCAAAGCTGCCGAACGTGTTTCTTTCACTATTTCAATGGTATTCTGCCTTGTATAACACACATTTACCACTCTAGTCTCTTTTAAGTAAACAATACAGGATTCATACAGTGTTTCATGTGATCTTAACTCGAATTAAGGATTTCCCGGATCTTAGCTACCTTTTCTATACTAAGAACTGACTTGGAGAATCTCTTTGAGCTGTTCTAAACCAGTTCTCATCTGTTTACAGTCATTTTCTCTGAATTATCCATGTTTTCATGTAGTTTCCTATATTCTTCCTTCTGGTCCATGTATAAGCTTTCCCCACTTTATCAAACAACTTCCTACACACTGTTATGAACAGAGGCAGCTCCGGAACATTGTCTCTCAACTGTGTTACAGAGTGTATTCCTACATTTCAGTGTAGTGTAAGGCTTTCCAAAGCTGCAGAATGTGTTTCTTCCTCTTTTTCAATGGTATTCTGCCTTGTATAACACACATTTACCACTCTAGTCTCTTTTAAGTAAAGAATACAGGATTCATAAAGTGTTTCATGTGATCTTAACTCGAATTAAGGATTACCCAGATCTTAACTACCTTTTCTACACTATGAACTGACTTGGAGAATCTCTTTGAGCTGTTCTAAACCAGTTCTCATCTGTTTACAGTCATTTTCTCTGAATTATCCATGTTTTCATACAGTGTCTTATATTCTGCCTTCTGGTACAAGTATAATCTTTGCCCACTTTATCAAACAACTTCCTACACACTGTTATGAACTGAGGCAGCTCGGGAACATTGTCTCTCAACTGTGTTATAGAGTGTAGTACTACATTTCAGTGAAGTGTAAGGACTTCCAAAGCTGCCGAACCTGTTTCTTTCACTATTTCAATGGTATTCTGCCTTGTATAACACACATTTACCACTCTAGTCTCTTTTAAGTAAACAATACAGGATTCATACAGTGTTTCATGTGATCTTAACTCGAATTAAGGATTTCACGGATCTTAACTACGTTTTCTACACTAAGAACTGACTTGGGCAATCTCTTTCAGCTGTTCTAAACGAGTTCTCATCTGTTTACAGTCAGTTTCTCTGAATTATCCATGTTTTCATACAGTTTCTTATATTCTGCCTTCTGGTACAAGTATAATCTTTGCCCACTTTATCACACAACTTCCTACACACTGTTATGAACAGAGGCAGCTCGGGAACATTGTCTCTCAACTGTGTTACAGAGTGTAGTACTACATTGCAGTGAAGTGTAAGGCCTTCCAAAGCTGCCGAACTTGTTTCTTTCACTATTTCAATGGTATTCTGCCTTGTATAACACACATTTACCAATCTAGTCTCTTTTAAGTAAAGAATACAGGATTCATACAGTGTTTCATGTGATCTTAACTCGAATTAAGGATTACCCAGATCTTATCTACCTTTGCTACACTATGAACTGACTTGGAGAATCTCTTTGAGCTGTTCTAAACCAGTTCTCATCTGTTTACAGTCATTTTCTCTGAATTATCCATGTTTTCATGTAGTTTCTTATATTCTTCCTTCTGGTCCAAGTATAAGCTTTCCCCACTTTATCAAACAACTTCCTACTCACTGTTATGAACAGAGGCAGCTCGGGAACATTGTCTCTCAACTGTGTTACAGAGTGTATTCCTACATTTCAGTGAAGTGTAAGGCTTTCCAAAGCTGCCGAATGTGTTTCTTTCTCTATTTCAATGGTATTCTGCCTTGTATAACACACATTTACCACTCTAGTCTCTTTTAAGTAAACAATACAGGATTCATACAGTGTTTCATGTGATCTTAACTCGAATTAAGGATTTCCCGGATCTTAACTACCTTTTCTACACTAAGAACCGACTTGGGCAATCTCTTTCAGCTCTTCTAAACCAGTTCTCATCTGTTTACAGTCAGTTTCTCTGAATTATCCATGTTTTCATACAGTGTCTTATATTCTGCCTTCTGGTACAAGTATAATCTTTGCCCACTTTATCAAACAACTTCCTACACACTGTTATGAACTGAGGCAGCTCGGGAACATTGTCTCTCAACTGTGTTATAGAGTGTAGTACTACATTTCAGTGAAGTGTAAGGACTTCCAAAGCTGCCGAACGTGTTTCTTTCACTATTTCAATGGTATTCTGCCTTGTATAACACACATTTACCACTCTAGTCTCTTTTAAGTAAACAATACAGGATTCATACAGTGTTTCATGTGATCTTAACTCGAATTAAGGATTTCCCGGATCTTAGCTACCTTTTCTATACTAAGAACTGACTTGGAGAATCTCTTTGAGCTGTTCTAAACCAGTTCTCATCTGTTTACAGTCATTTTCTCTGAATTATCCATGTTTTCATGTAGTTTCCTATATTCTTCCTTCTGGTCCATGTATAAGCTTTCCCCACTTTATCAAACAACTTCCTACACACTGTTATGAACAGAGGCAGCTCCGGAACATTGTCTCTCAACTGTGTTACAGAGTGTATTCCTACATTTCAGTGTAGTGTAAGGCTTTCCAAAGCTGCAGAATGTGTTTCTTCCTCTTTTTCAATGGTATTCTGCCTTGTATAACACACATTTACCACTCTAGTCTCTTTTAAGTAAAGAATACAGGATTCATAAAGTGTTTCATGTGATCTTAACTCGAATTAAGGATTACCCAGATCTTAACTACCTTTTCTACACTATGAACTGACTTGGAGAATCTCTTTGAGCTGTTCTAAACCAGTTCTCATCTGTTTACAGTCATTTTCTCTGAATTATCCATGTTTTCATACAGTGTCTTATATTCTGCCTTCTGGTACAAGTATAATCTTTGCCCACTTTATCAAACAACTTCCTACACACTGTTATGAACTGAGGCAGCTCGGGAACATTGTCTCTCAACTGTGTTATAGAGTGTAGTACTACATTTCAGTGAAGTGTAAGGACTTCCAAAGCTGCCGAACCTGTTTCTTTCACTATTTCAATGGTATTCTGCCTTGTATAACACACATTTACCACTCTAGTCTCTTTTAAGTAAACAATACAGGATTCATACAGTGTTTCATGTGATCTTAACTCGAATTAAGGATTTCACGGATCTTAACTACGTTTTCTACACTAAGAACTGACTTGGGCAATCTCTTTCAGCTGTTCTAAACGAGTTCTCATCTGTTTACAGTCAGTTTCTCTGAATTATCCATGTTTTCATACAGTTTCTTATATTCTGCCTTCTGGTACAAGTATAATCTTTGCCCACTTTATCACTCAACTTCCTACACACTGTTATGAACAGAGGCAGCTCGGGAACATTGTCTCTCAACTGTGTTACAGAGTGTAGTACTACATTGCAGTGAAGTGTAAGGCCTTCCAAAGCTGCCGAACTTGTTTCTTTCACTATTTCAATGGTATTCTGCCTTGTATAACACACATTTACCAATCTAGTCTCTTTTAAGTAAAGAATACAGGATTCATACAGTGTTTCATGTGATCTTAACTCGAATTAAGGATTACCCAGATCTTATCTACCTTTGCTACACTATGAACTGACTTGGAGAATCTCTTTGAGCTGTTCTAAACCAGTTCTCATCTGTTTACAGTCATTTTCTCTGAATTATCCATGTTTTCATGTAGTTTCTTATATTCTTCCTTCTGGTCCAAGTATAAGCTTTCCCCACTTTATCAAACAACTTCCTACTCACTGTTATGAACAGAGGCAGCTCCGGAACATTGTCTCTCAACTGTGTTACAGAGTGTATTCCTACATTTCAGTGAAGTGTAAGGCTTTCCAAAGCTGCCGAATGTGTTTCTTCCTCTATTTCAATGCTATTCTGCCTTGTATAACACACATTTACCACTCTAGTCTCTTTTAAGTAAACAATACAGGATTCATACAGTGTTTCATGTGATCTTAACTCGAATTAAGGATTTCCCGGATCTTAACTACCTTTTCTACACTAAGAACCGACTTGGGCAATCTCTTTCAGCTCTTCTAAACCAGTTCTCATCTGTTTACAGTCAGTTTCTCTGAATTATCCATGTTTTCATACAGTGTCTTATATTCTGCCTTCTGGTACAAGTATAATCTTTGCCCACTTTATCAAACAACTTCCTACACACTGTTATGAACTGAGGCAGCTCGGGAACATTGTCTCTCAACTGTGTTATAGAGTGTAGTACTACATTTCAGTGAAGTGTAAGGACTTCCAAAGCTGCCGAACGTGTTTCTTTCACTATTTCAATGGTATTCTGCCTTGTATAACACACATTTACCACTCTAGTCTCTTTTAAGTAAACAATACAGGATTCATACAGTGTTTCATGTGATCTTAACTCGAATTAAGGATTTCCCGGATCTTAGCTACCTTTTCTATACTAAGAACTGACTTGGAGAATCTCTTTGAGCTGTTCTAAACCAGTTCTCATCTGTTTACAGTCATTTTCTCTGAATTATCCATGTTTTCATGTAGTTTCCTATATTCTTCCTTCTGGTCCATGTATAAGCTTTCCCCACTTTATCAAACAACTTCCTACACACTGTTATGAACAGAGGCAGCTCCGGAACATTGTCTCTCAACTGTGTTACAGAGTGTATTCCTACATTTCAGTGTAGTGTAAGGCTTTCCAAAGCTGCAGAATGTGTTTCTTCCTCTTTTTCAATGGTATTCTGCCTTGTATAACACACATTTACCACTCTAGTCTCTTTTAAGTAAAGAATACAGGATTCATAAAGTGTTTCATGTGATCTTAACTCGAATTAAGGATTACCCAGATCTTAACTACCTTTTCTACACTATGAACTGACTTGGAGAATCTCTTTGAGCTGTTCTAAACCAGTTCTCATCTGTTTACAGTCATTTTCTCTGAATTATCCATGTTTTCATACAGTGTCTTATATTCTGCCTTCTGGTACAAGTATAATCTTTGCCCACTTTATCAAACAACTTCCTACACACTGTTATGAACTGAGGCAGCTCGGGAACATTGTCTCTCAACTGTGTTATAGAGTGTAGTACTACATTTCAGTGAAGTGTAAGGACTTCCAAAGCTGCCGAACCTGTTTCTTTCACTATTTCAATGGTATTCTGCCTTGTATAACACACATTTACCACTCTAGTCTCTTTTAAGTAAACAATACAGGATTCATACAGTGTTTCATGTGATCTTAACTCGAATTAAGGATTTCACGGATCTTAACTACGTTTTCTACACTAAGAACTGACTTGGGCAATCTCTTTCAGCTGTTCTAAACGAGTTCTCATCTGTTTACAGTCAGTTTCTCTGAATTATCCATGTTTTCATACAGTTTCTTATATTCTGCCTTCTGGTACAAGTATAATCTTTGCCCACTTTATCACACAACTTCCTACACACTGTTATGAACAGAGGCAGCTCGGGAACATTGTCTCTCAACTGTGTTACAGAGTGTAGTACTACATTGCAGTGAAGTGTAAGGCCTTCCAAAGCTGCCGAACGTGTTTCTTTCACTATTTCAATGGTATTCTGCCTTGTATAACACACATTTACCAATCTAGTCTCTTTTAAGTAAAGAATACAGGATTCATACAGTGTTTCATGTGATCTTAACTCGAATTAAGGATTACCCAGATCTTATCTACCTTTGCTACACTATGAACTGACTTGGAGAATCTCTTTGAGCTGTTCTAAACCAGTTCTCATCTGTTTACAGTCATTTTCTCTGAATTATCCATGTTTTCATGTAGTTTCTTATATTCTTCCTTCTGGTCCAAGTATAAGCTTTCCCCACTTTATCAAACAACTTCCTACTCACTGTTATGAACAGAGGCAGCTCCGGAACATTGTCTCTCAACTGTGTTACAGAGTGTATTCCTACATTTCAGTGAAGTGTAAGGCTTTCCAAAGCTGCCGAATGTGTTTCTTCCTCTATTTCAATGGTATTCTGCCTTGTATAACACACATTTACCACTCTAGTCTCTTTTAAGTAAACAATACAGGATTCATACATTGTTTCATGTGATCTTAACTCGAATTAAGGATTTCCCGGATCTTAGCTACCTTTTCTATACTAAGAACTGACTTGGAGAATCTCTTTGAGCTGTTCTAAACCAGTTCTCATCTGTTTACAGTCATTTTCTCTGAATTATCCATGTTTTCATGTAGTTTCCTATATTCTTCCTTCTGGTCCATGTATAAGCTTTCCCCACTTTATCAAACAACTTCCTACACACTGTTATGAACAGAGGCAGCTCCGGAACATTGTCTCTCAACTGTGTTACAGAGTGTATTCCTACATTTCAGTGAAGTGTAAGGCTTTCCAAAGCTGCCGAATGTGTTTCTTCCTCTATTTCAATGGTATTCTGCCTTGTATAACACACATTTACCACTCTAGTCTCTTTTAAGTAAACAATACAGGATTCATACAGTGTTTCATGTGATCTTAACTCGAATTAAGGATTTCCCGGATCTTAACTACCTTTTCTACACTAAGAACTGACTTGGGCAATCTCTTTCAGCTGTTCTAAACGAGTTCTCATCTGTTTACAGTCAGTTTCTCTGAATTATCCATGTTTTCATACAGTTTCTTATATTCTGCCTTCTGGTACAAGTATAATCTTTGCCCACTTTATCAAACAACTTCCTACACAATGTTATGAACTGAGGCAGATCGGGAACATTGTCTCTCAACTGTGTTATAGAGTGTAGTACTACATTTCAGTGAAGTGTAAGGCTTTCCAAAGCTGCCGAATGTGTTTCTTCCTCTTTTTCAATGGTATTCTGCCTTGTATAACACACATTTACCACTCTAGTCTCTTTTAAGTAAAGAATACAGGATTCATAAAGTGTTTCATGTGATCTTAACTCGAATTAAGGATTACCCAGATCTTAACTACCTTTTCTACACTATGAACTGACTTGGAGAATCTCTTTGAGCTGTTCTAAACCAGTTCTCATCTGTTTACAGTCATTTTCTCTGAATTATCCATGTTTTCATACAGTGTCTTATATTCTGCCTTCTGGTACAAGTATAATCTTTGCCCACTTTATCAAACAACTTCCTACACACTGTTATGAACTGAGGCAGCTCAGGAACATTGTCTCTCAACTGTGTTATAGAGTGTAGTACTACATTTCAGTGAAGTGTAAGGACTTCCAAAGCTGCCGAACCTGTTTCTTTCACTATTTCAATGGTATTCTGCCTTGTATAACACACATTTACCACTCTAGTCTCTTTTAAGTAAACAATACAGGATTCATACAGTGTTTCATGTGATCTTAACTCGAATTAAGGATTTCACGGATCTTAACTACGTTTTCTACACTAAGAACTGACTTGGGCAATCTCTTTCAGCTGTTCTAAACGAGTTCTCATCTGTTTACAGTCAGTTTCTCTGAATTATCCATGTTTTCATACAGTTTCTTATATTCTGCCTTCTGGTACAAGTATAATCTTTGCCCACTTTATCACACAACTTCCTACACACTGTTATGAACAGAGGCAGCTCGGGAACATTGTCTCTCAACTGTGTTACAGAGTGTAGTACTACATTGCAGTGAAGTGTAAGGCCTTCCAAAGCTGCCGAACTTGTTTCTTTCACTATTTCAATGGTATTCTGCCTTGTATAACACACATTTACCAATCTAGTCTCTTTTAAGTAAAGAATACAGGATTCATACAGTGTTTCATGTGATCTTAACTCGAATTAAGGATTACCCAGATCTTATCTACCTTTGCTACACTATGAACTGACTTGGAGAATCTCTTTGAGCTGTTCTAAACCAGTTCTCATCTGTTTACAGTCATTTTCTCTGAATTATCCATGTTTTCATGTAGTTTCTTATATTCTTCCTTCTGGTCCAAGTATAAGCTTTCCCCACTTTATCAAACAACTTCCTACTCACTGTTATGAACAGAGGCAGCTCCGGAACATTGTCTCTCAACTGTGTTACAGAGTGTATTCCTACATTTCAGTGAAGTGTAAGGCTTTCCAAAGCTGCCGAATGTGTTTCTTCCTCTATTTCAATGGTATTCTGCCTTGTATAACACACATTTACCACTCTAGTCTCTTTTAAGTAAACAATACAGGATTCATACAGTGTTTCATGTGATCTTAACTCGAATTAAGGATTTCCCGGATCTTAACTACCTTTTCTACACTAAGAACTGACTTGGGCAATCTCTTTCAGCTGTTCTAAACGAGTTCTCATCTGTTTACAGTCAGTTTCTCTGAATTATCCATGTTTTCATACAGTTTCTTATATTCTGCCTTCTGGTACAAGTATAATCTTTGCCCACTTTATCAAACAACTTCCTACACAATGTTATGAACTGAGGCAGATCGGGAACATTGTCTCTCAACTGTGTTATAGAGTGTAGTACTACATTTCAGTGAAGTGTAAGGCCTTCCAAAGCTGCCGAACGTGTTTCTTTCACTATTTCAATGGTATTCTGCCTTGTATAACACACATTTTCCACTCTAGTCTCTTTTAAGTAAACAATACAGGATTCATACAGTGTTTCATGTGATCTTAACTCGAATTAAGGATTTCCCGGATCTTAGCTACCTTTTCTATACTAAGAACTGACTTGGAGAATCTCTTTGAGCTGTTCTAAACCAGTTCTCATCTGTTTACAGTCATTTTCTCTGAATTATCCATGTTTTCATGTAGTTTCCTATATTCTTCCTTCTGGTCCATGTATAAGCTTTCCCCACTTTATCAAACAACTTCCTACACACTGTTATGAACAGAGGCAGCTCCGGAACATTGTCTCTCAACTGTGTTACAGAGTGTATTCCTACATTTCAGTGTAGTGTAAGGCTTTCCAAAGCTGCCGAATGTGTTTCTTCCTCTTTTTCAATGGTATTCTGCCTTGTATAACACACATTTACCACTCTAGTCTCTTTTAAGTAAAGAATACAGGATTCATAAAGTTTTTCATGTGATCTTAACTCGAATTAAGGATTACCCAGATCTTAACTACCTTTTCTACACTATGAACTGACTTGGAGAATCTCTTTGAGCTGTTCTAAACCAGTTCTCATCTGTTTACAGTCATTTTCTCTGAATTATCCATGTTTTCATACAGTGTCTTATATTCTGCCTTCTGGTACAAGTATAATCTTTGCCCACTTTATCAAACAACTTCCTACACACTGTTATGAACTGAGGCAGCTCGGGAACATTGTCTCTCAACTGTGTTATAGAGTGTAGTACTACATTTCAGTGAAGTGTAAGGACTTCCAAAGCTGCCGAACCTGTTTCTTTCACTATTTCAATGGTATTCTGCCTTGTATAACACACATTTACCACTCTAGTCTCTTTTAAGTAAACAATACAGGATTCATACAGTGTTTCATGTGATCTTAACTCGAATTAAGGATTTCACGGATCTTAACTACGTTTTCTACACTAAGAACTGACTTGGGCAATCTCTTTCAGCTGTTCTAAACGAGTTCTCATCTGTTTACAGTCAGTTTCTCTGAATTATCCATGTTTTCATACAGTTTCTTATATTCTGCCTTCTGGTACAAGTATAATCTTTGCCCACTTTATCACACAACTTCCTACACACTGTTATGAACAGAGGCAGCTCGGGAACATTGTCTCTCAACTGTGTTACAGAGTGTAGTACTACATTGCAGTGAAGTGTAAGGCCTTCCAAAGCTGCCGAACTTGTTTCTTTCACTATTTCAATGGTATTCTGCCTTGTATAACACACATTTACCAATCTAGTCTCTTTTAAGTAAAGAATACAGGATTCATACAGTGTTTCATGTGATCTTAACTCGAATTAAGGATTACCCAGATCTTATCTACCTTTGCTACACTATGAACTGACTTGGAGAATCTCTTTGAGCTGTTCTAAACCAGTTCTCATCTGTTTACAGTCATTTTCTCTGAATTATCCATGTTTTCATGTAGTTTCTTATATTCTTCCTTCTGGTCCAAGTATAAGCTTTCCCCACTTTATCAAACAACTTCCTACTCACTGTTATGAACAGAGGCAGCTCCGGAACATTGTTTCTCAACTGTGTTACAGAGTGTATTCCTACATTTCAGTGAAGTGTAAGGCTTTCCAAAGCTGCCGAATGTGTTTCTTCCTCTATTTCAATGGTATTCTGCCTTGTATAACACACATTTACCACTCTAGTCTCTTTTAAGTAAACAATACAGGATTCATACAGTGTTTCATGTGATCTTAACTCGAATTAAGGATTTCCCGGATCTTAACTACCTTTTCTACACTAAGAACTGACTTGGGCAATCTCTTTCAGCTGTTCTAAACGAGTTCTCATCTGTTTACAGTCAGTTTCTCTGAATTATCCATGTTTTCATACAGTTTCTTATATTCTGCCTTCTGGTACAAGTATAATCTTTGCCCACTTTATCAAACAACTTCCTACACAATGTTATGAACTGAGGCAGATCGGGAACATTGTCTCTCAACTGTGTTATAGAGTGTAGTACTACATTTCAGTGAAGTGTAAGGCCTTCCAAAGCTGCCGAACGTGTTTCTTTCACTATTTCAATGGTATTCTGCCTTGTATAACACACATTTTCCACTCTAGTCTCTTTTAAGTAAACAATACAGGATTCATACAGTGTTTCATGTGATCTTAACTCGAATTAAGGATTTCCCGGATCTTAGCTACCTTTTCTATACTAAGAACTGACTTGGACAATCTCTTTGAGCTGTTCTAAACCAGTTCTCATCTGTTTACAGTCATTTTCTCTGAATTATCCATGTTTTCATGTAGTTTCTTATATTCTTCCTTCTGGTCCAAGTATAAGCTTTCCCCACTTTATCAAACAACTTCCTACTCACTGTTATGAACAGAGGCAGCTCCGGAACATTGTCTCTCAACTGTGTTACAGAGTGTATTCCTACATTTCAGTGAAGTGTAAGGCTTTCCAAAGCTGCCGAATGTGTTTCTTCCTCTATTTCAATGGTATTCTGCCTTGTATAACACACATTTAACACTCTAGTCTCTTTTAAGTAAACAATACAGGATTCATACATTGTTTCATGTGATCTTAACTCGAATTAAGGATTTCCCGGATCTTAGCTACCTTTTCTATACTAAGAACTGACTTGGAGAATCTCTTTGAGCTGTTCTAAACCAGTTCTCATCTGTTTACAGTCATTTTCTCTGAATTATCCATGTTTTCATGTAGTTTCCTATATTCTTCCTTCTGGTCCATGTATAAGCTTTCCCCACTTTATCAAACAACTTCCTACACACTGTTATGAACAGAGGCAGCTCCGGAACATTGTCTCTCAACTGTGTTACAGAGTGTATTCCTACATTTCAGTGTAGTGTAAGGCTTTCCAAAGCTGCCGAATGTGTTTCTTCCTCTTTTTCAATGGTATTCTGCCTTGTATAACACACATTTACCACTCTAGTCTCTTTTAAGTAAAGAATACAGGATTCATAAAGTGTTTCATGTGATCTTAACTCGAATTAAGGATTACCCAGATCTTAACTACCTTTTCTACACTATGAACTGACTTGGAGAATCTCTTTGAGCTGTTCTAAACCAGTTCTCATCTGTTTACAGTCATTTTCTCTGAATTATCCATGTTTTCATACAGTGTCTTATATTCTGCCTTCTGGTACAAGTATAATCTTTGCCCACTTTGTCAAACAACTTCCTACACACTGTTATGAACTGAGGCAGCTCAGGAACATTGTCTCTCAACTGTGTTATAGAGTGTAGTACTACATTTCAGTGAAGTGTAAGGACTTCCAAAGCTGCCGAACCTGTTTCTTTCACTATTTCAATGGTATTCTGCCTTGTATAACACACATTTACCACTCTAGTCTCTTTTAAGTAAACAATACAGGATTCATACAGTGTTTCATGTGATCTTAACTCGAATTAAGGATTTCACGGATCTTAACTACGTTTTCTACACTAAGAACTGACTTGGGCAATCTCTTTCAGCTGTTCTAAACGAGTTCTCATCTGTTTACAGTCAGTTTCTCTGAATTATCCATGTTTTCATACAGTTTCTTATATTCTGCCTTCTGGTACAAGTATAATCTTTGCCCACTTTATCACACAACTTCCTACACACTGTTATGAACAGAGGCAGCTCGGGAACATTGTCTCTCAACTGTGTTACAGAGTGTAGTACTACATTGCAGTGAAGTGTAAGGCCTTCCAAAGCTGCCGAACTTGTTTCTTTCACTATTTCAATGGTATTCTGCCTTGTATAACACACATTTACCAATCTAGTCTCTTTTAAGTAAAGAATAGAGGATTCATACAGTGTTTCATGTGATCTTAACTCGAATTAAGGATTACCCAGATCTTATCTACCTTTGCTACACTATGAACTGACTTGGAGAATCTCTTTGAGCTGTTCTAAACCAGTTCTCATCTGTTTACAGTCATTTTCTCTGAATTATCCATGTTTTCATGTAGTTTCTTATATTCTTCCTTCTGGTCCAAGTATAAGCTTTCCCCACTTTATCAAACAACTTCCTACTCACTGTTATGAACAGAGGTAGCTCCGGAACATTGTCTCTCAACTGTGTTACAGAGTGTATTCCTACATTTCAGTGAAGTGTAAGGCTTTCCAAAGCTGCCGAATGTGTTTCTTCCTCTATTTCAATGGTATTCTGCCTTGTATAACACACATTTACCACTCTAGTCTCTTTTAAGTAAACAATACAGGATTCATACAGTGTTTCATGTGATCTTAACTCGAATTAAGGATTTCCCGGATCTTAACTACCTTTTCTACACTAAGAACTGACTTGGGCAATCTCTTTCAGCTGTTCTAAACGAGTTCTCATCTGTTTACAGTCAGTTTCTCTGAATTATCCATGTTTTCATACAGTTTCTTATATTCTGCCTTCTGGTACAAGTATAATCTTTGCCCACTTTATCAAACAACTTCCTACACAATGTTATGAACTGAGGCAGATCGGGAACATTGTCTCTCAACTGTGTTATAGAGTGTAGTACTACATTTCAGTGAAGTGTAAGGCCTTCCAAAGCTGCCGAACGTGTTTCTTTCACTATTTCAATGGTATTCTGCCTTGTATAACACACATTTTCCACTCTAGTCTCTTTTAAGTAAACAATACAGGATTCATACAGTGTTTCATGTGATCTTAACTCGAATTAAGGATTTCCCGGATCTTAGCTACCTTTTCTATACTAAGAACTGACTTGGACAATCTCTTTGAGCTGTTCTAAACCAGTTCTCATCTGTTTACAGTCATTTTCTCTGAATTATCCATGTTTTCATGTAGTTTCTTATATTCTTCCTTCTGGTCCAAGTATAAGCTTTCCCCACTTTATCAAACAACTTCCTACTCACTGTTATGAACAGAGGCAGCTCCGGAACATTGTCTCTCAACTGTGTTACAGAGTGTATTCCTACATTTCAGTGAAGTGTAAGGCTTTCCAAAGCTGCCGAATGTGTTTCTTCCTCTATTTCAATGGTATTCTGCCTTGTATAACACACATTTACCACTCTAGTCTCTTTTAAGTAAACAATACAGGATTCATACATTGTTTCATGTGATCTTAACTCGAATTAAGGATTTCCCGGATCTTAGCTACCTTTTCTATACTAAGAACTGACTTGGAGAATCTCTTTGAGCTGTTCTAAACCAGTTCTCATCTGTTTACAGTCATTTTCTCTGAATTATCCATGTTTTCATGTAGTTTCCTATATTCTTCCTTCTGGTCCATGTATAAGCTTTCCCCACTTTATCAAACAACTTCCTACACACTGTTATGAACAGAGGCAGCTCCGGAACATTGTCTCTCAACTGTGTTACAGAGTGTATTCCTACATTTCAGTGTAGTGTAAGGCTTTCCAAAGCTGCCGAATGTGTTTCTTCCTCTTTTTCAATGGTATTCTGCCTTGTATAACACACATTTACCACTCTAGTCTCTTTTAAGTAAAGAATACAGGATTCATAAAGTGTTTCATGTGATCTTAACTCGAATTAAGGATTACCCAGATCTTAACTACCTTTTCTACACTATGAACTGACTTGGAGAATCTCTTTGAGCTGTTCTAAACCAGTTCTCATCTGTTTACAGTCATTTTCTCTGAATTATCCATGTTTTCATACAGTGTCTTATATTCTGCCTTCTGGTACAAGTATAATCTTTGCCCACTTTGTCAAACAACTTCCTACACACTGTTATGAACTGAGGCAGCTCAGGAACATTGTCTCTCAACTGTGTTATAGAGTGTAGTACTACATTTCAGTGAAGTGTAAGGACTTCCAAAGCTGCCGAACCTGTTTCTTTCACTATTTCAATGGTATTCTGCCTTGTATAACACACATTTACCACTCTAGTCTCTTTTAAGTAAACAATACAGGATTCATACAGTGTTTCATGTGATCTTAACTCGAATTAAGGATTTCACGGATCTTAACTACGTTTTCTACACTATGAACTGACTTGGAGAATCTCTTTGAGCTGTTCTAAACCAGTTCTCATCTGTTTACAGTCATTTTCTCTGAATTATCCATGTTTTCATGTAGTTTCTTATATTCTTCCTTCTGGTCCAAGTATAAGCTTTCCCCACTTTATCAAACAACTTCCTACTCACTGTTATGAACAGAGGCAGCTCCGGAACATTGTCTCTCAACTGTGTTACAGAGTGTATTCCTACATTTCAGTGAAGTGTAAGGCTTTCCAAAGCTGCCGAATGTGTTTCTTCCTCTATTTCAATGGTATTCTGCCTTGTATAACACACATTTACCACTCTAGTCTCTTTTAAGTAAACAATACAGGATTCATACAGTGTTTCATGTGATCTTAACTCGAATTAAGGATTTCCCGGATCTTAACTACCTTTTCTACACTAAGAACTGACTTGGGCAATCTCTTTCAGCTGTTCTAAACGAGTTCTCATCTGTTTACAGTCAGTTTCTCTGAATTATCCATGTTTTCATACAGTTTCTTATATTCTGCCTTCTGGTACAAGTATAATCTTTGCCCACTTTATCAAACAACTTCCTACACAATGTTATGAACTGAGGCAGATCGGGAACATTGTCTCTCAACTGTGTTATAGAGTGTAGTACTACATTTCAGTGAAGTGTAAGGCTTTCCAAAGCTGCCGAATGTGTTTCTTCCTCTTTTTCAATGGTATTCTGCCTTGTATAACACACATTTACCACTCTAGTCTCTTTTAAGTAAAGAATACAGGATTCATAAAGTGTTTCATGTGATCTTAACTCGAATTAAGGATTACCCAGATCTTAACTACCTTTTCTACACTATGAACTGACTTGGAGAATCTCTTTGAGCTGTTCTAAACCAGTTCTCATCTGTTTACAGTCATTTTCTCTGAATTATCCATGTTTTCATACAGTGTCTTATATTCTGCCTTCTGGTACAAGTATAATCTTTGCCCACTTTATCAAACAACTTCCTACACACTGTTATGAACTGAGGCAGCTCAGGAACATTGTCTCTCAACTGTGTTATAGAGTGTAGTACTACATTTCAGTGAAGTGTAAGGACTTCCAAAGCTGCCGAACCTGTTTCTTTCACTATTTCAATGGTATTCTGCCTTGTATAACACACATTTACCACTCTAGTCTCTTTTAAGTAAACAATACAGGATTCATACAGTGTTTCATGTGATCTTAACTCGAATTAAGGATTTCACGGATCTTAACTACGTTTTCTACACTAAGAACTGACTTGGGCAATCTCTTTCAGCTGTTCTAAACGAGTTCTCATCTGTTTACAGTCAGTTTCTCTGAATTATCCATGTTTTCATACAGTTTCTTATATTCTGCCTTCTGGTACAAGTATAATCTTTGCCCACTTTATCACACAACTTCCTACACACTGTTTTGAACAGAGGCAGCTCGGGAACATTGTCTCTCAACTGTGTTACAGAGTGTAGTACTACATTGCAGTGAAGTGTAAGGCCTTCCAAAGCTGCCGAACTTGTTTCTTTCACTATTTCAATGGTATTCTGCCTTGTATAACACACATTTACCAATCTAGTCTCTTTTAAGTAAAGAATACAGGATTCATACAGTGTTTCATGTGATCTTAACTCGAATTAAGGATTACCCAGATCTTATCTACCTTTGCTACACTATGAACTGACTTGGAGAATCTCTTTGAGCTGTTCTAAACCAGTTCTCATCTGTTTACAGTCATTTTCTCTGAATTATCCATGTTTTCATGTAGTTTCTTATATTCTTCCTTCTGGTCCAAGTATAAGCTTTCCCCACTTTATCAAACAACTTCCTACTCACTGTTATGAACAGAGGCAGCTCCGGAACATTGTCTCTCAACTGTGTTACAGAGTGTATTCCTACATTTCAGTGAAGTGTAAGGCTTTCCAAAGCTGCCGAATGTGTTTCTTCCTCTATTTCAATGGTATTCTGCCTTGTATAACACACATTTACCACTCTAGTCTCTTTTAAGTAAACAATACAGGATTCATACAGTGTTTCATGTGATCTTAACTCGAATTAAGGATTTCCCGGATCTTAACTAACTTTTCTACACTAAGAACTGACTTGGGCAATCTCTTTCAGCTGTTCTAAACGAGTTCTCATCTGTTTACAGTCAGTTTCTCTGAATTATCCATGTTTTCATACAGTTTCTTATATTCTGCCTTCTGGTACAAGTATAATCTTTGCCCACTTTATCAAACAACTTCCTACACAATGTTATGAACTGAGGCAGATCGGGAACATTGTCTCTCAACTGTGTTATAGAGTGTAGTACTACATTTCAGTGAAGTGTAAGGCCTTCCAAAGCTGCCGAACGTGTTTCTTTCACTATTTCAATGGTATTCTGCCTTGTATAACACACATTTTCCACTCTAGTCTCTTTTAAGTAAACAATACAGGATTCATACAGTGTTTCATGTGATCTTAACTCGAATTAAGGATTTCCCGGATCTTAGCTACCTTTTCTATACTAAGAACTGACTTGGAGAATCTCTTTGAGCTGTTCTAAACCAGTTCTCATCTGTTTACAGTCATTTTCTCTGAATTATCCATGTTTTCATGTAGTTTCCTATATTCTTCCTTCTGGTCCATGTATAAGCTTTCCCCACTTTATCAAACAACTTCCTACACACTGTTATGAACAGAGGCAGCTCCGGAACATTGTCTCTCAACTGTGTTACAGAGTGTATTCCTACATTTCAGTGTAGTGTAAGGCTTTCCAAAGCTGCCGAATGTGTTTCTTCCTCTTTTTCAATGGTATTCTGCCTTGTATAACACACATTTACCACTCTAGTCTCTTTTAAGTAAAGAATACAGGATTCATAAAGTGTTTCATGTGATCTTAACTCGAATTAAGGATTACCCAGATCTTAACTACCTTTTCTACACTATGAACTGACTTGGAGAATCTCTTTGAGCTGTTCTAAACCAGTTCTCATCTGTTTACAGTCATTTTCTCTGAATTATCCATGTTTTCATACAGTGTCTTATATTCTGCCTTCTGGTACAAGTATAATCTTTGCCCACTTTATCAAACAACTTCCTACACACTGTTATGAACTGAGGCAGCTCGGGAACATTGTCTCTCAACTGTGTTATAGAGTGTAGTACTACATTTCAGTGAAGTGTAAGGACTTCCAAAGCTGCCGAACCTGTTTCTTTCACTATTTCAATGGTATTCTGCCTTGTATAACACACATTTACCACTCTAGTCTCTTTTAAGTAAACAATACAGGATTCATACAGTGTTTCATGTGATCTTAACTCGAATTAAGGATTTCACGGATCTTAACTACCTTTTCTACACTAAGAACTGACTTGGGCAATCTCTTTCAGCTGTTCTAAACGAGTTCTCATCTGTTTACAGTCAGTTTCTCTGAATTATCCATGTTTTCATACAGTTTCTTATATTCTGCCTTCTGGTACAAGTATAATCTTTGCCCACTTTATCACACAACTTCCTACACACTGTTATGAACAGAGGCAGCTCGGGAACATTGTCTCTCAACTGTGTTACAGAGTGTAGTACTACATTGCAGTGAAGTGTAAGGCCTTCCAAAGCTGCCGAACTTGTTTCTTTCACTATTTCAATGGTATTCTGCCTTGTATAACACACATTTACCAATCTAGTCTCTTTTAAGTAAAGAATACAGGATTCATACAGTGTTTCATGTGATCTTAACTCGAATTAAGGATTACCCAGATCTTATCTACCTTTGCTACACTATGAACTGACTTGGAGAATCTCTTTGAGCTGTTCTAAACCAGTTCTCATCTGTTTACAGTCATTTTCTCTGAATTATCCATGTTTTCATGTAGTTTCTTATATTCTTCCTTCTGGTCCAAGTATAAGCTTTCCCCACTTTATCAAACAACTTCCTACTCACTGTTATGAACAGAGGCAGCTCCGGAACATTGTCTCTCAACTGTGTTACAGAGTGTATTCCTACATTTCAGTGAAGTGTAAGGCTTTCCAAAGCTGCCGAATGTGTTTCTTCCTCTATTTCAATGGTATTCTGCCTTGTATAACACACATTTACCACTCTAGTCTCTTTTAAGTAAACAATACAGGATTCATACAGTGTTTCATGTGATCTTAACTCGAATTAAGGATTTCCCGGATCTTAGCTACCTTTTCTATACTAAGAACTGACTTGGAGAATCTCTTTGAGCTGTTCTAAACCAGTTCTCATCTGTTTACAGTCATTTTCTCTGAATTATCCATGTTTTCATGTAGTTTCCTATATTCTTCCTTCTGGTCCATGTATAAGCTTTCCCCACTTTATCAAACAGCTTCCTACACACTGTTATGAACAGAGGCAGCTCCGGAACATTTTCTCTCAACTGTGTTACAGAGTGTATTCCTACATTTCAGTGTAGTGTAAGGCTTTCCAAAGCTGCCGAATGTGTTTCTTCCTCTTTTTCAATGGTATTCTGCCTTGTATTACACACATTTACCACTCTAGTCTCTTTTAAGTAAAGAATACAGGATTCATAAAGTGTTTCATGTGATCTTAACTCGAATTAAGGATTACCCAGATCTTAACTACCTTTTCTACACTATGAACTGACTTGGAGAATCTCTTTGAGCTGTTCTAAACCAGTTCTCATCTGTTTACAGTCATTTTCTCTGAATTATCCATGTTTTCATACAGTGTCTTATATTCTGCCTTCTGGTACAAGTATAATCTTTGCCCACTTTATCAAACAACTTCCTACACACTGTTATGAACTGAGGCAGCTGGGGAACATTGTCTCTCAACTGTGTTATAGAGTGTAGTACTACATTTCAGTGAAGTGTAAGGACTTCCAAAGCTGCCGAACCTGTTTCTTTCACTATTTCAATGGTATTCTGCCTTGTATAACACACATTTACCAATCTAGTCTCTTTTAAGTAAAGAATACAGGATTCATACAGTGTTTCATGTGATCTTAACACGAATTAAGGATTACCCAGATCTTATCTACCTTTGCTACACTATGAACTGACTTGGAGAATCTCTTTGAGCTGTTCTAAACCAGTTCTCATCTGTTTACAGTCATTTTCTCTGAATTATCCATGTTTTCATGTAGTTTCTTATATTCTTCCTTCTGGTCCAAGTATAAGCTTTCCCCACTTTATCAAACAACTTCCTACTCACTGTTATGAACTGAGGCAGCTCGGGAACATTGTCTCTCAACTGTGTTATAGAGTGTAGTACTACATTTCAGTGAAGTGTAAGGACTTCCAAAGCTGCCGAACCTGTTTCTTTCACTATTTCAATGGTATTCTGCCTTGTATAACACACATTTACCACTCTAGTCTCTTTTAAGTAAACAATACAGGATTCATACAGTGTTTCATGTGATCTTAACTCGAATTAAGGATTTCCCGGATCTTAACTACGTTTTCTACACTAAGAACTGACTTGGGCAATCTCTTTCAGCTGTTCTAAACGAGTTCTCATCTGTTTACAGTCAGTTTCTCTGAATTATCCATGTTTTCATACAGTTTCTTATATTCTGCCTTCTGGTACAAGTATAATCTTTGCCCACTTTATCACACAACTTCCTACACACTGTTATGAACAGAGGCAGCTCGGGAACATTGTCTCTCAACTGTGTTACAGAGTGTAGTACTACATTGCAGTGAAGTGTAAGGCCTTCCAAAGCTGCCGAACTTGTTTCTTTCACTATTTCAATGGTATTCTGCCTTGTATAACACACATTTACCAATCTAGTCTCTTTTAAGTAAAGAATACAGGATTCATACAGTGTTTCATGTGATCTTAACTCGAATTAAGGATTACCCAGATCTTATCTACCTTTGCTACACTATGAACTGACTTGGAGAATCTCTTTGAGCTGTTCTAAACCAGTTCTCATCTGTTTACAGTCATTTTCTCTGAATTATCCATGTTTTCATGTAGTTTCTTATATTCTTCCTTCTGGTCCAAGTATAAGCTTTCCCCACTTTATCAAACAACTTCCTACTCACTGTTATGAACAGAGGCAGCTCCGGAACATTGTCTCTCAACTGTGTTACAGAGTGTATTCCTACATTTCAGTGAAGTGTAAGGCTTTCCAAAGCTGCCGAATGTGTTTCTTCCTCTATTTCAATGGTATTCTGCCTTGTATAACACACATTTACCACTCTAGTCTCTTTTAAGTAAACAATACAGGATTCATACAGTGTTTCATGTGATCTTAACTCGAATTAAGGATTTCCCGGATCTTAACTACCTTTTCTACACTAAGAACTGACTTGGGCAATCTCTTTCAGCTGTTCTAAACGAGTTCTCATCTGTTTACAGTCAGTTTCTCTGAATTATCCATGTTTTCATACAGTGTCTTATATTCTGCCTTCTGGTACAAGTATAATCTTTGCCCACTTTATCAAACAACTTCCTACACAATGTTATGAACTGAGGCAGATCGGGAACATTGTCTCTCAACTGTGTTATAGAGTGTAGTACTACATTTCAGTGAAGTGTAAGGCCTTCCAAAGCTGCCGAACGTGTTTCTTTCACTATTTCAATGGTATTCTGCCTTGTATAACACACATTTTCCACTCTAGTCTCTTTTAAGTAAACAATACAGGATTCATACAGTGTTTCATGTGATCTTAACTCGAATTAAGGATTTCCCGGATCTTAGCTACCTTTTCTATACTAAGAACTGACTTGGAGAATCTCTTTGAGCTGTTCTAAACCAGTTCTCATCTGTTTACAGTCATTTTCTCTGAATTATCCATGTTTTCATGTAGTTTCCTATATTCTTCCTTCTGGTCCATGTATAAGCTTTTCCCACTTTATCAAACAACTTCCTACACACTGTTATGAACAGAGGCAGCTCCGGAACATTGTCTCTCAACTGTGTTACAGAGTGTATTCCTACATTTCAGTGTAGTGTAAGGCTTTCCAAAGCTGCCGAATGTGTTTCTTCCTCTTTTTCATTGGTATTCTGCCTTGTATAACACACATTTACCACTCTAGTCTCTTTTAAGTAAAGAATACAGGATTCATAAAGTGTTTCATGTGATCTTAACTCGAATTAAGGATTACCCAGATCTTAACTACCTTTTCTACACTATGAACTGACTTGGAGAATCTCTTTGAGCTGTTCTAAACCAGTTCTCATCTGTTTACAGTCATTTTCTCTGAATTATCCATGTTTTCATACAGTGTCTTATATTCTGCCTTCTGGTACAAGTATAATCTTTGCCCACTTTATCAAACAACTTCCTACACACTGTTATGAACTGAGGCAGCTCGGGAACATTGTCTCTCAACTGTGTTATAGAGTGTAGTACTACATTTCAGTGAAGTGTAAGGACTTCCAAAGCTGCCGAACCTGTTTCTTTCACTATTTCAATGGTATTCTGCCTTGTATAACACACATTTACCACTCTAGTCTCTTTTAAGTAAACAATACAGGATTCATACAGTGTTTCATGTGATCTTAACTCGAATTAAGGATTTCACGGATCTTAACTACGTTTTCTACACTAAGAACTGACTTGGGCAATCTCTTTCAGCTGTTCTAAACGAGTTCTCATCTGTTTACAGTCAGTTTCTCTGAATTATCCATGTTTTCATACAGTTTCTTATATTCTGCCTTCTGGTACAAGTATAATCTTTGCCCACTTTATCACACAACTTCCTACACACTGTTATGAACAGAGGCAGCTCGGGAACATTGTCTCTCAACTGTGTTACAGAGTGTAGTACTACATTGCAGTGAAGTGTAAGGCCTTCCAAAGCTGCCGAACTTGTTTCTTTCACTATTTCAATGGTATTCTGCCTTGTATAACACACATTTACCAATCTAGTCTCTTTTAAGTAAAGAATACAGGATTCATACAGTGTTTCATGTGATCTTAACTCGAATTAAGGATTACCCAGATCTTATCTACCTTTGCTACACTATGAACTGACTTGGAGAATCTCTTTGAGCTGTTCTAAACCAGTTCTCATCTGTTTACAGTCATTTTCTCTGAATTATCCATGTTTTCATGTAGTTTCTTATATTCTTCCTTCTGGTCCAAGTATAAGCTTTCCCCACTTTATCAAACAACTTCCTACTCACTGTTATGAACAGAGGCAGCTCCGGAACATTGTCTCTCAACTGTGTTACAGAGTGTATTCCTACATTTCAGTGAAGTGTAAGGCTTTCCAAAGCTGCCGAATGTGTTTCTTCCTCTATTTCAATGGTATTCTGCCTTGTATAACACACATTTACCACTCTAGTCTCTTTTAAGTAAACAATACAGGATTCATACAGTGTTTCATGTGATCTTAACTCGAATTAAGGATTTCCCGGATCTTAACTACCTTTTCTACACTAAGAACTGACTTGGGCAATCTCTTTCAGCTGTTCTAAACGAGTTCTCATCTGTTTACAGTCAGTTTCTCTGAATTATCCATGTTTTCATACAGTTTCTTATATTCTGCCTTCTGGTACAAGTATAATCTTTGCCCACTTTATCAAACAACTTCCTACACAATGTTATGAACTGAGGCAGATCGGGAACATTGTCTCTCAACTGTGTTATAGAGTGTAGTACTACATTTCAGTGAAGTGTAAGGCCTTCCAAAGCTCCCGAACGTGTTTCTTTCACTATTTCAATGGTATTCTGCCTTGTATAACACACATTTTCCACTCTAGTCTCTTTTAAGTAAACAATACAGGATTCATACAGTGTTTCATGTGATCTTAACTCGAATTAAGGATTTCCCGGATCTTAGCTACCTTTTCTATACTAAGAACTGACTTGGAGAATCTCTTTGAGCTGTTCTAAACCAGTTCTCATCTGTTTACAGTCATTTTCTCTGAATTATCCATGTTTTCATGTAGTTTCCTATATTCTTCCTTCTGGTCCATGTATAAGCTTTCCCCACTTTATCAAACAGCTTCCTACACACTGTTATGAACAGAGGCAGCTCCGGAACATTTTCTCTCAACTGTGTTACAGAGTGTATTCCTACATTTCAGTGTAGTGTAAGGCTTTCCAAAGCTGCCGAATGTGTTTCTTCCTCTTTTTCAATGGTATTCTGCCTTGTATTACACACATTTACCACTCTAGTCTCTTTTAAGTAAAGAATACAGGATTCATAAAGTGTTTCATGTGATCTTAACTCGAATTAAGGATTACCCAGATCTTATCTACCTTTTCTACACTATGAACTGACTTGGAGAATCTCTTTGAGCTGTTCTAAACCAGTTCTCATCTGTTTACAGTCATTTTCTCTGAATTATCCATGTTTTCATACAGTGTCTTATATTCTGCCTTCTGGTACAAGTATAATCTTTGCCCACTTTATCAAACAACTTCCTACACACTGTTATGAACTGAGGCAGCTCGGGAACATTGTCTCTCAACTGTGTTATAGAGTGTAGTACTACATTTCAGTGAAGTGTAAGGACTTCCAAAGCTGCCGAACCTGTTTCTTTCACTATTTCAATGGTATTCTGCCTTGTATAACACACATTTACCAATCTAGTCTCTTTTAAGTAAAGAATACAGGATTCATACAGTGTTTCATGTGATCTTAACACGAATTAAGGATTACCCAGATCTTATCTACCTTTGCTACACTATGAACTGACTTGGAGAATCTCTTTGAGCTGTTCTAAACCAGTTCTCATCTGTTTACAGTCATTTTCTCTGAATTATCCATGTTTTCATGTAGTTTCTTATATTCTTCCTTCTGGTCCAAGTATAAGCTTTCCCCACTTTATCAAACAACTTCCTACTCACTGTTATGAACTGAGGCAGCTCGGGAACATTGTCTCTCAACTGTGTTATAGAGTGTAGTACTACATTTCAGTGAAGTGTAAGGACTTCCAAAGCTGCCGAACCTGTTTCTTTCACTATTTCAATGGTATTCTGCCTTGTATAACACACATTTACCACTCTAGTCTCTTTTAAGTAAACAATACAGGATTCATACAGTGTTTCATGTGATCTTAACTCGAATTAAGGATTTCCCGGATCTTAACTACGTTTTCTACACTAAGAACTGACTTGGGCAATCTCTTTCAGCTGTTCTAAACGAGTTCTCATCTGTTTACAGTCAGTTTCTCTGAATTATCCATGTTTTCATACAGTTTCTTATATTCTGCCTTCTGGTACAAGTATAATCTTTGCCCACTTTATCACACAACTTCCTACACACTGTTATGAACAGAGGCAGCTCGGGAACATTGTCTCTCAACTGTGTTACAGAGTGTAGTACTACATTGCAGTGAAGTGTAAGGCCTTCCAAAGCTGCCGAACTTGTTTCTTTCACTATTTCAATGGTATTCTGCCTTGTATAACACACATTTACCAATCTAGTCTCTTTTAAGTAAAGAATACAGGATTCATACAGTGTTTCATGTGATCTTAACTCGAATTAAGGATTACCCAGATCTTATCTACCTTTGCTACACTATGAACTGACTTGGAGAATCTCTTTGAGCTGTTCTAAACCAGTTCTCATCTGTTTACAGTCATTTTCTCTGAATTATCCATGTTTTCATGTAGTTTCTTATATTCTTCCTTCTGGTCCAAGTATAAGCTTTCCCCACTTTATCAAACAACTTCCTACTCACTGTTATGAACAGAGGCAGCTCGGGAACATTGTCTCTCAACTGTGTTACAGAGTGTATTCCTACATTTCAGTGAAGTGTAAGGCTTTCCAAAGCTGCCGAATGTGTTTCTTCCTCTATTTCAATGGTATTCTGCCTTGTATAACACACATTTACCACTCTAGTCTCTTTTAAGTAAACAATACAGGATTCATACAGTGTTTCATGTGATCTTAACTCGAATTAAGGATTTCCGGGATCTTAACTACCTTTTCTACACTAAGAACTGACTTGGGCAATCTCTTTCAGCTCTTCTAAACGAGTTCTCATCTGTTTACAGTCAGTTTCTCTGAATTATCCATGTTTTCATACAGTTTCTTATATTCTGCCTTCTGGTACAAGTATAATCTTTGCCCACTTTACCAAACAACTTCCTACACAATGTTATGGACTGAGGCAGCTCGGGAACATTGTCTCTCAACTGTGTTATAGAGTGTAGTACTACATTTCAGTGAAGTGTAAGGCCTTCCAAAGCTGCGGAACGTGTTTCTTTCTCTATTTCAATGGTATTCTGCCTTGTATAACACACATTTTCCACTCTAGTCTCTTTTAAGTAAACAATACAGGATTCATACAGTGTTTCATGTGATCTTAACTCGAATTAAGGATTTCCCGGATCTTAGCTACCTTTTCTACACTAAGAACTGACTTGGAGAATCTCTTTGAGCTGTTCTAAACCAGTTCTCATCTGTTTACAGTCATTTTCTCTGAATTATCCATGTTTTCATGTAGTTTCCTATATTCTTCCTTCTGGTCCAAGTATAAGCTTTGCCCACTTTATCACACAACTTCCTACACACTTTTATGAACAGAGGCAGCTCGGGAACATTGTCTCTCAACTGTGTTACAGAGTGTATTCCTACATTTCAGTGAAGTGTAAGGCTTTCCAAAGCTGCCGAATGTGTTTCTTTCTCTATTTCAATGGTATTCTGCCTTGTATAACACACATTTACCACTCTAGTCTCTTTTAAGTAAACAATACAGGATTCATACAGTGTTTCATGTGATCTTAACTCGAATTAAGGATTTCCCGGATCTTAACTACCTTTTCTACACTAAGAACCGACTTGGGCAATCTCTTTCAGCTCTTCTAAACCAGTTCTCATCTGTTTACAGTCAGTTTCTCTGAATTATCCATGTTTTCATACAGTGTCTTATATTCTGCCTTCTGGTACAAGTATAATCTTTGCCCACTTTATCAAACAACTTCCTACACACTGTTATGAACTGAGGCAGCTCGGGAACATTGTCTCTCAACTGTGTTATAGAGTGTAGTACTACATTTCAGTGAAGTGTAAGGTCTTCCAAAGCTGCCGAACGTGTTTCTTTCACTATTTCAATGGTATTCTGCCTTGTATAACACACATTTACCACTCTAGTCTCTTTTAAGTAAACAATACAGGATTCATACAGTGTTTCATGTGATCTTAACTCGAATTAAGGATTTCCCAGATCTTAGCTACCTTTTCTACACTAAGAACTGACTTGGAGAATCTCTTTGAGCTGTTCTAAACCAGTTCTAATCTGTTTACAGTCATTTTCTCTGAATTATCCATGTTTTCATGTAGTTTCCTATATTCTTCCTTCTGGTCCAAGTATAAGCTTTGCCCACTTTATCACACAACTTCCTACACACTTTTATGAAAAGAGGCAGCTCGGGAACATGGTCTCTCAACTGTGTTACAGAGTGTAGTACTACATTTCAGTGAAGTGTAAGGCTTTCCAAAGCTGCCGAATGTGTTTCTTTCTCTATTTCAATGGTATTCTGCCTTGTATAACACACATTTACCACTCTAGTCTCTTTTAAGTAAACAATACAGGATTCATACAGTGTTTCATGTGATCTTAACTCGAATTAAGGATTTCCCGGATCTTAGCTACCTTTTCTACACTAAGAACTGACTTGGAGAATCTCTTTGAGCTGTTCTAAATGAGTTCTCATCTGTTTACAGTCATTTTCTCTGAATTATCCATGTTTTCATGTAGTTTCCTATATTCTTCCTTCTGGTCCAAGTATAAGCTTTGCCCACTTTATCACACAACTTCCTACACACTGTTATGAACAGAGCCAGCTCGGGAACATTGTCTCTCAACTGTGTTATAGAGTGTAGTACTACATTTCAGTGAAGTGTAAGGCCTTCCAAAGCTGCCCAACGTGTTTCTTTCACTATTTCAATGGTATTCTGCCTTGTATAACACACATTTTCCACTCTAGTCTCTTTTAAGTAAACAATACAGGATTCATACAGTGTTTCATGTGATCTTAACTCGAATTAAGGATTTCCCGTATCTTAGCTACCTTTTCTACACTAAGAACTGACTTGGAGAATCTCTTTGAGCTGTTCTAAACCAGTTCTCATCTGTTTACAGTCATTTTCTCTGAATTATCCATATTTTCATGTAGTTTCCTATATTCTTCCTTCTGGTCCAAGTATAAGCTTTCCCCACTTTATCAAACAACTTCCTACACACTGTTATGAACAGAGGCAGCTCGGGAACATTGTCTCTCAACTGTGTTACAGAGTGTAGTACTACATTTCAGTGAAGTGTAAGGCCTTCCAAAGCTGCCGAACGTGTTTCTTTCACTATTTCAATGGTAATCTGCCTTGTATAACACACATTTTCCGCTCTAGTCTCTTTTAAGTAAACAATACAGGATTCATACAGTGTTTCATGTGATCTTAACTCGAATTAAGGATTTCCCAGATCTTAGCTACCTTTTCTACACTAAGAACTGACTTGGAGAATCTCTTTGAGCTGTTCTAAATGAGTTCTCATCTGTTTGCAGTCATTTTCTCTGAATTATCCATGTTTTCATGTAGTTTCCTATATTCTTCCTTCTGGTCCAAGTATAAGCTTTGCCCACTTTATCAAACAACTTCCTACACACTGTTATGAACAGAGGCAGCTCGGGAACATTGTCTCTCAACTGTGTTACAGAGTGTAGTACTACATTTCAGTGAAGTGTAAGGCTTTCCAAAGCTGCCAAATGTGTTTCTTTCTCTATTTCAATGGTATTCTGCCTTGTATAACACACATTTACCACTCTAGTCTCTTTTAAGTAAACAATACAGGATTCATACAGTGTTTCATGTGATCTTAACTCGAATTAAGGATTTCCCGGATCTTAGCTACCTTTTCTACACTAAGAACTGACTTGGAGAATCTCTTTGAGCTATTCTAAACCAGTTCTCATCTGTTTACAGTCATTATCTCTGAATTATCCATGTTTTCATGTAGTTTCCTATATTCTTCCTTCTGGTCCAAGTATAAGCTTTCCCCACTTTATCAAACAACTTCCTACACACTGTTATGAACAGAGGCAGCTCGGGAACATTGTCTCTCAACTGTGTTACAGAGTGTATTCCTACATTTCAGTGTAGTGTAAGGCTTTCCAAAGCTGCCGAATGTGTTTCTTCCTCTATTTCAATGGTATTCTGCCTTGTATAACACACATTTACCACTCTAGTCTCTTTTAAGTAAACAATACAGGATTCATACAGTGTTTCATATGATCTTAACTCGAATTAAGGATTTCCCGGATCTTAACTACCTTTTCTACACTAAGAACTGACTTGGGCAATCTCTTTCAGCTCTTCTAAACGAGTTCTCATCTGTTTACAGTCAGTTTCTCTGAATTATCCATGTTTTCATACAGTTTCTTATATTCTGCCTTCTGGTGCAAGTATAATCTTTGCCCACTTTATCAAACAACTTCCTACACACTGTTATAAACTGAGGCAGCTCGGGAACATTGTCTCTCAACTGTGTTATAGAGTGTAGTACTACATTTCAGTGAAGTGTAAGGCCTTCCAAAGCTGCTGAACGTGTTTCTTTCACTATTTCAATGGTATTCTGCCTTCTATAACACACATTTTCCACTCTAGTCTCTTTTAAGTAAAGAATACAGGATTCATACAGTGTTTCATGTGATCTTAACTCGAATTAAGGATTACGCAGATCTTAACTACCTTTTATACACTATGAACTGACTTGGAGAATCTCTTTGAGCTGTTCTAAACCAGTTCTCATCTGTTTACAGTCATTTTCTCTGAATTATCCATGTTTTCATGTAGTTTCCTATATTCTTCCTTCTGGTCCAAGTATAAGCTTTCCCCACTTTATCAAACAACTTCCTACACACTGTTATGAACAGAGGCAGCTCGGGAACATTGTCTCTCAACTGTGTTATAGAGTGTAGTACTACATTTCAGTGAAGTGTAAGGCCTTCCAAAGCTGCCGAACGTGTTTCTTTCACTATTTCAATGGTATTCTGCCTTGTATAACACACATTTTCCACTCTAGTCTCTTTTAAGTAAACAATACAGGATTCATACAGTGTTTCATGTGATCTTAACTCGAATTAAGGATTTCCCGTATCTTAGCTACCTTTTCTACACTAAGAACTGACTTGGAGAATCTCTTTGAGCTGTTCTAAACGAGTTCTCATCTGTTTACAGTCATTTTCTCTGAATTATCCATGTTTTCATGTAGTTTCCTATATTCTTCCTTCTGGTCCAAGTATAAGCTTTGCCCACTTTATCAAACAACTTCCTACACACTGTTATGAACAGAGGCAGCTCGGGAACATTGTCTCTCAACTGTGTTACAGAGTGTAGTACTACATTTCAGTGAAATGTAAGGCTTTCCAAAGCTGCCGAATGTGTTTCTTTCTCTATTTCAATGGTATTCTGCCTTGTATAACACACATTTACCAATCTAGTCTCTTTTAAGTAAACAATACAGAATTCATACAGTGTTTCATGTGATCTTAACTCGAATTAAGGATTTCCCGGATCTTAACTACCTTTTCTACACTAAGAACTGACTTGGGCAATCTCTTTCAGCTCTTCTAAAGGAGTTCTCATCTGTTTACAGTCATTTTCTCTGAATTATCCATGTTTTCATACAGTTTCTTATATTCTGCCTTCTGGTACAAGTATAATCTTTGCCCACTTTATCAAACAACTTCCTACACACTGTTATGAACTGAGGCAGCTCGGGAACATTGTCTCTCAACTGTGTTGTAGAGTGTAGTACTACATTTCAGTGAAGTGTAAGGCCTTCCAAAGCTGCTGAACGTGTTTCTTTCACTATTTCAATGGTATTCTGCCTTGTATAACACACATTTACCACTCTAGTCTCTTTTAAGTAAACAATACAGGATTCATACAGTGTTTCATGTGATCTTAACTCGAATTAAGGATTTCCCGGATCTTAGCTACCTTTTCTACTCTAAGAACTGACTTGGAGAATCTCTTTGAGCTGTTCTAAACCAGTTCTCATCTGTTTATAGTCATTATCTCTGAATTATCCATGTTTTCATGTAGTTTCCTATATTCTTCCTTCTGGTCCAAGTATAAGCTTTCCCCACTTTATCAAACAACTTCCTACACACTGTTATGAACAGAGGCAGCTCGGGAACATTGTCTCTCAACTGTGTTACAGAGTGTATTCCTACATTTCAGTGTAGTGTAAGGCTTTCCAAAGCTGCCGAATGTGTTTCTTTCTCTATTTCAATGGTATTCTGCCTTGTATAACACACATTTACCACTCTAGTCTCTTTTAAGTAAACAATACAGGATTCATACAGTGTTTCATGTGATCTTAACTCGAATTAAGGATTTCCCGGATCTTAACTACCTTTTCTACACTAAGAACTGACTTGGGCAATCTCTTTCAGCTCTTCTAAACGAGTTCTCATCTGTTTACAGTCAGTTTCTCTGAATTATCCATGTTTTCATACAGTTTCTTATATTCTGCCTTCTGGTGCAAGTATAATCTTTGCCCACTTTATCAAACAACTTCCTACACACTGTTATAAACTGAGGCATCTCGGGAACATTGTCTCTCAACTGTGTTATAGAGTGTAGTACTACATTTCAGTGAAGTGTAAGGCCTTCCAAAGCTGCCGAACGTGTTTCTTTCACTATTTCAATGGTATTCTGCCTTGTATAACACACATTTTCCACTCTAGTCTCTTTTAAGTAAAGAATACAGGATTCTTACAGTGTTTCATGTGATCTTAACTCGAATTAAGGATTACGCAGATCTTAACTACCTTTTCTACACTATGAACTGACTTGGAGAATCTCTTTGAGCTGTTCTAAACCAGTTCCCATCTGTTTACAGTCATTTTCTCTGAATTATCCATGTTTTCATACAGTGTCTTATATTCTGCCTTCTGGTACAAGTATAATCTTTGCCCACTTTATCACACAACTTCCTACACACTTTTATGAACAGAGGCAGCTCGGGAACATTGTCTCTCAACTGTGTTACAGAGTGTAGTACTACATTTCAGTGAAGTGTAAGGTTTTCCAAAGCTGCCAAATGTGTTTCTTTCACTATTTCAATGGTATTCTGCCTTGTATAACACACATTTACCACTCTAGTCTCTTTTAAGTAAAGAATACAGGATTCATACAGTGTTTCATGTGATCTTAACTCGAATTAAGGATTTCCCGGATCTTAGCTACCTTTTCTACACTAAGAACTGACTTGGAGAATTTCTTTGAGCTGTTCTAAACCAGTTCTCATCTGTTTACAGTCATTTTCTCTGAATTATCCATGTTTTCATGTAGTTTCCTATATTCTTCCTTCTGGTCCAAGTATAAGCTTTGCCCACTTTATCACACAACTTCCTACACACTTTTATGAACAGAGGCAGCTCAGGAACATTGTCTCTCAACTGTGTTACAGAGTGTAGTACTACATTTCAGTGAAGTGTAAGGCTTTCCAAAGCTGCCGAATGTGTTTCTTTCTCTATTTCAATGGTATTCTGCCTTGTATAACACACATTTACCACTCTAGTCTCTTTTAAGTAAACAATACAGGATTCATACAGTGTTTCATGTGATCTTAACTCGAATTAAGGATTTCCCGGATCTTAGCTACCTTTTCTACACTAAGAACTGACTTGGAGAATCTCTTTGAGCTGTTCTAAATGAGTTCTCATCTGTTTACAGTCATTTTCTCTGAATTATCCATGTTTTCATGTAGTTTCCTATATTCTTCCTTCTGGTCCAAGTATAAGCTTTGCCCACTTTATCACACAACTTCCTACACACTGTTATGAACACAGGCAGCTCGGGAACATTGTCTCTCAACTGTGTTACAGAGTGTAGTACTACATTTCAGTGAAGTGTAAGGTTTTCCAAAGCTGCCGAATGTGTTTCTTTCTCTATTTCAATGGTATTCTGCCTTGTATAACACACATTTACCACTCTAGTCTCTTTGAAGTAAAGAATACAGGATTCATACAGTGTTTCATGTGATCTTAACTCGAATTAAGGATTTCCCGGATCTTAGCTATCTTTTCTACACTAAGAACGGACTTGGAGAATCTCTTTGAGCTGTTCTAAACCAGTTCTCATCTGTTTACAGTCATTTTCTCTGAATTATCCATGTTTTCATGTAGTTTCCTATATTCTTCCTTCTGGTCCAAGTATAAGCTTTCCCCACTTTATCAAACAACTTCCTACACACTGTTATGAACAGAGGCATCTCGGGAACATTGTCTCTCAACTGTGTTATAGAGTGTAGTACTACATTTCAGTGAAGTGTAAGGCCTTCCAAAGCTGCCCAACGTGTTTCTTTCACTATTTCAATGGTATTCTTCCTTGTATAACACACATTTTCCACTCTAGTCTCTTTTAAGTAAACAATACAGGATTCATACAGTGTTTCATGTGATCTTAACTCGAATTAAGGATTTCCCGTATCTTAGCTACCTTTTCTACACTAAGAACTGACTTGGAGAATCTCTTTGAGCTGTTCTTAACGAGTTCTCATCTGTTTACAGTCATTTTCTCTGAATTATCCATGTTTTCATGTAGTTTCCTATATTCTTCCTTCTGGTCCAAGTATAAGCTTTGCCCACTTTATCACACAACTTCCTACACACTGTTATGAACACAGGCAGCTCGGGAACATTGTCTCTCAACTGTGTTACAGAGTGTAGTACTACATTTCAGTGAAGTGTAAGGTTTTCCAAAGCTGCCGAATGTGTTTCTTTCTCTATTTCAATGGTATTCTGCCTTGTATAACACACATTTACCACTCTAGTCTCTTTTAAGTAAAGAATACAGGATTCATACAGTGTTTCATGTGATCTTAACTCGAATTAAGGATTTCCCGGATCTTAGCTACCTTTTCTACACTAAGAACGGACTTGGAGAATCTCTTTGAGCTGTTCTAAACCAGTTCTCATCTGTTTACAGTCATTTTCTCTGAATTATCCATGTTTTCATGTAGTTTCCTATATTCTTCCTTCTGGTCCAAGTATAAGCTTTCCCCACTTTATCAAACAACTTCCTACACACTGTTATGAACAGAGGCAGCTCGGGAACATTGTCTCTCAACTGTGTTATAGAGTGTAGTACTACATTTCAGTGAAGTGTAAGGCCTTCCAAAGCTGCCCAACGTGTTTCTTTCACTATTTCAATGGTATTCTGCCTTGTATAACACACATTTTCCACTCTAGTCTCTTTTAAGTAAACAATACAGGATTCATACAGTGTTTCATGTGATCTTAACTCGAATTAAGGATTTCCCGTATCTTAGCTACCTTTTCTACACTAAGAACTGACTTGGAGAATCTCTTTGAGCTGTTCTAAACCAGTTCTCATCTGTTTACAGTCATTTTCTCTGAATTATCCATATTTTCATGTAGTTTCCTATATTCTTCCTTCTGGTCCAAGTATAAGCTTTCCCCACTTTATCAAACAACTTCCTACACACTGTTATGAACAGAGGCAGCTCGGGAACATTGTCTCTCAACTGTGTTACAGAGTGTAGTACTACATTTCAGTGAAGTGTAAGGCCTTCCAAAGCTGCCGAATGTGTTTCTTTCACTATTTCAATGGTATTCTGCCTTGTATAACACACATTTTCCACTCTAGTCTCTTTTAAGTAAACAATACAGGATTCATACAGTGTTTCATGTGATCTTAACTCGAATTAAGGATTTCCCAGATCTTAGCTACCTTTTCTACACTAAGAACTGACTTGGAGAATCTCTTTGAGCTGTTCTAAATGAGTTCTCATCTGTTTGCAGTCATTTTCTCTGAATTATCCATGTTTTCATGTAGTTTCCTATATTCTTCCTTCTGGTCCAAGTATAAGCTTTGCCCACTTTATCAAACAACTTCCTACACACTGTTATGAACAGAGGCAGCTCGGGAACATTGTCTCTCAACTGTGTTACAGAGTGTAGTACTACATTTCAGTGAAGTGTAAGGCTTTCCAAAGCTGCCGAATGTGTTTCTTTCTCTATTTCAATGGTATTCTGCCTTGTATAACACACATTTACCACTCTAGTCTCTTTTAAGTAAACAATACAGGATTCATACAGTGTTTCATGTGATCTTAACTCGAATTAAGGATTTCCCGGATCTTAGCTACCTTTTCTACACTAAGAACTGACTTGGAGAATCTCTTTGACCTATTCTAAACCAGTTCTCATCTGTTTACAGTCATTATCTCTGAATTATCCATGTTTTCATGTAGTTTCCTATATTCTTCCTTCTGGTCCAAGTATAAGCTTTCCCCACTTTATCAAACAACTTCCTACACACTGTTATGAACAGAGGCAGCTCGGGAACATTGTCTCTCAACTGTGTTACAGAGTGTAGTACTACATTTCAGTGAAGTGTAAGGCTTTCCAAAGCTGCCGAATGTGTTTCTTTCTCTATTTCAATGGTATTCTGCCTTGTATAACACACATTTACCAATCTAGTCTCTTTTAAGTAAACAATACAGAATTCATACAGTGTTTCATGTGATCTTAACTCGAATTAAGGATTTCCCGGATCTTAACTACCTTTTCTACACTAAGAACTGACTTGGGCAATCTCTTTCAGCTCTTCTAAACGAGTTCTCATCTGTTTACAGTCATTTTCTCTGAATTATCCATGTTTTCATACAGTGTCTTATATTCTGCCTTCTGGTACAAGTATAATCTTTGCCCACTTTATCAAACAACTTCCTACACACTGTTATGAACTGAGGCAGCTCGGGAACATTGTCTCTCAACTGTGTTATAGAGTGTAGTACTACATTTCAGTGAAGTGTAAGGACTTCCAAAGCTGCCGAACGTGTTTCTTTCACTATTTCAATGGTATTCTGCCTTGTATAACACACATTTACCACTCTAGTCTCTTTTAAGTAAACAATACAGGATTCATACAGTGTTTCATGTGATCTTAACTCGAATTAAGGATTTCCCAGATCTTAGCTACCTTTTCTACACTAAGAACTGACTTGGAGAATCTCTTTGAGCTGTTCTAAATGAGTTCTCATCTGTTTACAGTCATTTTCTCTGAATTATCCATGTTTTCATGTAGTTTCCTATATTCTTCCTTCTGGTCCAAGTATAAGCTTTGCCCACTTTATCACACAACTTCCTACACACTGTTATGAACACAGGCAGCTCGGGAACATTGTCTCTCAACTGTGTTACAGAGTGTAGTACTACATTTCAGTGAAGTGTAAGGTTTTCCAAAGCTGCCGAATGTGTTTCTTTCTCTATTTCAATGGTATTCTGCCTTGTATAACACACATTTACCACTCTAGTCTCTTTTAAGTAAAGAATACAGGATTCATACAGTGTTTCATGTGATCTTAACTCGAATTAAGGATTTCCCGGATCTTAGCTACCTTTTCTACACTAAGAACGGACTTGGAGAATCTCTTTGAGCTGTTCTAAACCAGTTCTCATCTGTTTACAGTCATTTTCTCTGAATTATCCATGTTTTCATGTAGTTTCCTATATTCTTCCTTCTGGTCCAAGTATAAGCTTTCCCCACTTTATCAAACAACTTCCTACACACTGTTATGAACAGAGGCAGCTCGGGAACATTGTCTCTCAACTGTGTTATAGAGTGTAGTACTACATTTCAGTGAAGTGTAAGGCCTTCCAAAGCTGCCGAACGTGTTTCTTTCACTATTTCAATGGTATTCTGCCTTGTATAACACACATTTTCCACTCTAGTCTCTTTTAAGTAAACAATACAGGATTCATACAGTGTTTCATGTGATCTTAACTCGAATTAAGGATTTCCCAGATCTTAGTTACCTTTTCTACACTAAGAACTGACTTGGAGAATCTCTTTGAGCTGTTCTAAATGAGTTCTCATCTGTTTGCAGTCATTTTCTCTGTATTATCCATGTTTTCATGTAGTTTCCTATATTCTTCCTTCTGGTCCAAGTATAAGCTTTGCCCACTTTATCAAACAACTTCCTACACACTGTTATGAACAGAGGCAGCTCGGGAACATTATCTCTCAACTGTGTTACAGAGTGTAGTACTACATTTCAGTGAAGTGTAAGGCTTTCCAAAGCTGCCAAATGTGTTTCTTTCTCTATTTCAATGGTATTCTGCCTTGTATAACACACATTTACCACTCTAGTCTCTTTTAAGTAAACAATACAGGATTCATACAGTGTTTCATGTGATCTTAACTCGAATTAAGGATTTCCCGGATCTTAGCTACCTTTTCTACACTAAGAACTGACTTGGAGAATCTCTTTGAGCTATTCTAAACCAGTTCTCATCTGTTTACAGTCATTATCTCTGAATTATCCATGTTTTCATGTAGTTTCCTATATTCTTCCTTCTGGTCCAAGTATAAGCTTTCCCCACTTTATCAAACAACTTCCTACACACTGTTATGAACAGAGGCAGCTCGGGAACATTGTCTCTCAACTGTGTTACAGAGTGTATTCCTACATTTCAGTGTAGTGTAAGGCTTTCCAAAGCTGCCGAATGTGTTTCTTTCTCTATTTCAATGGTATTCTGCCTTGTATAACACACATTTACCACTCTAGTCTCTTTTAAGTAAACAATACAGGATTCATACAGTGTTTCATGTGATCTTAACTCGAATTAAGGATTTCCCGGATCTTAACTACCTTTTCTACACTAAGAACTGACTTGGGCAATCTCTTTCAGCTCTTCTAAACGAGTTCTCATCTGTTTACAGTCAGTTTCTCTGAATTATCCATGTTTTCATACAGTTTCTTATATTCTGCCTTCTGGTGCAAGTATAATCTTTGCCCACTTTATCAAACAACTTCCTACACACTGTTATAAACTGAGGCATCTCGGGAACATTGTCTCTCAACTGTGTTATAGAGTGTAGTACTACATTTCAGTGAAGTGTAAGGCCTTCCAAAGCTGCCGAACGTGTTTCTTTCACTATTTCAATGGTATTCTGCCTTGTATAACACACATTTTCCACTCTAGTCTCTTTTAAGTAAAGAATACAGGATTCTTACAGTGTTTCATGTGATCTTAACTCGAATTAAGGATTACGCAGATCTTAACTACCTTTTCTACACTATGAACTGACTTGGAGAATCTCTTTGAGCTGTTCTAAACCAGTTCCCATCTGTTTACAGTCATTTTCTCTGAATTATCCATGTTTTCATACAGTGTCTTATATTCTGCCTTCTGGTACAAGTATAATCTTTGCCCACTTTATCACACAACTTCCTACACACTTTTATGAACAGAGGCAGCTCGGGAACATTGTCTCTCAACTGTGTTACAGAGTGTAGTACTACATTTCAGTGAAGTGTAAGGCTTTCCAAAGCTGCCGAATGTGTTTCTTTCTCTATTTCAATGGTATTCTGCCTTGTATAACACACATTTACCACTCTAGTCTCTTTTAAGTAAACAATACAGGATTCATACAGTGTTTCATGTGATCTTAACTCGAATTAAGGATTTCCCGGATCTTAGCTACCTTTTCTACACTAAGAACTGACTTGGAGAATCTCTTTGACCTATTCTAAACCAGTTCTCATCTGTTTACAGTCATTATCTCTGAATTATCCATGTTTTCATGTAGTTTCCTATATTCTTCCTTCTGGTCCAAGTATAAGCTTTCCCCACTTTATCAAACAACTTCCTACACACTGTTATGAACAGAGGCAGCTCGGGAACATTGTCTCTCAACTGTGTTACAGAGTGTAGTACTACATTTCAGTGAAGTGTAAGGCTTTCCAAAGCTGCCGAATGTGTTTCTTTCTCTATTTCAATGGTATTCTGCCTTGTATAACACACATTTACCAATCTAGTCTCTTTTAAGTAAACAATACAGAATTCATACAGTGTTTCATGTGATCTTAACTCGAATTAAGGATTTCCCGGATCTTAACTACCTTTTCTACACTAAGAACTGACTTGGGCAATCTCTTTCAGCTCTTCTAAACGAGTTCTCATCTGTTTACAGTCATTTTCTCTGAATTATCCATGTTTTCATACAGTGTCTTATATTCTGCCTTCTGGTACAAGTATAATCTTTGCCCACTTTATCAAACAACTTCCTACACACTGTTATGAACTGAGGCAGCTCGGGAACATTGTCTCTCAACTGTGTTATAGAGTGTAGTACTACATTTCAGTGAAGTGTAAGGACTTCCAAAGCTGCCGAACGTGTTTCTTTCACTATTTCAATGGTATTCTGCCTTGTATAACACACATTTACCACTCTAGTCTCTTTTAAGTAAACAATACAGGATTCATACAGTGTTTCATGTGATCTTAACTCGAATTAAGGATTTCCCAGATCTTAGCTACCTTTTCTACACTAAGAACTGACTTGGAGAATCTCTTTGAGCTGTTCTAAATGAGTTCTCATCTGTTTACAGTCATTTTCTCTGAATTATCCATGTTTTCATGTAGTTTCCTATATTCTTCCTTCTGGTCCAAGTATAAGCTTTGCCCACTTTATCACACAACTTCCTACACACTGTTATGAACACAGGCAGCTCGGGAACATTGTCTCTCAACTGTGTTACAGAGTGTAGTACTACATTTCAGTGAAGTGTAAGGTTTTCCAAAGCTGCCGAATGTGTTTCTTTCTCTATTTCAATGGTATTCTGCCTTGTATAACACACATTTACCACTCTAGTCTCTTTTAAGTAAAGAATACAGGATTCATACAGTGTTTCATGTGATCTTAACTCGAATTAAGGATTTCCCGGATCTTAGCTACCTTTTCTACACTAAGAACGGACTTGGAGAATCTCTTTGAGCTGTTCTAAACCAGTTCTCATCTGTTTACAGTCATTTTCTCTGAATTATCCATGTTTTCATGTAGTTTCCTATATTCTTCCTTCTGGTCCAAGTATAAGCTTTCCCCACTTTATCAAACAACTTCCTACACACTGTTATGAACAGAGGCAGCTCGGGAACATTGTCTCTCAACTGTGTTATAGAGTGTAGTACTACATTTCAGTGAAGTGTAAGGCCTTCCAAAGCTGCCGAACGTGTTTCTTTCACTATTTCAATGGTATTCTGCCTTGTATAACACACATTTTCCACTCTAGTCTCTTTTAAGTAAACAATACAGGATTCATACAGTGTTTCATGTGATCTTAACTCGAATTAAGGATTTCCCAGATCTTAGTTACCTTTTCTACACTAAGAACTGACTTGGAGAATCTCTTTGAGCTGTTCTAAATGAGTTCTCATCTGTTTGCAGTCATTTTCTCTGTATTATCCATGTTTTCATGTAGTTTCCTATATTCTTCCTTCTGGTCCAAGTATAAGCTTTGCCCACTTTATCAAACAACTTCCTACACACTGTTATGAACAGAGGCAGCTCGGGAACATTATCTCTCAACTGTGTTACAGAGTGTAGTACTACATTTCAGTGAAGTGTAAGGCTTTCCAAAGCTGCCAAATGTGTTTCTTTCTCTATTTCAATGGTATTCTGCCTTGTATAACACACATTTACCACTCTAGTCTCTTTTAAGTAAACAATACAGGATTCATACAGTGTTTCATGTGATCTTAACTCGAATTAAGGATTTCCCGGATCTTAGCTACCTTTTCTACACTAAGAACTGACTTGGAGAATCTCTTTGAGCTATTCTAAACCAGTTCTCATCTGTTTACAGTCATTATCTCTGAATTATCCATGTTTTCATGTAGTTTCCTATATTCTTCCTTCTGGTCCAAGTATAAGCTTTCCCCACTTTATCAAACAACTTCCTACACACTGTTATGAACAGAGGCAGCTCGGGAACATTGTCTCTCAACTGTGTTACAGAGTGTATTCCTACATTTCAGTGTAGTGTAAGGCTTTCCAAAGCTGCCGAATGTGTTTCTTTCTCTATTTCAATGGTATTCTGCCTTGTATAACACACATTTACCACTCTAGTCTCTTTTAAGTAAACAATACAGGATTCATACAGTGTTTCATGTGATCTTAACTCGAATTAAGGATTTCCCGGATCTTAACTACCTTTTCTACACTAAGAACTGACTTGGGCAATCTCTTTCAGCTCTTCTAAACGAGTTCTCATCTGTTTACAGTCAGTTTCTCTGAATTATCCATGTTTTCATACAGTTTCTTATATTCTGCCTTCTGGTGCAAGTATAATCTTTGCCCACTTTATCAAACAACTTCCTACACACTGTTATAAACTGAGGCATCTCGGGAACATTGTCTCTCAACTGTGTTATAGAGTGTAGTACTACATTTCAGTGAAGTGTAAGGCCTTCCAAAGCTGCCGAACGTGTTTCTTTCACTATTTCAATGGTATTCTGCCTTGTATAACACACATTTTCCACTCTAGTCTCTTTTAAGTAAAGAATACAGGATTCTTACAGTGTTTCATGTGATCTTAACTCGAATTAAGGATTACGCAGATCTTAACTACCTTTTCTACACTATGAACTGACTTGGAGAATCTCTTTGAGCTGTTCTAAACCAGTTCCCATCTGTTTACAGTCATTTTCTCTGAATTATCCATGTTTTCATACAGTGTCTTATATTCTGCCTTCTGGTACAAGTATAATCTTTGCCCACTTTATCACACAACTTCCTACACACTTTTATGAACAGAGGCAGCTCGGGAACATTGTCTCTCAACTGTGTTACAGAGTGTAGTACTACATTTCAGTGAAGTGTAAGGCTTTCCAAAGCTGCCGAATGTGTTTCTTTCTCTATTTCAATGGTATTCTGCCTTGTATAATACACATTTACCACTCTAGTCTCTTTTAAGTAAACAATACAGGATTCATACAGTGTTTCATGTGATCTTAACTTGAATTAAGGATTTCCCGGATCTTAGCTACCTTTTCTACACTAAGAACTGACTTGGAGAATCTCTTTGAGCTGTTCTAAATGAGTTCTCATCTGTTTACAGTCATTTTCTCTGAATTATCCATGTTTTCATGTAGTTTCCTATATTCTTCCTTCTGGTCCAAGTATAAGCTTAGCCCACTTTATCACACAACTTCCTACACACTGTTATGAACACAGGCAGCTCGGGAACATTGTCTCTCAACTGTGTTACAGAGTGTATTCCTACATTTCAGTGTAGTGTAAGGCTTTCCAAAGCTGCCGAATGTGTTTCTTTCTCTATTTCAATGGTATTCTGCCTTGTATAACACACATTTACCACTCTAGTCTCTTTTAAGTAAACAATACAGGATTCATACAGTGTTTCATGTGATCTTAACTCGAATTAAGGATTTCCCGGATCTTAACTACCTTTTCTACACTAAGAACTGACTTGGGCAATCTCTTTCAGCTCTTCTAAACGAGTTCTCATCTGTTTACAGTCAGTTTCTCTGAATTATCCATGTTTTCATACAGTTTCTTATATTCTGCCTTCTGGTGCAAGTATAATCTTTGCCCACTTTATCAAACAACTTCCTACACACTGTTATAAACTGAGGCATCTCGGGAACATTGTCTCTCAACTGTGTTATAGAGTGTAGTACTACATTTCAGTGAAGTGTAAGGCCTTCCAAAGCTGCCGAACGTGTTTCTTTCACTATTTCAATGGTATTCTGCCTTGTATAACACACATTTTCCACTCTAGTCTCTTTTAAGTAAAGAATACAGGATTCTTACAGTGTTTCATGTGATCTTAACTCGAATTAAGGATTACGCAGATCTTAACTACCTTTTCTACACTATGAACTGACTTGGAGAATCTCTTTGAGCTGTTCTAAACCAGTTCCCATCTGTTTACAGTCATTTTCTCTGAATTATCCATGTTTTCATACAGTGTCTTATATTCTGCCTTCTGGTACAAGTATAATCTTTGCCCACTTTATCACACAACTTCCTACACACTTTTATGAACAGAGGCAGCTCGGGAACATTGTCTCTCAACTGTGTTACAGAGTGTAGTACTACATTTCAGTGAAGTGTAAGGCTTTCCAAAGCTGCCGAATGTGTTTCTTTCTCTATTTCAATGGTATTCTGCCTTGTGTAATACACATTTACCACTCTAGTCTCTTTTAAGTAAACAATACAGGATTCATACAGTGTTTCATGTGATCTTAACTTGAATTAAGGATTTCCCGGATCTTAGCTACCTTTTCTACACTAAGAACTGACTTGGAGAATCTCTTTGAGCTGTTCTAAATGAGTTCTCATCTGTTTACAGTCATTTTCTCTGAATTATCCATGTTTTCATGTAGTTTCCTATATTCTTCCTTCTGGTCCAAGTATAAGCTTAGCCCACTTTATCACACAACTTCCTACACACTGTTATAAACACAGGCAGCTCGGGAACATTGTCTCTCAACTGTGTTACAGAGTGTAGTACTACATTTCAGTGAAGTGTAAGGTTTTCCAAAGCTGCCGAATGTGTTTCTTTCACTATTTCAATGGTATTCTACCTTGTATAACACACATTTACCACTCTAGTCTCTTTTAAGTAAAGAATACAGGATTCATACAGTGTTTCATGTGATGTTAACTCGAATTAAGGATTTCCCGGATCTTAGCTACCTTTTCTACACTAAGAACTGACTTGGAGAATCTCTTTGAGCTGTTCTAAACCAGTTCTCATCTGTTTACAGTCATTTTCTCTGAATTATCCATGTTTTCATGTAGTTTCCTATATTCTTCCTTCTGGTCCAAGTATAAGCTTTCCCCACTTTATCAAACAACTTCCTACTCACTGTTATGAACAGAGGCAGCTCGGGAACATTGTCTCTCAACTGTGTTACAGAGTGTAGTACTACATTTCAGTGAAGTGTAAGGCCTTCCAAAGCTGCCGAACGTGTTTCTTTCACTATTTCAATGGTATTCTGCCTTGTATAACACACATTTTCCACTCTAGTCTCTTTTAAGTAAAGAATACAGGATTCATACAGTGTTTCATGTGATCTTAACTCGAATTAAGGATTACGCAGATCTTAACTACCTTTTCTACACTATGAACTGACTTGGAGAATCTCTTTGAGCTGTTCTAAACAAGTTCTCATCTGTTTACAGTCATTTTCTCTGAATTATCCATATTTTCATGTAGTTTCCTATATTCTTCCTTCTGGTCCAAGTATAAGCTTTCCCCACTTTATCAAACAACTTCCTACACACTGTTATGAACAGAGGCAGCTCGGGAACATTGTCTCTCAACTGTGTTACAGAGTGTAGTACTACATTTCAGTGAAGTGTAAGGCCTTCCAAAGCTGCCGAACGTGTTTCTTTCACTATTTCAATGGTATTCTGCCTTGTATAACACACATTTTCCACTCTAGTCTCTTTTAAGTAAACAATACAGGATTCATACAGTGTTTCATGTGATCTTAACTCAAATTAAGGATTTCCCAGATCTTAGCTACCTTTTCTACACTAAGAACTGACTTGGAGAATCTCTTTGAGCCGTTCTAAACCAGTTCTAATCTGTTTACAGTCATTTTCTCTGAATTATCCATGTTTTCATGTAGTTTCCTATATTCTTCCTTCTGGTCCAAGTATAAGCTTTGCCCACTTTATCACACAACTTCCTACACACTTTTATGAACAGAGGCAGCTCGGGAACATGGTCTCTCAACTGTGTTACAGAGTGTAGTACTACATTTCAGTGAAGTGTAAGGCTTTCCAAAGCTGCCGAATGTGTTTCTTTCTCTATTTCAATGGTATTCTGCCTTGTATAACACACATTTACCACTCTAGTCTCTTTTAAGTAAACAATACAGGATTCATACAGTGTTTCATGTGATCTTAACTCGAATTAAGGATTTCCCGGATCTTAGCTACCTTTTCTACACTAAGAACTGACTTGGAGAATCTCTTTGAGCTGTTCTAAATGAGTTCTCATCTGTTTACAGTCATTTTCTCTGAATTATCCATGTTTTCATGTAGTTTCCTATATTCTTCCTTCTGGTCCAAGTATAAGCTTTGCCCACTTTATCACACAACTTCCTACACACTGTTATGAACACAGGCAGCTCGGGAACATTGTCTCTCAACTGTGTTACAGAGTGTAGTACTACATTTCAGTGAAGTGTAAGGTTTTCCAAAGCTGCCGAATGTGTTTCTTTCTCTATTTCAATGGTATTCTGCCTTGTATAACACACATTTACCACTCTAGTCTCTTTTAAGTAAAGAATACAGGATTCATACAGTGTTTCATGTGATCTTAACTCGAATTAAGGATTTCCCGGATCTTAGCTACCTTTTCTACACTAAGAACGGACTTGGAGAATCTCTTTGAGCTGTTCTAAACCAGTTCTCATCTGTTTACAGTCATTTTCTCTGAATTATCCATGTTTTCATGTAGTTTCCTATATTCTTCCTTCTGGTCCAAGTATAAGCTTTCCCCACTTTATCAAACAACTTCCTACACACTGTTATGAACAGAGGCAGCTCGGGAACATTGTCTCTCAACTGTGTTATAGAGTGTAGTACTACATTTCAGTGAAGTGTAAGGCCTTCCAAAGCTGCCGAACGTGTTTCTTTCACTATTTCAATGGTATTCTGCCTTGTATAACACACATTTTCCACTCTAGTCTCTTTTAAGTAAACAATACAGGATTCATACAGTGTTTCATGTGATCTTAACTCGAATTAAGGATTTCCCAGATCTTAGTTACCTTTTCTACACTAAGAACTGACTTGGGCAATCTCTTTCAGCTGTTCTAAACGAGTTCTCATCTGTTTACAGTCAGTTTCTCTGAATTATCCATGTTTTCATACAGTTTCTTATATTCTGCCTTCTGGTACAAGTATAATCTTTGCCCACTTTATCACACAACTTCCTACACACTGTTATGAACAGAGGCAGCTCCGAAACATTGTCTCTCAACTGTGTTACAGAGTGTATTCCTACATTTCAGTGTAGTGTAAGGCTTTCCAAAGCTGCCGAATGTGTTTCTTCCTCTATTTCAATGGTATTCTGCCTTGTATAACACACATTTACCACTCTAGTCTCTTTTAAGTAAACAATACAGGATTCATACAGTGTTTCATGTGATCTTAACTCGAATTAAGGATTTCCCGGATCTTAACTACCTTTTCTACACTAAGAACTGACTTGGGCAATCTCTTTCAGCTCTTCTAAACGAGTTCTCATCTGTTTACAGTCAGTTTCTCTGAATTATCCATGTTTTCATACAGTTTCTTATATTCTGCCTTCTGGTGCAAGTACAATCTTTGCCCACTTTATCAAACAACTTCCTAAACACTGTTATAAACTGACGCAGCTCGGGAACATTGTCTCTCAACTGTGTTATAGAGTGTAGTACTACATTTCAGTGAAGTGTAAGGCCTTCCAAAGCTGCCAAACGTGATTCTTTAACTATTTCAATGGTATTCTGCCTTGTATAACACACATTTTCCACTCTAGTCTCTTTTAAGTAAAGAATACAGGATTCATAAAGTGTTTCATGTGATCTTAACTCGAATTAAGGATTACCCAGATCTTAACTACCTTTTCTACACTATGAACTGACTTGGAGAATCTCTTTGAGCTGTTCCAAACCAGTTCTCATCTGTTTACAGTCATTTTCTCTGAATTATCCATGTTTTCATACAGTGTCTTATATTCTGCCTTCTGGTACAAGTATAATCTTTGCCCACTTTATCAAACAACTTCCTACACACTGTTATGAACTGAGGCAGCTCAGGAACATTGTCTCTCAACTGTGTTACAGAGTGTAGTACTACATTTCAGTGAAGTGTAAGGCCTTCCAAAGCTGCCGAACGTGTTTCTTTCACTATTTCAATGGTATTCTGCCTTGTATAACACACATTTACCACTCTAGTCTCTTTTAAGTAAACAATACAGGATTCATACAGTGTTTCATGTGATCTTAACTCGAATTAAGGATTACCCAGATCTTATCTACCTTTACTACACTATGAACTGACTTGGAGAATCTCTTTGAGCTGTTCTAAACCAGTTCTCATCTGTTTACAGTCATTTTCTCTGAATTATCCATGTTTTCATGTAGTTTCCTATATTCTTCCTTCTGGTCCAAGTATAAGCTTTGCCCACTTTATCACACAACTTCCTACACACTGTTATGAACACAGGCAGCTCGGGAACATTGTCTCTCAACTGTGTTACAGAGTGTAGTACTACATTTCAGTGAAGTGTAAGGTTTTCCAAAGCTGCCGAATGTGTTTCTTTCTCTATTTCAATGGTATTCTGCCTTGTATAACACACATTTACCACTCTAGTCTCTTTTAAGTAAAGAATACAGGATTCATACAGTGTTTCATGTGATCTTAACTCGAATTAAGGATTTCCCGGATCTTAGCTACCTTTTCTACACTAAGAACGGACTTGGAGAATCTCTTTGAGCTGTTCTAAACCAGTTCTCATCTGTTTACAGTCATTTTCTCTGAATTATCCATGTTTTCATGTAGTTTCCTATATTCTTCCTTCTGGTCCAAGTATAAGCTTTCCCCACTTTATCAAACAACTTCCTACACACTGTTATGAACAGAGGCAGCTCGGGAACATTGTCTCTCAACTGTGTTATAGAGTGTAGTACTACATTTCAGTGAAGTGTAAGGCCTTCCAAAGCTGCCGAACGTGTTTCTTTCACTATTTCAATGGTATTCTGCCTTGTATAACACACATTTTCCACTCTAGTCTCTTTTAAGTAAACAATACAGGATTCATACAGTGTTTCATGTGATCTTAACTCGAATTAAGGATTTCCCAGATCTTAGTTACCTTTTCTACACTAAGAACTGACTTGGAGAATCTCTTTGAGCTGTTCTAAATGAGTTCTCATCTGTTTGCAGTCATTTTCTCTGTATTATCCATGTTTTCATGTAGTTTCCTATATTCTTCCTTCTGGTCCAAGTATAAGCTTTGCCCACTTTATCAAACAACTTCCTACACACTGTTATGAACAGAGGCAGCTCGGGAACATTATCTCTCAACTGTGTTACAGAGTGTAGTACTACATTTCAGTGAAGTGTAAGGCTTTCCAAAGCTGCCAAATGTGTTTCTTTCTCTATTTCAATGGTATTCTGCCTTGTATAACACACATTTACCACTCTAGTCTCTTTTAAGTAAACAATACAGGATTCATACAGTGTTTCATGTGATCTTAACTCGAATTAAGGATTTCCCGGATCTTAGCTACCTTTTCTACACTAAGAACTGACTTGGAGAATCTCTTTGAGCTATTCTAAACCAGTTCTCATCTGTTTACAGTCATTATCTCTGAATTATCCATGTTTTCATGTAGTTTCCTATATTCTTCCTTCTGGTCCAAGTATAAGCTTTCCCCACTTTATCAAACAACTTCCTACACACTGTTATGAACAGAGGCAGCTCGGGAACATTGTCTCTCAACTGTGTTACAGAGTGTATTCCTACATTTCAGTGTAGTGTAAGGCTTTCCAAAGCTGCCGAATGTGTTTCTTTCTCTATTTCAATGGTATTCTGCCTTGTATAACACACATTTACCACTCTAGTCTCTTTTAAGTAAACAATACAGGATTCATACAGTGTTTCATGTGATCTTAACTCGAATTAAGGATTTCCCGGATCTTCACTACCTTTTCTACACTAAGAACTGACTTGGGCAATCTCTTTCAGCTCTTCTAAACGAGTTCTCATCTGTTTACAGTCAGTTTCTCTGAATTATCCATGTTTTCATACAGTTTCTTATATTCTGCCTTCTGGTGCAAGTATAATCTTTGCCCACTTTATCAAACAACTTCCTACACACTGTTATAAACTGAGGCATCTCGGGAACATTGTCTCTCAACTGTGTTATAGAGTGTAGTACTACATTTCAGTGAAGTGTAAGGCCTTCCAAAGCTGCCGAACGTGTTTCTTTCACTATTTCAATGGTATTCTGCCTTGTATAACACACATTTTCCACTCTAGTCTCTTTTAAGTAAAGAATACAGGATTCTTACAGTGTTTCATGTGATCTTAACTCGAATTAAGGATTACGCAGATCTTAACTACCTTTTCTACACTATGAACTGACTTGGAGAATCTCTTTGAGCTGTTCTAAACCAGTTCCCATCTGTTTACAGTCATTTTCTCTGAATTATCCATGTTTTCATACAGTGTCTTATATTCTGCCTTCTGGTACAAGTATAATCTTTGCCCACTTTATCACACAACTTCCTACACACTTTTATGAACAGAGGCAGCTCGGGAACATTGTCTCTCAACTGTGTTACAGAGTGTAGTACTACATTTCAGTGAAGTGTAAGGCTTTCCAAAGCTGCCGAATGTGTTTCTTTCTCTATTTCAATGGTATTCTGCCTTGTATAATACACATTTACCACTCTAGTCTCTTTTAAGTAAACAATACAGGATTCATACAGTGTTTCATGTGATCTTAACTTGAATTAAGGATTTCCCGGATCTTAGCTACCTTTTCTACACTAAGAACTGACTTGGAGAATCTCTTTGAGCTGTTCTAAATGAGTTCTCATCTGTTTACAGTCATTTTCTCTGAATTATCCATGTTTTCATGTAGTTTCCTATATTCTTCCTTCTGGTCCAAGTATAAGCTTAGCCCACTTTATCACACAACTTCCTACACACTGTTATGAACACAGGCAGCTCGGGAACATTGTCTCTCAACTGTGTTACAGAGTGTATTCCTACATTTCAGTGTAGTGTAAGGCTTTCCAAAGCTGCCGAATGTGTTTCTTTCTCTATTTCAATGGTATTCTGCCTTGTATAACACACATTTACCACTCTAGTCTCTTTTAAGTAAACAATACAGGATTCATACAGTGTTTCATGTGATCTTAACTCGAATTAAGGATTTCCCGGATCTTAACTACCTTTTCTACACTAAGAACTGACTTGGGCAATCTCTTTCAGCTCTTCTAAACGAGTTCTCATCTGTTTACAGTCAGTTTCTCTGAATTATCCATGTTTTCATACAGTTTCTTATATTCTGCCTTCTGGTGCAAGTATAATCTTTGCCCACTTTATCAAACAACTTCCTACACACTGTTATAAACTGAGGCATCTCGGGAACATTGTCTCTCAACTGTGTTATAGAGTGTAGTACTACATTTCAGTGAAGTGTAAGGCCTTCCAAAGCTGCCGAACGTGTTTCTTTCACTATTTCAATGGTATTCTGCCTTGTATAACACACATTTTCCACTCTAGTCTCTTTTAAGTAAAGAATACAGGATTCTTACAGTGTTTCATGTGATCTTAACTCGAATTAAGGATTACGCAGATCTTAACTACCTTTTCTACACTATGAACTGACTTGGAGAATCTCTTTGAGCTGTTCTAAACCAGTTCCCATCTGTTTACAGTCATTTTCTCTGAATTATCCATGTTTTCATACAGTGTCTTATATTCTGCCTTCTGGTACAAGTATAATCTTTGCCCACTTTATCACACAACTTCCTACACACTTTTATGAACAGAGGCAGCTCGGGAACATTGTCTCTCAACTGTGTTACAGAGTGTAGTACTACATTTCAGTGAAGTGTAAGGCTTTCCAAAGCTGCCGAATGTGTTTCTTTCTCTATTTCAATGGTATTCTGCCTTGTGTAATACACATTTACCACTCTAGTCTCTTTTAAGTAAACAATACAGGATTCATACAGTGTTTCATGTGATCTTAACTTGAATTAAGGATTTCCCGGATCTTAGCTACCTTTTCTACACTAAGAACTGACTTGGAGAATCTCTTTGAGCTGTTCTAAATGAGTTCTCATCTGTTTACAGTCATTTTCTCTGAATTATCCATGTTTTCATGTAGTTTCCTATATTCTTCCTTCTGGTCCAAGTATAAGCTTAGCCCACTTTATCACACAACTTCCTACACACTGTTATGAACACAGGCAGCTCGGGAACATTGTCTCTCAACTGTGTTACAGAGTGTAGTACTACATTTCAGTGAAGTGTAAGGTTTTCCAAAGCTGCCGAATGTGTTTCTTTCACTATTTCAATGGTATTCTACCTTGTATAACACACATTTACCACTCTAGTCTCTTTTAAGTAAAGAATACAGGATTCATACAGTGTTTCATGTGATGTTAACTCGAATTAAGGATTTCCCGGATCTTAGCTACCTTTTCTACACTAAGAACTGACTTGGAGAATCTCTTTGAGCTGTTCTAAACCAGTTCTCATCTGTTTACAGTCATTTTCTCTGAATTATCCATGTTTTCATGTAGTTTCCTATATTCTTCCTTCTGGTCCAAGTATAAGCTTTCCCCACTTTATCAAACAACTTCCTACTCACTGTTATGAACAGAGGCAGCTCGGGAACATTGTCTCTCAACTGTGTTACAGAGTGTAGTACTACATTTCAGTGAAGTGTAAGGCCTTCCAAAGCTGCCGAACGTGTTTCTTTCACTATTTCAATGGTATTCTGCCTTGTATAACACACATTTTCCACTCTAGTCTCTTTTAAGTAAAGAATACAGGATTCATACAGTGTTTCATGTGATCTTAACTCGAATTAAGGATTACGCAGATCTTAACTACCTTTTCTACACTATGAACTGACTTGGAGAATCTCTTTGAGCTGTTCTAAACAAGTTCTCATCTGTTTACAGTCATTTTCTCTGAATTATCCATATTTTCATGTAGTTTCCTATATTCTTCCTTCTGGTCCAAGTATAAGCTTTCCCCACTTTATCAAACAACTTCCTACACACTGTTATGAACAGAGGCAGCTCGGGAACATTGTCTCTCAACTGTGTTACAGAGTGTAGTACTACATTTCAGTGAAGTGTAAGGCCTTCCAAAGCTGCCGAACGTGTTTCTTTCACTATTTCAATGGTATTCTGCCTTGTATAACACACATTTTCCACTCTAGTCTCTTTTAAGTAAACAATACAGGATTCATACAGTGTTTCATGTGATCTTAACTCAAATTAAGGATTTCCCAGATCTTAGCTACCTTTTCTACACTAAGAACTGACTTGGAGAATCTCTTTGAGCCGTTCTAAACCAGTTCTAATCTGTTTACAGTCATTTTCTCTGAATTATCCATGTTTTCATGTAGTTTCCTATATTCTTCCTTCTGGTCCAAGTATAAGCTTTGCCCACTTTATCACACAACTTCCTACACACTTTTATGAACAGAGGCAGCTCGGGAACATGGTCTCTCAACTGTGTTACAGAGTGTAGTACTACATTTCAGTGAAGTGTAAGGCTTTCCAAAGCTGCCGAATGTGTTTCTTTCTCTATTTCAATGGTATTCTGCCTTGTATAACACACATTTACCACTCTAGTCTCTTTTAAGTAAACAATACAGGATTCATACAGTGTTTCATGTGATCTTAACTCGAATTAAGGATTTCCCGGATCTTAGCTACCTTTTCTACACTAAGAACTGACTTGGAGAATCTCTTTGAGCTGTTCTAAATGAGTTCTCATCTGTTTACAGTCATTTTCTCTGAATTATCCATGTTTTCATGTAGTTTCCTATATTCTTCCTTCTGGTCCAAGTATAAGCTTTGCCCACTTTATCACACAACTTCCTACACACTGTTATGAACACAGGCAGCTCGGGAACATTGTCTCTCAACTGTGTTACAGAGTGTAGTACTACATTTCAGTGAAGTGTAAGGTTTTCCAAAGCTGCCGAATGTGTTTCTTTCTCTATTTCAATGGTATTCTGCCTTGTATAACACACATTTACCACTCTAGTCTCTTTTAAGTAAAGAATACAGGATTCATACAGTGTTTCATGTGATCTTAACTCGAATTAAGGATTTCCCGGATCTTAGCTACCTTTTCTACACTAAGAACGGACTTGGAGAATCTCTTTGAGCTGTTCTAAACCAGTTCTCATCTGTTTACAGTCATTTTCTCTGAATTATCCATGTTTTCATGTAGTTTCCTATATTCTTCCTTCTGGTCCAAGTATAAGCTTTCCCCACTTTATCAAACAACTTCCTACACACTGTTATGAACAGAGGCAGCTCGGGAACATTGTCTCTCAACTGTGTTATAGAGTGTAGTACTACATTTCAGTGAAGTGTAAGGCCTTCCAAAGCTGCCGAACGTGTTTCTTTCACTATTTCAATGGTATTCTGCCTTGTATAACACACATTTTCCACTCTAGTCTCTTTTAAGTAAACAATACAGGATTCATACAGTGTTTCATGTGATCTTAACTCGAATTAAGGATTTCCCAGATCTTAGTTACCTTTTCTACACTAAGAACTGACTTGGGCAATCTCTTTCAGCTGTTCTAAACGAGTTCTCATCTGTTTACAGTCAGTTTCTCTGAATTATCCATGTTTTCATACAGTTTCTTATATTCTGCCTTCTGGTACAAGTATAATCTTTGCCCACTTTATCACACAACTTCCTACACACTGTTATGAACAGAGGCAGCTCCGAAACATTGTCTCTCAACTGTGTTACAGAGTGTATTCCTACATTTCAGTGTAGTGTAAGGCTTTCCAAAGCTGCCGAATGTGTTTCTTCCTCTATTTCAATGGTATTCTGCCTTGTATAACACACATTTACCACTCTAGTCTCTTTTAAGTAAACAATACAGGATTCATACAGTGTTTCATGTGATCTTAACTCGAATTAAGGATTTCCCGGATCTTAACTACCTTTTCTACACTAAGAACTGACTTGGGCAATCTCTTTCAGCTCTTCTAAACGAGTTCTCATCTGTTTACAGTCAGTTTCTCTGAATTATCCATGTTTTCATACAGTTTCTTATATTCTGCCTTCTGGTGCAAGTACAATCTTTGCCCACTTTATCAAACAACTTCCTAAACACTGTTATAAACTGACGCAGCTCGGGAACATTGTCTCTCAACTGTGTTATAGAGTGTAGTACTACATTTCAGTGAAGTGTAAGGCCTTCCAAAGCTGCCAAACGTGATTCTTTAACTATTTCAATGGTATTCTGCCTTGTATAACACACATTTTCCACTCTAGTCTCTTTTAAGTAAAGAATACAGGATTCATAAAGTGTTTCATGTGATCTTAACTCGAATTAAGGATTACCCAGATCTTAACTACCTTTTCTACACTATGAACTGACTTGGAGAATCTCTTTGAGCTGTTCCAAACCAGTTCTCATCTGTTTACAGTCATTTTCTCTGAATTATCCATGTTTTCATACAGTGTCTTATATTCTGCCTTCTGGTACAAGTATAATCTTTGCCCACTTTATCAAACAACTTCCTACACACTGTTATGAACTGAGGCAGCTCAGGAACATTGTCTCTCAACTGTGTTACAGAGTGTAGTACTACATTTCAGTGAAGTGTAAGGCCTTCCAAAGCTGCCGAACGTGTTTCTTTCACTATTTCAATGGTATTCTGCCTTGTATAACACACATTTACCACTCTAGTCTCTTTTAAGTAAACAATACAGGATTCATACAGTGTTTCATGTGATCTTAACTCGAATTAAGGATTACCCAGATCTTATCTACCTTTACTACACTATGAACTGACTTGGAGAATCTCTTTGAGCTGTTCTAAACCAGTTCTCATCTGTTTACAGTCATTTTCTCTGAATTATCCATGTTTTCATGTAGTTTCCTATATTCTTCCTTCTGGTCCAAGTATAAGCTTTCCCCACTTTATCAAACAACTTCCTACACACTGTTATGAACAGAGGCAGCTCGGGAACATTGTCTCTCAACTGTGTTATAGAGTGTAGTACTACATTTCAGTGAAGTGTAAGGCCTTCCAAAGCTGCCGAACGTGTTTCTTTCACTATTTCAATGGTATTCTGCCTTGTATAACACACATTTTCCACTCTAGTCTCTTTTAAGTAAACAATACAGGATTCATACAGTGTTTCATGTGATCTTAACTCGAATTAAGGATTTCCCAGATCTTAGTTACCTTTTCTACACTAAGAACTGACTTGGGCAATCTCTTTCAGCTGTTCTAAACGAGTTCTCATCTGTTTACAGTCAGTTTCTCTGAATTATCCATGTTTTCATACAGTTTCTTATATTCTGCCTTCTGGTACAAGTATAATCTTTGCCCACTTTATCACACAACTTCCTACACACTGTTATGAACAGAGGCAGCTCCGAAACATTGTCTCTCAACTGTGTTACAGAGTGTATTCCTACATTTCAGTGTAGTGTAAGGCTTTCCAAAGCTGCCGAATGTGTTTCTTCCTCTATTTCAATGGTATTCTGCCTTGTATAACACACATTTACCACTCTAGTCTCTTTTAAGTAAACAATACAGGATTCATACAGTGTTTCATGTGATCTTAACTCGAATTAAGGATTTCCCGGATCTTAACTACCTTTTCTACACTAAGAACTGACTTGGGCAATCTCTTTCAGCTCTTCTAAACGAGTTCTCATCTGTTTACAGTCAGTTTCTCTGAATTATCCATGTTTTCATACAGTTTCTTATATTCTGCCTTCTGGTGCAAGTACAATCTTTGCCCACTTTATCAAACAACTTCCTAAACACTGTTATAAACTGACGCAGCTCGGGAACATTGTCTCTCAACTGTGTTATAGAGTGTAGTACTACATTTCAGTGAAGTGTAAGGCCTTCCAAAGCTGCCAAACGTGATTCTTTAACTATTTCAATGGTATTCTGCCTTGTATAACACACATTTTCCACTCTAGTCTCTTTTAAGTAAAGAATACAGGATTCATAAAGTGTTTCATGTGATCTTAACTCGAATTAAGGATTACCCAGATCTTAACTACCTTTTCTACACTATGAACTGACTTGGAGAATCTCTTTGAGCTGTTCCAAACCAGTTCTCATCTGTTTACAGTCATTTTCTCTGAATTATCCATGTTTTCATACAGTGTCTTATATTCTGCCTTCTGGTACAAGTATAATCTTTGCCCACTTTATCAAACAACTTCCTACACACTGTTATGAACTGAGGCAGCTCAGGAACATTGTCTCTCAACTGTGTTACAGAGTGTAGTACTACATTTCAGTGAAGTGTAAGGCCTTCCAAAGCTGCCGAACGTGTTTCTTTCACTATTTCAATGGTATTCTGCCTTGTATAACACACATTTACCACTCTAGTCTCTTTTAAGTAAACAATACAGGATTCATACAGTGTTTCATGTGATCTTAACTCGAATTAAGGATTACCCAGATCTTATCTACCTTTGCTACACTATGAACTGACTTGGAGAATCTCTTTGAGCTGTTCTAAACCAGTTCTCATCTGTTTACAGTCATTTTCTCTGAATTATCCATGTTTTCATGTAGTTTCTTATATTCCTTCTGGTCCAAGTATAAGCTTTCCCCACTTTATCAAACAACTTCCTACACACTGTTATGAACAGAGGCAGCTCGGGAACATTGTCTCTCAACTGTGTTACAGAGTGTAGTACTACATTTCAGTGAAGTGTAAGGCTTTCCAAAGCTGCCGAATGTGTTTCTTTCTCTATTTCAATGGTATTCTGCCTTGTATAACACACATTTACCACTCTAGTCTCTTTTAAGTAAACAATACAGGATTCATACAGTGTTTCATGTGATCTTAACTCGAATTAAGGATTTCCCGGATCTTAGCTACCTTTTCTACACTAATAACTGACTTGGAGAATCTCTTTGAGCTGTTCTAAACCAGTTCTCATCTATTTACAGTCATTATCTCTGAATTATCAATGTTTTCATGTAGTTTCCTATATTCTTCCTTCTGGTCCAAGTATAAGCTTTCCCCACTTTATCAAACAACTTCCTACACACTGTTATGAACAGAGGCAGCTCGGGAACATTGTCTCTCAACTGTGTTACAGAGTGTATTCCTACATTTCAGTGTAGTGTAAGGCTTTCCAAAGCTGCCGAATGTGTTTCTTCCTCTATTTCAATGGTATTCTGCCTTGTATAACACACATTTACCACTCTAGTCTCTTTTAAGTAAACAATACAGGATTCATACAGTGTTTCATGTGATCTTAACTCGAATTAAGGATTTCCCGGATCTTAACTACCTTTTCTACATTAAGAACTGACTTGGGCAATCTCTTTCAGCTCTTCTAAACGAGTTCTCATCTGTTTACAGTCAGTTTCTCTGAATTATCCATGTTTTCATACAGTTTCTTATATTCTGCCTTCTGGTGCAAGTACAATCTTTGCCCACTTTATCAAACAACTTCCTAAACACTGTTATAAACTGACGCAGCTCGGGAACATTGTCTCTCAACTGTGTTATAGAGTGTAGTACTACATTTCAGTGAAGTGTAAGGCCTTCCAAAGCTGCCAAACGTGATTCTTTAACTATTTCAATGGTATTCTGCCTTGTATAACACACATTTTCCACTCTAGTCTCTTTTAAGTAAAGAATACAGGATTCATAAAGTGTTTCATGTGATCTTAACTCGAATTAAGGATTACCCAGATCTTAACTACCTTTTCTACACTATGAACTGACTTGGAGAATCTCTTTGAGCTGTTCCAAACCAGTTCTCATCTGTTTACAGTCATTTTCTCTGAATTATCCATGTTTTCATACAGTGTCTTATATTCTGCCTTCTGGTACAAGTATAATCTTTGCCCACTTTATCAAACAACTTCCTACACACTGTTATGAACTGAGGCAGCTCAGGAACATTGTCTCTCAACTGTGTTACAGAGTGTAGTACTACATTTCAGTGAAGTGTAAGGCCTTCCAAAGCTGCCGAACGTGTTTCTTTCACTATTTCAATGGTATTCTGCCTTGTATAACACACATTTACCACTCTAGTCTCTTTTAAGTAAACAATACAGGATTCATACAGTGTTTCATGTGATCTTAACTCGAATTAAGGATTACCCAGATCTTATCTACCTTTGCTACACTATGAACTGACTTGGAGAATCTCTTTGAGCTGTTCTAAACCAGTTCTCATCTGTTTACAGTCATTTTCTCTGAATTATCCATGTTTTCATGTAGTTTCTTATATTCCTTCTGGTCCAAGTATAAGCTTTCCCCACTTTATCAAACAACTTCCTACACACTGTTATGAACAGAGGCAGCTCGGGAACATTGTCTCTCAACTGTGTTACAGAGTGTAGTACTACATTTCAGTGAAGTGTAAGGCTTTCCAAAGCTGCCGAATGTGTTTCTTTCTCTATTTCAATGGTATTCTGCCTTGTATAACACACATTTACCACTCTAGTCTCTTTTAAGTAAACAATACAGGATTCATACAGTGTTTCATGTGATCTTAACTCGAATTAAGGATTTCCCGGATCTTAGCTACCTTTTCTACACTAATAACTGACTTGGAGAATCTCTTTGAGCTGTTCTAAACCAGTTCTCATCTATTTACAGTCATTATCTCTGAATTATCAATGTTTTCATGTAGTTTCCTATATTCTTCCTTCTGGTCCAAGTATAAGCTTTCCCCACTTTATCAAACAACTTCCTACACACTGTTATGAACAGAGGCAGCTCGGGAACATTGTCTCTCAACTGTGTTACAGAGTGTATTCCTACATTTCAGTGTAGTGTAAGGCTTTCCAAAGCTGCCGAATGTGTTTCTTCCTCTATTTCAATGGTATTCTGCCTTGTATAACACACATTTACCACTCTAGTCTCTTTTAAGTAAACAATACAGGATTCATACAGTGTTTCATGTGATCTTAACTCGAATTAAGGATTTCCCGGATCTTAACTACCTTTTCTACATTAAGAACTGACTTGGGCAATCTCTTTCAGCTCTTCTAAACGAGTTCTCATCTGTTTACAGTCAGTTTCTCTGAATTATCCATGTTTTCATACAGTTTCTTATATTCTGCCTTCTGGTGCAAGTATAATCTTTGCCCACTTTATCAAACAACTTCCTACACACTGTTATGAACAGAGGCAGCTCGGGAACATTGTCTCTCAACTGTGTTACAGAGTGTAGTACTACATTTCAGTGAAGTGTAAGGCCTTCCAAAGCTGCCGAACGTGTTTCTCTCACTATTTCAATGGTATTCTGCCTTGTATAACACACATTTACCACTCTAGTCTCTTTTAAGTAAAGAATACAGGATTCATACAGTGTTTCATGTGATCTTAACTCGAATTAAGGATTACCCAGATCTTATCTACCTTTGCTACACTATGAACTGACTTGGAGAATCTCTTTGAGCTGTTCTAAACCAGTTCTCATCTGTTTACAGTCATTTTCTCTGAATTATCCATGTTTTCATGTAGTTTCTTATATTCTTCCTTCTGGTCCAAGTATAAGCTTTCCCCACTTTATCAAACAACTTCCTACACACTGTTATGAACAGAGGCAGCTCGGGAACATTGTCTCTCAACTGTGTTACAGAGTGTAGTACTACATTTCAGTGAAGTGTAAGGCTTTCCAAAGCTGCCGAATGTGTTTCTTTCTCTATTTCAATGGTATTCTGCCTTGTATAACACACATTTACCACTCTAGTCTCTTTTAAGTAAACAATACAGGATTCATACTGTGTTTCATGTGATCTTAACTCGAATTAAGGATTTCCCGGATCTTAGCTACCTTTTCTACACTAATAACTGACTTGGAGAATCTCTTTGAGCTGTTCTAAACCAGTTCTCATCTATTTACAGTCATTATCTCTGAATTATCAATGTTTTCATGTAGTTTCCTATATTCTTCCTTCTGGTCCAAGTATAAGCTTTCCCCACTTTATCAAACAACTTCCTACACACTGTTATGAACAGAGGCAGCTCGGGAACATTGTCTCTCAACTGTGTTACAGAGTGTATTCCTACATTTCAGTGTAGTGTAAGGCTTTCCAAAGCTGCCGAATGTGTTTCTTCCTCTATTTCAATGGTATTCTGCCTTGTATAACACACATTTACCACTCTAGTCTCTTTTAAGTAAACAATACAGGATTCATACAGTGTTTCATGTGATCTTAACTCGAATTAAGGATTTCCCGGATCTTAACTACCTTTTCTACATTAAGAACTGACTTGGGCAATCTCTTTCAGCTCTTCTAAACGAGTTCTCATCTGTTTACAGTCAGTTTCTCTGAATTATCCATGTTTTCATACAGTTTCTTATATTCTGCCTTCTGGTGCAAGTATAATCTTTGCCCACTTTATCAAACAACTTCCTACACACTGTTATGAACAGAGGCAGCTCGGGAACATTGTCTCTCAACTGTGTTACAGAGTGTAGTACTACATTTCAGTGAAGTGTAAGGCCTTCCAAAGCTGCCGAACGTGTTTCTCTCACTATTTCAATGGTATTCTGCCTTGTATAACACACATTTACCACTCTAGTCTCTTTTAAGTAAAGAATACAGGATTCATACAGTGTTTCATGTGATCTTAACTCGAATTAAGGATTACCCAGATCTTATCTACCTTTGCTACACTATGAACTGACTTGGAGAATCTCTTTGAGCTGTTCTAAACCAGTTCTCATCTGTTTACAGTCATTTTCTCTGAATTATCCATGTTTTCATGTAGTTTCTTATATTCTTCCTTCTGGTCCAAGTATAAGCTTTCCCCACTTTATCAAACAACTTCCTACACACTGTTATGAACAGAGGCAGCTCGGGAACATTGTCTCTCAACTGTGTTACAGAGTGTAGTACTACATTTCAGTGAAGTGTAAGGCTTTCCAAAGCTGCCGAATGTGTTTCTTTCTCTATTTCAATGGTATTCTGCCTTGTATAACACACATTTACCACTCTAGTCTCTTTTAAGTAAACAATACAGGATTCATACTGTGTTTCATGTGATCTTAACTCGAATTAAGGATTTCCCGGATCTTAGCTACCTTTTCTACACTAATAACTGACTTGGAGAATCTCTTTGAACTGTTCTAAACGAGTTCTCATCTATTTACAGTCATTATCTCTGAATTATCCATGTTTTCATACAGTTTCTTATATTCTGCCTTCTGGTACAAGTATAATCTTTGCCCACTTTATCACACAACTTCCTACACACTGTTATGAACAGAGGCAGCTCGGGAACATTGTCTCTCAACTGTGTTACAGAGTGTAGTACTACATTTCAGTGAAGTGTAAGGCCTTCCAAAGCTGCCGAATGTGTTTCTTTCACTATTTCAATGGTATTCTGCCTTGTATAACACACATTTACCACTCTAGTCTCTTTTAAGTAAAGAATACAGGATTCATACAGTGTTCATGTGATCTTAACTCGAATTAAGGATTACCCAGATCTTATCTACCTTTGCTACACTATGAACTGACTTGGAGAATCTCTTTGAGCTGTTCTAAACCAGTTCCCATCTGTTTACAGTCATTTTCTCTGAATTATCCATGTTTTCATGTAGTTTCTTATATTCTTCCTTCTGGTCCAAGTATAAGCTTTCCCCACTTTATCAAACAACTTCCTACACAATGTTATGAACAGAGGCCGCTCGGGAACATTGTCTCTCAACTGTGTTACAGAGTGTAGTACTACATTTCAGTGAAGTGTAAGGCCTTCCAAAGCTGCCGAACGTGTTTCTTTCACTATTTCAATGGTATTCTGCCTTGTATAACACACATTTACCACTCTAGTCTCTTTTAAGTAAACAATACAGGATTCATACAGTGTTTCATGTGATCTTAACTCGAATTAAGGATTACCCAGATCTTATCTACCTTTGCTACACTATGAACTGACTTGGAGAATCTCTTTGAGCTGTTCTAAACCAGTTCTCATCTGTTTACAGTCATTTTCTCTGAATTATCCATGTTTTCATGTAGTTTCTTATATTCCTTCTGGTCCAAGTATAAGCTTTCCCCACTTTATCAAACAACTTCCTACACACTGTTATGAACAGAGGCAGCTCGGGAACATTGTCTCTCAACTGTGTTACAGAGTGTAGTACTACATTTCAGTGAAGTGTAAGGCTTTCCAAAGCTGCCGAATGTGTTTCTTTCTCTATTTCAATGGTATTCTGCCTTGTATAACACACATTTACCACTCTAGTCTCTTTTAAGTAAACAATACAGGATTCATACTGTGTTTCATGTGATCTTAACTCGAATTAAGGATTTCCCGGATCTTAGCTACCTTTTCTACACTAATAACTGACTTGGAGAATCTCTTTGAGCTGTTCTAAACCAGTTCTCATCTATTTACAGTCATTATCTCTGAATTATCAATGTTTTCATGTAGTTTCCTATATTCTTCCTTCTGGTCCAAGTATAAGCTTTCCCCACTTTATCAAACAACTTCCTACACACTGTTATGAACAGAGGCAGCTCGGGAACATTGTCTCTCAACTGTGTTACAGAGTGTATTCCTACATTTCAGTGTAGTGTAAGGCTTTCCAAAGCTGCCGAATGTGTTTCTTCCTCTATTTCAATGGTATTCTGCCTTGTATAACACACATTTACCACTCTAGTCTCTTTTAAGTAAACAATACAGGATTCATACAGTGTTTCATGTGATCTTAACTCGAATTAAGGATTTCCCGGATCTTAACTACCTTTTCTACATTAAGAACTGACTTGGGCAATCTCTTTCAGCTCTTCTAAACGAGTTCTCATCTGTTTACAGTCAGTTTCTCTGAATTATCCATGTTTTCATACAGTTTCTTATATTCTGCCTTCTGGTGCAAGTATAATCTTTGCCCACTTTATCAAACAACTTCCTACACACTGTTATGAACAGAGGCAGCTCGGGAACATTGTCTCTCAACTGTGTTACAGAGTGTAGTACTACATTTCAGTGAAGTGTAAGGCCTTCCAAAGCTGCCGAACGTGTTTCTCTCACTATTTCAATGGTATTCTGCCTTGTATAACACACATTTACCACTCTAGTCTCTTTTAAGTAAAGAATACAGGATTCATACAGTGTTTCATGTGATCTTAACTCGAATTAAGGATTACCCAGATCTTATCTACCTTTGCTACACTATGAACTGACTTGGAGAATCTCTTTGAGCTGTTCTAAACCAGTTCTCATCTGTTTACAGTCATTTTCTCTGAATTATCCATGTTTTCATGTAGTTTCTTATATTCTTCCTTCTGGTCCAAGTATAAGCTTTCCCCACTTTATCAAACAACTTCCTACACACTGTTATGAACAGAGGCAGCTCGGGAACATTGTCTCTCAACTGTGTTACAGAGTGTAGTACTACATTTCAGTGAAGTGTAAGGCTTTCCAAAGCTGCCGAATGTGTTTCTTTCTCTATTTCAATGGTATTCTGCCTTGTATAACACACATTTACCACTCTAGTCTCTTTTAAGTAAACAATACAGGATTCATACTGTGTTTCATGTGATCTTAACTCGAATTAAGGATTTCCCGGATCTTAGCTACCTTTTCTACACTAATAACTGACTTGGAGAATCTCTTTGAGCTGTTCTAAACGAGTTCTCATCTATTTACAGTCATTATCTCTGAATTATCCATGTTTTCATACAGTTTCTTATATTCTGCCTTCTGGTACAAGTATAATCTTTGCCCACTTTATCACACAACTTCCTACACACTGTTATGAACAGAGGCAGCTCGGGAACATTGTCTCTCAACTGTGTTACAGAGTGTAGTACTACATTTCAGTGAAGTGTAAGGCCTTCCAAAGCTGCCGAATGTGTTTCTTTCACTATTTCAATGGTATTCTGCCTTGTATAACACACATTTACCACTCTAGTCTCTTTTAAGTAAACAATAGAGGATTCATACAGTGTTTCATGTGATCTTAACTCGAATTAAGGATTTCCCGGATCTTAGCTACCTTTTCTACACTAATAACTGACTTGGAGAATCTCTTTGAGCTGTTCTAAACGAGTTCTCATCTATTTACAGTCATTATCTCTGAATTATCCATGTTTTCATGTAGTTTCCTATATTCTTCCTTCTGGTCCAAGTATAAGCTTTCCCCACTTTATCAAACAACTTCCTACACACTGTTATGAACAGAGGCAGCTCGGGAACATTGTCTCTCAACTGTGTTACAGAGTGTATTCCTACATTTCAGTGTAGTGTAAGGCTTTCCAAAGCTGCCGAATGTGTTTCTTCCTCTATTTCAATGGTATTCTGCCTTGTATAACACACATTTACCACTCTAGTCTCTTTTAAGTAAACAATACAGGATTCATACAGTGTTTCATGTGATCTTAACTCGAATTAAGGATTTCCCGGATCTTAACTACCTTTTCTACACTAAGAACTGACTTGGGCAATCTCTTTCAGCTGTTCTAAACTAGTTCTCATCTGTTTGCAGTCAGTTTCTCTGAATTATCCATGTTTTCATACAGTTTCTTATATTCTGCCTTCTGGTACAAGTATAATCTTTGCCCACTTTATCACACAACTTCCTACACACTGTTATGAACAGAGGCAGCTCGGGAACATTGTCTCTCAACTGTGTTATAGAGTGTAATACTACATTTCAGTGAAGTGTAAGGCCTTCCAAAGCTGCCGAACGTGTTTCTTTAACTATTTCAATGGTATTCTGCCTTGTATAACACACATTTTCCACTCTAGTCTCTTTTAAGTAAAGAATACAGGATTCATAAAGTGTTTCATGTGATCTTAACTCGAATTAAGGATTACCCAGATCTTAACTACATTTTCTACACTATGAACTGACTTGGAGAATCTCTTTGAGCTGTTCTAAACCAGTTCTCATCTGTTTACAGTCATTTTCTCTGAATTATCCATGTTTTCATACAGTGTCTTATATTCTGCCTTCTGGTACAAGTATAATCTTTGCCCACTTTATCAAACAACTTCCTACACACTGTTATGAACTGAGGCAGCTCGGGAACATTGTCTCTCAACTGTGTTACAGAGTGTATTACTACATTTCAGTGAATTGTAAGGCCTTCCAAAGCTGCCGAACGTGTTTCTTTCACTATTTCAATGGTATTCTGCCTTGTATAACACACATTTACCACTCTAGTCTCTTTTAAGTAAAGAATACAGGATTCATACAGTGTTTCATGTGATCTTAACTCGAATTAAGGAATACCCAGATCTTATCTACCTTTGCTACACTATGAACTGACTTGGAGAATCTCTTTGAGCTGTTCTAAACCAGTTCTCATCTGTTTACAGTCATTTTCTCTGAATTATCCATGTTTTCATGTAGTTTCTTATATTCTTCCTTCTGGTCCAAGTATAAGCTTTCCCCACTTTATCAAACAACTTCCTACACACTGTTATGAACAGAGGCAGCTCGGGAACATTGTCTCTCAACTGTGTTACAGAGTGTAGTACTACATTTCAGTGAAGTGTAAGGCTTTCCAAAGCTGCCGAATGTGTTTCTTTCTCTATTTCAATGGTATTCTGCCTTGTATAACACACATTTACCACTCTAGTCTCTTTTAAGTAAACAATACAGGATTCATACAGTGTTTCATGTGATCTTAACTCGAATTAAGGATTTCCCGGATCTTAGCTACCTTTTCTACACTAATAACTGACTTGGAGAATCTCTTTGAGCTGTTCTAAACGAGTTCTCATCTATTTACAGTCATTATCTCTGAATTATCAATGTTTTCATGTAGTTTCCTATATTCTTCCTTCTGGTCCAAGTATAAGCTTTCCCCACTTTATCAAACAACTTCCTACACACTGTTATGAACAGAGGCAGCTCGGGAACATTGTCTCTCAACTGTGTTACAGAGTGTATTCCTACATTTCAGTGTAGTGTAAGGCTTTCCAAAGCTGCCGAATGTGTTTCTTCCTCTATTTCAATGGTATTCTGCCTTGTATAACACACATTTACCACTCTAGTCTCTTTTAAGTAAACAATACAGGATTCATACAGTGTTTCATGTGATCTTAACTCGAATTAAGGATTTCCCGGATCTTAACTACCTTTTCTACATTAAGAACTGACTTGGGCAATCTCTTTCAGCTCTTCTAAACGAGTTCTCATCTGTTTACAGTCAGTTTCTCTGAATTATCCATGTTTTCATACAGTTTCTTATATTCTGCCTTCTGGTGCAAGTATAATCTTTGCCCACTTTATCAAACAACTTCCTACACACTGTTATGAACAGAGGCAGCTCGGGAACATTGTCTCTCAACTGTGTTACAGAGTGTAGTACTACATTTCAGTGAAGTGTAAGGCCTTCCAAAGCTGCCGAACGTGTTTCTTTCACTATTTCAATGGTATTCTGCCTTGTATAACACACATTTACCACTCTAGTCTCTTTTAAGTAAAGAATACAGGATTCATACAGTGTTTCATGTGATCTTAACTCGAATTAAGGATTACCCAGATCTTATCTACCTTTGCTACACTATGAACTGACTTGGAGAATCTCTTTGAGCTGTTCTAAACCAGTTCTCATCTGTTTACAGTCATTTTCTCTGAATTATCCATGTTTTCATGTAGTTTCTTATATTCTTCCTTCTGGTCCAAGTATAAGCTTTCCCCACTTTATCAAACAACTTCCTACACACTGTTATGAACAGAGGCAGCTCGGGAACATTGTCTCTCAACTGTGTTACAGAGTGTAGTACTACATTTCAGTGAAGTGTAAGGCTTTCCAAAGCTGCCGAATGTGTTTCTTTCTCTATTTCAATGGTATTCTGCCTTGTATAACACACATTTACCACTCTAGTCTCTTTTAAGTAAGCAATACAGGATTCATACAGTGTTTCATGTAATCTTAACTCGAATTAAGGATTTCCCTGATCTTAACTACCTTTTCTACACTAAGAACTGACTTGGGCAATCTCTTTCAGCTGTTCTAAATGAGTTCTCATCTGTTTACAGTCAGTTTCTCTGAATTATCCATGTTTTCATACATTTTCTTATATTCTGCCTTCTGGTACAAGTATAATCTTTGCCCACTTTATCAAACAACTTCCTACACACTGTTATGAACTGAGGCAGCTCGGGAACATTGTCTCTCAACTGTGTTACAGAGTGTATTCCTACATTTCAGTGTAGTGTAAGGCTTTCCAAAGCTGCCGAATGTGTTTCTTCCTCTATTTCAATGGTATTCTGCCTTGTATAACACACATTTACCACTCTAGTCTCTTTTAAGTAAACAATACAGGATTCATACAGTGTTTCATGTGATCTTAACTCGAATTAAGGATTTCCCGGATCTTAACTACCTTTTCTACATTAAGAACTGACTTGGGCAATCTCTTTCAGCTCTTCTAAACGAGTTCTCATCTGTTTACAGTCAGTTTCTCTGAATTATCCATGTTTTCATACAGTTTCTTATATTCTGCCTTCTGGTGCAAGTATAATCTTTGCCCACTTTATCAAACAACTTCCTACAAACTGTTATAAACTTAGGCAGCTCGGGAACATTGTCTCTCAACTGTGTTATCGAGTGTAGTCCTACATTTCAGTGAAGTGTAAGGCCTTCCAAAGCTGCCGAACGTGTTTCTTTCACTATTTCAATGGTATTCTGCCTTGTATAACACACATTTACCACTCTAGTCTCTTTTAAGTAAACAATACAGGATTCATACAGTGTTTCATGTTGATCTTAACTCGAATTAAGGATTTCCCGGATCTTAGCTACCTTTTCTACACTAAGAACTGACTTGGAGAATCTCTTTGAGCTGTTCTAAACCAGTTCTCATCTGTTTACAGTCATTTTCTCTGAATTATCCATGTTTTCATGTAGTTTCCTATATTCTTCCTTCTGGTCCAAGTATAAGCTTTCCCCACTTTATCAAACAACTTCCTACACACTGTTATGAACAGAGGCAGCTCGGGAACATTGTCTCTCAACTGTGTTACAGAGTGTATTCCTACATTTCAGTGTAGTGTAAGGCTTTCCAAAGCTGCCGAATGTGTTTCTTCCTCTATTTCAATGGTATTCTGCCTTGTATAACACACATTTACCACTCTAGTCTCTTTTAAGTAAACAATACAGGATTCATACAGTGTTTCATGTGATCTTAACTCGAATTAAGGATTTCCCGGATCTTAACTACCTTTTCTACACTAAGAACTGACTTGGGCAATCTCTTTCAGCTCTTCTAAATGAGTTCTCATCTGTTTACAGTCAGTTTCTCTGAATTATCCATGTTTTCATGCAGTTTCTTATATTCTGCCTTATGATGCAAGTATAATCTTTGCCCACTTTATCAAACAACGTCCTACACACTGTTATAAACTGAGGCAGCTCGGGAACATTGTCTCTCAACTGTGTTATAGAGAGTAGTACTACATTTCAGTGAAGTGTAAGGCCTTCCAAAGCTGCCGAACGTGTTTCTTTAACTATTTCAATGGTATTCTGCCTTGTATAACACACATTTTCCACTCTAGTCTCTTTTAAGTAAAGAATACAGGATTCATACAGTGTTTCATGTAATCTTAACTCGAATTAAGGATTACCCAGATCTTAACTACCTTTTCTACACTATGAACTAACTTGGAGAATCTCTTTGAGCTGTTCTAAACCAGTTCTCATCTGTTTACAGTCATTTTCTCTGAATTATCCATGTTTTCATACAGTGTCTTATATTCTGCCTTCTGGTACAAGTATAATCTTTGCCCACTTTATCAAACAACTTCCTACACACTGTTATGAACTGAGGCAGCTCGGGAACATTGTCTCTCAACTGTATTACAGAGTGTAGTACTACATTTCAGTGAAGTGTAAGGCTTTCCAAAGCTGCCGAATGTGTTTCTTTCTCTATTTCAATGGTATTCTGCCTTGTATAACACACATTTACCACTCTAGTCTCTTTTAAGTAAGCAATACAGGATTCATACAGTGTTTCATGTGATCTTAACTCGAATTAAGGATTTCCCTGATCTTAACTACCTTTTCTACACTAAGAACTGACTTGGGCAATCTCTTTCAGCTGTTCTAAAGGAGTTCTCATCTGTTTACAGTCAGTTTCTCTGAATTATCCATGTTTTCATGCAGTTTCTTATATTCTGCCTTCTGGTACAAGTATAATCTTTGCCCACTTTATCAAACAACTTCCTACACACTGTTATGAACTGAGGCAGCTCAGGAACATTGTCTCTCAACTGTGTTATAGAGTGTAGTACTACATTTCAGTGAAGTGTAAGGCCTTCCAAAGCTGCCGAATGTGTTTCTTTCTCTATTTCAATGGTATTCTGCCTTGTATAACACACATTTTCCACTCTAGTTTCTTTTAAGTAAACAATACAGGATTCATACAGTGTTTCATGTGATCTTAACTCGAATTAAGGATTTCCCGGATCTTAGCTACCTTTTCTACACTAAGAACTGACTTGGAGAATCTCTTTGAGCTGTTCTAAACCAGTTCTCATCTGTTTACAGTCATTTTCTCTGAATTATCCATGTTTTCATGTAGTTTCCTATATTCTTCCTTCTGGTCCAAGTATAAGCTTTGCCCACTTTATCACACAACTTCCTACACACGGTTATGAACAGAGGCAGCTCGGGAACATTGTCTCTCAACTGTGTTACAGAGTGTAGTACTACATTTCAGTGAAGTGTAAGGCTTTCCAAAGCTGCCGAATGTGTTTCTTCCTCTATTTCAATGGTATTCTGCCTTGTATAACACACATTTACCACTCTAGTCTCTTTTAAGTAAACAATACAGGATTCATACAGTGTTTCATGTGATCTTAACTCGAATTAAGGATTTCCCGGATCTTAACTACCTTTTGTACACTAAGAACTGACTTGGAGAATCTCTTTCAGCTGTTCTAAACGAGTTCTCATCTGTTTACAGTCATTATCTCTGAATTATCCATGTTTTCATGTAGTTTCCTATATTCTTCCTTCTGGTCCATGTATAAGCTTTCCCCACTTTATCAAACAACTTCCTACACACTGTTATGAAAGGAGGCAGCTCGGGAACATTGTCTCTCAACTGTGTTACAGAGTGTATTCCTACATTTCAGTGAAGTGTAAGGCCTTCCAATGCTGCCGAACGTGTTTCTTTAAGTATTTCAATGGTATTCTGCCTTGTATAACACACATTTTCCACTCTAGTCTCTTTTAAGTAAAGAATACAGGATTCATACAGTGTTTCATGTGATCTTAACTCGAATTAAGGATTACCCAGATCTTAACTACCTTTTCTACACTATGAACTGACTTGGAGAATCTCTTTGAGCTGTTCTAAACCAGTTCTCATCTGTTTACAGTCATTTTCTCTGAATTATCCATGGTTTCATGTAGTTTCCTGTATTCTTCCTTCTGGTCCAAGTATAAGCTTTGCCCACTTTATCAAACAACTTCCTACACACTGTTATAAACAGAGGCAGTTCGGGAACATTGTCTCTCAACTGTGTTACAGAGTGTAGTACTACATTTCAGTGAAGTGTAAGGCTTTCCAAAGCTGCCGAATGTGTTTCTTTCTATATTTCAATGGTATTCTGCCTTGTATAACACACATTTATCACTAAAGTCTCTTTTAAGAAAAGAATACAGGATTCATACAGTGTTTCATGTGATCTTAACTCGAATTAAGGATTTCCCGGATCTTAGCTACCTTTTCTACACTAAGAACTGACTTGGAGAATCTCTTTGAGCTGTTCTAAACCAGTTCTCATCTGTATACAGTCATTTTATCTGAATTATCCATGTTTTCTTGTAGTTTCCTATATTCTTCCTTCTGGTCCAAGTATAAGCTTTGCCCACTTTATCAAACAACTTCCTACACACTGTTATGAACAGAGGCAGCTCGGGAACATTGTCTCTCAACTGTGTTACAGAGTGTAGTACTACATTTCAGTGAAGTGTAAGGCTTTCCAAAGCTGCCGAATGTGTTTCTTTCTCTATTTCAATGGTATTCTGCCTTGTATAACACACATTTACCACTCTAGTCTCTTTTAAGTAAACAATAGAGGATTCATACAGTGTTTCATGTGATCTTAACTCGAATTAAGGATTTCCCGGATCTTAGCTACCTTTTCTACACTAATAACTGACTTGGAGAATCTCTTTGAGCTGTTCTAAACGAGTTCTCATCTATTTACAGTCATTATCTCTGAATTATCCATGTTTTCATGTAGTTTCCTATATTCTTCCTTCTGGTCCAAGTATAAGCTTTCCCCACTTTATCAAACAACTTCCTACACACTGTTATGAACAGAGGCAGCTCGGGAACATTGTCTCTCAACTGTGTTACAGAGTGTATTCCTACATTTCAGTGTAGTGTAAGGCTTTCCAAAGCTGCCGAATGTGTTTCTTCCTCTATTTCAATGGTATTCTGCCTTGTATAACACACATTTACCACTCTAGTCTCTTTTAAGTAAACAATACAGGATTCATACAGTGTTTCATGTGATCTTAACTCGAATTAAGGATTTCCCGGATCTTAACTACCTTTTCTACACTAAGAACTGACTTGGGCAATCTCTTTCAGCTGTTCTAAACTAGTTCTCATCTGTTTGCAGTCAGTTTCTCTGAATTATCCATGTTTTCATACAGTTTCTTATATTCTGCCTTCTGGTACAAGTATAATCTTTGCCCACTTTATCACACAACTTCCTACACACTGTTATGAACAGAGGCAGCTCGGGAACATTGTCTCTCAACTGTGTTATAGAGTGTAATACTACATTTCAGTGAAGTGTAAGGCCTTCCAAAGCTGCCGAACGTGTTTCTTTAACTATTTCAATGGTATTCTGCCTTGTATAACACACATTTTCCACTCTAGTCTCTTTTAAGTAAAGAATACAGGATTCATAAAGTGTTTCATGTGATCTTAACTCGAATTAAGGATTACCCAGATCTTAACTACATTTTCTACACTATGAACTGACTTGGAGAATCTCTTTGAGCTGTTCTAAACCAGTTCTCATCTGTTTACAGTCATTTTCTCTGAATTATCCATGTTTTCATACAGTGTCTTATATTCTGCCTTCTGGTACAAGTATAATCTTTGCCCACTTTATCAAACAACTTCCTACACACTGTTATGAACTGAGGCAGCTCGGGAACATTGTCTCTCAACTGTGTTACAGAGTGTATTCCTACATTTCAGTGTAGTGTAAGGCTTTCCAAAGCTGCCGAATGTGTTTCTTCCTCTATTTCAATGGTATTCTGCCTTGTATAACACACATTTACCACTCTAGTCTCTTTTAAGTAAACAATACAGGATTCATACAGTGTTTCATGTGATCTTAACTCGAATTAAGGATTTCCCGGATCTTAACTACCTTTTCTACATTAAGAACTGACTTGGGCAATCTCTTTCAGCTCTTCTAAACGAGTTCTCATCTGTTTACAGTCAGTTTCTCTGAATTATCCATGTTTTCATACAGTTTCTTATATTCTGCCTTCTGGTGCAAGTATAATCTTTGCCCACTTTATCAAACAACTTCCTACAAACTGTTATAAACTTAGGCAGCTCGGGAACATTGTCTCTCAACTGTGTTATCGAGTGTAGTCCTACATTTCAGTGAAGTGTAAGGCCTTCCAAAGCTGCCGAACGTGTTTCTTTCACTATTTCAATGGTATTCTGCCTTGTATAACACACATTTACCACTCTAGTCTCTTTTAAGTAAACAATACAGGATTCATACAGTGTTTCATGTTGATCTTAACTCGAATTAAGGATTTCCCGGATCTTAGCTACCTTTTCTACACTAAGAACTGACTTGGAGAATCTCTTTGAGCTGTTCTAAACCAGTTCTCATCTGTTTACAGTCATTTTCTCTGAATTATCCATGTTTTCATGTAGTTTCCTATATTCTTCCTTCTGGTCCAAGTATAAGCTTTCCCCACTTTATCAAACAACTTCCTACACACTGTTATGAACAGAGGCAGCTCGGGAACATTGTCTCTCAACTGTGTTACAGAGTGTATTCCTACATTTCAGTGTAGTGTAAGGCTTTCCAAAGCTGCCGAATGTGTTTCTTCCTCTATTTCAATGGTATTCTGCCTTGTATAACACACATTTACCACTCTAGTCTCTTTTAAGTAAACAATACAGGATTCATACAGTGTTTCATGTGATCTTAACTCGAATTAAGGATTTCCCGGATCTTAACTACCTTTTCTACACTAAGAACTGACTTGGGCAATCTCTTTCAGCTCTTCTAAATGAGTTCTCATCTGTTTACAGTCAGTTTCTCTGAATTATCCATGTTTTCATGCAGTTTCTTATATTCTGCCTTATGATGCAAGTATAATCTTTGCCCACTTTATCAAACAACGTCCTACACACTGTTATAAACTGAGGCAGCTCGGGAACATTGTCTCTCAACTGTGTTATAGAGAGTAGTACTACATTTCAGTGAAGTGTAAGGCCTTCCAAAGCTGCCGAACGTGTTTCTTTAACTATTTCAATGGTATTCTGCCTTGTATAACACACATTTTCCACTCTAGTCTCTTTTAAGTAAAGAATACAGGATTCATACAGTGTTTCATGTAATCTTAACTCGAATTAAGGATTACCCAGATCTTAACTACCTTTTCTACACTATGAACTAACTTGGAGAATCTCTTTGAGCTGTTCTAAACCAGTTCTCATCTGTTTACAGTCATTTTCTCTGAATTATCCATGTTTTCATACAGTGTCTTATATTCTGCCTTCTGGTACAAGTATAATCTTTGCCCACTTTATCAAACAACTTCCTACACACTGTTATGAACTGAGGCAGCTCGGGAACATTGTCTCTCAACTGTATTACAGAGTGTAGTACTACATTTCAGTGAAGTGTAAGGCTTTCCAAAGCTGCCGAATGTGTTTCTTTCTCTATTTCAATGGTATTCTGCCTTGTATAACACACATTTACCACTCTAGTCTCTTTTAAGTAAGCAATACAGGATTCATACAGTGTTTCATGTGATCTTAACTCGAATTAAGGATTTCCCTGATCTTAACTACCTTTTCTACACTAAGAACTGACTTGGGCAATCTCTTTCAGCTGTTCTAAAGGAGTTCTCATCTGTTTACAGTCAGTTTCTCTGAATTATCCATGTTTTCATGCAGTTTCTTATATTCTGCCTTCTGGTACAAGTATAATCTTTGCCCACTTTATCAAACAACTTCCTACAAACTGTTATAAACTTAGGCAGCTCGGGAACATTGTCTCTCAACTGTGTTATCGAGTGTAGTCCTACATTTCAGTGAAGTGTAAGGCCTTCCAAAGCTGCCGAACGTGTTTCTTTCACTATTTCAATGGTATTCTGCCTTGTATAACACACATTTACCACTCTAGTCTCTTTTAAGTAAACAATACAGGATTCATACAGTGTTTCATGTTGATCTTAACTCGAATTAAGGATTTCCCGGATCTTAGCTACCTTTTCTACACTAAGAACTGACTTGGAGAATCTCTTTGAGCTGTTCTAAACCAGTTCTCATCTGTTTACAGTCATTTTCTCTGAATTATCCATGTTTTCATGTAGTTTCCTATATTCTTCCTTCTGGTCCAAGTATAAGCTTTCCCCACTTTATCAAACAACTTCCTACACACTGTTATGAACAGAGGCAGCTCGGGAACATTGTCTCTCAACTGTGTTACAGAGTGTATTCCTACATTTCAGTGTAGTGTAAGGCTTTCCAAAGCTGCCGAATGTGTTTCTTCCTCTATTTCAATGGTATTCTGCCTTGTATAACACACATTTACCACTCTAGTCTCTTTTAAGTAAACAATACAGGATTCATACAGTGTTTCATGTGATCTTAACTCGAATTAAGGATTTCCCGGATCTTAACTACCTTTTCTACACTAAGAACTGACTTGGGCAATCTCTTTCAGCTCTTCTAAATGAGTTCTCATCTGTTTACAGTCAGTTTCTCTGAATTATCCATGTTTTCATGCAGTTTCTTATATTCTGCCTTATGATGCAAGTATAATCTTTGCCCACTTTATCAAACAACGTCCTACACACTGTTATAAACTGAGGCAGCTCGGGAACATTGTCTCTCAACTGTGTTATAGAGAGTAGTACTACATTTCAGTGAAGTGTAAGGCCTTCCAAAGCTGCCGAACGTGTTTCTTTAACTATTTCAATGGTATTCTGCCTTGTATAACACACATTTTCCACTCTAGTCTCTTTTAAGTAAAGAATACAGGATTCATACAGTGTTTCATGTAATCTTAACTCGAATTAAGGATTACCCAGATCTTAACTACCTTTTCTACACTATGAACTAACTTGGAGAATCTCTTTGAGCTGTTCTAAACCAGTTCTCATCTGTTTACAGTCATTTTCTCTGAATTATCCATGTTTTCATACAGTGTCTTATATTCTGCCTTCTGGTACAAGTATAATCTTTGCCCACTTTATCAAACAACTTCCTACACACTGTTATGAACTGAGGCAGCTCGGGAACATTGTCTCTCAACTGTATTACAGAGTGTAGTACTACATTTCAGTGAAGTGTAAGGCTTTCAAAGCTGCCGAATGTGTTTCTTTCTCTATTTCAATGGTATTCTGCCTTGTATAACACACATTTACCACTCTAGTCTCTTTTAAGTAAGCAATACAGGATTCATACAGTGTTTCATGTGATCTTAACTCGAATTAAGGATTTCCCTGATCTTAACTACCTTTTCTACACTAAGAACTGACTTGGGCAATCTCTTTCAGCTGTTCTAAAGGAGTTCTCATCTGTTTACAGTCAGTTTCTCTGAATTATCCATGTTTTCATGCAGTTTCTTATATTCTGCCTTCTGGTACAAGTATAATCTTTGCCCACTTTATCAAACAACTTCCTACACACTGTTATGAACTGAGGCAGCTCGGGAACATTGTCTCTCAACTGTGTTATAGAGTGTAGTACTACATTTCAGTGAAGTGTAAGGCCTTCCAAAGCTGCCGAATGTGTTTCTTTCTCTATTTCAATGGTATTCTGCCTTGTATAACACACATTTTCCACTCTAGTTTCTTTTAAGTAAACAATACAGGATTCATACAGTGTTTCATGTGATCTTAACTCGAATTAAGGATTTCCCGGATCTTAGCTACCTTTTCTACACTAAGAACTGACTTGGAGAATCTCTTTGAGCTGTTCTAAACCAGTTCTCATCTGTTTACAGTCATTTTCTCTGAATTATCCATGTTTTCATGTAGTTTCCTATATTCTTCCTTCTGGTCCAAGTATAAGCTTTGCCCACTTTATCACACAACTTCCTACACACGGTTATGAACAGAGGCAGCTCGGGAACATTGTCTCTCAACTGTGTTACAGAGTGTAGTACTACATTTCAGTGAAGTGTAAGGCTTTCCAAAGCTGCCGAATGTGTTTCTTCCTCTATTTCAATGGTATTCTGCCTTGTATAACACACATTTACCACTCTAGTCTCTTTTAAGTAAACAATACAGGATTCATACAGTGTTTCATGTGATCTTAACTCGAATTAAGGATTTCCCGGATCTTAACTACCTTTTGTACACTAAGAACTGACTTGGAGAATCTCTTTGAGCTGTTCTAAACGAGTTCTCATCTGTTTACAGTCATTATCTCTGAATTATCCATGTTTTCATGTAGTTTCCTATATTCTTCCTTCTGGTCCATGTATAAGCTTTCCCCACTTTATCAAACAACTTCCTACACACTGTTATGAAAGGAGGCAGCTCGGGAACATTGTCTCTCAACTGTGTTACAGAGTGTATTCCTACATTTCAGTGAAGTGTAAGGCCTTCCAATGCTGCCGAACGTGTTTCTTTAAGTATTTCAATGGTATTCTGCCTTGTATAACACACATTTTCCACTCTAGTCTCTTTTAAGTAAAGAATACAGGATTCATACAGTGTTTCATGTGATCTTAACTCGAATTAAGGATTACCCAGATCTTAACTACCTTTTCTACACTATGAACTGACTTGGAGAATCTCTTTGAGCTGTTCTAAACCAGTTCTCATCTGTTTACAGTCATTTTCTCTGAATTATCCATGGTTTCATGTAGTTTCCTGTATTCTTCCTTCTGGTCCAAGTATAAGCTTTGCCCACTTTATCAAACAACTTCCTACACACTGTTATAAACAGAGGCAGTTCGGGAACATTGTCTCTCAACTGTGTTACAGAGTGTAGTACTACATTTCAGTGAAGTGTAAGGCTTTCCAAAGCTGCCGAATGTGTTTCTTTCTATATTTAAATGGTATTCTGCCTTGTATAACACACATTTATCACTAAAGTCTCTTTTAAGAAAAGAATACAGGATTCATACAGTGTTTCATGTGATCTTAACTCGAATTAAGGATTTCCCGGATCTTAGCTACCTTTTCTACACTAAGAACTGACTTGGAGAATCTCTTTGAGCTGTTCTAAACCAGTTCTCATCTGTATACAGTCATTTTATCTGAATTATCCATGTTTTCTTGTAGTTTCCTATATTCTTCCTTCTGGTCCAAGTATAAGCTTTGCCCACTTTATCAAACAACTTCCTACACACTGTTATGAACAGAGGCAGCTCGGGAACATTGTCTCTCAACTGTGTTACAGAGTGTAGTACTACATTTCAGTGAAGTGTAAGGCTTTCCATAGCTGCCAAATGTGTTTCTTTCTCTATTTCAATGGTATTCTGCCTTGTATAACACACATTTACCACTCTAGTCTCTTTTAAGTAAACAGTACAGGATTCATACAGTGGTTCATGTGATCTGAACTCGAATTAAGGATTTCCCGGATCTTAGCTACCTTTTCTACACTAAGAACTGACTTGGGCAATCTCTTTGAGCTGTTCTAAACCAGTTCTCATCTGTTTACAGTCATTTTCTCTGAATTATCCATGTTTTCATGTAGTTTCCTGTATTCTTCCTTCTGGTCCAAGTATAAGCTTTGCCCACTTTATCAAACAACTTCCTACACACTGTTATAAACAGAGGCAGTTCGGGAACATTGTCTCTCAACTGTGTTACAGAGTGTAGTACTACATTTCAGTGAAGTGTAAGGCTTTCCATAGCTGCCAAATGTGTTTCTTTCTCTATTTCAATGGTATTCTGCCTTGTATAACACACATTTACCACTCTAGTCTCTTTTAAGTAAAGAATACAGGATTCATACAGTGTTTCATGTGATCTTAACTCGAATTAAGGATTACCCAGATCTTATCTACCTTTGCTACACTATGAACTGACTTGGAGAATCTCTTTGAGCTGTTCTAAACCAGTTCTCATCTGTTTACAGTCATTTTCTCTGAATTATCCATGTTTTCATGTAGTTTCCTATATTCTTCCTTCTGGTCCAAGTATAAGCTTTCCACACTTTATCAAACAACTTCCTACACACTGTTATGAACAGAGGCAGCTCGGGAACATTGTCTCTCAACTGTGTTACAGAGTGTAGTACTACATTTCAGTGAAGTGTAAGGCTTTCCAAAGCTGCCTAATGTGTTTCTTTCTCTATTTCAATGGTATTCTGCCTTGTATAACACACATTTACCACTCTAGTCTCTTTTAAGTAAACAATACAGGATTCATACAGTGTTTCATGTGATCTTAACTCGAATTAAGGATTTCCCGGATCTTAACTACCTTTTCTACACTAAGAACTGACTTGGGCAATCTCTTTCAGCTGTTCTAAAGGAGTTCTCATCTGTTTACAGTCAGTTTCTCTGAATTATCCATGTTTTCATACAGTTTCTTATATTCTGCCTTCTAGTACAAGTATAATCTTTGCAAACTTTATCAAACAACTTCCTACACACTGTTATGAACTGAGGCAGCTCGGGAACATTGTCTCTCAACTGTGTTATAGAGTGTAGTACTACATTTCAGTGAAGTGTAAGGCCTTCCAAAGCTGCCGAACGTGTTTCTTTCACTATTTCAATGGTATTCTGCCTTGTATAACACACATTTTCCACTCTAGTCTCTTTTAAGTAAACAATACAGGATTCATACAGTGTTTCATGTGATATTAACTCGAATTAAGGATTTCCCGGATCTTATCTACCTTTGCTACACTATGAACTGACTTGGAGAACCTCTTTGAGCTGTTCTAAACCAGTTCTCATCTGTTTACAGTCATTTTCTCTGAATTATCCATGTTTTCATGTAGTTTCCTATATTCTTCCTTCTGGTCCAAGTATAAGCTTTCCCTACTTTATCAAACAACTTCCTACACACTGTTATGAACAGAGGCAGCTCGGGAACATTGTCTCTCAACTGTGTTACAGAGTGTAGTACTACATTTCAGTGAAGTGTAAGGCTTTCCAAAGCTGCCGAATGTGTTTCTTTCTCTATTTCAATGGTATTCTGCCTTGTATAACACACATTTACCACTCTAGTCTCTTTTAAGAAAAGAATACAGGATTCATACAGTGTTTCATGTGATCTTAACTCGAATTAAGGATTACCCAGATCTTATCTACCTTTTCTACACTATGAACTGACTTGGAGAATCTCTTTGAGCTGTTCTAAACCAGTTCTCATCTGTTTACAGTCATTTTCTCTGAATTATCCATGTTTTCATGTAGTTTCCTATATTCTTCCTTCTGGTCCAAGTATAAGCTTTGCCCACTTTATCAAACAACTTCCTACACACTGTTATGAACAGAGGCAGCTCGGGAACATTGTCTCTCAACTGTGTTACAGAGTGTAGTACTACATTTCAGTGAAGTGTAAGGCTTTCCAAAGCTGCCGAATGTGTTTCTTTCTCTATTTCAATGGTACTCTGCCTTGTATAACACACATTTACCACTCTAGTTTCTTTTAAGTAAAGAATACAGGATTCATACAGTGTTTCATGTGATCTTAACTAAAATTAAGGAATACCCAGATCTTATCTACCTTTTCTACACTATGAACTGACTTGGAGAATGTTTTTGAGCTGTTCTAAACCAGTTCTCATCTGTTTACAGTCATTTTCTCTGAATTATCCATGTTTTCATACAGTTTCTTATATTCTGCCTTCTGGTACAAGTATAATCTTTGCCCACTTTATCAAACAACTTCCTACACACTGTTATGAACTGAAGCAGCTCGGGAACATTGTCTCTCAACTGTGTTATAGAGTGTAGTACTACATTTCAGTGAAGTGTAAGGCCTTCCAAAGCTGCTGAACGTGTTTCTTTCACTATTTCAATGGTATTCTGCCTTGTATAACACACATTTATCACTAAAGTCTCTTTTAAGTAAAGAATACAGGATTCATACAGTGTTTCATGTGATCTTAACTCGAATTAAGGATTTCCCGGATCTTAGCTACCTTTTCTACACTAAGAACTGACTTGGAGAATCTCTTTGAGCTGTTCTAAACCAGTTCTCATCTGTATACAGTCATTTTATCTGAATTATCCATGTTTTCTTGTAGTTTCCTATATTCTTCCTTCTGGTCCAAGTATAAGCTTTGCCCACTTTATCAAACAACTTCCTACACACTGTTATGAACAGAGGCAGCTCGGGAACATTTTCTCTCAACTGTGTTACAGAGTGTAGTACTACATTTCAGTGAAGTGTAAGGCTTTCCATAGCTGCCAAATGTGTTTCTTTCTCTATTTCAATGGTATTCTGCCTTGTATAACACACATTTACCACTCTAGTCTCTTTTAAGTAAACAGTACAGGATTCATACAGTGTTTCATGTGATCTGAACTCGAATTAAGGATTTCCCGGATCTTAGCTACCTTTTCTACACTAAGAACTGACTTGGAGAATCTCTTTGAGCTGTTCTAAACCAGTTCTCATCTGTTTACAGTCATTTTCTCTGAATTATCCATGTTTTCATGTAGTTTCCTATATTCTTCCTTCTGGTCCAAGTATAAGCTTTGCCCACTTTATCAAACAACTTCCTACACACTGTTATAAACAGAGGCAGCTCGGGAACATTGTCTCTCAACTGTGTTACAGAGTGTAGTACTACATTTCAGTGAAGTGTAAGGCTTTCCATAGCTGCCAAATGTGTTTCTTTCTCTATTTCAATGGTATTCTGCCTTGTATAACACACATTTACCACTCTAGTCTCTTTTAAGTAAAGAATACAGGATTCATACAGTGTTTCATGTGATCTTAACTCGAATTAAGGATTACCCAGATCTTATCTACCTTTGCTACACTATGAACTGACTTGGAGAATCTCTTTGAGCTGTTCTAAACCAGTTCTCATCTGTTTACAGTCATTTTCTCTGAATTATCCATGTTTTCATGTAGTTTCCTATATTCTTCCTTCTGGTCCAAGTATAAGCTTTCCCCACTTTATCAAACAACTTCCTACACACTGTTATGAACAGAGGCAGCTCGGGAACATTGTCTCTCAACTGTGTTACAGAGTGTAGTACTACATTTCAGTGAAGTGTAAGGCTTTCCAAAGCTGCCTAATGTGTTTCTTTCTCTATTTCAATGGTATTCTGCCTTGTATAACACACATTTACCACTCTAGTCTCTTTTAAGTAAACAATACAGGATTCATACAGTGTTTCATGTGATCTTAACTCGAATTAAGGATTTCCCGGATCTTAACTACCTTTTCTACACTAAGAACTGACTTGGGCAATCTCTTTCAGCTGTTCTAAAGGAGTTCTCATCTGTTTACAGTCAGTTTCTCTGAATTATCCATGTTTTCATACAGTTTCTTATATTCTGCCTTCTAGTACAAGTATAATTTTTGCAAACTTTATCAAACAACTTCCTACACACTGTTATGAACTGAGGCAGCTCAGGAACATTGTCTCTCAACTGTGTTATAGAGTGTAGTACTACATTTCAGTGAAGTGTAAGGCCTTCCAAAGCTGCCGAACGTGTTTCTTTCACTATTTCAATGGTATTCTGCCTTGTATAACACACATTTTCCACTCTAGTCTCTTTTAAGTAAACAATACAGGATTCATACAGTGTTTCATGTGATATTAACTCGAATTAAGGATTTCCCGGATCTTAAATACCTTTGCTACACTATGAACTGACTTGGAGAATCTCTTTGAGCTGTTCTAAACCAGTTCTCATCTGTTTACAGTCATTTTCTCTGAATTATCCATGTTTTCATGTAGTTTCCTATATTCTTCCTTCTGGTCCAAGTATAAGCTTTCCCTACTTTATCAAACAACTTCCTACACACTGTTATGAACAGAGGCAGCTCGGGAACATTGTCTCTCAACTGTGTTACAGAGTGTAGTACTACATTTCAGTGAAGTGTAAGGCTTTCCAAAGCTGCCGAATGTGTTTCTTTCTCTATTTCAATGGTATTCTGCCTTGTATAACACACATTTACCACTCTAGTCTCTTTTAAGAAAAGAATACAGGATTCATACAGTGTTTCATGTGATCTTAACTCGAATTAAGGATTACCCGGATCTTATCTACCTTTTCTTCACTATGAACTGACTTGGAGAATCTCTTTGAGCTGTTCTAAACCAGTTCTCATCCGTTTACAGTCATTTTCTCTGAATTATCCATGTTTTCATGTAGTTTCCTATATTCTTCCTTCTGGTCCAAGTATAAGCTTTGCCCACTTTATCAAACAACTTCCTACACACTGTTATGAACAGAGGCAGCTCGGGAACATTGTCTCTCAACTGTGTTACAGAGTGTAGTACTACATTTCAGTGAAGTGTAAGGCTTTCCATAGCTGCCAAATGTGTTTCTTTCTCTATTTCAATGGTATTCTGCCTTGTATAACACACATTTACCACTCTAGTCTCTTTTAAGTAAACAGTACAGGATTCATACAGTGTTTCATGTGATCTGAACTCGAATTAAGGATTTCCCGGATCTTAGCTACCTTTTCTACACTAAGAACTGACTTGGGCAATCTCTTTCAGCTGTTCTAAACGAGTTCTCATCTGTTTACAGTCAGTTTCTCTGAATTATCCATGTTTTCATACAGTTTCTTATATTCTGCCTTCTGGTACAAGTATAATCTTTGCCCACTTTATCAAACAACTTCCTACACACTGTTATGAACTGAGGCAGCTCGGGAACATTGTCTCTCAACTGTGTTACAGAGTGTAGTACTACATTTCAGTGAAGTGTAAGGCTTTCCAAAGCTGCTGAACGTGTTTCTTTCACTATTTCAATGGTATTCTGCCTTGTATAACACACATTTACCACTCTAGTCTCTTTTAAGTAAACAATACAGGATTCATACAGTGTTTCATGTGATCTTAACTCGAATTAAGGATTTCCCGGATCTTAGCTACCTTTTCTACACTAAGAACTGACTTGGAGAATCTCTTTGAGCTGTTCTAAACCAGTTCTCATCTGTTTACAGTCATTTTCTCTGAATTATCCATGTTTTCATGTAGTTTCCTATATTCTTCCTTCTGGTCCAAGTATAAGCTTTGCCCACTTTATCAAACAACTTCCTACACACTGTTATGAACAGAGGCAGCTCGGGAACATTGTCTCTCAACTGTGTTACAGAGTGTAGTACTACATTTCAGTGAAGTGTAAGGCTTTCCAAAGCTGCCGAATGTGTTTCTTTCTCTATTTCAATGGTATTCTGCCTTGTATAACACACATTTACCACTCTAGTCTCTTTTAAGTAAAGACTACAGGATTCATACAGTGTTTCATGTGATCTTTACTCTAATTAAGGATTACCCAGATCTTATCTACCTTTTCTACACTATGAACTGACTTGGAGAATCTCTTTGAGCTGTTCTAAACCAGTTCTCATCTGTTTACAGTCATTTTCTCTGAATTATCCATGTTTTCATACAGTTTCTTATATTCTGCCTTCTGGTACAAGTATAATCTTTGCCCACTTTATCAAACAACTTCCTACACACTGTTATGAACTGAGGCAGCTCGGGAACATTGTCTCTCAACTGTGTTACAGAGTGTAGTACTACATTTCAGTGAAGTGTAAGGCTTTCCAAAGCTGCTGAATGTGTTTCTTTCTCTATTTCAATGGTATTCTGCCTTGTATAACACACATTTACCACTCTAGTCTCTTTTAAGTAAAGAATACAGGATTCATACAGTGTTTCATGTGATCTTAACTCGAATTAAGGATTACCCAGATCTTAACTACCTTTTCTACACTATGAACTGACTTGGAGAATCTCTTTGAGCTGTTCTAAACCAGTTCTCATCTGTTTACAGTCATTTTCTCTGAATTATCCATGGTTTCATGTAGTTTCCTGTATTCTTCCTTCTGGTCCAAGTATAAGCTTTGCCCACTTTATCAAACAACTTCCTACACACTGTTATAAACAGAGGCAGTTCGGGAACATTGTCTCTCAACTGTGTTACAGAGTGTAGTACTACATTTCAGTGAAGTGTAAGGCTTTCCAAAGCTGCCTAATGTGTTTCTTTCTATATTTCAATGGTATTCTGCCTTGTATAACACACATTTATCACTAAAGTCTCTTTTAAGTAAAGAATACAGGATTCATACAGTGTTTCATGTGATCTTAACTCGAATTAAGGATTTCCCGGATCTTAGCTACCTTTTCTACACTAAGAACTGACTTGGAGAATCTCTTTGAGCTGTTCTAAACCAGTTCTCATCTGTATACAGTCATTTTATCTGAATTATCCATGTTTTCTTGTAGTTTCCTATATTCTTCCTTCTGGTCCAAGTATAAGCTTTGCCCACTTTATCAAACAACTTCCTACACACTGTTATGAACAGAGGCAGCTCGGGAACATTGTCTCTCAACTGTGTTACAGTGTGTAGTACTACATTTCAGTGAAGTGTAAGGCTTTCCATAGCTGCCAAATGTGTTTCTTTCTCTATTTCAATGGTATTCTGCCTTGTATAACACACATTTACCACTCTAGTCTCTTTTAAGTAAACAGTACAGGATTCATACAGTGTTTCATGTGATCTGAACTCGAATTAAGGATTTCCCGGATCTTAGCTACCTTTTCTACACTAAGAACTGACTTGGGCAATCTCTTTCAGCTGTTCTAAACGAGTTCTCATCTGTTTACAGTCAGTTTCTCTGAATTATCCATGTTTTCATACAGTTTCTTATATTCTGCCTTCTGGTACAAGTATAATCTTTGCCCACTTTATCAAACAACTTCCTACACACTGTTATGAACTGAGGCAGCTCGGGAACATTGTCTCTCAACTGTGTTATAGAGTGTAGTACTACATTTCAGTGAAGTGTAAGGCCTTCCAAAGCTGCCAAATGTGTTTCTTTCACTATTTCAATGGTATTCTGCCTTGTATAACACACATTTTCCACTCTAGTCTCTTTTAAGTAAACAATACAGGATTCATACAGTGTTTCATGTGATCTTAACTCGAATTAAGGATTTCCTGGATCTTAGCTACCTTTTCTACACTAAGAACTGACTTGGAGAATCTCTTTGAGCTGTTCTAAACCAGTTCTCATCTGTTTACAGTCATTTTCTCTGAATTATCCATGTTTTCATGTAGTTTCCTGTATTCTTCCTTCTGGTCCAAGTATAAGCTTTGCCCACTTTATCAAACAACTTCCTACACACTGTTATAAACAGAGGCAGTTCGGGAACATTGTCTCTCAACTGTGTTACAGAGTGTAGTACTACATTTCAGTGAAGTGTAAGGCTTTCCATAGCTGCCAAATGTGTTTCTTTCTCTATTTCAATGGTATTCTGCCTTGTATAACACACATTCACCACTCTAGTCTCTTTTAAGTAAACAGTACAGGATTCATACAGTGTTTCATGTGATCTGAACTCGAATTAAGGATTTCCCGGATCTTAGCTACCTTTTCTACACTAAGAACTGACTTGGAGAATCTCTTTGAGCTGTTCTAAACCAGTTCTCATCTGTTTACAGTCATTTTCTCTGAATTATCCATATTTTCATGTAGTTTCCTATATTCTTCCTTCTGGTCCAAGTATAAGCTTTGCCCACTTTATCAAACAACTTCCTACACACTGTTATGAACTGAGGCAGCTCGGGAACATTGTCTCTCAACTGTGTTACAGAGTGTAGTACTACATTTCAGTGAAGTGTAAGGCTTTCCATAGCTGCCAAATGTGTTTCTTTCTCTATTTCAATGGTATTCTGCCTTGTATAACACACATTTACCACTCTAGTCTCTTTTAAGGAAAGAATACAGGATTCATACAGTGTTTCATGTGATCTTAACTCGAATTAAGGATTACCCAAATCTTATCTACCTTTGCTACACTATGAACTGACTTGGAGAATCTCTTTGAGCTGTTCTAAACCAGTTCTCATCTGTTTACAGTCATTTTCTCTGAATTATCCATGTTTTCATGTAGTTTCCTATATTCTTCCTTCTGGTCCAAGTATAAGCTTTCCCCACTTTATCAAACAACTTCCTACACACTGATATGAACAGAGGCAGCTCGGGAACATTGTCTCTCAACTGTGATACAGAGTGTAGTACTACATTTCAGTGAAGTGTAAGGCTTTCCAAAGCTAGCTAATGTGTTTCTTTCTCTATTTCAATGGTATTCTGCCTTGTATAACACACATTTACCACTCTAGTCTCTTTTAAGTAAACAATACAGGATTCATACAGTGTTTCATGTGATCTTAACTCGAATTAAGGATTTCCCGGATCTTAACTACCTTTTCTACACTAAGAACTGACTTGGGCAATCTCTTTCAGCTGTTCTAAAGGAGTTCTCATCTGTTTACAGTCAGTTTCTCTGAATTATCCATGTTTTCATACAGTTTCTTATATTCTGCCTTCTAGTACAAGTATAATCTTTGCAAACTTTATCAAACAACTTCCTACACACTGTTATGAACTGAGGCAGCTCGGGAACATTGTCTCTCAACTGTGTTATAGAGTGTAGTACTACATTTCAGTGAAGTGTAAGGCCTTCCAAAGCTGCCGAACGTGTTTCTTTCACTATTTCAATGGTATTCTGCCTTGTATAACACACATTTTCCACTCTAGTCTCTTTTAAGTAAACAATACAGGATTCATACAGTGTTTCATGTGATATTAACTCGAATTAAGGATTTCCCGGATCTTAAATACCTTTGCTACACTATGAACTGACTTGGAGAATCTCTTTGAGCTGTTCTAAACCAGTTCTCATCTGTTTACAGTCATTTTCTCTGAATTATCCATGTTTTCATGTAGTTTCCTATATTCTTCCTTCTGGTCCAAGTATAAGCTTTCCCTACTTTATCAAACAACTTCCTACACACTGTTATGAACAGAGGCAGCTCGGGAACATTGTCTCTCAACTGTGTTACAGAGTGTAGTACTACATTTCAGTGAAGTGTAAGGCTTTCCAAAGCTGCCGAATGTGTTTCTTTCTCTATTTCAATGGTATTCTGCCTTGTATAACACACATTTACCACTCTAGTCTCTTTTAAGAAAAGAATACAGGATTCATACAGTGTTTCATGTGATCTTAACTCGAATTAAGGATTACCCGGATCTTATCTACCTTTTCTTCACTATGAACTGACTTGGAGAATCTCTTTGAGCTGTTCTAAACCAGTTCTCATCCGTTTACAGTCATTTTCTCTGAATTATCCATGTTTTCATGTAGTTTCCTATATTCTTCCTTCTGGTCCAAGTATAAGCTTTGCCCACTTTATCAAACAACTTCCTACACACTGTTATGAACAGAGGCAGCTCGGGAACATTGTCTCTCAACTGTGTTACAGAGTGTAGTACTATATTTCAGTGAAGTGTAAGGCTTTCCAAACCTGCCTAATGTGTTTCTTTCTCTATTTCAATGGTATTCTGCCTTGTATAACACACATTTACCACTCTAGTTTCTTTTAAGTAAAGAATACAGGATTCATACAGTGTTTCATGTGATCTTAACTCGAATTAAGGATTACCCAGATCTTATCTACCTTTGCTGCACTATGAACTGACTTAGAGAATCTCTTTGAGCTGTTCTAAACCAGTTCTCATCTGTTTACAGTCATTTTCTCTGAATTATCCATGTTTTCATGTAGTTTCCTATATTCTTCCTTCTGGTCCAAGTATAAGCTTTGCCCACTTTATCAAACAACTTCCTACACACTGTTATGAACAGAGGCAGCTCGGGAACATTGTCTCTCAACTGTGTTACAGAGTGTATTCCTAAATTTCAGTGAAGTGTCAGGCTTTCCAAAGCAGCCGAATGTGTTTCTTCCTCTATTTTAATGGCATTCTGCCTTGTATAACACACATTTACCACTCTAGTCTCTTTTAAGTAAACAATACAGGATTCATACAGTGTTTCATGTGATCTTTACTCTAATTAAGGATTACCCAGACCTTATCTACCTTTTCTACACTATGAACTGACTTGGAGAATCTCTTTGAGCTGTTCTAAACCAGTTCTCATCTGTTTACAGTCATTTTCTCTGAATTATCCATGTTTTCATACAGTTTCTTATATTCTGCCTTCTGGTACAAGTATAATCTTTGCCCACTTTATCAAACAACTTCCTACACACTGTTATGAACTGAGGCAGCTCGGGAACATTGTCTCTCAACTGTGTTACAGAGTGTAGTACTACATTTCAGTGAAGTGTAAGGCTTTCCAAAGCTGCCGAATGTGTTTCTTTCTCTATGTCAATGGTATTCTGACTTGTATAACACACATTTACCACTCTAGTCTCTTTTAAGAAAAGAATACAGGATTCATACAGTGTTTCATGTGATCTTAACTCGAATTAAGGATTACCCAGATCTTATCTACCTTTTCTACACTATGAACTGACTTGGAGAATCTCTTTGAGCTGTTCTAAACCAGTTCTCATCTGTTTACAGTCATTTTCTCTGAATTATCCATGTTTTCATGTAGTTTCCTATATTCTTCCTTCTGGTCCAAGTATAAGCTTTGCCCACTTTATCAAACAACTTCCTACACACTGTTATGAACAGAGGCAGCTCGGGAACATTGTCTCTCAACTGTGTTACAGAGTGTAGTACTACATTTCAGTGAAGTGTAAGGCTTTCCAAAGCTGCCTAATGTGTTTCTTTCTCTATTTCAATGGTATTCTGCCTTGTATAACACACATTTTCCACTCTAGTATCTTTTAAGTAAAGAATACAGGATTCATACAGTGTTTCATGTGATCTTAACTCGAATTAAGGATTACCCAGATCTTATCTACCTTTGCTACACTATGAACTGACTTGGAGAATCTCTTTGAGCTGTTCTAAACCAGTTCTCATCTGTTTACAGTCATTTTCTCTGAATTATCCATGTTTTCATGTAGTTTCCTATATTCTTCCTTCTGGTCCAAGTATAAGCTTTGCCAACTTTATCAAACAACTTCCTACACACTGTTATGAACAGAGGCAGCTCGGGAACATTGTCTCTCAACTGTGTTACAGAGTGTAGTACTACATTTCAGTGAAGTGTAAGGCCTTCCAAAGCTGCCGAACGTGTTTCTTTCACTATTTCAATGGTATTCTGCCTTGTATAACACACATTTTCCACTCTAGTCTCTTTTAAGTAAACAATACAGGATTCATACAGTGTTTCATGTGATCTTAACTCGAATTAAGGATTTCCCGGATCTTAGCTACCTTTTCTACACTAATAACTGACTTGGAGAATCTCTTTGAGCTGTTCTAAACCAGTTCTCATCTGTTTACAGTCATTTTCTCTGAATTATCCATGTTTTCATGTAGTTTCCTATATTCTTCCTTCTGGTCCAAGTATAAGCTTTCCCTACTTTATCAAACAACTTCCTACACACTGTTATGAACAGAGGCAGCTCGGGAACATTGTCTCTCATCTGTGTTACAGAGTGTAGTACTACATTTCAGTGAAGTGTAAGGCTTTCCAAAGCTGCCGAATGTGTTTCTTTCTCTATTTCAATGGTATTCTGCCTTGTATAACACACATTTACCACTCTAGTCTCTTTTAAGAAAAGAATACAGGATTCATACAGTGTTTCATGTGATCTTAACTCGAATTAAGGATTACCCGGATCTTATCTACCTTTTCTTCACTATGAACTGACTTGGAGAATCTCTTTGAGCTGTTCTAAACCAGTTCTCATCCGTTTACAGTCATTTTCTCTGAATTATCCATGTTTTCATGTAGTTTCCTATATTCTTCCTTCTGGTCCAAGTATAAGCTTTGCCCACTTTATCAAACAACTTCCTACACACTGTTATGAACAGAGGCAGCTCGGGAACATTGTCTCTCAACTGTGTTACAGAGTGTAGTACTACATTTCAGTGAAGTGTAAGGCTTTCCAAACCTGCCTAATGTGTTTCTTTCTCTATTTCAATGGTATTCTGCCTTGTATAACACACATTTACCACTCTAGTTTCTTTTAAGTAAAGAATACAGGATTCATACAGTGTTTCATGTGATCTTAACTCGAATTAAGGATTACCCAGATCTTATCTACCTTTGCTACACTATGAACTGACTTAGAGAATCTCTTTGAGCTGTTCTAAACCAGTTCTCATCTGTTTACAGTCATTTTCTCTGAATTATCCATGTTTTCATGTAGTTTCCTATATTCTTCCTTCTGGTCCAAGTATAAGCTTTGCCCACTTTATCAAACAACTTCCTACACACTGTTATTAACAGAGGCAGCTCGGGAACATTGTCTCTCAACTGTGTTACAGAGTGTATTCCTAAATTTCAGTGAAGTGTCAGGCTTTCCAAAGCAGCCGAATGTGTTTCTTCCTCTATTTTAATGGCATTCTGCCTTGTATAACACACATTTTCCACTCTAGTCTCTTTTAAGTAAACAATACAGGATTCATACAGTGTTTCATGTGATCTTTACTCTAATTAAGGATTACCCAGACCTTATCTACCTTTTCTACACTATGAACTGACTTGGAGAATCTCTTTGAGCTGTTCTAAACCAGTTCTCATCTGTTTACAGTCATTTTCTCTGAATTATCCATGTTTTCATACAGTTTCTTATATTCTGCCTTCTGGTACAAGTATAATCTTTGCCCACTTTATCAAACAACTTCCTACACACTGTTATGAACTGAGGCAGCTCGGGAACATTGTCTCTCAACTGTGTTACAGAGTGTAGTACTACATTTCAGTGAAGTGTAAGGCTTTCCAAAGCTGCCGAATGTGTTTCTTTCTCTATTTCAATGGTATTCTGACTTGTATAACACACATTTACCACTCTAGTCTCTTTTAAGAAAAGAATACAGGATTCATACAGTGTTTCATGTGATCTTAACTCGAATTAAGGATTACCCAGATCTTATCTACCTTTTCTACACTATGAACTGACTTGGAGAATCTCTTTGAGCTGTTCTAAACCAGTTCTCATCTGTTTACAGTCATTTTCTCTGAATTATCCATGTTTTCATGCAGTTTCCTATATTCTTCCTTCTGGTCCAAGTATAAGCTTTGCCCACTTTATCAAACAACTTCCTACACACTGTTATGAACAGAGGCAGCTCGGGAACATTGTCTCTCAACTGTGTTACAATGTGTAGTACTACATTTCAGTGAAGTGTAAGGCTTTCCAAAGCTGCCTAATGTGTTTCTTTCTCTATTTCAATGGTATTCTGCCTTGTATAACACACATTTTCCACTCTAGTATCTTTTAAGTAAAGAATACAGGATTCATACAGTGTTTCATGTGATCTTAACTCGAATTAAGGATTTCCCGGATCTTAGCTACCTTTTCTACACTAAGAACTGACTTGGAGAATCTCTTTGAGCTGTTCTAAACCAGTTCTCATCTGTATACAGTCATTTTATCTGAATTATCCATGTTTTCTTGTAGTTTCCTATATTCTTCCTTCTGGTCCAAGTATAAGCTTTGCCCACTTTATCAAACAACTTCCTACACACTGTTATGAACAGAGGCAGCTCGGGAACATTGTCTCTCAACTGTGTTACAGAGTGTAGTACTACATTTCAGTGAAGTGTAAGGCTTTCCATAGCTGCCAAATGTGTTTCTTTCTCTATTTCAATGGTATTCTGCCTTGTATAACACACATTTACCACTCTAGTCTCTTTTAAGTAAACAGTACAGGATTCATACAGTGTTTCATGTGATCTGAACTCGAATTAAGGATTTCCCGGATCTTAGCTACCTTTTCTACACTAAGAACTGACTTGGGCAATCTCTTTCAGCTGTTCTAAACGAGTTCTCATCTGTTTACAGTCAGTTTCTCTGAATTATCCATGTTTTCATACAGTTTCTTATATTCTGCCTTCTGGTACAAGTATAATCTTTGCCCACTTTATCAAACAACTTCCTACACACTGTTATGAACTGAGGCAGCTCGGGAACATTGTCTCTCAACTGTGTTATAGAGTGTAGTACTACATTTCAGTGAAGTGTAAGGCCTTCCAAAGCTGCCAAATGTGTTTCTTTCACTATTTCAATGGTATTCTGCCTTGTATAACACACATTTTCCACTCTAGTCTCTTTTAAGTAAACAATACAGGATTCATATAGTGTTTCATGTGATCTTAACTCGAATTAAGGATTTCCTGGATCTTAGCTACCTTTTCTACACTAAGAACTGACTTGGAGAATCTCTTTGAGCTGTTCTAAACCAGTTCTCATCTGTTTACAGTCATTTTCTCTGAATTATCCATGTTTTCATGTAGTTTCCTGTATTCTTCCTTCTGGTCCAAGTATAAGCTTTGCCCACTTTATCAAACAACTTCCTACACACTGTTATAAACAGAGGCAGTTCGGGAACATTGTCTCTCAACTGTGTTACAGAGTGTAGTACTACATTTCAGTGAAGTGTAAGGCTTTCCATAGCTGCCAAATGTGTTTCTTTCTCTATTTCAATGGTATTCTGCCTTGTATAACACACATTCACCACTCTAGTCTCTTTTAAGTAAAGACTACAGGATTCATACAGTGTTTCATGTGATCTTTACTCTAATTAAGGATTACCCAGATCTTATCTACCTTTTCTACACTATGAACTGACTTGGAGAATCTCTTTGAGCTGTTCTAAACCAGTTCTCATCTGTTTACAGTCATTTTCTCTGAATTATCCATGTTTTCATACAGTTTCTTATATTCTGCCTTCTGGTACAAGTATAATCTTTGCCCACTTTATCAAACAACTTCCTACACACTGTTATGAACTGAGGCAGCTCGGGAACATTGTCTCTCAACTGTGTTACAGAGTGTAGTACTACATTTCAGTGAAGTGTAAGGCTTTCCAAAGCTGCTGAATGTGTTTCTTTCTCTATTTCAATGGTATTCTGCCTTGTATAACACACATTTACCACTCTAGTCTCTTTTAAGTAAAGAATACAGGATTCATACAGTGTTTCATGTGATCTTAACTCGAATTAAGGATTACCCAGATCTTAACTACCTTTTCTACACTATGAACTGACTTGGAGAATCTCTTTGAGCTGTTCTAAACCAGTTCTCATCTGTTTACAGTCATTTTCTCTGAATTATCCATGGTTTCATGTAGTTTCCTGTATTCTTCCTTCTGGTCCAAGTATAAGCTTTGCCCACTTTATCAAACAACTTCCTGCACACTGTTATAAACAGAGGCAGTTCGGGAACATTGTCTCTCAACTGTGTTACAGAGTGTAGTACTACATTTCAGTGAAGTGTAAGGCTTTCCAAAGCTGCCTAATGTGTTTCTTTCTATATTTCAATGGTATTCTGCCTTGTATAACACACATTTATCACTAAAGTCTCTTTTAAGTAAAGAATACAGGATTCATACAGTGTTTCATGTGATCTTAACTCGAATTAAGGATTTCCCGGATCTTAGCTACCTTTTCTACACTAAGAACTGACTTGGAGAATCTCTTTGAGCTGTTCTAAACCAGTTCTCATCTGTATACAGTCATTTTATCTGAATTATCCATGTTTTCTTGTAGTTTCCTATATTCTTCCTTCTGGTCCAAGTATAAGCTTTGCCCACTTTATCAAACAACTTCCTACACACTGTTATGAACAGAGGCAGCTCGGGAACATTGTCTCTCAACTGTGTTACAGAGTGTAGTACTACATTTCAGTGAAGTGTAAGGCTTTCCATAGCTGCCAAATGTGTTTCTTTCTCTATTTCAATGGTATTCTGCCTTGTATAACACACATTTACCACTCTAGTCTCTTTTAAGTAAACAGTACAGGATTCATACAGTGTTTCATGTGATCTGAACTCGAATTAAGGATTTCCCGGATCTTAGCTACCTTTTCTACACTAAGAACTGACTTGGGCAATCTCTTTCAGCTGTTCTAAACGAGTTCTCATCTGTTTACAGTCAGTTTCTCTGAATTATCCATGTTTTCATACAGTTTCTTATATTCTGCCTTCTGGTACAAGTATAATCTTTGCCCACTTTATCAAACAACTTCCTACACACTGTTATGAACTGAGGCAGCTCGGGAACATTGTCTCTCAACTGTGTTATAGAGTGTAGTACTACATTTCAGTGAAGTGTAAGGCCTTCCAAAGCTGCCAAATGTGTTTCTTTCACTATTTCAATGGTATTCTGCCTTGTATAACACACATTTTCCACTCTAGTCTCTTTTAAGTAAACAATACAGGATTCATACAGTGTTTCATGTGATCTTAACTCGAATTAAGGATTTCCTGGATCTTAGCTACCTTTTCTACACTAAGAACTGACTTGGAGAATCTCTTTGAGCTGTTCTAAACCAGTTCTCATCTGTTTACAGTCATTTTCTCTGAATTATCCATGTTTTCATGTAGTTTCCTGTATTCTTCCTTCTGGTCCAAGTATAAGCTTTGCCCACTTTATCAAACAACTTCCTACACACTGTAATAAACAGAGGCAGTTCGGGAACATTGTCTCTCAACTGTGTTACAGAGTGTAGTACTACATTTCAGTGAAGTGTAAGGCTTTCCATAGCTGCCAAATGTGTTTCTTTCTCTATTTCAATGGTATTCTGCCTTGTATAACACACATTCACCACTCTAGTCTCTTTTAAGTAAACAGTACAGGATTCATACAGTGTTTCATGTGATCTGAACTCCAATTAAGGATTTCCCGGATCTTAGCTACCTTTTCTACACTAAGAACTGACTTGGAGAATCTCTTTGAGCTGTTCTAAACCAGTTCTCATCTGTTTACAGTCATTTTCTCTGAATTATCCATATTTTCATGTAGTTTCCTATATTCTTCCTTCTGGTCCAAGTATAAGCTTTGCCCACTTTATCAAACAACTTCCTACACACTGTTATAAACAGAGGCAGCTCGGGAACATTGTCTCTCAACTTTGTTACAGAGTGTAGTACTACATTTCAGTGAAGTGTAAGGCTTTCCATAGCTGCCAAATGTGTTTCTTTCTCTATTTCAATGGTATTCTGCCTTGTATAACACACATTTACCACTCTAGTCTCTTTTAAGGAAAGAATACAGGATTCATACAGTGTTTCATGTGATCTTAACTCGAATTAAGGATTACCCAAATCTTATCTACCCTTGCTACACTATGAACTGACTTGGAGAATCTCTTTGAGCTGTTCTAAACCAGTTCTCATCTGTTTACAGTCATTTTCTCTGAATTATCCATGTTTTCATGTAGTTTCCTATATTCTTCCTTCTGGTCCAAGTATAAGCTTTGCCCACTTTATCAAACAACTTCCTACACACTGTTATGAACAGAGGCAGCTCGGGAACATTGTCTCTCAACTGTGTTACAGAGTGTATTCCTAAATTTCAGTGAAGTGTCAGGCTTTCCAAAGCAGCCGAATGTGTTTCTTCCTCTATTTTAATGGCATTCTGCCTTGTATAACACACATTTACCACTCTAGTCTCTTTTAAGTAAACAATACAGGATTCATACAGTGTTTCATGTGATCTTTACTCTAATTAAGGATTACCCAGACCTTATCTACCTTTTCTACACTATGAACTGACTTGGAGAATCTCTTTGAGCTGTTCTAAACCAGTTCTCATCTGTTTACAGTCATTTTCTCTGAATTATCCATGTTTTCATACAGTTTCTTATATTCTGCCTTCTGGTACAAGTATAATCTTTGCCCACTTTATCAAACAACTTCCTACACACTGTTATGAACTGAGGCAGCTCGGGAACATTGTCTCTCAACTGTGTTACAGAGTGTAGTACTACATTTCAGTGAAGTGTAAGGCTTTCCAGCGCTGCCGAATGTGTTTCTTTCTCTATTTCAATGGTATTCTGACTTGTATAACACACATTTACCACTCTAGTCTCTTTTAAGAAAAGAATACAGGATTCATACAGTGTTTCATGTGATCTTAACTCGAATTAAGGATTACCCAGATCTTATCTACCTTTTCTACACTATGAACTGACTTGGAGAATCTCTTTGAGCTGTTCTAAACCAGTTCTCATCTGTTTACAGTCATTTTCTCTGAATTATCCATGTTTTCATGTAGTTTCCTATATTCTTCCTTCTGGTCCAAGTATAAGCTTTGCCCACTTTATCAAACAACTTCCTACACACTGTTATGAACAGAGGCAGCTCGGGAACATTGTCTCTCAACTGTGTTACAGAGTGTAGTACTACATTTCAGTGAAGTGTAAGGCTTTCCAAAGCTGCCTAATGTGTTTCTTTCTCTATTTCAATGGTATTCTGCCTTGTATAACACACATTTTCCACTCTAGTATCTTTTAAGTAAAGAATACAGGATTCATACAGTGTTTCATGTGATCTTAACTCGAATTAAGGATTACCCAGATCTTATCTACCTTTGCTACACTATGAACTGACTTGGAGAATCTCTTTGAGCAGTTCTAAACCAGTTCTCATCTGTTTACAGTCATTTTCTCTGAATTATCCATGTTTTCATGTAGTTTCCTATATTCTTCCTTCTGGTCCAAGTATAAGCTTTGCCCACTTTATCAAACAACTTCCTACACACTGTTATGAACAGAGGCAGCTCGGGAACATTGTCTCTCAACTGTGTTACAGAGTGTAGTACTACATTTCAGTGAAGTGTAAGGCTTTCCAAAGCTGCCGAATGTGTTTCTTTCTCTATTTCAATGGTATTCTGCCTTGTATAACACACATTTAACACTCTAGTTTCTTTTAAGTAAAGAATACAGGATTCATACAGTGTTTCATGTGATCTTAACTAAAATTAAGGATTACCCAGATCTTATCTACCTTTTCTACACTATGAACTGACTTGGAGAATGTCTTTGAGCTGTTCTAAACAAGTTCTCATCTGTTTAAAGTCATTTTCTCTGAATTATCCATGTTTTCATACAGTTTCTTATATTCTGCCTTCTGGTACAAGTATAATCTTTGCCCACTTTATCAAACAACTTCCTACACACTGTTATGAACTGAAGCAGCTCGGGAACATTGTCTCTCAACTGTGTTATAGAGTGTAGTACTACATTTCAGTGAAGTGTAAGGCCTTCCAAAGCTGCTGAACGTGTTTCTTTCACTATTTCAATGGTATTCTGCCTTGTATAACACACATTTACCACTCTAGTCTCTTTTAAGTAAACAATACAGGATTCATACAGTGTTTCATGTGATCTTAACTCGAATTAAGGATTTCCCGGATCTTAACTACCTTTTCTACACTAAGAACTGACTGGGGCAATCTCTTTCAGCTGTTCTAAACGAGTTCTCATCTGTTTACAGTCATTTTCTCTGAATTATCCATGTTTTCATACATTTTCTTATATTCTGCCTTCTGGTACAAGTATAATCTTTGCCCACTTTATCAAACAACTTCCTACACACTGTTATGAACTGAGGCAGCTCGGGAACATTGTCTCTCAACTGTGTTATAGAGTGTAGTACTACATTTCAGTGAAGTGTAAGGCCTTCCAAAGCTGCTGAACGTGTTTCTTTCACTATTTCAATGGTATTCTGCCTTGTATAACACACATTTACCACTCTAGTCTCTTTTAAGTAAACAATACAGGATTCATACAGTGTTTCATGTGATCTTAACTCGAATTAAGGATTTCCCGGATCTTAGCTACCTTTTCTACACTAAGAACTGACTTGGAGAATCTCTTTGAGCTGTTCTAAACCAGTTCTCATCCGTTTACAGTCATTTTCTCTGAATTATCCATGTTTTCATGTAGTTTCCTATATTCTTCCTTCTGTTCCAAGTATAAGCTTTCCCCACTTTATCAAACAACTTCCTACACACTGTTATGAACAGAGGCAGCTCGGGAACATTGTCTCTCAACTGTGTTACAGAGTGTATTCCTAAATTTCAGTGAAGTGTCAGGCTTTCCAAAGCAGCCGAATGTGTTTCTTCCTCTATTTTAATGGCATTCTGCCTTGTATAACACACATTTACCACTCTAGTCTCTTTTAAGTAAACAATACAGGATTCATACAGTGTTTCATGTGATCTTTACTCTAATTAAGGATTACCCAGACCTTATCTACCTTTTCTACACTATGAACTGACTTGGAGAATCTCTTTGAGCTGTTCTAAACCAGTTCTCATCTGTTTACAGTCATTTTCTCTGAATTATCCATGTTTTCATACAGTTTCTTATATTCTGCCTTCTGGTACAAGTATAATCTTTGCCCACTTTATCAAACAACTTCCTACACACTGTTATGAACTGAGGCAGCTCGGGAACATTGTCTCTCAACTGTGTTACAGAGTGTAGTACTACATTTCAGTAAAGTGTAAGGCTTTCCAAAGCTGCCGAATGTGTTTCTTTCTCTATTTCAATGGTATTCTGCCTTGTATAACACACATTTACCACTCTAGTCTCTTTTAAGTAAACAATACAGGATTCATACAGTGTTTCATGTGATCTTAACTCGAATTAAGGATTTCCCGGATCTTAACTACTTTTCTACACTAAGAACTGACTTGGGCAATCTCTTTCAGCTGTTCTAAACGAGTTCTCATCTGTTTACAGTCATTTTCTCTGAATTATCCACGTGTTCATACAGTTTCTTATATTCTGCCTTGTGGTGCAAGTATAATCTTTGCCCACTTTATCAAACAACTTCCTACACACTGTTATGAACTGAAGCAGCTCGGGAACATTGTCTCTCAACTGTGTTATAGAGTGTAGTACTACATTTCAGTGAAGTGTAAGTCCTTCCAAAGCTGCTGAACGTGTTTCTTTCACTATTTCAATGGTATTCTGCCTTGTATAACACACATTTACCACTCTAGTCTCTTTTAAGTAAACAATACAGGATTCATACAGTGTTTCATGTGATCTTAACTCGAATTAAGGATTTCCCGGATCTTAACTACCTTTTCTACACTAAGAACTGACTGGGGCAATCTCTTTCAGCTGTTCTAAACGAGTTCTCATCTGTTTACAGTCATTTTCTCTGAATTATCCATGTTTTCATACATTTTCTTATATTCTGCCTTCTGGTACAAGTATAATCTTTGCCCACTTTATCAAACAACTTCCTACACACTGTTATGAACTGAGGCAGCTCGGGAACATTGTCTCTCAACTGTGTTATAGAGTGTAGTACTACATTTCAGTGAAGTGTAAGGCCTTCCAAAGCTGCCGAACGTGTTTCTTTCACTATTTCAATGGTATTCTGCCTTGTATAACACACATTTTCCACTCTAGTCTCTTTTAAGTAAACAATACAGGATTCATACAGTGTTTCATGTGATCTTAAATCGAATTAAGGATTTCCCGGATCTTAGCTACCTTTTCTACACTAAGAACTGACTTGGAGAATCTCTTTGAGCTGTTCTAAACCAGTTCTCATCTGTTTACAGTCATTTTCTCTGAATTATCCATGTTTTCATGTAGTTTCCTATATTCTTCCTTCTGGTCCAAGTATAAGCTTTGCCCACTTTATCAAACAACTTCCTACACACTGTTATGAACAGAGGCAGCTCGGGAACATTGTCTCTCAACTGTGTTACAGAGTGTAGTACTACATTTCAGTGAAGTGTAAGGCTTTCCAAAGCTGCCGAATGTGTTTCTTTCTCTATTTCAATGGTATTCTGCCTTGTATAACACACATTTACCACTCTAGTCTCTTTTAAGTAAAGACTACAGGATTCATACAGTGTTTCATGTGATCTTTACTCTAATTAAGGATTACCCAGATCTTATCTACCTTTTCTACACTATGAACTGACTTGGAGAATGTCTTTGAGCTGTTCTAAACCAGTTCTCATCTGTTTACAGTCATTTTCTCTGAATTATCCATGTTTTCATACAGTTTCTTATATTCTGCCTTCTGGTACAAGTATAATCTTTGCCCACTTTATCAAACAACTTCCTACACACTGTTATGAACTGAGGCAGCTCGGGAACATTGTCTCTCAACTGTGTTACAGAGTGTAGTACTACATTTCAGTAAAGTGTAAGGCTTTCCAAAGCTGCCGAATGTGTTTCTTTCTCTATTTCAATGGTATTCTGCCTTGTATAACACACATTTACCACTCTAGTCTCTTTTAAGTAAACAATACAGGATTCATACAGTGTTTCATGTGATCTTAACTCGAATTAAGGATTTCCCGGATCTTAACTACTTTTCTACACTAAGAACTGACTTGGGCAATCTCTTTCAGCTGTTCTAAACGAGTTCTCATCTGTTTACAGTCATTTTCTCTGAATTATCCATGTGTTCATACAGTTTCTTATATTCTGCCTTGTGGTGCAAGTATAATCTTTGCCCACTTTATCAAACAACTTCCTACACACTGTTATGAACTGAAGCAGCTCGGGAACATTGTCTCTCAACTGTGTTATAGAGTGTAGTACTACATTTCAGTGAAGTGTAAGGCCTTCCAAAGCTGCTGAACGCGTTTCTTTCACTATTTCAATGGTATTCTGCCTTGTATAACACACATTTACCACTCTAGTCTCTTTTAAGTAAACAATACAGGATTCATACAGTGTTTCATGTGATCTTAACTCGAATTAAGGATTTCCCGGATCTTAACTACCTTTTCTACACTAAGAACTGACTGGGGCAATCTCTTTCAGCTGTTCTAAACGAGTTCTCATCTGTTTACAGTCATTTTCTCTGAATTATCCATGTTTTCATACATTTTCTTATATTCTGCCTTCTGGTACAAGTATAATCTTTGCCCACTTTATCAAACAACTTCCTACACACTGTTATGAACTGAGGCAGCTCGGGAACATTGTCTCTCAACTGTGTTATAGAGTGTAGTACTACATTTCAGTGAAGTGTAAGGCCTTCCAAAGCTGCCGAACGTGTTTCTTTCACTATTTCAATGGTATTCTGCCTTGTATAACACACATTTTCCACTCTAGTCTCTTTTAAGTAAACAATACAGGATTCATACAGTGTTTCATGTGATCTTAACTCGAATTAAGGATTTCCCGGATCTTAGCTACCTTTTCTACACTAAGAACTGACTTGGAGAATCTCTTTGAGCTGTTCTAAACCAGTTCTCATCCGTTTACAGTCATTTTCTCTGAATTATCCATGTTTTCATGTAGTTTCCTATATTCTTCCTTCTGTTCCAAGTATAAGCTTTCCCCACTTTATCAAACAAGTTCCTACACACTGTTATGAACAGAGGCAGCTCGGGAACATTGTCTCTCAACTGTGTTACAGAGTGTATTCCTAAATTTCAGTGAAGTGTCAGGCTTTCCAAAGCAGCCGAATGTGTTTCTTCCTCTATTTTAATGGCATTCTGCCTTGTATAACACACATTGACCACTCTAGTCTCTTTTAAGTAAACAATACAGGATTCATACAGTGTTTCATGTGATCTTTACTCTAATTAAGGATTACCCAGACCTTATCTACCTTTTCTACACTATGAACTGACTTGGAGAATCTCTTTGAGCTGTTCTAAACCAGTTCTCATCTGTTTACAGTCATTTTCTCTGAATTATCCATGTTTTCATACAGTTTCTTATATTCTGCCTTCTGGTACAAGTATAATCTTTGCCCACTTTATCAAACAACTTCCTACACACTGTTATGAACTGAGGCAGCTCGGGAACATTGTCTCTCAACTGTGTTACAGAGTGTAGTACTACATTTCAGTAAAGTGTAAGGCTTTCCAAAGCTGCCGAATGTGTTTCTTTCTCTATTTCAATGGTATTCTGCCTTGTATAACACACATTTACCACTCTAGTCTCTTTTAAGTAAACAATACAGGATTCATACAGTGTTTCATGTGATCTTAACTCGAATTAAGGATTTCCCGGATCTTAACTACTTTTCTACACTAAGAACTGACTTGGGCAATCTCTTTCAGCTGTTCTAAACGAGTTCTCATCTGATTACAGTCATTTTCTCTGAATTATCCATGTGTTCATACAGTTTCTTATATTCTGCCTTGTGGTGCAAGTATAATCTTTGCCCACTTTATCAAACAACTTCCTACACACTGTTATGAACTGAAGCAGCTCGGGAACATTGTCTCTCAACTGTGTTATAGAGTGTAGTACTACATTTCAGTGAAGTGTAAGGCCTTCCAAAGCTGATGAACGTGTTTCTTTCACTATTTCAATGGTATTCTGCCTTGTATAACACACATTTACCACTCTAGTCTCTTTTAAGTAAACAATACAGGATTCATACAGTGTTTCATGTGATCTTAACTCGAATTAAGGATTTCCCGGATCTTAACTACCTTTTCTACACTAAGAACTGACTGGGGCAATCTCTTTCAGCTGTTCTAAACGAGTTCTCATCTGTTTACAGTCATTTTCTCTGAATTATCCATGTTTTCATACATTTTCTTATATTCTGCCTTCTGGTACAAGTATAATCTTTGCCCACTTTATCAAACAACTTCCTACACACTGTTATGAACTGAGGCAGCTCGGGAACATTGTCTCTCAACTGTGTTATAGAGTGTAGTACTACATTTCAGTGAAGTGTAAGGCCTTCCAAAGCTGCCGAACGTGTTTCTTTCACTATTTCAATGGTATTCTGCCTTGTATAACACACATTTTCCACTCTAGTCTCTTTTAAGTAAACAATACAGGATTCATACAGTGTTTCATGTGATCTTAACTCGAATTAAGGATTTCCCGGATCTTAGCTACCTTTTCTACACTAAGAACTGACTTGGAGAATCTCTTTGAGCTGTTCTAAACCAGTTCTCATCTGTTTACAGTCATTTTCTCTGAATTATCCATGTTTTCATGTAGTTTCCTATATTCTTCCTTCTGGTCCAAGTATAAGCTTTGCCCACTTTATCAAACAACTTCCTACACACTGTTATGAACAGAGGCAGCTCGGGAACATTGTCTCTCAACTGTGTTGCAGAGTGTAGTACTACATTTCAGTGAAGTGTAAGGCTTTCCAAAGCTGCCGAATGTGTTTCTTTCTCTATTTCAATGGTATTCTGCCTTGTATAACACACATTTACCACTCTAGTCTCTTTTAAGTAAAGACTACAGGATTCATACAGTGTTTCATGTGATCTTTACTCTAATTAAGGATTACCCAGATCTTATCTACCTTTTCTACACTATGAACTGACTTGGAGAATGTCTTTGAGCTGTTCTAAACCAGTTCTCATCTGTTTACAGTCATTTTCTCTGAATTATCCATGTTTTCATACAGTTTCTTATATTCTGCCTTCTGGTACAAGTATAATCTTTGCCCACTTTATCAAACAACTTCCTACACACTGTTATGAACTGAGGCAGCTCGGGAACATTGTCTCTCAACTGTGTTACAGAGTGTAGTACTACATTTCAGTGAAGTGTAAGGCCTTCCAAAGCTGCTGAACGTGTTTCTTTCACTATTTCAATGGTATTCTGCCTTGTATAACACACATTTAACACTCTAGTCTCTTTTAAGTAAACAATACAGGATTCATACAGTGTTTCATGTGATCTTAACTCGAATTAAGGATTTCCCGGATCTTAACTACCTTTTCTACACTAAGAACTGACTGGGGCAATCTCTTTCAGCTGTTCTAAACGAGTTCTCATCTGTTTACAGTCATTTTCTCTGAATTATCCATGTTTTCATACATTTTCTTATATTCTGCCTTCTGGTACAAGTATAATCTTTGCCCACTTTATCAAACAACTTCCTACACACTGTTATGAACTGAGGCAGCTCGGGAACATTGTCTCTCAACTGTGTTATAGAGTGTAGTACTACATTTCAGTGAAGTGTAAGGCCTTCCAAAGCTGCCGAACGTGTTTCTTTCACTATTTCAATGGTATTCTGCCTTGTATAACACACATTTTCCACTCTAGTCTCTTTTAAGTAAACAATACAGGATTCATACAGTGTTTCATGTGATCTTAACTCGAATTAAGGATTTCCCGGATCTTAGCTACCTTTTCTACACTAAGAACTGACTTGGAGAATCTCTTTGAGCTGTTCTAAACCAGTTCTCATCTGTTTACAGTCATTTTCTCTGAATTATCCATGTTTTCATGTAGTTTCCTATATTCTTCCTTCTGGTCCAAGTATAAGCTTTGCCCACTTTATCAAACAACTTCCTACACACTGTTATGAACAGAGGCAGCTCGGGAACATTGTCTCTCAACTGTGTTACAGAGTGTAGTACTACATTTCAGTGAAGTGTAAGGCTTTCCAAAGCTGCCGAATGTGTTTCTTTCTCTATTTCAATGGTATTCTGCCTTGTATAACACACATTTACCACTCTAGTCTCTTTTAAGTAAAGACTACAGGATTCATACAGTGTTTCATGTGATCTTTACTCTAATTAAGGATTACCCAGATCTTATCTACCTTTTCTACACTATGAACTGACTTGGAGAATGTCTTTGAGCTGTTCTAAACCAGTTCTCATCTGTTTACAGTCATTTTCTCTGAATTATCCATGTTTTCATACAGTTTCTTATATTCTGCCTTCTGGTACAAGTATAATCTTTGCCCACTTTATCAAACAACTTCCTACACACTGTTATGAACTGAAGCAGCTTGGGAACATTGTCTCTCAACTGTGTTATAGAGTGTAGTACTACATTTCAGTGAAGTGTAAGGCCTTCCAAAGCTGCTGAACGTGTTTCTTTCACTATTTCAATGGTATTCTGCCTTGTATAACACACATTTACCACTCTAGTCTCTTTTAAGTAAACAATACAGGATTCATACAGTGTTTCATGTGATCTTAACTCGAATTAAGGATTTCCCGGATCTTAGCTACCTTTTCTACACTAAGAACTGACTTGGGCAATCTCTTTCAGCTGTTCTAAACGAGTTCTCATCTGTTTACAGTCATTTTCTCTGAATTATCCATGTTTTCATACAGTTTCTTATATTCTACGTTCTGGTACAAGTATAATCTTTACCCACTTTATCAAACAACTTCCTACACACTGTTATGAAATGAGGCAGCTCGGGAACATTGTCTCTCAACTGTGTTATAGAGTGTAGTACTACATTTCAGTGAAGTGTAAGGCCTTCCAAAGCTGCCGAACGTGTTTCTTTCACTATTTCAATGGTATTCTGCCTTGTATAACACACATTTTCCACTCTAGTCTCTTTTAAGTAAACAATACAGGATTCATACAGTGTTTCATGTGATATTAACTCGAATTAAGGATTTCCCGGATCTTATCTACCTTTGCTACACTATGAACTGACTTGGAGAATCTCTTTGAGCTGTTCTAAACCAGTTCTCATCTGTTTACAGTCATTTTCTCTGAATTATCCATGTTTTCATACAGTTTCTTATATTCTGCCTTCTGGTACAAGTATAATCTTTGCCCACTTTATCAAACAACTTCCTACACACTGTTATGAACTGAAGCAGCTCGGGAACATTGTCTCTCAACTGTGTTATAGAGTGTAGTACTACATTTCAGTGAAGTGTAAGGCCTTCCAAAGCTGCTGAACGTGTTTCTTTCACTATTTCAATGGTATTCTGCCTTGTATAACACACATTTACCACTCTAGTCTCTTTTAAGTAAACAATACAGGATTCATACAGTGTTTCATGTGATCTTAACTCGAATTAAGGATTTCCCGGATCTTAGCTACCTTTTCTACACTAAGAACTGACTTGGAGAATCTCTTTGAGCTGTTCTAAACCAGTACTCATCCGTTTACAGTCATTTTCTCTGAATTATCCATGTTTTCATGTAGTTTCCTATATTCTTCCTTCTGTTCCAAGTATAAGCTTTCCCCACTTTATCAAACAACTTCCTACACACTGTTATGAACAGAGGCAGCTCGGGAACATTGTCTCTCAACTGTGTTACAGAGTGTATTCCTACATTTCAGTGAAGTGTCAGGCTTTCCAAAGCTGCCGAATGTGTTTCTTCCTCTATTTCAATGGCATTCTGCCTTGTATAACACACATTTACCACTCTAGTCTCTTTTAAGTAAACAATACAGGATTCATACAGTGTTTCATGTGATCTTAACTCGAATTAAGGATTTCCCGGATCTTAACTACCTTTTCTACACTTAGAACTGACTTGGGCAATCTCTTTCAGCTGTTCTAAACGAGTTATCATCTGTTTACAGTCATTTTCTCTGAATTATCCATGTGTTCATACAGTTTCTTATATTCTGCCTTCTGGTACAAGTATAATCTTTGCCCACTTTATCAATCAACTTCCTACACACTGTTATGAACAGAGGCAGCTCGGGAACATTGTCTCTCAACTGTGTTACAGAGTGTAGTACTACATTTCAGTGAAGTGTAAGGCTTTCCAAAGCTGCCGAATGTGTTTCTTTCTCTATTTCAATGGTATTCTGCCTTGTATAACACACATTTACCACTCCAGTCTCTTTTAAGTAAAGGATACAGGATTCATACAGTGTTTCATGTGATCTTAACTCGAATTAAGGATTTCCCGGATCTTAACTACCTTTTCTACACTAAGAACTGACTTGGGCAATCTCTTTCAGCTGTTCTAAACGAGTTCTCATCTGTTTACAGTCATTTTCTCTGAATTATCCATGTGTTCATACAGTTTCTTATATTCTGCCTTCTGGTACAAGTATAATCTTTGCCCACTTTATCAATCAACTTCCTACACACTGTTATGAACAGAGGCAGCTCGGGAACATTGTCTCTCAACTGTGTTACAGAGTGTAGTACTACATTTCAGTGAAGTGTAAGGCTTTCCAAAGCTGCCGAATGTGTTTTTTTCTCTTTTTCAATGGTATTCTGCCTTGTATAACACACATTTACCACTCTAGTCTCTTTAAGGTAAAGAATACAGGATTCATACAGTGTTTCATGTGATCTTAACTCGACTTAAGGATTTCCCGGTTCTTAGCTACCTTTTCTACACTAAGAACTGACTTGGAGAATCTCTTTGAGCTGTTCTAAACCAGTTCTCATCTGTTTACAGTCATTTTCTCTGAATTATCCATGTTTTCATATAGTTTCCTATATTCTTCCTTCTGGTCCAAGTATAAGCTTTGCCCACTTTATCAAACAACTTCCTACACACTGTTATAAACAGAGGCAGCTCGGGAACATTGTCTCTCAACTGTGTTACAGAGTGTAGTACTACATTTCAGTGAAGTGTAAGGCTTTCCAAAGCTGCCAAATGTGTTTATTTCTTTATTTCAATGGTATTCTGCCTTGTATAACACACATTTACCACTCTTGTCTCTTTTAAGTAAAGAATACAGGATTCATACAGTGTTTCATGTGATCTTAACTCGAATTAAGGATTTCCCGGATCTTAACTACTTTTCTACACTAAGAACTGACTTGGGCAATCTCTTTCAGCTGTTCTAAACGAGTTCTCATCTGTTTACAGTCATTTTCTCTGAATTATCCATGTGTTCATACAGTTTCTTATATTCTGCCTTCTGGTACAAGTATAATCTTTGCCCACTTTATCAAACAACTTCCTACACACTGTTAGGAACAGAGGCATCTCGGGAACATTGTCTCTCAACTGTGTTACAGAGTGTAGTACTACATTTCAGTGAAGTGTAAGGCTTTCCAAAGCTGCCGAATGTGTTTCTTTCTCTATTTCAATGGTATTCTGCCTTGTATAACACACATTTACCACTCCACTCTCTTTTAAGTAAAGAATACAGGATTCATACAGTGTTTCATGTGATCTTAACTCGAATTAAGGATTTCCCGGATCTTAACTACCTTTTCTACACTATGAACTGACTTGGAGAATCTCTTTGAGCTGTTCTAAACGAGTTCTCATCTGTTTACAGTCATTTTCTCTGAATTATCCATGTTTTCATACAGTTTCTTATATTCTGCCTTCTGGTACAAGTATAATCTTTACCCACTTTATCAAACAACTTCCTACACACTGTTATGAAATGAGGCAGCTCGGGAACATTGTCTCTCAACTGTGTTATAGAGTGTAGTACTACATTTCAGTGAAGTGTAAGGCCTTCCAAAGCTGCCGAACGTGTTTCTTTCACTATTTCAATGGTATTCTGCCTTGTATAACACACATTTTCCACTCTAGTCTCTTTTAAGTAAACAATACAGGATTCATACAGTGTTTCATGTGATATTAACTCGAATTAAGGATTTCCCGGATCTTATCTACCTTTGCTACACTATGAACTGACTTGGAGAATCTCTTTGAGCTGTTCTAAACCAGTTCTCATCTGTTTACAGTCATTTTCTCTGAATTATCCATGTTTTCATACAGTTTCTTATATTCTGCCTTCTGGTACAAGTATAATCTTTGCCCACTTTATCAAACAACTTCCTACACACTGTTATGAACTGAAGCAGCTCGGGAACATTGTCTCTCAACTGTGTTATAGAGTGTAGTACTACATTTCAGTGAAGTGTAAGGCCTTCCAAAGCTGCTGAACGTGTTTCTTTCACTATTTCAATGGTATTCTGCCTTGTATAACACACATTTACCACTCTAGTCTCTTTTAAGTAAACAATACAGGATTCATACAGTGTTTCATGTGATCTTAACTCGAATTAAGGATTTCCCGGATCTTAGCTACCTTTTCTACACTAAGAACTGACTTGGAGAATCTCTTTGAGCTGTTCTAAACCAGTACTCATCCGTTTACAGTCATTTTCTCTGAATTATCCATGTTTTCATGTAGTTTCCTATATTCTTCCTTCTGTTCCAAGTATAAGCTTTCCCCACTTTATCAAACAACTTCCTACACACTGTTATGAACAGAGGCAGCTCGGGAACATTGTCTCTCAACTGTGTTACAGAGTGTAGTACTACATTACAGTGAAGTGTAAGGCTTTCCAAAGCTGCCGAATGTGTTTCTTTCTCTATTTCAATGGTATTCTGCCTTGTATAACACACATTTACCACTCTAGTCTCTTTTAAGTAAAGAATACAGGATTCATACAGTGTTTCATGTGATCCTAACTCGAATTAAGGATTACCCAGATCTTATCTACCTTTGCTACACTATGAACTGACTTGGAGAATCTCTTTGAGCTGTTCTAAACCAGTTCTCATCTGTTTACAGTCATTTTCTCTGAATTATCCATGTTTTCATTTAGTTTCCTATATTCTTCCTTCTGGTCCAAGTATAAGCTTTGCCCACTTTATCAAACAACTTCCTACACACTGTTATAAACAGAGGCAGCTCGGGAACATTGTCTCTCAACTGTGTTACAGAGTGTAGTACTACATTTCAGTGAAGTGTAAGGCTTTCCAAAGCTGCCGAATGTGTTTCTTTCTCTATTTCAATGGTATTCTGCCTTGTATAACACACATTTACCACTCCAGTCTCTTTTAAGTAAAGAATACAGGATTCATACAGTGTTTCATGTGATCTTAACTCGAATTAAGGATTACCCAGATCTTATCTACCTTTGCTACACTATGTACTGACTTGGAGAATCCCTTTGAGCTGTTCTAAACCAGTTCTCATCTGTTTACAGTCATTTTCTCTGAATTATCCATGTTTTCATGTAGTTTCCTATATTCTTCCTTCTGTCCCAAGTATAAGCTTTCCCCACTTTATCAAACAACTTCCTACACACTGTTATGAACAGAGGCAGCTCGGGAACATTGTCTCTCAATTGTGTTATAGAGTGTAGTACTACATTTCAGTGAAGTGTAAGGCCTTCCAAAGCTGCCGAACGTGTTTCTTTCACTATTTCAATGGTATTCTGACTTGTATAACACACATTTTCCACTCTAGTCTCTTTTAAGTAAACAATACAGGATTCATACAGTGTTTCATGTGATCTTAACTCGAATTAAGGATTTCCCGGATCTTATCTACCTTTGCTACACTATGAACTGACTTGGAGAATCTCTTTGAGCTGTTCTAAACCAGTTCTCATCTGTTTACAGTCATTTTCTCTGAATTATCCGTGTTTTCATGTAGTTTCCTATATTCTTCCTTCTGGTCCAAGTATAAGCTTTCCCTACTTTATCAAACAACTTCCTACACACTGTTATGAACAGAGGCAGCTCGGGAACATTGTCTCTCAACTGTGTTACAGAGTGTAGTACTACATTTCAGTGAAGTGTAAGGCTTTCCAAAGCTGCCGAATGTGTTTCTTTCTCTATTTCAATGGTATTCTGCCTTGTATAACACACATTTACCACTCTAGTTTCTTTTAAGTAAAGAATACAGGATTCATACAGTGTTTCATGTGATCTTAACTCGAATTAAGGATTACCCAGATCTTATCTACCTTTTCTACACTATGAACTGACTTGGAGAATCTCTTTGAGCTGTTCTAAACCAGTTCTCATCTGTTTACAGTCATTTTCTCTGAATTATCCATGTTTTCATGTAGTTTCCTATATTCTTCCTTCTGGTCCAAGTATAAGCTTTCCCCACTTTATCAAACAACTTCCTACACACTGTTATGAACAGAGGCAGCTCGGGAACATTGTCTCTCAACTGTGTTATAGAGTGTAGTACTACATTTCAGTGAAGTGTAAGGCCTTCCAAAGCTGCCGAACGTGTTTCTTTCACTATTTCAATGGTATTCTGCCTTGTATAACACACATTTTCCACTCTAGTCTCTTTTAAGTAAACAATACAGGATTCATACAGTGTTTCATGTGATCTTAACTCGAATTAAGGATTTCCCGGATCTTATCTACCTTTGCTACACTATGAACTGACTTGGAGAATCTCTTTGAGCTGTTCTAAACCAGTTCTCATCTGTTTACAGTCATTTTCTCTGAATTATCCGTGTTTTCATGTAGTTTCCTATATTCTTCCTTCTGGTCCAAGTATAAGCTTTCCCTACTTTATCAAACAACTTCCTACACACTGTTATGAACAGAGGCAGCTCGGGAACATTGTCTCTCAACTGTGTTACAGAGTGTAGTACTACATTTCAGTGAAGTGTAAGGCTTTCCAAAGCTGCCGAATGTGTTTCTTTCTCTATTTCAATGGTATTCTGCCTTGTATAACACACATTTACCACTCTAGTTTCTTTTAAGTAAAGAATACAGGATTCACACAGTGTTTCATGTGATCTTAACTCGAATTAAGGATTACCCAGATCTTATCTACCTTTGCTACACTATGTACTGACTTGGAGAATCTCTTTGAGCTGTTCTAAACCAGTTCTCATCTGTTTACAGTCATTTTCTCTGAATTATCCATGTTTTCATGTAGTTTCCTATATTCTTCCTTCTGGTCCAAGTATAAGCTTTCCCCACTTTATCAAACAACTTCCTACACACTGTTATGAACAGAGGCAGCTCGGGAACATTGTGTCTCAACTGTGTTATAGAGTGTAGTACTACATTTCAGTGAAGTGTAAGGCCTTCCAAAGCTGCCGAACGTGTTTCTTTCACTATTTCAATGGTATTCTGCCTTGTATAACACACATTTTCCACTCTAGTCTCTTTTAAGTAAACAATACAGGATTCATACAGTGTTTCATGTGATCTTAACTCGAATTAAGGATTTCCCGGATCTTAGCTACCTTTTCTACACTAAGAACTGACTTGGAGAATCTCTTTGAGCTGTTCTAAACCAGTTCTCATCTGTTTACAGTCATTTTCTCTGAATTATCCATGTTTTCATGTAGTTTCCTATATTCTTCCTTCTGGTCCAAGTATAAGCTTTCCCCACTTTATCAAACAACTTCCTACACACGGTTATGATCAGAGGCAGCTCGGGAACTTTGTCTCTCAACTGTGTTACAGAGTGTAGTACTACATTTCAGTGAAGTGTAAGGCTTTCCAAAGCTGCCAAATGTGTTTCTTTCTCTATTTCAATGGTATTCTGCCTTGTATAACACACATTTACCACTCTAGTCTCTTTTAAGTAAAGAATACAGGATTCATACAGTGTATTATGTGATCTTAACTCGAATTAACGATTACCCAGATCTTATCTACCTTTTCTACACTATGAACTTACTTGGAGAATCTCTTTGAGCTGTTCTAAACCAGTTCTCATCTGTTTACAGTCATTTTCTCTGAATTATCCATGTTTTCATGTAGTTTCCTATATTCTTCCTTCTGGTCCAAGTATAAGCTTTGCCCACTTTAACAAACAACTTCCTACACACTGTTATGAACAGAGCAGCTCGGGAACATTGTCTCTCAACTGTGTTACAGAGTGTAGTACTACATTTCAGTGAAGTGTAAGGCTTTCCAAAGCTGCCGAATGTGTTTCTTTCTCTATTTCAATGGTATTCTGCCTTGTATAACACACATTTACCACTCTAGTTTCTTTTAAGTAAAGAATACAGGATTCACACAGTGTTTCATGTGATCTTAACTCGAATTAAGGATTACCCAGATCTTATCTACCTTTGCTACACTATGTACTGACTTGGAGAATCTCTTTGAGCTGTTCTAAACCAGTTCTCATCTGTTTACAGTCATTTTCTCTGAATTATCCATGTTTTCATGTAGTTTCCTATATTCTTCCTTCTGGTCCAAGTATAAGCTTTCCCCACTTTATCAAACAACTTCCTACACACTGTTATGAACGGAGGCAGCTCGGGAACATTGTGTCTCAACTGTGTTATAGAGTGTAGTACTACATTTCAGTGAAGTGTAAGGCCTTCCAAAGCTGCCGAACGTGTTTCTTTCACTATTTCAATGGTATTCTGCCTTGTATAACACACATTTTCCACTCTAGTCTCTTTTAAGTAAACAATACAGGATTCATACAGTGTTTCATGTGATCTTAACTCGAATTAAGGATTTCCCGGATCTTAGCTACCTTTTCTACACTAAGAACTGACTTGGAGAATCTCTTTGAGCTGTTCTAAACCAGTTCTCATCTGTTTACAGTCATTTTCTCTGAATTATCCATGTTTTCATGTAGTTTCCTATATTCTTCCTTCTGGTCCAAGTGTAAGCTTTCCCCACTTTATCAAACAACTTCCTACACACTGTTATGATCAGAGGCAGCTCGGGAACATTGTCTCTCAACTGTGTTACAGAGTGTAGTACTACATTTCAGTGAAGTGTAAGGCTTTCCAAAGCTGCCAAATGTGTTTCTTTCTCTATTTCAATGGTATTCTGCCTTGTATAACACACATTTACCACTCTAGTCTCTTTTAAGTAAAGAATACAGGATTCATACAGTGTATTATGTGATCTTAACTCGAATTAACGATTACCCAGATCTTATCTACCTTTTCTACACTATGAACTTACTTGGAGAATCTCTTTGAGCTGTTCTAAACCAGTTCTCATCTGTTTACAGTCATTTTCTCTGAATTATCCATGTTTTCATGTAGTTTCCTATATTCTTCCTTCTGGTCCAAGTATAAGCTTTGCCCACTTTAACAAACAACTTCCTACACACTGTTATGAACAGAGCAGCTCGGGAACATTGTCTCTCAACTGTGTTACAGAGTGTAGTACTACATTTCAGTGAAGTGTAAGGCTTTCCAAAGCTGCCGAATGTGTTTCTTTCTCTATTTCAATGGTATTCTGCCTTGTATAACACACATTTACCACTCTAGTTTCTTTTAAGTAAAGAATACAGGATTCATACAGTGTTTCATGTGATCTTAACTCGAATTAAGGATTACCCAGATCTTATCTACCTTTTCTGCACTATGAACTGACTTGGAGAATCTCTTTGAGCTGTTCTAAACCAGTTCTCATCTGTTTACAGTCATTTTCTCTGAATTATCCATGTTTTCATGTAGTTTCCTATATTCTTCCTTCTGGTCCAAGTATAAGCTTTGCCCACTTTAACAAACAACTTCCTACACACTGTTATGAACAGAGCAGCTCGGGAACATTGTCTCTCAACTGTGTTACAGAGTGTAGTACTACATTTCAGTGAAGTGTAAGGCTTTCCAAAGCTGCCGAATGTGTTTCTTTCTCTATTTCAATGGTATTCTTCCTTGTATAACACACATTTACCACTCTAGTCTCTTTTAAGTAAAGAATACAGGATTCATACAGTGTTTCATGTGATCTTAACTCGAATTAAGGATTACCCATATCTTATTTACCTTTTCTACCCTATGAACTGACTTGGAGAATCTCTTTGAGCTGTTCTAAACCAGTTCTCATCTGTTTACAGTCATTTTCTCTGAATTATCCATGTTTTCATGTAGTTTCCTATATTCTTCCTTCTGGTCCAAGTATAAGCTTTGCCCACTTTATCAAACAACTTCCTACACACTGTTATAAACAGAGGCAGCTCGGGAACATTGTCTCTCAACTGTGTTACAGAGTGTAGTACTACATTTCAGTGAAGTGTAAGGCTTTCCAAAGCTGCCGAATGTGTTTCTTTCTCTATTTCAATGGTATTCTGCCTTGTATAACACACATTTACCACTCTAGTCTCTTTTAAGTAAAGAATACAGGATTCATACAGTGTTTCATGTGATCTTAACTCGAATTAAGGATTACCCAGATCTTATCTACCTTTGCTACACTATGAACTGACTTGGAGAATCTCTTTGAGCTGTTCTAAACCAGTTCTCATCTGTTTACAGTCATTTTCTCTGAATTATCCATGTTTTCATGTAGTTTCCTATATTCTTCCTTCTGGTCCAAGTATAAGCTTTCCCCACTTTATCAAACAACTTCCTACACACTGTTATGAACGGAGGCAGCTCGGGAACATTGTCTCTCAACTGTGTTACAGAGTGTAGTACTACATTTCAGTGAAGTGTAAGGCTTTCCAAAGCTGCCGAATGTGTTTCTTTCTCTATTTCAATGGTATTCTGCCTTGTATAACACACATTTACCACTCTAGTTTCTTTTAAGTAAAGAATACAGGATTCACACAGTGTTTCATGTGATCTTAACTCGAATTAAGGATTACCCAGATCTTATCTACCTTTGCTACACTATGTACTGACTTGGAGAATCTCTTTGAGCTGTTCTAAACCAGTTCTCATCTGTTTACAGTCATTTTCTCTGAATTATCCATGTTTTCATGTAGTTTCCTATATTCTTCCTTCTGGTCCAAGTATAAGCTTTCCCCACTTTATCAAACAACTTCCTACACACTGTTATGAACAGAGGCAGCTCGGGAACATTGTGTCTCAACTGTGTTATAGAGTGTAGTACTACATTTCAGTGAAGTGTAAGGCCTTCCAAAGCTGCCGAACGTGTTTCTTTCACTATTTCAATGGTATTCTGCCTTGTATAACACACATTTTCCACTCTAGTCTCTTTTAAGTAAACAATACAGGATTCATACAGTGTTTCATGTGATCTTAACTCGAATTAAGGATTTCCCGGATCTTAGCTACCTTTTCTACACTAAGAACTGACTTGGAGAATCTCTTTGAGCTGTTCTAAACCAGTTCTCATCTGTTTACAGTCATTTTCTCTGAATTATCCATGTTTTCATGTAGTTTCCTATATTCTTCCTTCTGGTCCAAGTATAAGCTTTCCCCACTTTATCAAACAACTTCCTACACACTGTTATGATCAGAGGCAGCTCGGGAACTTTGTCTCTCAACTGTGTTACAGAGTGTAGTACTACATTTCAGTGAAGTGTAAGGCTTTCCAAAGCTGCCAAATGTGTTTCTTTCTCTATTTCAATGGTATTCTGCCTTGTATAACACACATTTACCACTCTAGTCTCTTTTAAGTAAAGAATACAGGATTCATACAGTGTATTATGTGATCTTAACTCGAATTAACGATTACCCAGATCTTATCTACCTTTTCTACACTATGAACTTACTTGGAGAATCTCTTTGAGCTGTTCTAAACCAGTTCTCATCTGTTTACAGTCATTTTCTCTGAATTATCCATGTTTTCATGTAGTTTCCTATATTCTTCCTTCTGGTCCAAGTATAAGCTTTGCCCACTTTAACAAACAACTTCCTACACACTGTTATGAACAGAGCAGCTCGGGAACATTGTCTCTCAACTGTGTTACAGAGTGTAGTACTACATTTCAGTGAAGTGTAAGGCTTTCCAAAGCTGCCGAATGTGTTTCTTTCTCTATTTCAATGGTATTCTGCCTTGTATAACACACATTTACCACTCTAGTTTCTTTTAAGTAAAGAATACAGGATTCACACAGTGTTTCATGTGATCTTAACTCGAATTAAGGATTACCCAGATCTTATCTACCTTTGCTACACTATGTACTGACTTGGAGAATCTCTTTGAGCTGTTCTAAACCAGTTCTCATCTGTTTACAGTCATTTTCTCTGAATTATCCATGTTTTCATGTAGTTTCCTATATTCTTCCTTCTGGTCCAAGTATAAGCTTTCCCCACTTTATCAAACAACTTCCTACACACTGTTATGAACGGAGGCAGCTCGGGAACATTGTGTCTCAACTGTGTTATAGAGTGTAGTACTACATTTCAGTGAAGTGTAAGGCCTTCCAAAGCTGCCGAACGTGTTTCTTTCACTATTTCAATGGTATTCTGCCTTGTATAACACACATTTTCCACTCTAGTCTCTTTTAAGTAAACAATACAGGATTCATACAGTGTTTCATGTGATCTTAACTCGAATTAAGGATTTCCCGGATCTTAGCTACCTTTTCTACACTAAGAACTGACTTGGAGAATCTCTTTGAGCTGTTCTAAACCAGTTCTCATCTGTTTACAGTCATTTTCTCTGAATTATCCATGTTTTCATGTAGTTTCCTATATTCTTCCTTCTGGTCCAAGTGTAAGCTTTCCCCACTTTATCAAACAACTTCCTACACACTGTTATGATCAGAGGCAGCTCGGGAACATTGTCTCTCAACTGTGTTACAGAGTGTAGTACTACATTTCAGTGAAGTGTAAGGCTTTCCAAAGCTGCCAAATGTGTTTCTTTCTCTATTTCAATGGTATTCTGCCTTGTATAACACACATTTACCACTCTAGTCTCTTTTAAGTAAAGAATACAGGATTCATACAGTGTATTATGTGATCTTAACTCGAATTAACGATTACCCAGATCTTATCTACCTTTTCCACACTATGAACTTACTTGGAGAATCTCTTTGAGCTGTTCTAAACCAGTTCTCATCTGTTTACAGTCATTTTCTCTGAATTATCCATGTTTTCATGTAGTTTCCTATATTCTTCCTTCTGGTCCAAGGATAAGCTTTGCCCACTTTAACAAACAACTTCCTACACACTGTTATGAACAGAGCAGCTCGGGAACATTGTCTCTCAACTGTGTTACAGAGTGTAGTACTACATTTCAGTGAAGTGTAAGGCTTTCCAAAGCTGCCGAATGTGTTTCTTTCTCTATTTCAATGGTATTCTGCCTTGTATAACACACATTTACCACTCTAGTTTCTTTTAAGTAAAGAATACAGGATTCATACAGTGTTTCATGTGATCTTAACTCGAATTAAGGATTACCCAGATCTTATCTACCTTTTCTGCACTATGAACTGACTTGGAGAATCTCTTTGAGCTGTTCTAAACCAGTTCTCATCTGTTTACAGTCATTTTCTCTGAATTATCCATGTTTTCATGTAGTTTCCTATATTCTTCCTTCTGGTCCAAGTATAAGCTTTGCCCACTTTAACAAACAACTTCCTACACACTGTTATGAACAGAGCAGCTCGGGAACATTGTCTCTCAACTGTGTTACAGAGTGTAGTACTACATTTCAGTGAAGTGTAAGGCTTTCCAAAGCTGCCGAATGTGTTTCTTTCTCTATTTCAATGGTATTCTTCCTTGTATAACACACATTTACCACTCTAGTCTCTTTTAAGTAAAGAATACAGGATTCATACAGTGTTTCATGTGATCTTAACTCGAATTAAGGATTACCCATATCTTATTTACCTTTTCTACCCTATGAACTGACTTGGAGAATCTCTTTGAGCTGTTCTAAACCAGTTCTCATCTGTTTACAGTCATTTTCTCTGAATTATCCATGTTTTCATGTAGTTTCCTATATTCTTCCTTCTGGTCCAAGTATAAGCTTTGCCCACTTTATCAAACAACTTCCTACACACTGTTATAAACAGAGGCAGCTCGGGAACATTGTCTCTCAACTGTGTTACAGAGTGTAGTACTACATTTCAGTGAAGTGTAAGGCTTTCCAAAGCTGCCGAATGTGTTTCTTTCTCTATTTCAATGGTATTCTGCCTTGTATAACACACATTTACCACTCTAGTCTCTTTTAAGTAAAGAATACAGGATTCATACAGTGTTTCATGTGATCTTAACTCGAATTAAGGATTACCCAGATCTTATCTACCTTTGCTACACTATGAACTGACTTGGAGAATCTCTTTGAGCTGTTCTAAACCAGTTCTCATCTGTTTACAGTCATTTTCTCTGAATTATCCATGTTTTCATGTAGTTTCCTATATTCTTCCTTCTGGTCCAAGTATAAGCTTTCCCCACTTTATCAAACAACTTCCTACACACTGTTATGAACGGAGGCAGCTCGGGAACATTGTCTCTCAACTGTGTTACAGAGTGTAGTACTACATTTCAGTGAAGTGTAAGGCTTTCCAAAGCTGCCGAATGTGTTTCTTTCTGTATTTCAATGGTATTCTGCCTTGTATAACACACATTTACCACTCCAGTCTCTTTTAAGTAAAGAATACAGGATTCATACAGTCTTTCCTGTGATCTTAACTCTAATTAAGGATTTCCCGGATCTTAACTACCTTTTCTACACTAAGAACTGACTTGGAGAATCTCTTTGAGCTGTTCTAAACCAGTTCTCATCTGTTTACAGTTATTTTCTCTGAATTATCCATGTTTTCATACAGTTTTTTATATTCTGCCTTCTGGTACAAGTATAATCTTTGCCCACTTTATCAAACAACTTCCTACACACTGTTATAAACAGAGGCAGCTCGGGAACATTGTCTCTCAACTGTGTTACAGAGTGTAGTACTACATTTCACTGAAGTGTAAGGCTTTCCAAAGCTGCCGAATGTGTTTCTTTCTCTATTTCAATGGTATTCTGCCTTGTATAACACACATTTACCACTCTAGTCTCTTTTAAGTAAAGAATACAGGATTCATACAGTGTTTCATGTTATCTTAACTCGAATTAAGGAATTCCCGGATCTTAGCTACCTTTTCTACACTAAGAACTGACTTGGAGAATCTCTTTGAGCTGTTCTAAACCAGTTCTCATCTGTTTACAGTCATTTTCTCTGAATTATCCATGTTTTCATGTAGTTTCCTATATTCTTCCTTCTGGTCCAAGTATAAGCTTTCCCCACTTTATCAAACAACTTCCTACACACTGTTATGATCAGAGGCAGCTCGGGAACATTGTCTCTCAACTGTGTTACAGAGTGTAGTACTACATTTCAGTGAAGTGTAAGGCTTTCCAAAGCTGCCAAATGTGTTTCTTTCTCTATTTCAATGGTATTCTGCCTTGTATAACACACATTTACCACTCTAGTCTCTTTTAAGTAAAGAATACAGGATTCATACAGTGTATTACGTGATCTTAACTCGAATTAACGATTACCCAGATCTTATCTACCTTTTCTACACTATGAACTTACTTGGAGAATCTCTTTGAGCTGTTCTAAACCAGTTCTCATCTGTTTACAGTCATTTTCTCTGAATTATCCATGTTTTCATGTAGTTTCCTATATTCTTCCTTCTGGTCCAAGTATAAGCTTTGCCCACTTTAACAAACAACTTCCTACACACTGTTATGAACAGAGCAGCTCGGGAACATTGTCTCTCAACTGTGTTACAGAGTGTAGTACTACATTTCAGTGAAGTGTAAGGCTTTCCAAAGCTGCCGAATGTGTTTCTTTCTCTATTTCAATGGTATTCTGCCTTGTATAACACACATTTACCACTCTAGTCTCTTTTAAGTAAAGAATACAGGATTCATACAGTGTTTCATGTGATCTTAACTCGAATTAAGGATTACCCAGATCTTATCTACCTTTTCTACACTATGAACTGACTTGGAGAATCTCTTTGAGCTGTTCTAAACCAGTTCTCATCTGTTTACAGTCATTTTCTCTGAATTATCCATGTTTTCATGTAGTTTCCTATATTCTTCCTTCTGGTCCAAGTATAAGCTTTCCCCACTTTATCAAACAACTTCCTACACACTGTTATGAACGGAGGCAGCTCGGGAACATTGTGTCTCAACTGTGTTATAGAGTGTAGTACTACATTTCAGTGAAGTGTAAGGCCTTCCAAAGCTGCCGAACGTGTTTCTTTCACTATTTCAATGGTATTCTGCCTTGTATAACACACATTTTCCACTCTAGTCTCTTTTAAGTAAACAATACAGGATTCATACAGTGTTTCATGTGATCTTAACTCGAATTAAGGATTTCCCGGATCTTAGCTACCTTTTCTACACTAAGAACTGACTTGGAGAATCTCTTTGAGCTGTTCTAAACCAGTTCTCATCTGTTTACAGTCATTTTCTCTGAATTATCCATGTTTTCATGTAGTTTCCTATATTCTTCCTTCTGGTCCAAGTATAAGCTTTCCCCACTTTATCAAACAACTTCCTACACACTGTTATGATCAGAGGCAGCTCGGGAACATTGTCTCTCAACTGTGTTACAGAGTGTAGTACTACATTTCAGTGAAGTGTAAGGCTTTCCAAAGCTGCCAAATGTGTTTCTTTCTCTATTTCAATGGTATTCTGCCTTGTATAACACACATTTACCACTCTAGTCTCTTTTAAGTAAAGAATACAGGATTCATACAGTGTATTATGTGATCTTAACTCGAATTAACGATTACCCAGATCTTATCTACCTTTTCTACACTATGAACTTACTTGGAGAATCTCTTTGAGCTGTTCTAAACCAGTTCTCATCTGTTTACAGTCATTTTCTCTGAATTATCCATGTTTTCATGTAGTTTCCTATATTCTTCCTTCTGGTCCAAGTATAAGCTTTACCCACTTTAACAAACAACTTCCTACACACTGTTATGAACAGAGGCAGCTTGGGAACATTGTCTCTCAACTGTGTTACAGAGTGTAGTACTACATTTTAGTGAAGTGTAAGGCTTTCCAAAGCTGCCGAATGTGTTTCTTTCTCTATTTCAATGGTATTCTGCCTTGTATAACACACATTTACCACTCTAGTTTCTTTTAAGTAAAGAATACAGGATTCATACAGTGTTTCATGTGATCTTAACTCGAATTAAGGATTACCCAGATCTTATCTAATTTTTCTACACTATGAACTGACTTGGAGAATCTCTTTGAGCTGTTCTAAACCAGTTCTCATCTGTTTACAGTCATTTTCTCTGAATTATCCATGTTTTCATGTAGTTTCCTATATTCTTCCTTCTGGTCCAAGTATAAGCTTTGCCCACTTTATCAAACAACTTCCTACACACTGTTATGAACAGAGCAGCTCGGGAACATTGTCTCTCAACTGTGTTACAGAGTGTAGTACTACATTTCAGTGAAGTGTAAGGCTTTCCAAAGCTGCCGAATGTGTTTCTTTCTCTATTTCAATGGTATTCTTCCTTGTATAACACACATTTACCACTCTAGTCTCTTTTAAGTAAAGAATACAGGGTTCATACAGTGTTTCATGTGATCTTAACTCGAATTAAGGATTACCCATATCTTATTTACCTTTTCTACCCTATGAACTGACTTGGAGAATCTCTTTGAGCTGTTCTAAACCAGTTCTCCTCTGTTTACAGTCATTTTCTCTGAATTATCCATGTTTTCATGTAGTTTCCTATATTCTTCCTTCTGGTCCAAGTATAAGCTTTGCCCACTTTATCAAACAACTTCCTACACACTGTTATAAACAGAGGCAGCTCGGGAACATTGTCTCTCAACTGTGTTACAGAGTGTAGTACTACATTTCAGTGAAGTGTAAGGCTTTCCAAAGCTGCCGAATGTGTTTCTTTCTCTATTTCAATGGTATTCTGCCTTGTATAACACACATTTACCACTCTAGTCTCTTTTAAGTAAAGAATACAGGATTCATACAGTGTTTCATGTGATCTTAACTCGAATTAAGGATTACCCAGATCTTATCTACCTTTGCTACACTATGAACTGACTTGGAGAATCTCTTTGAGCTGTTCTAAACCAGTTCTCATCTGTTTACAGTCATTTTCTCTGAATTATCCATGTTTTCATGTAGTTTCCTATATTCTTCCTTCTGGTCCAAGTATAAGCTTTCCCCACTTTATCAACAACTTCCTACACACTGTTATGAACGGAGGCAGCTCGGGAACATTGTCTCTCAACTGTGTTACAGAGTGTAGTACTACATTTCAGTGAAGTGTAAGGCTTTCCAAAGCTGCCGAATGTGTTTCTTTCTGTATTTCAATGGTATTCTGCCTTGTATAACACACATTTACCACTCCAGTCTCTTTTAAGTAAAGAATACAGGATTCATACAGTCTTTCATGTGATCTTAACTCTAATTAAGGGTTTCCCGGATCTTAACTACCTTTTCTACACTAAGAACTGACTTGGAGAATCTCTTTGAGCTGTTCTAAACGAGTTCTCATATGTTTACAGTTATTTTCTCTGAATTATCCATGTTTTCATACAGTTTTTTATATTCTGCCTTCTGGTACAAGTATAATCTTTGCCCACTTTATCAAACAACTTCCTACACACTGTTATGAACAGAGGCAGCTCGGGAACATTGTCTCTCAACTGTGTTACAGAGTGTAGTACTACATTTCACTGAAGTGTAAGGCTTTCCAAAGCTGCCGAATGTGTTTCTTTCTCTATTTCAATGGTATTCTGCCTTGTATAACACACATTTACCACTCTAGTCTCTTTTAAGTAAAGAATACAGGATTCATACAGTGTTTCATGTGATCTTAACTCGAATTAAGGATTTCTCGGATCTTAGCTACCTTTTCTACACTAAGAACTGACTTGGAGAATCTCTTTGAGCTGTTCTAAACCAGTTCTCATCTGTTTACAGTCATTTTCTCTGAATTATCCATGTTTTCATGTAGTTTCCTATATTCTTCCTTCTGGTCCAAGTATAAGCTTTGCCCACTTTATCAAACAACTTCCTACACACTGTTATAAACAGAGGCAGCTCGGGAACATTGTCTCTCAACTGTGTTACAGAGTGTAGTACTACATTTCAGTGAAGTGTAAGGCTTTCCAAAGCTGCCGAATGTGTTTCTTTCTCTATTTCAATGGTATTCTGCCTTGTATAACACACATTTACCACTCCAGTCTCTTTTAAGTAAAGAATACAGGATTCATACAGTGTTTCATGTGATCTTAACTCGAATTAAGGATTTCCCGGATCTTAACTACCTTTTCTACACTAAGAACTGACTTGGGCAATCTCTTTCAGCTGTTCTAAACGAGTTCTCATCTGTTTACAGTCATTTTCTCTGAATTATCCATGTTTTCATACAGTTTCTTATATTCTGCCTTCTGGTACAAGTATAATCTTTGCCCACTTTATCAAACAACTTCCTACACACTGTTATGAACTGAGGGAGCTCGGGAACATTGTCTCTCAACTGTGTTATACAGTGTAGTACTACATTTCAGTGAAGTGTAAGGCCTTCCAAACCTGCCGAATGTGTTTCTTTCACTATTTCAATGGTATTCTGCCTTGTATAACACACATTTTCCACTCTAGTCTCTTTTAAGTAAACAATACAGGATTCATACAGTGTTTCATGTGATCTTAACTCGAATTAAGGATTTCCCGGATCTTAGCTACCTTTTCTACACTAAGAACTGACTTGGAGAATCTCTTTGAGCTGTTCTAAACCAGTTCTCATCTGTTTACAGTCATTTTCTCTGAATTATCCATGTTTTCATGTAGTTTCCTATATTCTTCCTTCTGGTCCAAGTATAAGCTTTCCCCACTTTATCAAACAACTTCCTACACACTGTTATGAACAGAGGCAGCTCGGGAACATTGTCTCTCAACTGTGTTACAGAGTGTAGTACTACATTTCAGTGAAGTGTAAGGCTTTCCAAAGCTGCCGAATGTGTTTCTTTCTGTATTTCAATGGTATTCTGCCTTGTATAACACACATTTACCACTCCAGTCTCTTTTAAGTAAAGAATACAGGATTCATACAGTCTTTCCTGTGATCTTAACTCTAATTAAGGATTTCCCGGATCTTAACTACCTTTTCTACACTAAGAACTGACTTGGAGAATCTCTTTGAGCTGTTCTAAACGAGTTCTCATCTGTTTACAGTTATTTTCTCTGAATTATCCATGTTTTCATACAGTTTTTTATATTCTGCCTTCTGGTACAAGTATAATCTTTGCCCACTTTATCAAACAACTTCCTACACACTGTTATGAACAGAGGCAGCTCGGGAACATTGTCTCTCAACTGTGTTACAGAGTGTAGTACTACATTTCACTGAAGTGTAAGGCTTTCCAAAGCTGCCGAATGTGTTTCTTTCTCTATTTCAATGGTATTCTGCCTTGTATAACACACATTTACCACTCTAGTCTCTTTTAAGTAAAGAATACAGGATTCATACAGTGTTTCATGTGATCTTAACTCGAATTAAGGAATTCCCGGATCTTAGTTACCTTTTCTACACTAAGAACTGACTTGGAGAATCTCTTTGAGCTGTTCTAAACCAGTTCTCATCTGTTTACAGTCATTTTCTCTGAATTATCCATGTTTTCATGTAGTTTCCTATATTCTTCCTTCTGGTCCAAGTATAAGCTTTGCCCACTTTATCAAACAACTTCCTACACACTGTTATAAACAGAGGCAGCTCGGGAACATTGTCTCTCAACTGTGTTACAGAGTGTAGTACTACATTTCAGTGAAGTGTAAGGCTTTCCAAAGCTGCCGAATGTGGTTCTTTCTCTATTTCAATGGTATTCTGCCTTGTATAACACACATTTACCACTCCAGTCTCTTTTAAGTAAAGAATACAGGATTCATACAGTGTTTCATGTGATCTTAACTCGAATTAAGGATTTCCCGGATCTTAACTACCTTTTCTACACTAAGAACTGACTTGGGCAATCTCTTTCAGCTGTTCTAAACGAGTTCTCATCTGTTTACAGTTATTTTCTCTGAATTATCCATGTTTTCATACAGTTTTTTATATTCTGCCTTCTGGTACAAGTATAATCTTTGCCCACTTTATCAAACAACTTCCTACACACTGTTATGAACAGAGGCAGCTCGGGAACATTGTCTCTCAACTGTGTTACAGCGTGTAGTACTACATTTCACTGAAGTGTAAGGCTTTCCAAAGCTGCCGAATGTGTTTCTTTCTCTATTTCAATGGTATTCTGCCTTGTATAACACACATTTACCACTCTAGTCTCTTTTAAGTAAAGAATACAGGATTCATACAGTGTTTCATGTGATCTTAACTCGAATTAAGGATTTCTCGGATCTTAGCTACCTTTTCTACACTAAGAACTGACTTGGAGAATCTCTTTGAGCTGTTCTAAACCAGTTCTCATCTGTTTACAGTCATTTTCTCTGAATTATCCATGTTTTCATGTAGTTTCCTATATTCTTCCTTCTGGTCCAAGTATAAGCTTTGCCCACTTTATCAAACAACTACCTACACACTGTTATAAACAGAGGCAGCTCGGGAACATTGTCTCTCAACTGTGTTACAGAGTGTAGTACTACATTTCAGTGAAGTGTAAGGCTTTCCAAAGCTGCCGAATGTGTTTCTTTCTCTATTTCAATGGTATTCTGCCTTGTATAACACACATTTACCACTCCAGTCTCTTTTAAGTAAAGAATACAGGATTCATACAGTGTTTCATGTGATCTTAACTCGAATTAAGGATTTCCCGGATCTTAACTACCTTTTCTACACTAAGAACTGACTTGGGCAATCTCTTTCAGCTGTTCTAAACAAGTTCTCATCTGTTTACAGTCATTTTCTCTGAATTATCCATGTTTTCATACAGTTTCTTATATTCTGCCTTCTGGTACAAGTATAATCTTTGCCCACTTTATCAAACAACTTCCTACACACTGTTATGAACTGAGGGAGCTCGGAAACATTGTCTCTCAACTGTGTTATACAGTGTAGTACTACATTTCAGTGAAGTGTAAGGCCTTCCAAACCTGCCGAATGTGTTTCTTTCACTATTTCAATGGTATTCTGCCTTGTATAACACACATTTTCCACTCTAGTCTCTTTTAAGTAAACAATACAGGATTCATACAGTGTTTCATGTGATCTTAACTCGAATTAAGGATTTCCCGGATCTTAGCTACCTTTTCTACACTAAGAACTGACTTGGAGAATCTCTTTGAGCTGTTCTAAACCAGTTCTCATATGTTTACAGTTATTTTCTCTGAATTATCCATGTTTTCATACAGTTTTTTATATTCTGCCTTCTGGTACAAGTATAATCTTTGCCCACTTTATCAAACAACTTCCTACACACTGTTATGAACAGAGGCAGCTCGGGAACATTGTCTCTCAACTGTGTTACAGCGTGTAGTACTACATTTCACTGAAGTGTAAGGCTTTCCAAAGCTGCCGAATGTGTTTCTTTCTCTATTTCAATGGTATTCTGCCTTGTATAACACACATTTACCACTCTAGTCTCTTTTAAGTAAAGAATACAGGATTCATACAGTGTTTCATGTGATCTTAACTCGAATTAAGGATTTCTCGGATCTTAGCTACCTTTTCTACACTAAGAACTGACTTGGAGAATCTCTTTGAGCTGTTCTAAACCAGTTCTCATCTGTTTACAGTCATTTTCTCTGAATTATCCATGTTTTCATGTAGTTTCCTATATTCTTCCTTCTGGTCCAAGTATAAGCTTTGCCCACTTTATCAAACAACTACCTACACACTGTTATAAACAGAGGCAGCTCGGGAACATTGTCTCTCAACTGTGTTACAGAGTGTAGTACTACATTTCAGTGAAGTGTAAGGCTTTCCAAAGCTGCCGAATGTGTTTCTTTCTCTATTTCAATGGTATTCTGCCTTGTATAACACACATTTACCACTCCAGTCTCTTTTAAGTAAAGAATACAGGATTCATACAGTGTTTCATGTGATCTTAACTCGAATTAAGGATTTCCCGGATCTTAACTACCTTTTCTACACTAAGAACTGACTTGGGCAATCTCTTTCAGCTGTTCTAAACAAGTTCTCATCTGTTTACAGTCATTTTCTCTGAATTATCCATGTTTTCATACAGTTTCTTATATTCTGCCTTCTGGTACAAGTATAATCTTTGCCCACTTTATCAAACAACTTCCTACACACTGTTATGAACTGAGGGAGCTCGGAAACATTGTCTCTCAACTGTGTTATACAGTGTAGTACTACATTTCAGTGAAGTGTAAGGCCTTCCAAACCTGCCGAATGTGTTTCTTTCACTATTTCAATGGTATTCTGCCTTGTATAACACACATTTTCCACTCTAGTCTCTTTTAAGTAAACAATACAGGATTCATACAGTGTTTCATGTGATCTTAACTCGAATTAAGGATTTCCCGGATCATAGCTACCTTTTCTACACTAAGAACTGACTTGGAGAATCTCTTTGAGCTGTTCTAAACCAGTTCTCATCTGTTTACAGTCATTTTCTCTGAATTATCCATGTTTTCATGTAGTTTCCTATATTCTTCCTTCTGGTCCAAGTATAAGCTTTCCCCACTTTATCAAACAACTTCCTACACACTGTTATGAACAGAGGCAGCTCGGGAACATTGTCTCTCAACTGTGTTACAGAGTGTAGTACTACATTTCAGTGAAGTGTAAGGCTTTCCAAAGCTGCCGAATGTGTTTCTTTCTCTATTTCAATGGTATTCTGCCTTGTATAACACACATTTACCACTCCAGTCTCTTTTAAGTAAAGAATACAGGATTCATACAGTGTTTCATGTGATCTTAACTCGAATTAAGGATTTCCCGGATCTTAACTACCTTTTCTACACTAAGAACTGACTTGGGCAATCTCTTTCAGCTGTTCTAAATGAGTTCTCATCTGTTTACAGTCATTTTCTCTGAATTATCCATGTTTTCATACAGTTTCTTATATTCTGCCTTCTGGTACAAGTATAATCTTTGCCCACTTTATCAAACAACTTCCTACACACTGTTATGAACTGAGGCAGCTCGGGAACATTGTCTCTCAACTGTGTTATAGAGTGTAGTACTACATTTCAGTGAAGTGTAAGGCCTTCCAAAGCTGCCGAACGTGTTTCTTTCACTATTTCAATGGTATTCTGCCTCGTATAACACACATTTACCACTCTAGTCTCTTTTAAGTAAACAATACAGGATTCATACAGTGTTTCGTGTGATCTTAACTCGAATTAAGGATTTCCCGGATCTTAGCTACCTTTTCTACACTAAGAACTGACTTGGAGAATCTCTTTGAGCTGTTCTAAACCAGTTCTCATCTGTTTACAGTCATTTTCTCTGAATTATCCATGTTTTCATGTAGTTTCCTATATTCTTCCTTCTGGTCCAAGTATGAGCTTTGCCCACTTTATCAAACATCTTCCTACACACTGTTATAAACAGAGGCAGCTCGGGAACATTGTCTCTCAACTGTGTTACAGAGTGTAGTACTACATTTCAGTGAAGTGTAAGGCTTTCCAAAGGTGCCGAATGTGTTTCTTTCTCTATTTCAATGGTATTCTGCCTTGTATAACACATATTTACCACTCTAGTTTCTTTTAAGTAAAGAATACAGGATTCATACAGTGTTTCATGTGATCTTTACTCGAATTAAGGATTACTCAGATCTTATCTACCTTTTCTACACTATGAACTGACTTGGAGAATCTCTTTGAGCTGTTCTAAACCAGTTCTCATCTGTTTACAGTCATTTTCTCTGAATTATCCATGTTTTCATGTAGTTTCCTATATTCTTCCTTCTGGTCCAAGTATAAGCTTTGCCCACTTTATCAAACAACTTCCTACCCACTGTTATAAACAGAGGCAGCTCGGGAACATTGTCTCTCAACTGTGTTACAGAGTGTAGTACTACATTTCAGTGAAGTGTAAGGCTTTCCAAAGCTGACGAATGTGTTTCTTTCTCTATTTCAATGGTATTCTGCCTTGTATAACACACATTTACCACTCTAGTTTCTTTTAAGTAAAGAATACAGGATTCATACAGTGTTTCATGTGATCTTAACTCGAATTAAGGATTACCCACATCTTATCTACCTTTTCTGCACTATGAACTGACTTGGAGAATCTCTTTGAGCTGTTCTAAACCAGTTCTCATCTGTTTACAGTCATTTTCTCTGAATTATCCATGTTTTCATGTAGTTTCCTATATTCTTCCTTCTGGTCCAAGTATAAGCTTTGCCCACTTTATCAAACAACTTCCTACACACTGTTATAAACAGAGGAAGCTCGGGAACATTGTCTCTCAACTGTGTTACAGACTGTAGTACTACATTTCAGTGAAGTGTAAGGCTTTCCAAAGCTGCCGAATGTGTTTCTTTCTCTATTTCAATGGTATTCTGCCTTGTATAACACACATTTACCACTCTAGTCTCTTTTAAGTAAAGAATACAGGATTCATACAGTGTTTTATGTGATCTTAACTCGAATTAACGATTACCCAGATCTTATCTACCTTTTCTACACTATGAACTGACTTGGAGAATCTCTTTGAGCTGTTCTAAACCAGTTCTCATCTGTTTACAGTCATTTTCTCTGAATTATCCATGTTTTCATGTAGTATCCTATATTCTTCCTTCTGGTCCAAGTATAAGCTTTGCCCACTTTATCAAACAACTTCCTACACACTGTTATGAACAGAGGCAGCTCGGGAACATTGTCTCTCAACTGTGTTACAGAGTGTAGTACTACATTTCAGTGAAGTGTAAGGCTTTCCAAAGATGCCGAATGTGTTTCTTTCTCTATTTCAATGGTATTCTGCCTTGTATAACACACATTTACAACTCTAGTCTCTTTTAAGTAAAGAATACAGGATTCATACAGTGTTTCATGTGATCTTAACTGGAATTAAGGATTACCCATATCTTATTTACCTTTTCTACCCTATGAACTGACTTGGAGAATCTATTTGAGCTGTTCTAAACCAGTTCTCATCTGTTTACAATCATTTTCTCTGAATTATCCATGTTTTCATGTAGTTTCCTATATTCTTTCTTCTGGTCCAAGTATAAGCTTTGCCCACTTTATCAAACAACTTCCTACACACTGTTATGAACAGAGGCAGCTCGGGAACATTGTCTCTCAACTGTGTTACAGAGTGTAGTACTACATTTCAGTGAAGTGTAAGGCTTTCCAAAGGTGCCGAATGTGTTTCTTTCTCTATTTCAATGGTATTCTGCCTTGTATAACACACATTTACCACTCTAGTTTCTTTTAAGTAAAGAATACAGGATTCATACAGTGTTTCATGTGATCTTTACTCGAATTAAGGATTACTCAGATCTTATCTACCTTTTCTACACTATGAACTGACTTGGAGAATCTCTTTGAGCTGTTCTAAACCAGTTCTCATCTGTTTACAGTCATTTTCTCTGAATTATCCATGTTTTCATGTAGTTTCCTATATTCTTCCTTCTGGTCCAAGTATAAGCTTTGCCCACTTTATCAAACAACTTCCTACCCACTGTTATGAACAGAGCAGCTCGGGAACATTGTCTCTCAACTGTGTTACAGAGTGTAGTACTACATTTCAGTGAAGTGTAAGGCTTTCCAAAGCTGCCGAATGTGTTTCTTTCTCTATTTCAATGGTATTCTGCCTTGTATAACACACATTTACCACTCCAGTCTCTTTTAAGTAAAGAATACAGGATTCATACAGTGTTTCATGTGATCTTTACTCGAATTAAGGATTACTCAGATCTTATCTACCTTTTCTACACTATTAACTGACTTGGAGAATCTCTTTGAGCTGTTCTAAACCAGTTCTCATCTGTTTACAGTCATTTTCTCTGAATTATCCATGTATTCATGTAGTTTCCTATATTCTTCCTTCTGGTCCAAGTATAAGCTTTGCCCACTTTATCAAACAACTTCCTACACACTGTTATAAACAGAGGCAGCTCGGGAACATTGTCTCTCAACTGTGTTACAGAGTGTAGTACTACATTTCAGTGAAGTGTAAGGCTTTCCAAAGCTGCCGAATGTGTTTCTTTCTCTATTTCAATGGTATTCTGCCTTGTATAACACACATTTACCACTCTAGTCTCTTTTAAGTAAAGAATACAGGATTCATACAGTGTTTCATGTGATCTTAATTCGAATTAAGGATTACCCATATCTTATCTACCTTTTCTACACTATGAACTGACTTGGAGAATCTCTTTGAGCTGTTCTAAACCAGTTCTCATCTGTTTACAGTCATTTTCTCTGAATTATCCATGTTTTCATGTACTTTCCTATATTCTTCCTTCTGGTCCAAGTATAAGCTTTGCCCACTTTATCAAACAACTTCCTACACACTGTTATAAACAGAGGCAGCTCGGGAACATTGTCTCTCAACTGTGTTACAGAGTGTAGTACTACATTTCACTGAAGTGTAAGGCTTTCCAAAGCTGCCGAATGTGTTTCTTTCTCTATTTCAATGGTATTCTGCCTTGTATAACACACATTTACCACTCTAGTCTCTTTTAAGTACACAATACAGAATTCATACAGTGTTTCATGTGATCTTAACTCGAATTAAGGATTTCCCGGATCTTAGCTACCTTTTCTACACTAAGAACTGACTTGGGCAATCTCTTTCAGCTGTTCTAAACGAGTTCTCATCTGTTTACAGTCATTTTCTCTGAATTATCCATGTTTTCATACAGTTTCTTATATTCTGCCTTCTGGTACAAGTATAATCTTTGCCCACTTTATCAAACAACTTCCTACACACTGTTATGAACTGAGGCAGCTCGGGAACATTGTCTCTCAACTTTGTTATAGAGTGTAGTACTACATTTCAGTGAAGTGTAAGGCCTTCCAAAGCTGCCGAACGTGTTTCTTTCACTATTTCAATGGTATCCTGCCTTGTATAACACACATTTACCACTCTAGTCCCTTTAAGTAAACAATACAGGATTCATACAGTGTTTCATGTGATCTTAACTCGAATTAAGGATTTCCCGGATTTTAGCTACCTTTTCTACACTAAGAACTGATTTGGAGAATCTCTTTGAGCTGTTCTAAACCAGTTCTCATCTGTTTACAGTCATTTTCTCTGAATTATCCATGTTTTCATGTAGTTTCCTATATTCTTCCTTCTGGTCCAAGTATAAGCTTTGCCCACTTTATCACACAACTTCCTACACACTGTTATGAACAGAGGCAGCTCGGGAACATTGTCTCTCAACTGTGTTACAGAGTGTAGTACTACATTTCAGTGAAGTGTAAGGCTTCCAAAGCTGCCGAATGTGTTTCTTTCTCTATTTCAATCATATTCTGCCTTGTATAACACACATTTACCACTCTAGTCTCTTTTAAGTAAAGAATACAGTATTCATACAGTGTTTCATGTGATCTTAACTCGAATTAAGGATTTCCCGGATTTTAGCTACCTTTTCTACACTAAGAACTGACTGGGAGAATCTCTTTGAGCTGTTCTAAACCAGTTCTCATCTGTTTACAGTCATTTTCTCTGAATTATCCATGTTTTCATGTAGTTTCCTATATTCTTCCTTCTGGTCCAAGTATAAGCTTTGCCCACTTTATCAAACATCTTCCTACACACTGTTATGAACAGAGGCAGCTCGGGAACATTGTCTCTCAACTGTGTTACAGAGTGTAGTACTACATTTCAGTGAAGTGTAAGGCTTTCCAAAGCTGCCGAATGTGTTTCTTTCTCTATTTCAATGGTATTCTGCCTTGTATAACACACATTTACCACTCTAGTCTCTTTTAAGTAAAGAATACAGGATTCATACAGTGTTTCATGTGATCTTAACTCGAATTAAGGATTACCCATATCTTATCTACCTTTTCTACCCTATGAACTGACTTGGAGAATCTCTTTGAGCTGTTCTAAACCAGTTCTCATCGGTTTACAATCATTTTCTCTGAATTATCCATGTTTTCATGTAGTTTCCTATATTCTTCCTTCTGGTCCAATTATAAGCTTTGCCCACTTTATCAAACAACTTCCTACACACTGTTATGAACAGAGGCAGCTCGGGAACATTGTCTCTCAACTGTGTTACAGAGTGTAGTACTACATTTCAGTGAAGTGTAAGGCTTTCCAAAGCTGCCGAATGTGTTTCTTTCTCTATTTCAATGGTACTCTGCCTTGTATAACACACATTTACCACTCTAGTCTCTTTTAAGTAAAGAATACAGGATTCATACAGTGTTTCATGTGATCTTAACTCGAATTAAGGATTACCCAGATCTTATCTACCTTTGCTACACTATGAACTGACTTGGAGAATCTCTTTGAGCTGTTCTAAACAAGTTCTCATCTGTTTACAGTCATTTTCTCTGAATTATCCATGTTTTCATGTATTGGGTCGGCAGCTAAGTAATTGCGGATTTTTTAAAGAAAATCAAAGACAATTTTTTCATGGAACTAAATAACTTTATTCTTTAATGTATTGCCCATTTTGATCAATGACCTTTTGCCATCTTTCAGGCAGCATCGTAATCCCACGTTCAAAAAACTTCTGTTTTTTATTAGCAAAAAAACTGAATCAGGTACGATTTGACATCATCATCATTATTGAAATTTTTACCATTCAAGGAGTTTTGTAAAGATCGAAACAAAAAGTAATCAGATGGTGCAAGGTCAGGACTATATGGTGGATGTGGCAAAACATCCCAACCAAGCTCCATTAATTTTTGCCGAGTGACCAAAGATGTGTGTGGCCTTGCATTGTCATGATGGAATACAACACCTTTTCGATTTGTCAATTCGGGCCGCTTTTCTTCAACTGCATTGTTTAATTTTGTTAGTTGTTCAATGTAGACATCAGAATTGATCGTTCGGTTGGGTGGTAAGAGTTCAAAGTAGACAATTCCTTTGTAATCCCACCAAACTGATAACAAAACCTTCTTTTGATGAATATCAGCTTTTGATGTTGTTTGAGTTGGTTCACCTGGCCTGCTCCACGATCTTTTCCGCTTGATATTGTTGTAAACAACCCATTTTTCATCGCCAGTTATCAGTCGTTTTAAAAATGGATCATTTTCATTACGTTTCTTTAGCAAATCGCAGCTGCTAATGCGTTGCGTTAACTGTGATTCTTTCAGTTCGTGAGGAACCCATGTATCGAGTTTTTGAACATAGCCAAGTTGTTTTAAGTGATTTTCAATGCATGTATGTGATACATGAAGCTTCTCTGCAATCTCACGTGTTGTACTGTGACAGTCCGAATTGATTATTGCTTTGATTAGGGCGTCATCAACTTCAACTGGACGACCAGAGCGTCTTTCAACTTTGAGTGAAAAATCACCAGAACGAAATTTGGCAAACCAATTTTGACACTGCCGTTCTTTTAAGGCTTCATCACCATAAACAGCACATAACTTTTTATAAGCTTGTGATGCGTTTTTCCCTTGCGGAAATAAAAAAGCAAAATATGACGAAAATGTTCCTTTTGATTTTCCATTTTTCAACGAACGCCAAACAAAAACTACAAAACAGATCAAAAAACTTTTTTTACTGATTAACAGCTGAATAGCCAACTATCAAATACAAAATGTGTTTTACATTTGTACTACGTCTGCAAACCTAAAAATTCAACTGAAGCCATATGTGTGTGAAACCCGCACTTACTTAGTTGCCGACCCAATAGTTTCCTATATTCTTCCTTCTGGTCCAAGTATAAGCTTTGCCCACTTTATCAAACATCTTCCTACACACTGTTATGAACAGAGGCAGCTCGGGAACATTGTCTCTCAACTGTGTTACAGAGTGTAGTACTACATTTCAGTGAAGTGTAAGGCTTCCAAAGCTGCCGAATGTGTTTCTTTCTCTATTTCAATCATATTCTGCCTTGTATAACACACATTTACCACTCCAGTCTCTTTTAAGTAAAGAATACAGTATTCATACAGTGTTTCATGTGATCTTAACTCGAATTAAGGATTTCCCGGATTTTAGCTACCTTTTCTACACTAAGAACTGACTTGGAGAATTTCTTTGAGCTGTTCTAAACCAGTTCTCATCTGTTTACAGTCATTTTCTCTGAATTATCCATGTTTTCGTGTAGTTTCCTATATTCTTCCTTCTGGTCCAAGTATAAGCTTTGCCCACTTTATCAAACATCTTCCTACACACTGTTATAAACAGAGGCAGCTCGGGAACATTGTCTCTCAACTGTGTTACAGAGTGTAGTACTACATTTCAGTGAAGTGTAAGGCTTTCCAAAGCTGCCGAATGTGTTTCTTTCTCTATTTCAATGGTATTCTGCCTTGTATAACACACATTTACCACTCTAGTCTCTTTTAAGTAAAGAATACAGGATTCATACAGTGTTTCATGTGATCTTAACTCGAATTAAGGATTACCCATATCTTATCTACCTTTTCTACCCTATGAACTGACTTGGAGAATCTCTTTGAGCTGTTCTAAACCAGTTCTCATCTGTTTACAGTCATTTTCTCTGAATTATCCATGTTTTCATGTAATTTTCTATATTCTTCCTTCTGGTCCAAGTATAAGCTTTGCCCACTTTATCAAACAACTTCCTACACACTGTTATGAACAGAGGCAGCTCGGGAACATTGTCTCTCAACTGTGTTACAGAGTGTAGTACTACATTTCACTGAAGTGTAAGGCTTTCCAAAGCTGCCGAATGTGTTTCTTTCTCTATTTCAATGGTATTCTGCCTTGTATAACACACATTGACCACTCTAGTCTCTTTTAAGTACACAATACAGAATTCATACAGTGTTTCATGTGATCTTAACTCGAATTAAGGATTTCCCGGATCTTAGCTACCTTTTCTACACTAAGAACTGACTTGGGCAATCTCTTTCAGCTTCTAAACGAGTTCTCATCTGTTTACAGTCATTTTCTCTGAATTATCCATGTTTTCATACAGTTTCTTATATTCTGCCTTCTGGTACAAGTATAATCTTTGCCCACTTTATCAAACAACTTCCTACACACTGTTATGAACTGATGCAGCTCGGGAACATTGTCTCTCAACTGTGTTATAGAGTGTAGTACTACATTTCAGTGAAGTGTAAGGCCTTCCAAAGCTGCCGAACGTGTTTCTTTCACTATTTCAATGGTATTCTGCCTTGTATAACACACATTTACCACTCTAGTCTCTTTTAAGTAAACAATACAGGATTCATACAGTGTTTCATGTGATCTTAACTCGAATTAATGATTTCCCGGATCTTAGCTACCTTTTCTACACTAAGAACTGACTTGGAGAATCTCTTTGAGCTGTTCTAAACCAGTTCTCATCTGTTTACAGTCATTTTCTCTGAATTATCCATGTTTTCATGTAGTTTCCTATATTCTTCCTTCTGGTCCAAGTATAAGCTTTGCCCACTTTATCAAACATCTTCCTACACACTGTTATGAACAGAGGCAGCTCGGGAACATTGTCTCTCAACTGTGTTACAGAGTGTAGTACTACATTTCAGTGAAGTGTAAGGCTTTCCAAAGCTGCCGAATGTGTTTCTTTCTCTATTTCAATGGTATTCTGCCTTGTATAACACACATTTACCACTCTAGTCTCTTTTAAGTAAAGAATACAGGATTCATACAGTGTTTCATGTGATCTTAACTCGAATTAAGGATTACCCATATCTTATCTACCTTTTCTACCCTATGAACTGACTTGGAGAATCTCTTTGAGCTGTTCTAAACCAGTTCTCATCTGTTTACAATCATTTTCTCTGAATTATCCATGTTTTCATGTAGTTTCCTATATTCTTCCTTCTGGTCCAATTATAAGCTTTGCCCACTTTATCAAACAACTTCCTACACACTGTTATGAACAGAGGCAGCTCGGGAACATTGTCTCTCAACTGTGTTACAGAGTGTAGTACTACATTTCAGTGAAGTGTAAGGCTTTCCAAAGCTGCCGAATGTGTTTCTTTCTCTATTTCAATGGTACTCTGCCTTGTATAACACACATTTACCACTCTAGTCTCTTTTAAGTAAAGAATACAGGATTCATACAGTGTTTCATGTGATCTTAACTCGAATTAAGGATTACCCAGATCTTATCTACCTTTGCTACACTATGAACTGACTTGGAGAATCTCTTTGAGCTGTTCTAAACAAGTTCTCATCTGTTTACAGTCATTTTCTCTGAATTATCCATGTTTTCATGTATTGGGTCGGCAGCTAAGTAATTGCGGATTTTTTAAAGAAAATCAAAGACAATTTTTTCATGGAACTAAATAACTTTATTCTTTAATGTATTGCCCATTTTGATCAATGACCTTTTGCCATCTTTCAGGCAGCATCGTAATCCCACGTTCAAAAAACTTCTGTTTTTTATTAGCAAAAAAACTGAATCAGGTACGATTTGACATCATCATCATTATTGAAATTTTTACCATTCAAGGAGTTTTGTAAAGATCGAAACAAAAAGTAATCAGATGGTGCAAGGTCAGGACTATATGGTGGATGTGGCAAAACATCCCAACCAAGCTCCATTAATTTTTGCCGAGTGACCAAAGATGTGTGTGGCCTTGCATTGTCATGATGGAATACAACACCTTTTCGATTTGTCAATTCGGGCCGCTTTTCTTCAACTGCATTGTTTAATTTTGTTAGTTGTTCAATGTAGACATCAGAATTGATCGTTCGGTTGGGTGGTAAGAGTTCAAAGTAGACAATTCCTTTGTAATCCCACCAAACTGATAACAAAACCTTCTTTTGATGAATATCAGCTTTTGATGTTGTTTGAGTTGGTTCACCTGGCCTGCTCCACGATCTTTTCCGCTTGATATTGTTGTAAACAACCCATTTTTCATCGCCAGTTATCAGTCGTTTTAAAAATGGATCATTTTCATTACGTTTCTTTAGCAAATCGCAGCTGCTAATGCGTTGCGTTAACTGTGATTCTTTCAGTTCGTGAGGAACCCATGTATCGAGTTTTTGAACATAGCCAAGTTGTTTTAAGTGATTTTCAATGCATGTATGTGATACATGAAGCTTCTCTGCAATCTCACGTGTTGTACTGTGACAGTCCGAATTGATTATTGCTTTGATTAGGGCGTCATCAACTTCAACTGGACGACCAGAGCGTCTTTCAACTTTGAGTGAAAAATCACCAGAACGAAATTTGGCAAACCAATTTTGACACTGCCGTTCTTTTAAGGCTTCATCACCATAAACAGCACATAACTTTTTATGAGCTTGTGATGCGTTTTTCCCTTGCGGAAATAAAAAAGCAAAATATGACAAAAATGTTCCTTTTGATTTTCCATTTTTCAACGAACGCCAAACAAAAACTACAAAACAGATCAAAAAACTTTTTTTACTGATTAACAGCTGAATAGCCAACTATCAAATACAAAATGTGTTTTACATTTGTACTACGTCTGCAAACCTAAAAATTCAACTGAAGCCATATGTGTGTGAAACCCGCACTTACTTAGTTGCCGACCCAATAGTTTCCTATATTCTTCCTTCTGGTCCAAGTATAAGCTTTGCCCACTTTATCAAACAACTTCCTACACACTGTTATGAACAGAGGCAGCTCGGGAACATTGTCTCTCAACTGTGTTACAGAGTGTAGTACTACATTTCAGTGAAGTGTAAGGCTTTCCAAAGCTGCCGAATGTGTTTCTTTCTCTATTTCAATGGTATTCTGCCTTGTATAACACACATTTACCACTCCAGTCTCTTTTAAGTAAAGAATACAGGATTCATACAGTGTTTCATGTGATCTTAACTCGAATTAAAGATTTCCCGGATCTTAACTACCTTTTCTACACTAAGAACTGACTTGGGCAATCTCTTTCAGCTGTTCTAAACGAGTTCTCATCTGTTTACAGTCATTTTCTCTGAATTATCCATGTTTTCATGTAGTTTCCTATATTCTTCCTTCTGGTCCAAGTATAAGCTTTGCCCACTTTATCACACAACTTCCTACACACTGTTATGAACAGAGGCAGCTCGGGAACATTGTCTCTCAACTGTGTTACAGAGTGTAGTACTACATTTCAGTGAAGTGTAAGGCTTCCAAAGCTGCCGAATGTGTTTCTTTCTCTATTTCAATCATATTCTGCCTTGTATAACACACATTTACCACTCTAGTCTCTTTTAAGTAAAGAATACAGTATTCATACAGTGTTTCATGTGATCTTAACTCGAATTAAGGATTTCCCGGATTTTAGCTACCTTTTCTACACTAAGAACTGACTTGGAGAATTTCTTTGAGCTGTTCTAAACCAGTTCTCATCTGTTTACAGTCATTTTCTCTGAATTATCCATGTTTTCGTGTAGTTTCCTATATTCTTCCTTCTGGTCCAAGTATAAGCTTTGCCCACTTTATCAAACATCTTCCTACACACTGTTATAAACAGAGGCAGCTCGGGAACATTGTCTCTCAACTGTGTTACAGAGTGTAGTACTACATTTCAGTGAAGTGTAAGGCTTTCCAAAGCTGCCGAATGTGTTTCTTTCTCTATTTCAATGGTATTCTGCCTTGTATAACACACATTTACCACTCTAGTCTCTTTTAAGTAAAGAATACAGGATTCATACAGTGTTTCATGTGATCTTAACTCGAATTAAGGATTACCCATATCTTATCTACCTTTTCTACCCTATGAACTGACTTGGAGAATCTCTTTGAGCTGTTCTAAACCAGTTCTCATCTGTTTACAGTCATTTTCTCTGAATTATCCATGTTTTCATGTAATTTTCTATATTCTTCCTTCTGGTCCAAGTATAAGCTTTGCCCACTTTATCAAACAACTTCCTACACACTGTTATGAACAGAGGCAGCTCGGGAACATTGTCTCTCAACTGTGTTACAGAGTGTAGTACTACATTTCACTGAAGTGTAAGGCTTTCCAAAGCTGCCGAATGTGTTTCTTTCTCTATTTCAATGGTATTCTGCCTTGTATAACACACATTGACCACTCTAGTCTCTTTTAAGTACACAATACAGAATTCATACAGTGTTTCATGTGATCTTAACTCGAATTAAGGATTTCCCGGATCTTAGCTACCTTTTCTACACTAAGAACTGACTTGGGCAATCTCTTTCAGCTGTTCTAAACGAGTTCTCATCTGTTTACAGTCATTTTCTCTGAATTATCCATGTTTTCATACAGTTTCTTATATTCTGCCTTCTGGTACAAGTATAATCTTTGCCCACTTTATCAAACAACTTCCTACACACTGTTATGAACTGATGCAGCTCGGGAACATTGTCTCTCAACTGTGTTATAGAGTGTAGTACTACATTTCAGTGAAGTGTAAGGCCTTCCAAAGCTGCCGAACGTGTTTCTTTCACTATTTCAATGGTATTCTGCCTTGTATAACACACATTTACCACTCTAGTCTCTTTTAAGTAAACAATACAGGATTCATGCAGTGTTTCATGTGATCTTAACTCGAATTAAGGATTTCCCGGATCTTAGCTACCTTTTCTACACTAAGAACTGACTTGGAGAATCTCTTTGAGCTGTTCTAAACCAGTTCTCATCTGTTTACAGTCATTTTCTCTGAATTATCCATGTTTTCATGTAGTTTCCTATATTCTTCCTTCTGGTCCAAGTATAAGCTTTGCCCACTTTATCAAACATCTTCCTACACACTGTTATGAACAGAGGCAGCTCGGGAACATTGTCTCTCAACTGTGTTACAGAGTGTAGTACTACATTTCAGTGAAGTGTAAGGCTTTCCAAAGCTGCCGAATGTGTTTCTTTCTCTATTTCAATGGTATTCTGCCTTGTATAACACACATTTACCACTCTAGTCTCTTTTAAGTAAAGAATACAGGATTCATACAGTGTTTCATGTGATCTTAACTCGAATTAAGGATTACCCATATCTTATCTACCTTTTCTACCCTATGAACTGACTTGGAGAATCTCTTTGAGCTGTTCTAAACCAGTTCTCATCTGTTTACAATCATTTTCTCTGAATTATCCATGTTTTCATGTAGTTTCCTATATTCTTCCTTCTGGTCCAATTATAAGCTTTGCCCACTTTATCAAACAACTTCCTACACACTGTTATGAACAGAGGCAGCTCGGGAACATTGTCTCTCAACTGTGTTACAGAGTGTAGTACTACATTTCAGTGAAGTGTAAGGCTTTCCAAAGCTGCCGAATGTGTTTCTTTCTCTATTTCAATGGTACTCTGCCTTGTATAACACACATTTACCACTCTAGTCTCTTTTAAGTAAAGAATACAGGATTCATACAGTGTTTCATGTGATCTTAACTCGAATTAAGGATTACCCAGATCTTATCTACCTTTGCTACACTATGAACTGACTTGGAGAATCTCTTTGAGCTGTTCTAAACAAGTTCTCATCTGTTTACAGTCATTTTCTCTGAATTATCCATGTTTTCATGTATTGGGTCGGCAGCTAAGTAATTGCGGATTTTTTAAAGAAAATCAAAGACAATTTTTTCATGGAACTAAATAACTTTATTCTTTAATGTATTGCCCATTTTGATCAATGACCTTTTGCCATCTTTCAGGCAGCATCGTAATCCCACGTTCAAAAAACTTCTGTTTTTTATTAGCAAAAAAACTGAATCAGGTACGATTTGACATCATCATCATTATTGAAATTTTTACCATTCAAGGAGTTTTGTAAAGATCGAAACAAAAAGTAATCAGATGGTGCAAGGTCAGGACTATATGGTGGATGTGGCAAAACATCCCAACCAAGCTCCATTAATTTTTGCCGAGTGACCAAAGATGTGTGTGGCCTTGCATTGTCATGATGGAATACAACACCTTTTCGATTTGTCAATTCGGGCCGCTTTTCTTCAACTGCATTGTTTAATTTTGTTAGTTGTTCAATGTAGACATCAGAATTGATCGTTCGGTTGGGTGGTAAGAGTTCAAAGTAGACAATTCCTTTGTAATCCCACCAAACTGATAACAAAACCTTCTTTTGATGAATATCAGCTTTTGATGTTGTTTGAGTTGGTTCACCTGGCCTGCTCCACGATCTTTTCCGCTTGATATTGTTGTAAACAACCCATTTTTCATCGCCAGTTATCAGTCGTTTTAAAAATGGATCATTTTCATTACGTTTCTTTAGCAAATCGCAGCTGCTAATGCGTTGCGTTAACTGTGATTCTTTCAGTTCGTGAGGAACCCATGTATCGAGTTTTTGAACATAGCCAAGTTGTTTTAAGTGATTTTCAATGCATGTATGTGATACATGAAGCTTCTCTGCAATCTCACGTGTTGTACTGTGACAGTCCGAATTGATTATTGCTTTGATTAGGGCGTCATCAACTTCAACTGGACGACCAGAGCGTCTTTCAACTTTGAGTGAAAAATCACCAGAACGAAATTTGGCAAACCAATTTTGACACTGCCGTTCTTTTAAGGCTTCATCACCATAAACAGCACATAACTTTTTATGAGCTTGTGATGCGTTTTTCCCTTGCGGAAATAAAAAAGCAAAATATGACGAAAATGTTCCTTTTGATTTTCCATTTTTCAACGAACGCCAAACAAAAACTACAAAACAGATGAAAAAACTTTTTTTACTGATTAACAGCTGAATAGCCATCTATCAAATACAAAATGTGTTTTACATTTGTACTACGTCTGCAAACCTAAAAATTCAACTGAAGCCATATGTGTGTGAAACCCGCACTTACTTAGTTGCCGACCCAATAGTTTCCTATATTCTTCCTTCTGGTCCAAGTATAAGCTTTGCCCACTTTATCAAACAACTTCCTACACACTGTTATGAACAGAGGCAGCTCGGGAACATTGTCTCTCAACTGTGTTACAGAGTGTAGTACTACATTTCAGTGAAGTGTAAGGCTTTCCAAAGCTGCCGAATGTGTTTCTTTCTCTATTTCAATGGTATTCTGCCTTGTATAACACACATTTACCACTCCAGTCTCTTTTAAGTAAAGAATACAGGATTCATACAGTGTTTCATGTGATCTTAACTCGAATTAAAGATTTCCCGGATCTTAACTACCTTTTCTACACTAAGAACTGACTTGGGCAATCTCTTTCAGCTGTTCTAAACGAGTTCTCATCTGTTTACAGTCATTTTCTCTGAATTATCCATGTTTTCATGTAGTTTCCTATATTCTTCCTTCTGGTCCAAGTATAAGCTTTGCCCACTTTATCACACAACTTCCTACACACTGTTATGAACAGAGGCAGCTCGGGAACATTGTCTCTCAACTGTGTTACAGAGTGTAGTACTACATTTCAGTGAAGTGTAAGGCTTCCAAAGCTGCCGAATGTGTTTCTTTCTCTATTTCAATCATATTCTGCCTTGTATAACACACATTTACCACTCTAGTCTCTTTTAAGTAAAGAATACAGTATTCATACAGTGTTTCATGTGATCTTAACTCGAATTAAGGATTTCCCGGATTTTAGCTACCTTTTCTACACTAAGAACTGACTTGGAGAATTTCTTTGAGCTGTTCTAAACCAGTTCTCATCTGTTTACAGTCATTTTCTCTGAATTATCCATGTTTTCGTGTAGTTTCCTATATTCTTCCTTCTGGTCCAAGTATAAGCTTTGCCCACTTTATCAAACATCTTCCTACACACTGTTATAAACAGAGGCAGCTCGGGAACATTGTCTCTCAACTGTGTTACAGAGTGTAGTACTACATTTCAGTGAAGTGTAAGGCTTTCCAAAGCTGCCGAATGTGTTTCTTTCTCTATTTCAATGGTATTCTGCCTTGTATAACACACATTTACCACTCTAGTCTCTTTTAAGTAAAGAATACAGGATTCATACAGTGTTTCATGTGATCTTAACTCGAATTAAGGATTACCCATATCTTATCTACCTTTTCTACCCTATGAACTGACTTGGAGAATCTCTTTGAGCTGTTCTAAACCAGTTCTCATCTGTTTACAGTCATTTTCTCTGAATTATCCATGTTTTCATGTAATTTTCTATATTCTTCCTTCTGGTCCAAGTATAAGCTTTGCCCACTTTATCAAACAACTTCCTACACACTGTTATGAACAGAGGCAGCTCGGGAACATTGTCTCTCAACTGTGTTACAGAGTGTAGTACTACATTTCACTGAAGTGTAAGGCTTTCCAAAGCTGCCGAATGTGTTTCTTTCTCTATTTCAATGGTATTCTGCCTTGTATAACACACATTGACCACTCTAGTCTCTTTTAAGTACACAATACAGAATTCATACAGTGTTTCATGTGATCTTAACTCGAATTAAGGATTTCCCGGATCTTAGCTACCTTTTCTACACTAAGAACAGACTTGGGCAATCTCTTTCAGCTGTTCTAAACGAGTTCTCATCTGTTTACAGTCATTTTCTCTGAATTATCCATGTTTTCATACAGTTTCTTATATTCTGCCTTCTGGTACAAGTATAATCTTTGCCCACTTTATCAAACAACTTCCTACACACTGTTATGAACTGATGCAGCTCGGGAACATTGTCTCTCAACTGTGTTATAGAGTGTAGTACTACATTTCAGTGAAGTGTAAGGCCTTCCAAAGCTGCCGAACGTGTTTCTTTCACTATTTCAATGGTATTCTGCCTTGTATAACACACATTTACCACTCTAGTCTCTTTTAAGTAAACAATACAGGATTCATGCAGTGTTTCATGTGATCTTAACTCGAATTAAGGATTTCCCGGATCTTAGCTACCTTTTCTACACTAAGAACTGACTTGGAGAATCTCTTTGAGCTGTTCTAAACCAGTTCTCATCTGTTTACAGTCATTTTCTCTGAATTATCCATGTTTTCATGTAGTTTCCTATATTCTTCCTTCTGGTCCAAGTATAAGCTTTGCCCACTTTATCAAACATCTTCCTACACACTGTTATGAACAGAGGCAGCTCGGGAACATTGTCTCTCAACTGTGTTACAGAGTGTAGTACTACATTTCAGTGAAGTGTAAGGCTTTCCAAAGCTGCCGAATGTGTTTCTTTCTCTATTTCAATGGTATTCTGCCTTGTATAACACACATTTACCACTCTAGTCTCTTTTAAGTAAAGAATACAGGATTCATACAGTGTTTCATGTGATCTTAACTCGAATTAAGGATTACCCATATCTTATCTACCTTTTCTACCCTATGAACTGACTTGGAGAATCTCTTTGAGCTGTTCTAAACCAGTTCTCATCTGTTTACAATCATTTTCTCTGAATTATCCATGTTTTCATGTAGTTTCCTATATTCTTCCTTCTGGTCCAATTATAAGCTTTGCCCACTTTATCAAACAACTTCCTACACACTGTTATGAACAGAGGCAGCTCGGGAACATTGTCTCTCAACTGTGTTACAGAGTGTAGTACTACATTTCAGTGAAGTGTAAGGCTTTCCAAAGCTGCCGAATGTGTTTCTTTCTCTATTTCAATGGTACTCTGCCTTGTATAACACACATTTACCACTCTAGTCTCTTTTAAGTAAAGAATACAGGATTCATACAGTGTTTCATGTGATCTTAACTCGAATTAAGGATTACCCAGATCTTATCTACCTTTGCTACACTATGAACTGACTTGGAGAATCTCTTTGAGCTGTTCTAAACAAGTTCTCATCTGTTTACAGTCATTTTCTCTGAATTATCCATGTTTTCATGTATTGGGTCGGCAGCTAAGTAATTGCGGATTTTTTAAAGAAAATCAAAGACAATTTTTTCATGGAACTAAATAACTTTATTCTTTAATGTATTGCCCATTTTGATCAATGACCTTTTGCCATCTTTCAGGCAGCATCGTAATCCCACGTTCAAAAAACTTCTGTTTTTTATTAGCAAAAAAACTGAATCAGGTACGATTTGACATCATCATCATTATTGAAATTTTTACCATTCAAGGAGTTTTGTAAAGATTGAAACAAAAAGTAATCAGATGGTGCAAGGTCAGGACTATATGGTGGATGTGGCAAAACATCCCAACCAAGCTCCATTAATTTTTGCCGAGTGACCAAAGATGTGTGTGGCCTTGCATTGTCATGATGGAATACAACACCTTTTCGATTTGTCAATTCGGGCCGCTTTTCTTCAACTGCATTGTTTAATTTTGTTAGTTGTTCAATGTAGACATCAGAATTGATCGTTCGGTTGGGTGGTAAGAGTTCAAAGTAGACAATTCCTTTGTAATCCCACCAAACTGATAACAAAACCTTCTTTTGATGAATATCAGCTTTTGATGTTGTTTGAGTTGGTTCACCTGGCCTGCTCCACGATCTTTTCCGCTTGATATTGTTGTAAACAACCCATTTTTCATCGCCAGTTATCAGTCGTTTTAAAAATGGATCATTTTCATTACGTTTCTTTAGCAAATCGCAGCTGCTAATGCGTTGCGTTAACTGTGATTCTTTCAGTTCGTGAGGAACCCATGTATCGAGTTTTTGAACATAGCCAAGTTGTTTTAAGTGATTTTCAATGCATGTATTTGATACATGAAGCTTCTCTGCAATCTCACGTGTTGTACTGTGACAGTCCGAATTGATTATTGCTTTGATTAGGGCGTCATCAACTTCAACTGGACGACCAGAGCGTCTTTCAACTTTGAGTGAAAAATCACCAGAACGAAATTTGGCAAACCAATTTTGACAGTGCCGTTCTTTTAAGGCTTCATCACCATAAACAGCACATAACTTTTTATGAGCTTGTGATGCGTTTTTCCCTTGCGGAAATAAAAAAGCAAAATATGACGAAAATGTTCCTTTTGATTTTCCATTTTTCAACGAACGCCAAACAAAAACTACAAAACAGATGAAAAAACTTTTTTTACTGATTAACAGCTGAATAGCCAACTATCAAATACAAAATGTGTTTTACATTTGTACTACGTCTGCAAACCTAAAAATTCAACTGAAGCCATATGTGTGTGAAACCCGCACTTACTTAGTTGCCGACCCAATAGTTTCCTATATTCTTCCTTCTGGTCCAAGTATAAGCTTTGCCCACTTTATCAAACAACTTCCTACACACTGTTATGAACAGAGGCAGCTCGGGAACATTGTCTCTCAACTGTGTTACAGAGTGTAGTACTACATTTCAGTGAAGTGTAAGGCTTTCCAAAGCTGCCGAATGTGTTTCTTTCTCTATTTCAATGGTATTCTGCCTTGTATAACACACATTTACCACTCCAGTCTCTTTTAAGTAAAGAATACAGGATTCATACAGTGTTTCATGTGATCTTAACTCGAATTAAAGATTTCCCGGATCTTAACTACCTTTTCTACACTAAGAACTGACTTGGGCAATCTCTTTCAGCTGTTCTAAACGAGTTCTCATCTGTTTACAGTCATTTTCTCTGAATTATCCATGTTTTCATGTAGTTTCCTATATTCTTCCTTCTGGTCCAAGTATAAGCTTTGCCCACTTTATCACACAACTTCCTACACACTGTTATGAACAGAGGCAGCTCGGGAACATTGTCTCTCAACTGTGTTACAGAGTGTAGTACTACATTTCAGTGAAGTGTAAGGCTTCCAAAGCTGCCGAATGTGTTTCTTTCTCTATTTCAATCATATTCTGCCTTGTATAACACACATTTACCACTCTAGTCTCTTTTAAGTAAAGAATACAGTATTCATACAGTGTTTCATGTGATCTTAACTCGAATTAAGGATTTCCCGGATTTTAGCTACCTTTTCTACACTAAGAACTGACTTGGAGAATTTCTTTGAGCTGTTCTAAACCAGTTCTCATCTGTTTACAGTCATTTTCTCTGAATTATCCATGTTTTCGTGTAGTTTCCTATATTCTTCCTTCTGGTCCAAGTATAAGCTTTGCCCACTTTATCAAACATCTTCCTACACACTGTTATAAACAGAGGCAGCTCGGGAACATTGTCTCTCAACTGTGTTACAGAGTGTAGTACTACATTTCAGTGAAGTGTAAGGCTTTCCAAAGCTGCCGAATGTGTTTCTTTCTCTATTTCAATGGTATTCTGCCTTGTATAACACACATTTACCACTCTAGTCTCTTTTAAGTAAAGAATACAGGATTCATACAGTGTTTCATGTGATCTTAACTCGAATTAAGGATTACCCATATCTTATCTACCTTTTCTACCCTATGAACTGACTTGGAGAATCTCTTTGAGCTGTTCTAAACCAGTTCTCATCTGTTTACAGTCATTTTCTCTGAATTATCCATGTTTTCATGTAATTTTCTATATTCTTCCTTCTGGTCCAAGTATAAGCTTTGCCCACTTTATCAAACAACTTCCTACACACTGTTATGAACAGAGGCAGCTCGGGAACATTGTCTCTCAACTGTGTTACAGAGTGTAGTACTACATTTCACTGAAGTGTAAGGCTTTCCAAAGCTGCCGAATGTGTTTCTTTCTCTATTTCAATGGTATTCTGCCTTGTATAACACACATTGACCACTCTAGTCTCTTTTAAGTACACAATACAGAATTCATACAGTGTTTCATGTGATCTTAACTCGAATTAAGGATTTCCCGGATCTTAGCTACCTTTTCTACACTAAGAACTGACTTGGGCAATCTCTTTCAGCTGTTCTAAACGAGTTCTCATCTGTTTACAGTCATTTTCTCTGAATTATCCATGTTTTCATACAGTTTCTTATATTCTGCCTTCTGGTACAAGTATAATCTTTGCCCACTTTATCAAACAACTTCCTACACACTGTTATGAACTGATGCAGCTCGGGAACATTGTCTCTCAACTGTGTTATAGAGTGTAGTACTACATTTCAGTGAAGTGTAAGGCCTTCCAAAGCTGCCGAACGTGTTTCTTTCACTATTTCAATGGTATTCTGCCTTGTATAACACACATTTACCACTCTAGTCTCTTTTAAGTAAACAATACAGGATTCATACAGTGTTTCATGTGATCTTAACTCGAATTAAGGATTTCCCGGATCTTAGCTACCTTTTCTACACTAAGAACTGACTTGGAGAATCTCTTTGAGCTGTTCTAAACCAGTTCTCATCTGTTTACAGTCATTTTCTCTGAATTATCCATGTTTTCATGTAGTTTCCTATATTCTTCCTTCTGGTCCAAGTATAAGCTTTGCCCACTTTATCAAACATCTTCCTACACACTGTTATGAACAGAGGCAGCTCGGGAACATTGTCTCTCAACTGTGTTACAGAGTGTAGTACTACATTTCAGTGAAGTGTAAGGCTTTCCAAAGCTGCCGAATGTGTTTCTTTCTCTATTTCAATGGTATTCTGCCTTGTATAACACACATTTACCACTCTAGTCTCTTTTAAGTAAAGAATACAGGATTCATACAGTGTTTCATGTGATCTTAACTCGAATTAAGGATTACCCATATCTTATCTACCTTTTCTACCCTATGAACTGACTTGGAGAATCTCTTTGAGCTGTTCTAAACCAGTTCTCATCTGTTTACAGTCATTTTCTCTGAATTATCCATGTTTTCATGTAGTTTCCTATATTCTTCCTTCTGGTCCAATTATAAGCTTTGCCCACTTTATCACACAACTTCCTACACACTGTTATGAACAGAGGCAGCTCGGGAACATTGTCTCTCAACTGTGTTACAGAGTGTAGTACTACATTTCAGTGAAGTGTAAGGCTTTCCAAAGCTGCCGAATGTGTTTCTTTCTCTATTTCAATGGTACTCTGCCTTGTATAACACACATTTACCACTCTAGTCTCTTTTAAGTAAAGAATACAGGATTCATACAGTGTTTCATGTGATCTTAACTCGAATTAAGGATTTCCCGGATTTTAGCTACCTTTTCTACACTAAGAACTGACTTGGAGAATTTCTTTGAGCTGTTCTAAACCAGTTCTCATCTGTTTACAGTCATTTTCTCTGAATTATCCATGTTTTCATGTAGTTTCCTATATTCTTCCTTCTGGTCCAAGTATAAGCTTTGCCCACTTTATCAAACATCTTCCTACACACTGTTATAAACAGAGGCAGCTCGGGAACATTGTCTCTCAACTGTGTTACAGAGTGTAGTACTACATTTCAGTGAAGTGTAAGGCTTTCCAAAGCTGCCGAATGTGTTTCTTTCTCTATTTCAATGGTATTCTGCCTTGTATAACACACATTTACCACTCTAGTCTCTTTTAAGTAAAGAATACAGGATTCATACAGTGTTTCATGTGATCTTAACTCGAATTAAGGATTACCCATATCTTATCTACCTTTTCTACCCTATGAACTGACTTGGAGAATCTCTTTGAGCTGTTCTAAACCAGTTCTCATCTGTTTACAGTCATTTTCTCTGAATTATCCATGTTTTCATGTAATTTTCTATATTCTTCCTTCTGGTCCAAGTATAAGCTTTGCCCACTTTATCAAACAACTTCCTACACACTGTTATGAACAGAGGCAGCTCGGGAACATTGTCTCTCAACTGTGTTACAGAGTGTAGTACTACATTTCACTGAAGTGTAAGGCTTTCCAAAGCTGCCGAATGTGTTTCTTTCTCTATTTCAATGGTATTCTGCCTTGTATAACACACATTGACCACTCTAGTCTCTTTTAAGTACACAATACAGAATTCATACAGTGTTTCATGTGATCTTAACTCGAATTAAGGATTTCCCGGATCTTAGCTACCTTTTCTACACTAAGAACTGACTTGGGCAATCTCTTTCAGCTGTTCTAAACGAGTTCTCATCTGTTTACAGTCATTTTCTCTGAATTATCCATGTTTTCATACAGTTTCTTATATTCTGCCTTCTGGTACAAGTATAAAATTTGCCCACTTTATCAAACAACTTCCTACACACTGTTATGAACTGATGCAGCTCGGGAACATTGTCTCTCAACTGTGTTATAGAGTGTAGTACTACATTTCAGTGAAGTGTAAGGCCTTCCAAAGCTGCCGAACGTGTTTCTTTCACTATTTCAATGGTATTCTGCCTTGTATAACACACATTTACCACTCTAGTCTCTTTTAAGTAAACAATACAGGATTCATACAGTGTTTCATGTGATCTTAACTCGAATTAAGGATTTCCCGGATCTTAGCTACCTTTTCTACACTAAGAACTGATTTGGAGAATCTCTTTGAGCTGTTCTAAACCAGTTCTCATCTGTTTACAGTCATTTTCTCTGAATTATCCATGTTTTCATGTAGTTTCCTATATTCTTCCTTCTGGTCCAAGTATAAGCTTTGCCCACTTTATCAAACATCTTCCTACACACTGTTATGAACAGAGGCAGCTCGGGAACATTGTCTCTCAACTGTGTTACAGAGTGTAGTACTACATTTCAGTGAAGTGTAAGGCTTTCCAAAGCTGCCGAATGTGTTTCTTTCTCTATCTCAATGGTATTCTGCCTTGTATAACACACATTTACCACTCCAGTCTCTTTTAAGTAAAGAATACAGGATTCATACAGTGTTTCATGTGATCTTAACTCGAATTAAAGATTTCCCGGATCTTAACTACCTTTTCTACACTAAGAACTGACTTGGGCAATCTCTTTGAGCTGTTCTAAACCAGTTCTCATCTGTTTACAGTCATTTTCTCTGAATTATCCATGTTTTCATACAGTTTCTTATATTCTGCCTTCTGGTACAAGTATAAGCTTTGCCCACTTTATCACACAACTTCCTACACACTGTTATGAACAGAGGCAGCTCGGGAACATTGTCTCTCAACTGTGTTACAGAGTGTAGTACTACATTTCAGTGAAGTGTAAGGCTTTCCAAAGCTGCCGAATGTGTTTCTTTCTCTATTTCAATGGTATTCTGCCTTGTATAACACACATTTACCACTCTAGTCTCTTTTAAGTAAAGAATACAGGATTCATACAGTGTTTCATGTGATCTTAACTCGAATTAAGGATTACCCATATCTTATCTACCTTTTCTACCCTATGAACTGACTTGGAGAATCTCTTTGAGCTGTTCTAAACCAGTTCTCATCTGTTTACAGTCATTTTCTCTGAATTATCCATGTTTTCATGTAATTTTCTATATTCTTCCTTCTGGTCCAAGTATAAGCTTTGCCCACTTTATCAAACAACTTCCTACACACTGTTATGAACAGAGGCAGCTCGGGGACATTGTCTCTCAACTGTGTTACAGAGTGTAGTACTACATTTCACTGAAGTGTAAGGCTTTCCAAAGCTGCCGAATGTGTTTCTTTCTCTATTTCAATGGTATTCTGCCTTGTATAACACACATTGACCACTCTAGTCTCTTTTAAGTACACAATACAGAATTCATACAGTGTTTCATGTGATCTTAACTCGAATTAAGGATTTCCCGGATCTTAGCTACCTTTTCTACACTAAGAACTGACTTGGGCAATCTCTTTCAGCTGTTCTAAACGAGTTCTCATCTGTTTACAGTCATTTTCTCTGAATTATCCATGTTTTCATACAGTTTCTTATATTCTGCCTTCTGGTACAAGTATAATCTTTGCCCACTTTATCAAACAACTTCCTACACACTGTTATGAACTGATGCAGCTCGGGAACATTGTCTCTCAACTGTGTTATAGAGTGTAGTACTACATTTCAGTGAAGTGTAAGGCCTTCCAAAGCTGCCGAACGTGTTTCTTTCACTATTTCAATGGTATTCTGCCTTGTATAACACACATTTACCACTCTAGTCTCTTTTAAGTAAACAATACAGGATTCATACAGTGTTTCATGTGATCTTAACTCGAATTAAGGATTTCCCGGATCTTAGCTACCTTTTCTACACTAAGAACTGACTTGGAGAATCTCTTTGAGCTGTTCTAAACCAGTTCTCATCTGTTTACAGTCATTTTCTCTGAATTATCCATGTTTTCATGTAGTTTCCTATATTCTTCCTTCTGGTCCAAGTATAAGCTTTGCCCACTTTATCAAACATCTTCCTACACACTGTTATGAACAGAGGCAGCTCGGGAACATTGTCTCTCAACTGTGTTACAGAGTGTAGTACTACATTTCAGTGAAGTGTAAGGCTTTCCAAAGCTGCCGAATGTGTTTCTTTCTCTATTTCAATGGTACTCTGCCTTGTATAACACACATTTACCACTCTAGTCTCTTTTAAGTAAAGAATACAGGATTCATACAGTGTTTCATGTGATCTTAACTCGAATTAAGGATTACCCAGATCTTATCTACCTTTGCTACACTATGAACTGACTTGGAGAATCTCTTTGAGCTGTTCTAAACAAGTTCTCATCTGTTTACAGTCATTTTCTCTGAATTATCCATGTTTTCATGTATTGGGTCGGCAGCTAAGTAATTGCGGATTTTTTAAAGAAAATCAAAGACAATTTTTTCATGGAACTAAATAACTTTATTCTTTAATGTATTGCCCATTTTGATCAATGACCTTTTGCCATCTTTCAGGCAGCATCGTAATCCCACGTTCAAAAAACTTCTGTTTTTTATTAGCAAAAAAACTGAATCAGGTACGATTTGACATCATCATCATTATTGAAATTTTTACCATTCAAGGAGTTTTGTAAAGATCGAAACAAAAAGTAATCAGATGGTGCAAGGTCAGGACTATATGGTGGATGTGGCAAAACATCCCAACCAAGCTCCATTAATTTTTGCCGAGTGACCAAAGATGTGTGTGGCCTTGCATTGTCATGATGGAATACAACACCTTTTCGATTTGTCAATTCGGGCCGCTTTTCTTCAACTGCATTGTTTAATTTTGTTAGTTGTTCAATGTAGACATCAGAATTGATCGTTCGGTTGGGTGGTAAGAGTTCAAAGTAGACAATTCCTTTGTAATCCCACCAAACTGATAACAAAACCTTCTTTTGATGAATATCAGCTTTTGATGTTGTTTGAGTTGGTTCACCTGGCCTGCTCCACGATCTTTTCCGCTTGATATTGTTGTAAACAACCCATTTTTCATCGCCAGTTATCAGTCGTTTTAAAAATGGATCATTTTCATTACGTTTCTTTAGCAAATCGCAGCTGCTAATGCGTTGCGTTAACTGTGATTCTTTCAGTTCGTGAGGAACCCATGTATCGAGTTTTTGAACATAGCCAAGTTGTTTTAAGTGATTTTCAATGCATGTATGTGATACATGAAGCTTCTCTGCAATCTCACGTGTTGTACTGTGACAGTCCGAATTGATTATTGCTTTGATTAGGGCGTCATCAACTTCAACTGGACGACCAGAGCGTCTTTCAACTTTGAGTGAAAAATCACCAGAACGAAATTTGGCAAACCAATTTTGACACTGCCGTTCTTTTAAGGCTTCATCACCATAAACAGCACATAACTTTTTATGAGCTTGTGATGCGTTTTTCCCTTGCGGAAATAAAAAAGCAAAATATGACGAAAATGTTCCTTTTGATTTTCCATTTTTCAACGAACGCCAAACAAAAACTACAAAACAGATCAAAAAACTTTTTTTACTGATTAACAGCTGAATAGCCAACTATCAAATACAAAATGTGTTTTACATTTGTACTACGTCTGCAAACCTAAAAATTCAACTGAAGCCATATGTGTGTGAAACCCGCACTTACTTAGTTGCCGACCCAATAGTTTCCTATATTCTTCCTTCTGGTCCAAGTATAAGCTTTGCCCACTTTATCAAACAACTTCCTACACACTGTTATGAACAGAGGCAGCTCGGGAACATTGTCTCTCAACTGTGTTACAGAGTGTAGTACTACATTTCAGTGAAGTGTAAGGCTTTCCAAAGCTGCCGAATGTGTTTCTTTCTCTATTTCAATGGTATTCTGCCTTGTATAACACACATTTACCACTCTAGTCTCTTTTAAGTAAAGAATACAGGATTCATACAGTGTTTCATGTGATCTTAACTCGAATTAAGGATTACCCATATCTTATCTACCTTTTCTACCCTATGAACTGACTTGGAGAATCTCTTTGAGCTGTTCTAAACCAGTTCTCATCTGTTTACAGTCATTTTCTCTGAATTATCCATGTTTTCATGTAATTTTCTATATTCTTCCTTCTGGTCCAAGTATAAGCTTTGCCCACTTTATCAAACAACTTCCTACACACTGTTATGAACAGAGGCAGCTCGGGAACATTGTCTCTCAACTGTGTTACAGAGTGTAGTACTACATTTCACTGAAGTGTAAGGCTTTCCAAAGCTGCCGAATGTGTTTCTTTCTCTATTTCAATGGTATTCTGCCTTGTATAACACACATTGACCACTCTAGTCTCTTTTAAGTACACAATACAGAATTCATACAGTGTTTCATGTGATCTTAACTCGAATTAAGGATTTCCCGGATCTTAGCTACCTTTTCTACACTAAGAACTGACTTGGGCAATCTCTTTCAGCTGTTCTAAACGAGTTCTCATCTGTTTACAGTCATTTTCTCTGAATTATCCATGTTTTCATACAGTTTCTTATATTCTGCCTTCTGGTACAAGTATAATCTTTGCCCACTTTATCAAACAACTTCCTACACACTGTTATGAACTGATGCAGCTCGGGAACATTGTCTCTCAACTGTGTTATAGAGTGTAGTACTACATTTCAGTGAAGTGTAAGGCCTTCCAAAGCTGCCGAACGTGTTTCTTTCACTATTTCAATGGTATTCTGCCTTGTATAACACACATTTACCACTCTAGTCTCTTTTAAGTAAACAATACAGGATTCATACAGTGTTTCATGTGATCTTAACTCGAATTAAGGATTTCCCGGATCTTAGCTACCTTTTCTACACTAAGAACTGACTTGGAGAATCTCTTTGAGCTGTTCTAAACCAGTTCTCATCTGTTTACAGTCATTTTCTCTGAATTATCCATGTTTTCATGTAGTTTCCTATATTCTTCCTTCTGGTCCAAGTAAAAGCTTTGCCCACTTTATCAAACATCTTCCTACACACTGTTATGAACAGAGGCAGCTCGGGAACATTGTCTCTCAACTGTGTTACAGAGTGTAGTACTACATTTCAGTGAAGTGTAAGGCTTTCCAAAGCTGCCGAATGTGTTTCTTTCTCTATTTCAATGGTATTCTGCCTTGTATAACACACATTTACCACTCTAGTCTCTTTTAAGTAAAGAATACAGGATTCATACAGTGTTTCATGTGATCTTAACTCGAATTAAGGATTACCCATATCTTATCTACCTTTTCTACCCTATGAACTGACTTGGAGAATCTCTTTGAGCTGTTCTAAACCAGTTCTCATCTGTTTACAATCATTTTCTCTGAATTATCCATGTTTTCATGTAGTTTCCTATATTCTTCCTTCTGGTCCAATTATAAGCTTTGCCCACTTTATCAAACAACTTCCTACACACTGTTATGAACAGAGGCAGCTCGGGAACATTGTCTCTCAACTGTGTTACAGAGTGTAGTACTACATTTCAGTGAAGTGTAAGGCTTTCCAAAGCTGCCGAATGTGTTTCTTTCTCTATTTCAATGGTACTCTGCCTTGTATAACACACATTTACCACTCTAGTCTCTTTTAAGTAAAGAATACAGGATTCATACAGTGTTTCATGTGATCTTAACTCGAATTAAGGATTACCCAGATCTTATCTACCTTTGCTACACTATGAACTGACTTGGAGAATCTCTTTGAGCTGTTCTAAACAAGTTCTCATCTGTTTACAGTCATTTTCTCTGAATTATCCATGTTTTCATGTATAATAGTTTCCTATATTCTTCCTTCTGGTCCAAGTATAAGCTTTGCCCACTTTATCAAACAACTTCCTACACACTGTTATGAACAGAGGCAGCTCGTGAACATTGTCTCTCAACTGTGTTACAGAGTGTAGTACTACATTTCAGTGAAGTGTAAGGCTTTCCAAAGCTGCCGAATGTGTTTCTTTCTCTATTTCAATGGTATTCTGCCTTGTATAACACACATTTACCACTCCAGTCTCTTTTAAGTAAAGAATACAGGATTCATACAGTGTTTCATGTGATCTTAACTCGAATTAAAGATTTCCCGGATCTTAACTACCTTTTCTACACTAAGAACTGACTTGGGCAATCTCTTTCAGCTGTTCTAAACGAGTTCTCATCTGTTTACAGTCATTTTCTCTGAATTATCCATGTTTTCATGTAGTTTCCTATATTCTTCCTTCTGGTCCAAGTATAAGCTTTGCCCACTTTATCACACAACTTCCTACACACTGTTATGAACAGAGGCAGCTCGGGAACATTGTCTCTCAACTGTGTTACAGAGTGTAGTACTACATTTCAGTGAAGTGTAAGGCTTCCAAAGCTGCCGAATGTGTTTCTTTCTCTATTTCAATCATATTCTGCCTTGTATAACACACATTTACCACTCTAGTCTCTTTTAAGTAAAGAATACAGTATTCATACAGTGTTTCATGTGATCTTAACTCGAATTAAGGATTTCCCGGATTTTAGCTACCTTTTCTACACTAAGAACTGACTTGGAGAATTTCTTTGAGCTGTTCTAAACCAGTTCTCATCTGTTTACAGTCATTTTCTCTGAATTATCCATGTTTTCGTGTAGTTTCCTATATTCTTCCTTCTGGTCCAAGTATAAGCTTTGCCCACTTTATCAAACATCTTCCTACACACTGTTATAAACAGAGGCAGCTCGGGAACATTGTCTCTCAACTGTGTTACAGAGTGTAGTACTACATTTCAGTGAAGTGTAAGGCTTTCCAAAGCTGCCGAATGTGTTTCTTTCTCTATTTCAATGGTATTCTGCCTTGTATAACACACATTTACCACTCTAGTCTCTTTTAAGTAAAGAATACAGGATTCATACAGTGTTTCATGTGATCTTAACTCGAATTAAGGATTACCCATATCTTATCTACCTTTTCTACCCTATGAACTGACTTGGAGAATCTCTTTGAGCTGTTCTAAACCAGTTCTCATCTGTTTACAGTCATTTTCTCTGAATTATCCATGTTTTCATGTAATTTTCTATATTCTTCCTTCTGGTCCAAGTATAAGCTTTGCCCACTTTATCAAACAACTTCCTACACACTGTTATGAACAGAGGCAGCTCGGGAACATTGTCTCTCAACTGTGTTACAGAGTGTAGTACTACATTTCACTGAAGTGTAAGGCTTTCCAAAGCTGCCGAATGTGTTTCTTTCTCTATTTCAATGGTATTCTGCCTTGTATAACACACATTGACCACTCTAGTCTCTTTTAAGTACACAATACAGAATTCATACAGTGTTTCATGTGATCTTAACTCGAATTAAGGATTTCCCGGATCTTAGCTACCTTTTCTACACTAAGAACTGACTTGGGCAATCTCTTTCAGCTGTTCTAAACGAGTTCTCATCTGTTTACAGTCATTTTCTCTGAATTATCCATGTTTTCATACAGTTTCTTATATTCTGCCTTCTGGTACAAGTATAATCTTTGCCCACTTTATCAAACAACTTCCTACACACTGTTATGAACTGATGCAGCTCGGGAACATTGTCTCTCAACTGTGTTATAGAGTGTAGTACTACATTTCAGTGAAGTGTAAGGCCTTCCAAAGCTGCCGAACGTGTTTCTTTCACTATTTCAATGGTATTCTGCCTTGTATAACACACATTTACCACTCTAGTCTCTTTTAAGTAAACAATACAGGATTCATACAGTGTTTCATGTGATCTTAACTCGAATTAAGGATTTCCCGGATCTTAGCTACCTTTTCTACACTAAGAACTGACTTGGAGAATCTCTTTGAGCTGTTCTAAACCAGTTCTCATCTGTTTACAGTCATTTTCTCTGAATTATCCATGTTTTCATGTAGTTTCCTATATTCTTCCTTCTGGTCCAAGTATAAGCTTTGCCCACTTTATCAAACTTCTTCCTACACACTGTTATGAACAGAGGCAGCTCGGGAACATTGTCTCTCAACTGTGTTACAGAGTGTAGTACTACATTTCAGTGAAGTGTAAGGCTTTCCAAAGCTGCCGAATGTGTTTCTTTCTCTATTTCAATGGTATTCTGCCTTGTATAACACACATTTACCACTCTAGTCTCTTTTAAGTAAAGAATACAGGATTCATACAGTGTTTCATGTGATCTTAACTCGAATTAAGGATTACCCATATCTTATCTACCTTTTCTACCCTATGAACTGACTTGGAGAATCTCTTTGAGCTGTTCTAAACCAGTTCTCATCTGTTTACAGTCATTTTCTCTGAATTATCCATGTTTTCATGTAGTTTCCTATATTCTTCCTTCTGGTCCAATTATAAGCTTTGCCCACTTTATCACACAACTTCCTACACACTGTTATGAACAGAGGCAGCTCGGGAACATTGTCTCTCAACTGTGTTACAGAGTGTAGTACTACATTTCAGTGAAGTGTAAGGCTTTCCAAAGCTGCCGAATGTGTTTCTTTCTCTATTTCAATGGTACTCTGCCTTGTATAACACACATTTACCACTCTAGTCTCTTTTAAGTAAAGAATACAGGATTCATACAGTGTTTCATGTGATCTTAACTCGAATTAAGGATTTCCCGGATCTTAGCTACCTTTGCTACACTAAGAACTGACTTGGGCAATCTCTTTCAGCTGTTCTAAACGAGTTCTCATCTGTTTACAGTCATTTTCTCTGAATTATCCATGTTTTCATACAGTTTCTTATATTCTGCCTTCTGGTACAAGTATAATCTTTGCCCACTTTATCAAACAACTTCCTACACACTGTTATGAACTGATGCAGCTCGGGAACATTGTCTCTCAACTGTGTTATAGAGTGTAGTACTACATTTCAGTGAAGTGTAAGGCCTTCCAAAGCTGCCGAACGTGTTTCTTTCACTATTTCAATGGTATTCTGCCTTGTATAACACACATTTACCACTCTAGTCTCTTTTAAGTAAACAATACAGGATTCATACAGTGTTTCATGTGATCTTAACTCGAATTAAGGATTTCCCGGATCTTAGCTACCTTTTCTACACTAAGAACTGACTTGGAGAATCTCTTTGAGCTGTTCTAAACCAGTTCTCATCTGTTTACAGTCATTTTCTCTGAATTATCCATGTTTTCATGTAGTTTCCTATATTCTTCCTTCTGGTCCAAGTATAAGCTTTGCCCACTTTATCAAACATCTTCCTACACACTGTTATGAACAGAGGCAGCTCGGGAACATTGTCTCTCAACTGTGTTACAGAGTGTAGTACTACATTTCAGTGAAGTGTAAGGCTTTCCAAAGCTGCCGAATGTGTTTCTTTCTCTATTTCAATGGTATTCTGCCTTGTATAACACACATTTACCACTCTAGTCTCTTTTAAGTAAAGAATACAGGATTCATACAGTGTTTCATGTGATCTTAACTCGAATTAAGGATTACCCATATCTTATCTACCTTTTCTACCCTATGAACTGACTTGGAGAATCTCTTTGAGCTGTTCTAAACCAGTTCTCATCTGTTTACAATCATTTTCTCTGAATTATCCATGTTTTCATGTAGTTTCCTATATTCTTCCTTCTGGTCCAATTATAAGCTTTGCCCACTTTATCAAACAACTTCCTACACACTGTTATGAACAGAGGCAGCTCGGGAACATTGTCTCTCAACTGTGTTACAGAGTGTAGTACTACATTTCAGTGAAGTGTAAGGCTTTCCAAAGCTGCCGAATGTGTTTCTTTCTCTATTTCAATGGTACTCTGCCTTGTATAACACACATTTACCACTCTAGTCTCTTTTAAGTAAAGAATACAGGATTCATACAGTGTTTCATGTGATCTTAACTCGAATTAAGGATTACCCAGATCTTATCTACCTTTGCTACACTATGAACTGACTTGGAGAATCTCTTTGAGCTGTTCTAAACAAGTTCTCATCTGTTTACAGTCATTTTCTCTGAATTATCCATGTTTTCATGTATTGGGTCGGCAGCTAAGTAATTGCGGATTTTTTAAAGAAAATCAAAGACAATTTTTTCATGGAACTAAATAACTTTATTCTTTAATGTATTGCCCATTTTGATCAATGACCTTTTGCCATCTTTCAGGCAGCATCGTAATCCCACGTTCAAAAAACTTCTGTTTTTTATTAGCAAAAAAACTGAATCAGGTACGATTTGACATCATCATCATTATTGAAATTTTTACCATTCAAGGAGTTTTGTAAAGATCGAAACAAAAAGTAATCAGATGGTGCAAGGTCAGGACTATATGGTGGATGTGGCAAAACATCCCAACCAAGCTCCATTAATTTTTGCCGAGTGACCAAAGATGTGTGTGGCCTTGCATTGTCATGATGGAATACAACACCTTTTCGATTTGTCAATTCGGGCCGCTTTTCTTCAACTGCATTGTTTAATTTTGTTAGTTGTTCAATGTAGACATCAGAATTGATCGTTCGGTTGGGTGGTAAGAGTTCAAAGTAGACAATTCCTTTGTAATCCCACCAAACTGATAACAAAACCTTCTTTTGATGAATATCAGCTTTTGATGTTGTTTGAGTTGGTTCACCTGGCCTGCTCCACGATCTTTTCCGCTTGATATTGTTGTAAACAACCCATTTTTCATCGCCAGTTATCAGTCGTTTTAAAAATGGATCATTTTCATTACGTTTCTTTAGCAAATCGCAGCTGCTAATGCGTTGCGTTAACTGTGATTCTTTCAGTTCGTGAGGAACCCATGTATCGAGTTTTTGAACATAGCCAAGTTGTTTTAAGTGATTTTCAATGCATGTATGTGATACATGAAGCTTCTCTGCAATCTCACGTGTTGTACTGTGACAGTCCGAATTGATTATTGCTTTGATTAGGGCGTCATCAACTTCAACTGGACGACCAGAGCGTCTTTCAACTTTGAGTGAAAAATCACCAGAACGAAATTTGGCAAACCAATTTTGACACTGCCGTTCTTTTAAGGCTTCATCACCATAAACAGCACATAACTTTTTATGAGCTTGTGATGCGTTTTTCCCTTGCGGAAATAAAAAAGCAAAATATGACGAAAATGTTCCTTTTGATTTTCCATTTTTCAACGAACGCCAAACAAAAACTACAAAACAGATGAAAAAACTTTTTTTACTGATTAACAGCTGAATAGCCAACTATCAAATACAAAATGTGTTTTACATTTGTACTACGTCTGCAAACCTAAAAATTCAACTGAAGCCATATGTGTGTGAAACCCGCACTTACTTAGTTGCCGACCCAATAGTTTCCTATATTCTTCCTTCTGGTCCAAGTATAAGCTTTGCCCACTTTATCAAACAACTTCCTACACACTGTTATGAACAGAGGCAGCTCGGGAACATTGTCTCTCAACTGTGTTACAGAGTGTAGTACTACATTTCAGTGAAGTGTAAGGCTTTCCAAAGCTGCCGAATGTGTTTCTTTCTCTATTTCAATGGTATTCTGCCTTGTATAACACACATTTACCACTCCAGTCTCTTTTAAGTAAAGAATACAGGATTCATACAGTGTTTCATGTGATCTTAACTCGAATTAAAGATTTCCCGGATCTTAACTACCTTTTCTACACTAAGAACTGACTTGGGCAATCTCTTTCAGCTGTTCTAAACGAGTTCTCATCTGTTTACAGTCATTTTCTCTGAATTATCCATGTTTTCATGTAGTTTCCTATATTCTTCCTTCTGGTCCAAGTATAAGCTTTGCCCACTTTATCACACAACTTCCTACACACTGTTATGAACAGAGGCAGCTCGGGAACATTGTCTCTCAACTGTGTTACAGAGTGTAGTACTACATTTCAGTGAAGTGTAAGGCTTCCAAAGCTGCCGAATGTGTTTCTTTCTCTATTTCAATCATATTCTGCCTTGTATAACACACATTTACCACTCTAGTCTCTTTTAAGTAAAGAATACAGTATTCATACAGTGTTTCATGTGATCTTAACTCGAATTAAGGATTTCCCGGATTTTAGCTACCTTTTCTACACTAAGAACTGACTTGGAGAATTTCTTTGAGCTGTTCTAAACCAGTTCTCATCTGTTTACAGTCATTTTCTCTGAATTATCCATGTTTTCATGTAGTTTCCTATATTCTTCCTTCTGGTCCAAGTATAAGCTTTGCCCACTTTATCAAACATCTTCCTACACACTGTTATAAACAGAGGCAGCTCGGGAACATTGTCTCTCAACTGTGTTACAGAGTGTAGTACTACATTTCAGTGAAGTGTAAGGCTTTCCAAAGCTGCCGAATGTGTTTCTTTCTCTATTTCAATGGTATTCTGCCTTGTATAACACACATTTACCACTCTAGTCTCTTTTAAGTAAAGAATACAGGATTCATACAGTGTTTCATGTGATCTTAACTCGAATTAAGGATTACCCATATCTTATCTACCTTTTCTACCCTATGAACTGACTTGGAGAATCTCTTTGAGCTGTTCTAAACCAGTTCTCATCTGTTTACAGTCATTTTCTCTGAATTATCCATGTTTTCATGTAATTTTCTATATTCTTCCTTCTGGTCCAAGTATAAGCTTTGCCCACTTTATCAAACAACTTCCTACACACTGTTATGAACAGAGGCAGCTCGGGAACATTGTCTCTCAACTGTGTTACAGAGTGTAGTACTACATTTCACTGAAGTGTAAGGCTTTCCAAAGCTGCCGAATGTGTTTCTTTCTCTATTTCAATGGTATTCTGCCTTGTATAACACACATTGACCACTCTAGTCTCTTTTAAGTACACAATACAGAATTCATACAGTGTTTCATGTGATCTTAACTCGAATTAAGGATTTCCCGGATCTTAGCTACCTTTTCTACACTAAGAACTGACTTGGGCAATCTCTTTCAGCTGTTCTAAACGAGTTCTCATCTGTTTACAGTCATTTTCTCTGAATTATCCATGTTTTCATACAGTTTCTTATATTCTGCCTTCTGGTACAAGTATAATCTTTGCCCACTTTATCAAACAACTTCCTACACACTGTTATGAACTGATGCAGCTCGGGAACATTGTCTCTCAACTGTGTTATAGAGTGTAGTACTACATTTCAGTGAAGTGTAAGGCCTTCCAAAGCTGCCGAACGTGTTTCTTTCACTATTTCAATGGTATTCTGCCTTGTATAACACACATTTACCACTCTAGTCTCTTTTAAGTAAACAATACAGGATTCATACAGTGTTTCATGTGATCTTAACTCGAATTAAGGATTTCCCGGATCTTAGCTACCTTTTCTACACTAAGAACTGACTTGGAGAATCTCTTTGAGCTGTTCTAAACCAGTTCTCATCTGTTTACAGTCATTTTCTCTGAATTATCCATGTTTTCATGTAGTTTCCTATATTCTTCCTTCTGGTCCAAGTATAAGCTTTGCCCACTTTATCAAACATCTTCCTACACACTGTTATGAACAGAGGCAGCTCGGGAACATTGTCTCTCAACTGTGTTACAGAGTGTAGTACTACATTTCAGTGAAGTGTAAGGCTTTCCAAAGCTGCCGAATGTGTTTCTTTCTCTATTTCAATGGTATTCTGCCTTGTATAACACACATTTACCACTCTAGTCTCTTTTAAGTAAAGAATACAGGATTCATACAGTGTTTCATGTGATCTTAACTCGAATTAAGGATTACCCATATCTTATCTACCTTTTCTACCCTATGAACTGACTTGGAGAATCTCTTTGAGCTGTTCTAAACCAGTTCTCATCTGTTTACAATCATTTTCTCTGAATTATCCATGTTTTCATGTAGTTTCCTATATTCTTCCTTCTGGTCCAATTATAAGCTTTGCCCACTTTATCAAACAACTTCCTACACACTGTTATGAACAGAGGCAGCTCGGGAACATTGTCTCTCAACTGTGTTACAGAGTGTAGTACTACATTTCAGTGAAGTGTAAGGCTTTCCAAAGCTGCCGAATGTGTTTCTTTCTCTATTTCAATGGTACTCTGCCTTGTATAACACACATTTACCACTCTAGTCTCTTTTAAGTAAAGAATACAGGATTCATACAGTGTTTCATGTGATCTTAACTCGAATTAAGGATTACCCAGATCTTATCTACCTTTGCTACACTATGAACTGACTTGGAGAATCTCTTTGAGCTGTTCTAAACAAGTTCTCATCTGTTTACAGTCATTTTCTCTGAATTATCCATGTTTTCATGTATTGGGTCGGCAGCTAAGTAATTGCGGATTTTTTAAAGAAAATCAAAGACAATTTTTTCATGGAACTAAATAACTTTATTCTTTAATGTATTGCCCATTTTGATCAATGACCTTTTGCCATCTTTCAGGCAGCATCGTAATCCCACGTTCAAAAAACTTCTGTTTTTTATTAGCAAAAAAACTGAATCAGGTACGATTTGACATCATCATCATTATTGAAATTTTTACCATTCAAGGAGTTTTGTAAAGATCGAAACAAAAAGTAATCAGATGGTGCAAGGTCAGGACTATATGGTGGATGTGGCAAAACATCCCAACCAAGCTCCATTAATTTTTGCCGAGTGACCAAAGATGTGTGTGGCCTTGCATTGTCATGATGGAATACAACACCTTTTCGATTTGTCAATTCGGGCCGCTTTTCTTCAACTGCATTGTTTAATTTTGTTAGTTGTTCAATGTAGACATCAGAATTGATCGTTCGGTTGGGTGGTAAGAGTTCAAAGTAGACAATTCCTTTGTAATCCCACCAAACTGATAACAAAACCTTCTTTTGATGAATATCAGCTTTTGATGTTGTTTGAGTTGGTTCACCTGGCCTGCTCCACGATCTTTTCCGCTTGATATTGTTGTAAACAACCCATTTTTCATCGCCAGTTATCAGTCGTTTTAAAAATGGATCATTTTCATTACGTTTCTTTAGCAAATCGCAGCTGCTAATGCGTTGCGTTAACTGTGATTCTTTCAGTTCGTGAGGAACCCATGTATCGAGTTTTTGAACATAGCCAAGTTGTTTTAAGTGATTTTCAATGCATGTATGTGATACATGAAGCTTCTCTGCAATCTCACGTGTTGTACTGTGACAGTCCGAATTGATTATTGCTTTGATTAGGGCGTCATCAACTTCAACTGGACGACCAGAGCGTCTTTCAACTTTGAGTGAAAAATCACCAGAACGAAATTTGGCAAACCAATTTTGACACTGCCGTTCTTTTAAGGCTTCATCACCATAAACAGCACATAACTTTTTATGAGCTTGTGATGCGTTTTTCCCTTGCGGAAATAAAAAAGCAAAATATGACGAAAATGTTCCTTTTGATTTTCCATTTTTCAACGAACGCCAAACAAAAACTACAAAACAGATGAAAAAACTTTTTTTACTGATTAACAGCTGAATAGCCAACTATCAAATACAAAATGTGTTTTACATTTGTACTACGTCTGCAAACCTAAAAATTCAACTGAAGCCATATGTGTGTGAAACCCGCACTTACTTAGTTGCCGACCCAATAGTTTCCTATATTCTTCCTTCTGGTCCAAGTATAAGCTTTGCCCACTTTATCAAACATCTTCCTACACACTGTTATGAACAGAGGCAGCTCGGGAACATTGTCTCTCAACTGTGTTACAGAGTGTAGTACTACATTTCAGTGAAGTGTAAGGCTTTCCAAAGCTGCCGAATGTGTTTCTTTCTCTATTTCAATGGTATTCTGCCTTGTATAACACACATTTACCACTCCAGTCTCTTTTAAGTAAAGAATACAGGATTCATACAGTGTTTCATGTGATCTTAACTCGAATTAAAGATTTCCCGGATCTTAACTACCTTTTCTACACTAAGAACTGACTTGGGCAATCTCTTTCAGCTGTTCTAAACGAGTTCTCATCTGTTTACAGTCATTTTCTCTGAATTATCCATGTTTTCATGTAGTTTCCTATATTCTTCCTTCTGGTCCAAGTATAAGCTTTGCCCACTTTATCACACAACTTCCTACACACTGTTATGAACAGAGGCAGCTCGGGAACATTGTCTCTCAACTGTGTTACAGAGTGTAGTACTACATTTCAGTGAAGTGTAAGGCTTCCAAAGCTGCCGAATGTGTTTCTTTCTCTATTTCAATCATATTCTGCCTTGTATAACACACATTTACCACTCTAGTCTCTTTTAAGTAAAGAATACAGTATTCATACAGTGTTTCATGTGATCTTAACTCGAATTAAGGATTTCCCGGATTTTAGCTACCTTTTCTACACTAAGAACTGACTTGGAGAATTTCTTTGAGCTGTTCTAAACCAGTTCTCATCTGTTTACAGTCATTTTCTCTGAATTATCCATGTTTTCATGTAGTTTCCTATATTCTTCCTTCTGGTCCAAGTATAAGCTTTGCCCACTTTATCAAACATCTTCCTACACACTGTTATAAACAGAGGCAGCTCGGGAACATTGTCTCTCAACTGTGTTACAGAGTGTAGTACTACATTTCAGTGAAGTGTAAGGCTTTCCAAAGCTGCCGAATGTGTTTCTTTCTCTATTTCAATGGTATTCTGCCTTGTATAACACACATTTACCACTCTAGTCTCTTTTAAGTAAAGAATACAGGATTCATACAGTGTTTCATGTGATCTTAACTCGAATTAAGGATTACCCATATCTTATCTACCTTTTCTACCCTATGAACTGACTTGGAGAATCTCTTTGAGCTGTTCTAAACCAGTTCTCATCTTTTTACAGTCATTTTCTCTGAATTATCCATGTTTTCATGTAATTTTCTATATTCTTCCTTCTGGTCCAAGTATAAGCTTTGCCCACTTTATCAAACAACTTCCTACACACTGTTATGAACAGAGGCAGCTCGGGAACATTGTCTCTCAACTGTGTTACAGAGTGTAGTACTACATTTCACTGAAGTGTAAGGCTTTCCAAAGCTGCCGAATGTGTTTCTTTCTCTATTTCAATGGTATTCTGCCTTGTATAACACACATTAACCACTCTAGTCTCTTTTAAGTACACAATACAGAATTCATACAGTGTTTCATGTGATCTTAACTCGAATTAAGGATTTCCCGGATCTTAGCTACCTTTTCTACACTAAGAACTGACTTGGGCAATCTCTTTCAGCTGTTCTAAACGAGTTCTCATCTGTTTACAGTCATTTTCTCTGAATTATCCATGTTTTCATACAGTTTCTTATATTCTGCCTTCTGGTACAAGTATAATCTTTGCCCACTTTATCAAACAACTTCCTACACACTGTTATGAACTGATGCAGCTCGGGAACATTGTCTCTCAACTGTGTTATAGAGTGTAGTACTACATTTCAGTGAAGTGTAAGGCCTTCCAAAGCTGCCGAACGTGTTTCTTTCACTATTTCAATGGTATTCTGCCTTGTATAACACACATTTACCACTCTAGTCTCTTTTAAGTAAACAATACAGGATTCATACAGTGTTTCATGTGATCTTAACTCGAATTAAGGATTTCCCGGATCTTAGCTACCTTTTCTACACTAAGAACTGATTTGGAGAATCTCTTTGAGCTGTTCTAAACCAGTTCTCATCTGTTTACAGTCATTTTCTCTGAATTATCCATGTTTTCATGTAGTTTCCTATATTCTTCCTTCTGGTCCAAGTATAAGCTTTGCCCACTTTATCAAACATCTTCCTACACACTGTTATGAACAGAGGCAGCTCGGGAACATTGTCTCTCAACTGTGTTACAGAGTGTAGTACTACATTTCAGTGAAGTGTAAGGCTTTCCAAAGCTGCCGAATGTGTTTCTTTCTCTATCTCAATGGTATTCTGCCTTGTATAACACACATTTACCACTCCAGTCTCTTTTAAGTAAAGAATACAGGATTCATACAGTGTTTCATGTGATCTTAACTCGAATTAAAGATTTCCCGGATCTTAACTACCTTTTCTACACTAAGAACTGACTTGGGCAATCTCTTTGAGCTGTTCTAAACCAGTTCTCATCTGTTTACAGTCATTTTCTCTGAATTATCCATGTTTTCATACAGTTTCTTATATTCTGCCTTCTGGTACAAGTATAAGCTTTGCCCACTTTATCACACAACTTCCTACACACTGTTATGAACAGAGGCAGCTCGGGAACATTGTCTCTCAACTGTGTTACAGAGTGTAGTACTACATTTCAGTGAAGTGTAAGGCTTCCAAAGCTGCCGAATGTGTTTCTTTCTCTATTTCAATCATATTCTGCCTTGTATAACACACATTTACCACTCTAGTCTCTTTTAAGTAAAGAATACAGGATTCATACAGTGTTTCATGTGATCTTAACTCGAATTAAAGATTTCCCGGATCTTAACTACCTTTTCTACACTAAGAACTGACTTGGGCAATCTCTTTCAGCTGTTCTAAACGAGTTCTCATCTGTTTACAGTCATTTTCTCTGAATTATCCATGTTTTCATGTAGTTTCCTATATTCTTCCTTCTGGTCCAAGTATAAGCTTTGCCCACTTTATCACACAACTTCCTACACACTGTTATGAACAGAGGCAGCTCGGGAACATTGTCTCTCAACTGTGTTACAGAGTGTAGTACTACATTTCAGTGAAGTGTAAGGCTTCCAAAGCTGCCGAATGTGTTTCTTTCTCTATTTCAATCATATTCTGCCTTGTATAACACACATTTACCACTCTAGTCTCTTTTAAGTAAAGAATACAGTATTCATACAGTGTTTCATGTGATCTTAACTCGAATTAAGGATTTCCCGGATTTTAGCTACCTTTTCTACACTAAGAACTGACTTGGAGAATTTCTTTGAGCTGTTCTAAACCAGTTCTCATCTGTTTACAGTCATTTTCTCTGAATTATCCATGTTTTCGTGTAGTTTCCTATATTCTTCCTTCTGGTCCAAGTATAAGCTTTGCCCACTTTATCAAACAACTTCCTACACACTGTTATAAACAGAGGCAGCTCGGGAACATTGTCTCTCAACTGTGTTACAGAGTGTAGTACTACATTTCAGTGAAGTGTAAGGCTTTCCAAAGCTGCCGAATGTGTTTCTTTCTCTATTTCAATGGTATTCTGCCTTGTATAACACACATTTACCACTCTAGTCTCTTTTAAGTAAAGAATACAGGATTCATACAGTGTTTCATGTGATCTTAACTCGAATTAAGGATTACCCATATCTTATCTACCTTTTCTACCCTATGAACTGACTTGGAGAATCTCTTTGAGCTGTTCTAAACCAGTTCTCATCTGTTTACAATCATTTTCTCTGAATTATCCATGTTTTCATGTAGTTTCCTATATTCTTCCTTCTGGTCCAATTATAAGCTTTGCCCACTTTATCAAACAACTTCCTACACACTGTTATGAACAGAGGCAGCTCGGGAACATTGTCTCTCAACTGTGTTACAGAGTGTAGTACTACATTTCAGTGAAGTGTAAGGCTTTCCAAAGCTGCCGAATGTGTTTCTTTCTCTATTTCAATGGTACTCTGCCTTGTATAACACACATTTACCACTCTAGTCTCTTTTAAGTAAAGAATACAGGATTCATACAGTGTTTCATGTGATCTTAACTCGAAATAAGGATTACCCAGATCTTATCTACCTTTGCTACACTATGAACTGACTTGGAGAATCTCTTTGAGCTGTTCTAAACAAGTTCTCATCTGTTTACAGTCATTTTCTCTGAATTATCCATGTTTTCATGTATTGGGTCGGCAGCTAAGTAATTGCGGATTTTTTAAAGAAAATCAAAGACAATTTTTTCATGGAACTAAATAACTTTATTCTTTAATGTATTGCCCATTTTGATCAATGACCTTTTGCCATCTTTCAGGCAGCATCGTAATCCCACGTTCAAAAAACTTCTGTTTTTTATTAGCAAAAAAACTGAATCAGGTACGATTTGACATCATCATCATTATTGAAATTTTTACCATTCAAGGAGTTTTGTAAAGATCGAAACAAAAAGTAATCAGATGGTGCAAGGTCAGGACTATATGGTGGATGTGGCAAAACATCCCAACCAAGCTCCATTAATTTTTGCCGAGTGACCAAAGATGTGTGTGGCCTTGCATTGTCATGATGGAATACAACACCTTTTCGATTTGTCAATTCGGGCCGCTTTTCTTCAACTGCATTGTTTAATTTTGTTAGTTGTTCAATGTAGACATCAGAATTGATCGTTCGGTTGGGTGGTAAGAGTTCAAAGTAGACAATTCCTTTGTAATCCCACCAAACTGATAACAAAACCTTCTTTTGATGAATATCAGCTTTTGATGTTGTTTGAGTTGGTTCACCTGGCCTGCTCCACGATCTTTTCCGCTTGATATTGTTGTAAACAACCCATTTTTCATCGCCAGTTATCAGTCGTTTTAAAAATGGATCATTTTCATTACGTTTCTTTAGCAAATCGCAGCTGCTAATGCGTTGCGTTAACTGTGATTCTTTCAGTTCGTGAGGAACCCATGTATCGAGTTTTTGAACATAGCCAAGTTGTTTTAAGTGATTTTCAATGCATGTATGTGATACATGAAGCTTCTCTGCAATCTCACGTGTTGTACTGTGACAGTCCGAATTGATTATTGCTTTGATTAGGGCGTCATCAACTTCAACTGGACGACCAGAGCGTCTTTCAACTTTGAGTGAAAAATCACCAGAACGAAATTTGGCAAACCAATTTTGACACTGCCGTTCTTTTAAGGCTTCATCACCATAAACAGCACATAACTTTTTATGAGCTTGTGATGCGTTTTTCCCTTGCGGAAATAAAAAAGCAAAATATGACGAAAATGTTCCTTTTGATTTTCCATTTTTCAACGAACGCCAAACAAAAACTACAAAACAGATCAAAAAACTTTTTTTACTGATTAACAGCTGAATAGCCAACTATCAAATACAAAATGTGTTTTACATTTGTACTACGTCTGCAAACCTAAAAATTCAACTGAAGCCATATGTGTGTGAAACCCGCACTTACTTAGTTGCCGACCCAATAGTTTCCTATATTCTTCCTTCTGGTCCAAGTATAAGCTTTGCCCACTTTATCAAACAACTTCCTACACACTGTTATGAACAGAGGCAGCTCGGGAACATTGTCTCTCAACTGTGTTACAGAGTGTAGTACTACATTTCAGTGAAGTGTAAGGCTTTCCAAAGCTGCCGAATGTGTTTCTTTCTCTATTTCAATGGTATTCTGCCTTGTATAACACACATTTACCACTCCAGTCTCTTTTAAGTAAAGAATACAGGATTCATACAGTGTTTCATGTGATCTTAACTCGAATTAAAGATTTCCCGGATCTTAACTACCTTTTCTACACTAAGAACTGACTTGGGCAATCTCTTTCAGCTGTTCTAAACGAGTTCTCATCTGTTTACAGTCATTTTCTCTGAATTATCCATGTTTTCATGTAGTTTCCTATATTCTTCCTTCTGGTCCAAGTATAAGCTTTGCCCCCTTTATCACACAACTTCCTACACACTGTTATGAACAGAGGCAGCTCGGGAACATTGTCTCTCAACTGTGTTACAGAGTGTAGTACTACATTTCAGTGAAGTGTAAGGCTTCCAAAGCTGCCGAATGTGTTTCTTTCTCTATTTCAATCATATTCTGCCTTGTATAACACACATTTACCACTCTAGTCTCTTTTAAGTAAAGAATACAGTATTCATACAGTGTTTCATGTGATCTTAACTCGAATTAAGGATTTCCCGGATTTTAGCTACCTTTTCTACACTAAGAACTGACTTGGAGAATTTCTTTGAGCTGTTCTAAACCAGTTCTCATCTGTTTACAGTCATTTTCTCTGAATTATCCATGTTTTCATGTAATTTTCTATATTCTGCCTTCTGGTCCAAGTATAAGCTTTGCCCACTTTATCAAACAACTTCCTACACACTGTTATGAACAGAGGCAGCTCGGGAACATTGTCTCTCAACTGTGTTACAGAGTGTAGTACTACATTTCACTGAAGTGTAAGGCTTTCCAAAGCTGCCGAATGTGTTTCTTTCTCTATTTCAATGGTATTCTGCCTTGTATAACACACATTGACCACTCTAGTCTCTTTTAAGTACACAATACAGAATTCATACAGTGTTTCATGTGATCTTAACTCGAATTAAGGATTTCCCGGATCTTAGCTACCTTTTCTACACTAAGAACTGACTTGGGCAATCTCTTTCAGCTGTTCTAAACGAGTTCTCATCTGTTTACAGTCATTTTCTCTGAATTATCCATGTTTTCATACAGTTTCTTATATTCTGCCTTCTGGTACAAGTATAATCTTTTCCCACTTTATCAAACAACTTCCTACACACTGTTATGAACTGATGCAGCTCGGGAACATTGTCTCTCAACTGTGTTATAGAGTGTAGTACTACATTTCAGTGAAGTGTAAGGCCTTCCAAAGCTGCCGAACGTGTTTCTTTCACTATTTCAATGGTATTCTGCCTTGTATAACACACATTTACCACTCTAGTCTCTTTTAAGTAAACAATACAGGATTCATACAGTGTTTCATGTGATCTTAACTCGAATTAAGGATTTCCCGGATCTTAGCTACCTTTTCTACACTAAGAACTGATTTGGAGAATCTCTTTGAGCTGTTCTAAACCAGTTCTCATCTGTTTACAGTCATTTTCTCTGAATTATCCATGTTTTCATGTAGTTTCCTATATTCTTCCTTCTGGTCCAAGTATAAGCTTTGCCCACTTTATCAAACATCTTCCTACACACTGTTATGAACAGAGGCAGCTCGGGAACATTGTCTCTCAACTGTGTTACAGAGTGTAGTACTACATTTCAGTGAAGTGTAAGGCTTTCCAAAGCTGCCGAATGTGTTTCTTTCTCTAACTCAATGGTATTCTGCCTTGTATAACACACATTTACCACTCCAGTCTCTTTTAAGTAAAGAATACAGGATTCATACAGTGTTTCATGTGATCTTAACTCGAATTAAAGATTTCCCGGATCTTAACTACCTTTTCTACACTAAGAACTGACTTGGGCAATCTCTTTGAGCTGTTCTAAACCAGTTCTCATCTGTTTACAGTCATTTTCTCTGAATTATCCATGTTTTCATACAGTTTCTTATATTCTGCCTTCTGGTACAAGTATAAGCTTTGCCCACTTTATCACACAACTTCCTACACACTGTTATGAACAGAGGCAGCTCGGGAACATTGTCTGTCAACTGTGTTACAGAGTGTAGTACTACATTTCAGTGAAGTGTAAGGCTTCCAAAGCTGCCGAATGTGTTTCTTTCTCTATTTCAATCATATTCTGCCTTGTATAACACACATTTACCACTCTAGTCTCTTTTAAGTAAAGAATACAGTATTCATACAGTGTTTCATGTGATCTTAACTCGAATTAAGGATTTCCCGGATTTTAGCTACCTTTTCTACACTAAGAACTGACTTGGAGAATTTCTTTGAGCTGTTCTAAACCAGTTCTCATCTGTTTACAGTCATTTTCTCTGAATTATCCATGTTTTCATGTAGTTTCCTATATTCTTCCTTCTGGTCCAAGTATAAGCTTTGCCCACTTTATCAAACATCTTCCTACACACTGTTATGAACAGAGGCAGCTCGGGAACATTGTCTCTCAACTGTGTTACAGAGTGTAGTACTACATTTCAGTGAAGTGTAAGGCTTTCCAAAGCTGCCGAATGTGTTTCTTTCTCTATCTCAATGGTATTCTGCCTTGTATAACACACATTTACCACTCCAGTCTCTTTTAAGTAAAGAATACAGGATTCATACAGTGTTTCATGTGATCTTAACTCGAATTAAAGATTTCCCGGATCTTAACTACCTTTTCTACACTAAGAATTGACTTGGGCAATCTCTTTCAGCTGTTCTAAACGAGTTCTCATCTGTTTACAGTCATTTTCTCTGAATTATCCATGTTTTCATGTAGTTTCCTATATTCTTCCTTCTGGTCCAAGTATAAGCTTTGCCCACTTTATCAAACAACTTCCTACACATTGTTATGAACAGAGGCAGCTCGGGAACATTGTCTCTCAACTGTGTTACAGAGTGTAGTACTACATTTCAGTGAAGTGTAAGGCTTTCCAAAGGTGCCGAATGTGTTTCTTTCTCTATTTCAATGGTATTCTGCCTTGTATAACACACATTTACCACTCTAGTTTCTTTTAAGTAAAGAATACAGGATTCATACAGTGTTTCATGTGATCTTTACTCGAATTAAGGATTACCCAGATCTTATCTACCTTTTCTGCACTATGAACTGACTTGGAGAATCTCTTTGAGCTGTTCTAAACCAGTTCTCATCTGTTTACAGTCATTTTCTCTGAATTATCCATGTTTTCATGTAGTTTCCTATATTCTTCCTTCTGGTCCAAGTATAAGCTTTGCCCACTTTATCAAACAACTTCCTACACACTGTTATGAACAGAGGCAGCTCGGGAACATTGTCTCTCAACTGTGTTACAGAGTGTAGTACTACATTTCACTGAAGTGTAAGGCTTTCCAAAGCTGCCGAATGTGTTTCTTTCTCTATTTCAATGGTATTCTGCCTTGTATAACACACATTTACCACTCTAGTCTCTTTTAAGTACACAATATAGAATTCATACAGTGTTTCATGTGATCTTAACTCGAATTAAGGATTTCCCGGATCTTAGCTACCTTTTCTACACTAAGAACTGACTTGGGCAATCTCTTTCAGCTGTTCTAAACGAGTTCTCATCTGTTTACAGTCATTTTCTCTGAATTATCCATGTTTTCATACAGTTTCTTATATTCTGCCTTCTGGTACAAGTATAATCTTTGCCCACTTTATCAAACAACTTCCTACACACTGTTATGAACTGAGGCAGCTCGGGAACATTGTCTCTCAACTGTGTTATAGAGTGTAGTACTACATTTCAGTGAAGTGTAAGGCCTTCCAAAGCTGCCGAACGTGTTTCTTTCACTATTTCAATGGTATTCTGCCTTGTATAACACACATTTACCACTCTAGTCTCTTTTAAGTAAACAATACAGGATTCATACAGTGTTTCATGTGCTCTTAACTCGAATTAAGGATTTCCCGGATCTTAGCTACCTTTTCTACACTAAGAACTGATTTGGAGAATCTCTTTGAGCTGTTCTAAACCAGTTCTCATCTGTTTACAGTCATTTTCTCTGAATTATCCATGTTTTCCTGTAGTTTCCTATATTCTTCCTTCTGGTCCAAGTATAAGCTTTGCCCACTTTATCACACAACTTCCTACACACTGTTATGAACAGAGGCAGCTCGGGAACATTGTCTCTCAACTGTGTTACAGAGTGTAGTACTACATTTCAGTGAAGTGTAAGGCTTCCAAAGATGCCGAATGTGTTTCTTTCTCTATTTCAATCATATTCTGCCTTGTATAACACACATTTACCACTCTAGTCTCTTTTAAGTAAAGAATACAGTATTCATACAGTATTTCATGTGATCTTAACTCGAATTAAGGATTTCCCGGATTTTAGCTACCTTTTCTACACTAAGAACTGACTTGGAGAATCTCTTTGAGCTGTTCTAAACCAGTTCTCATCTGTTTACAGTCATTTTCTCTGAATTATCCATGTTTTCATGTAGTTTCCTATATTCTTCCTTCTGGTCCAAGTATGAGCTTTGCCCACTTTATCAAACATCTTCCTACACACTGTTATAAACAGAGGCAGCTCGGGAACATTGTCTCTCAACTGTGTTACCCAGTGTAGTACTACATTTCAGTGAAGTGTAAGGCTTTCCAAAGGTGCCGAATGTGTTTCTTTCTCTATTTCAATGGTATTCTGCCTTGTATAACACATATTTACCACTAGAGTTTCTTTTAAGTAAAGAATACAGGATTCATACAGTGTTTCATGTGATCTTTACTCGAATTAAGGATTACTCAGATCTTATCTACCTTTTCTACACTATGAACTGACTTGGAGAATCTCTTTGAGCTGTTCTAAACCAGTTCTCATCTGTTTACAGTCATTTTCTCTGAATTATCCATGTTTTCATGTAGTTTCCTATATTCTTCCTTCTGGTCCAAGTATAAGCTTTGCCCACTTTATCAAACAACTTCCTACCCACTGTTATAAACAGAGGCAGCTCGGGAACATTTTCTCTCAACTGTGTTACAGAGTGTAGTACTACATTTCAGTGAAGTGTAAGGCTTTCCAAAGCTGACGAATGTGTTTCTTTCTCTATTTCAATGGTATTCTGCCTTGTATAACACACATTTACCACTCTAGTTTCTTTTAAGTAAAGAATACAGGATTCATACAGTGTTTCATGTGATCTTAACTCGAATTAAGGATTACCCACATCTTATCTACCTTTTCTGCACTATGAACTGACTTGGAGAATCTCTTTGAGCTGTTCTAAACCAGTTCTCATCTGTTTACAGTCATTTTCTCTGAATTATCCATGTTTTCATGTAGTTTCCTATATTCTTCCTTCTGGTCCAAGTATAAGCTTTGCCCACTTTATCAAACAACTTCCTACACACTGTTATAAACAGAGGAAGCTCGGGAACATTGTCTCTGAACTGTGTTACAGAGTGTAGTACTACATTTCAGTGAAGTGTAAGGCTTTCCAAAGCTGCCGAATGTGTTTCTTTCTCTATTTCAATGGTATTCTGCCTTGTATAACACACATTTACCACTCTAGTCTCTTTTAAGTAAAGAATACAGGATTCATACAGTGTTTTATGTGATCTTAACTCGAATTAACGATTACCCAGATCTTATCTACCTTTTCTACACTATGAACTGTCTTGGAGAATCTCTTTGAGCTGTTCTAAACCAGTTCTCATCTGTTTACAGTCATTTTCTCTGAATTATCCATGTTTTCATGTAGTTTCCTATATTCTTCCTTCTGGTCCAAGTATAAGCTTTGCCCACTTTATCAAACAACTTCCTACACACTGTTATGAACAGAGGCAGCTCGGGAACATTGTCTCTCAACTGTGTTACAGAGTGTAGTACTACATTTCAGTGAAGTGTAAGGCTTTCCAAAGCTGCCGAATGTGTTTCTTTCTCTATTTCAATGGTATTCTGCCTTGTATAACACACATTTACCACTCTAGTCTCTTTTAAGTAAAGAATACAGGATTCATACAGTGTTTCATGTGATCTTAACTCGAATTAAGGATTACCCATATCTTATTTACCTTTTCTACCCTATGAACTGACTTGGAGAATCTCTTTGAGCTGTTCTAAATCAGTTCTCATCTCTTTACAATCATTTTCTCTGAATTATCCATGTATTCATGTAGTTTCCTATATTCTTCCTTCTGGTCCAAGTATAAGCTTTGCCCACTTTATCAAACAACTTCCTACACACTGTTATGAACAGAGGCAGCTCGGGAACATTGTCTCTCAACTGTGTTACAGAGTGTAGTACTACATTTCAGTGAAGTGTAAGGCTTTCCAAAGGTGCCGAATGTGTTTCTTTCTCTATTTCAATGGTATTCTGCCTTGTATAACACACATTTACCACTCTAGTTTCTTTTAAGTAAAGAATACAGGATTCATACAGTGTTTCATGTGATCTTTACTCGAATTAAGGATTACTCAGATCTTATCTACCTTTTCTACACTATGAACTGACTTGGAGAATCTCTTTGAGCTGTTCTAAACCAGTTCTCATCTGTTTACAGTCATTTTCTCTGAATTATCCATGTTTTCATGTAGTTTCCTATATTCTTCCTTCTGGTCCAAGTATAAGCTTTGCCCACTTTATCAAACAACTTCCTACCCACAGTTATAAACAGAGGCAGCTCGGGAACATTGTCTCTCAACTGTGTTACAGAGTGTAGTACTACATTTCAGTGAAGTGTAAGGCTTTCCAAAGCTGCCGAATGTGTTTATTTCTCTATTTCAATGGTATTCTGCCTTGTATAACACACATTTACCACTCCAGTCTCTTTTAAGTAAAGAATACAGGATTCATACAGTGTTTCATGTGATCTTAACTCGAATTAAGGGTTTCCCGGATCTTAACTACCTGTTCTACACTAAGAACTGACTTGGGCAATCTCTTTCAGCTGTTCTAAACGAGTTCTCATCTGTTTACATTCATTTTCTCTGAATTATCCATGTTTTCATGTAGTTTCCTATATTCTTCCTTCTGGTCCAAGTATAAGCTTTGCCTACTTTATCAAACAACTTCCTACACACTGTTATGAACAGAGGCAGCTCGGGAACATTGTCTCTCAACTGTGTTACAGAGTGTAGTACTACATTTCAGTGAAGTGTAAGGCTTTCCAAAGGTGCCGAATGTGTTTCTTTCTCTATTTCAATGGTATTCTGCCTTGTATAACACACATTTACCACTCTAGTTTCTTTTAAGTAAAGAATACAGGATTCATACAGTGTTTCATGTGATCTTTACTCGAATTAAGGATTACTCAGATCTTATCTACCTTTTCTACACTATGAACTGACTTGGAGAATCTCTTTGAGCTGTTCTAAACCAGTTCTCATCTGTTTACAGTCATTTTCTCTGAATTATCCATGTATTCATGTAGTTTCCTATATTCTTCCTTCTGGTCCAAGTATAAGCTTTGCCCACTTTATCAAACAACTTCCTACACACTGTTATAAACAGAGGCAGCTCGGGAACATTGTCTCTCAACTGTGTTACAGAGTGTAGTACTACATTTCAGTGAAGTGTAAGGCTTTCCAAAGCTGCCGAATGTGTTTCTTTCTCTATTTCAATGGTATTCTGCCTTGTATAACACACATTTACCACTCTAGTTTCTTTTAAGTAAAGAATACAGGATTCATACAGTGTTTCATGTGATCTTTACTCGAATTAAGGATTACTCAGATCTTATCTACCTTTTCTACACTATGAACTGACTTGGAGAATCTCTTTGAGCTGTTCTAAACCAGTTCTCATCTGTTTACAGTCATTTTCTCTGAATTATCCATGTTTTCATGTAGTTTCCTATATTCTTCCTTCTGGTCCAAGTATAAGCTTTGCCCACTTTATCAAACAACTTCCTACACACTGTTATAAACAGAGGCAGCTCGGGAACATTGTCTCTCAACTGTGTTACAGAGTGTAGTACTACATTTCAGTGAAGTGTAAGGCCTTCCAAAGCTGCCGAACGTGTTTCTTTCACTATTTCAATGGTATTCTGCCTTGTATAACACACATTTACCACTCTAGTCTCTTTTAAGTAAACAATACAGGATTCATACAGTGTTTCATGTGATCTTAACTCGAATTAAGGATTTCCCGGATCTTAGCTACCTTTTCTACACTAAGAACTGATTTGGAGAATCTCTTTGAGCTGTTCTAAACCAGTTCTCATCTGTTTACAGTCATTTTCTCTGAATTATCCATGTTTTCATGTAGTTTCCTATATTCTTCCTTCTGGTCCAAGTATAAGCTTTGCCCACTTTATCAAACATCTTCCTACACACTGTTATGAACAGAGGCAGCTCGGGAACATTGTCTCTCAACTGTGTTACAGAGTGTAGTACTACATTTCAGTGAAGTGTAAGGCTTTCCAAAGCTGCCGAATGTGTTTCTTTCTCTAACTCAATGGTATTCTGCCTTGTATAACACACATTTACCACTCCAGTCTCTTTTAAGTAAAGAATACAGGATTCATACAGTGTTTCATGTGATCTTAACTCGAATTAAAGATTTCCCGGATCTTAACTACCTTTTCTACACTAAGAACTGACTTGGGCAATCTCTTTGAGCTGTTCTAAACCAGTTCTCATCTGTTTACAGTCATTTTCTCTGAATTATCCATGTTTTCATACAGTTTCTTATATTCTGCCTTCTGGTACAAGTATAAGCTTTGCCCACTTTATCACACAACTTCCTACACACTGTTATGAACAGAGGCAGCTCGGGAACATTGTCTGTCAACTGTGTTACAGAGTGTAGTACTACATTTCAGTGAAGTGTAAGGCTTCCAAAGCTGCCGAATGTGTTTCTTTCTCTATTTCAATCATATTCTGCCTTGTATAACACACATTTACCACTCTAGTCTCTTTTAAGTAAAGAATACAGTATTCATACAGTGTTTCATGTGATCTTAACTCGAATTAAGGATTTCCCGGATTTTAGCTACCTTTTCTACACTAAGAACTGACTTGGAGAATTTCTTTGAGCTGTTCTAAACCAGTTCTCATCTGTTTACAGTCATTTTCTCTGAATTATCCATGTTTTCATGTAGTTTCCTATATTCTTCCTTCTGGTCCAAGTATAAGCTTTGCCCACTTTATCAAACATCTTCCTACACACTGTTATGAACAGAGGCAGCTCGGGAACATTGTCTCTCAACTGTGTTACAGAGTGTAGTACTACATTTCAGTGAAGTGTAAGGCTTTCCAAAGCTGCCGAATGTGTTTCTTTCTCTATCTCAATGGTATTCTGCCTTGTATAACACACATTTACCACTCCAGTCTCTTTTAAGTAAAGAATACAGGATTCATACAGTGTTTCATGTGATCTTAACTCGAATTAAAGATTTCCCGGATCTTAACTACCTTTTCTACACTAAGAATTGACTTGGGCAATCTCTTTCAGCTGTTCTAAACGAGTTCTCATCTGTTTACAGTCATTTTCTCTGAATTATCCATGTTTTCATGTAGTTTCCTATATTCTTCCTTCTGGTCCAAGTATAAGCTTTGCCCACTTTATCAAACAACTTCCTACACATTGTTATGAACAGAGGCAGCTCGGGAACATTGTCTCTCAACTGTGTTACAGAGTGTAGTACTACATTTCAGTGAAGTGTAAGGCTTTCCAAAGGTGCCGAATGTGTTTCTTTCTCTATTTCAATGGTATTCTGCCTTGTATAACACACATTTACCACTCTAGTTTCTTTTAAGTAAAGAATACAGGATTCATACAGTGTTTCATGTGATCTTTACTCGAATTAAGGATTACCCAGATCTTATCTACCTTTTCTGCACTATGAACTGACTTGGAGAATCTCTTTGAGCTGTTCTAAACCAGTTCTCATCTGTTTACAGTCATTTTCTCTGAATTATCCATGTTTTCATGTAGTTTCCTATATTCTTCCTTCTGGTCCAAGTATAAGCTTTGCCCACTTTATCAAACAACTTCCTACACACTGTTATGAACAGAGGCAGCTCGGGAACATTGTCTCTCAACTGTGTTACAGAGTGTAGTACTACATTTCAGTGAAGTGTAAGGCTTCCAAAGATGCCGAATGTGTTTCTTTCTCTATTTCAATCATATTCTGCCTTGTATAACACACATTTACCACTCTAGTCTCTTTTAAGTAAAGAATACAGTATTCATACAGTATTTCATGTGATCTTAACTCGAATTAAGGATTTCCCGGATTTTAGCTACCTTTTCTACACTAAGAACTGACTTGGAGAATCTCTTTGAGCTGTTCTAAACCAGTTCTCATCTGTTTACAGTCATTTTCTCTGAATTATCCATGTTTTCATGTAGTTTCCTATATTCTTCCTTCTGGTCCAAGTATGAGCTTTGCCCACTTTATCAAACATCTTCCTACACACTGTTATAAACAGAGGCAGCTCGGGAACATTGTCTCTCAACTGTGTTACCCAGTGTAGTACTACATTTCAGTGAAGTGTAAGGCTTTCCAAAGGTGCCGAATGTGTTTCTTTCTCTATTTCAATGGTATTCTGCCTTGTATAACACATATTTACCACTAGAGTTTCTTTTAAGTAAAGAATACAGGATTCATACAGTGTTTCATGTGATCTTTACTCGAATTAAGGATTACTCAGATCTTATCTACCTTTTCTACACTATGAACTGACTTGGAGAATCTCTTTGAGCTGTTCTAAACCAGTTCTCATCTGTTTACAGTCATTTTCTCTGAATTATCCATGTTTTCATGTAGTTTCCTATATTCTTCCTTCTGGTCCAAGTATAAGCTTTGCCCACTTTATCAAACAACTTCCTACCCACTGTTATAAACAGAGGCAGCTCGGGAACATTTTCTCTCAACTGTGTTACAGAGTGTAGTACTACATTTCAGTGAAGTGTAAGGCTTTCCAAAGCTGACGAATGTGTTTCTTTCTCTATTTCAATGGTATTCTGCCTTGTATAACACACATTTACCACTCTAGTTTCTTTTAAGTAAAGAATACAGGATTCATACAGTGTTTCATGTGATCTTAACTCGAATTAAGGATTACCCACATCTTATCTACCTTTTCTGCACTATGAACTGACTTGGAGAATCTCTTTGAGCTGTTCTAAACCAGTTCTCATCTGTTTACAGTCATTTTCTCTGAATTATCCATGTTTTCATGTAGTTTCCTATATTCTTCCTTCTGGTCCAAGTATAAGCTTTGCCCACTTTATCAAACAACTTCCTACACACTGTTATAAAGAGAGGAAGCTCGGGAACATTGTCTCTGAACTGTGTTACAGAGTGTAGTACTACATTTCAGTGAAGTGTAAGGCTTTCCAAAGCTGCCGAATGTGTTTCTTTCTCTATTTCAATGGTATTCTGCCTTGTATAACACACATTTACCACTCTAGTCTCTTTTAAGTAAAGAATACAGGATTCATACAGTGTTTTATGTGATCTTAACTCGAATTAACGATTACCCAGATCTTATCTACCTTTTCTACACTATGAACTGTCTTGGAGAATCTCTTTGAGCTGTTCTAAACCAGTTCTCATCTGTTTACAGTCATTTTCTCTGAATTATCCATGTTTTCATGTAGTTTCCTATATTCTTCCTTCTGGTCCAAGTATAAGCTTTGCCCACTTTATCAAACAACTTCCTACACACTGTTATGAACAGAGGCAGCTCGGGAACATTGTCTCTCAACTGTGTTACAGAGTGTAGTACTACATTTCAGTGAAGTGTAAGGCTTTCCAAAGCTGCCGAATGTGTTTCTTTCTCTATTTCAATGGTATTCTGCCTTGTATAACACACATTTACCACTCTAGTCTCTTTTAAGTAAAGAATACAGGATTCATACAGTGTTTCATGTGATCTTAACTCGAATTAAGGATTACCCATATCTTATTTACCTTTTCTACCCTATGAACTGACTTGGAGAATCTCTTTGAGCTGTTCTAAATCAGTTCTCATCTCTTTACAATCATTTTCTCTGAATTATCCATGTATTCATGTAGTTTCCTATATTCTTCCTTCTGGTCCAAGTATAAGCTTTGCCCACTTTATCAAACAACTTCCTACACACTGTTATGAACAGAGGCAGCTCGGGAACATTGTCTCTCAACTGTGTTACAGAGTGTAGTACTACATTTCAGTGAAGTGTAAGGCTTTCCAAAGGTGCCGAATGTGTTTCTTTCTCTATTTCAATGGTATTCTGCCTTGTATAACACACATTTACCACTCTAGTTTCTTTTAAGTAAAGAATACAGGATTCATACAGTGTTTCATGTGATCTTTACTCGAATTAAGGATTACTCAGATCTTATCTACCTTTTCTACACTATGAACTGACTTGGAGAATCTCTTTGAGCTGTTCTAAACCAGTTCTCATCTGTTTACAGTCATTTTCTCTGAATTATCCATGTTTTCATGTAGTTTCCTATATTCTTCCTTCTGGTCCAAGTATAAGCTTTGCCCACTTTATCAAACAACTTCCTACCCACAGTTATAAACAGAGGCAGCTCGGGAACATTGTCTCTCAACTGTGTTACAGAGTGTAGTACTACATTTCAGTGAAGTGTAAGGCTTTCCAAAGCTGCCGAATGTGTTTATTTCTCTATTTCAATGGTATTCTGCCTTGTATAACACACATTTACCACTCCAGTCTCTTTTAAGTAAAGAATACAGGATTCATACAGTGTTTCATGTGATCTTAACTCGAATTAAGGGTTTCCCGGATCTTAACTACCTGTTCTACACTAAGAACTGACTTGGGCAATCTCTTTCAGCTGTTCTAAACGAGTTCTCATCTGTTTACATTCATTTTCTCTGAATTATCCATGTTTTCATGTAGTTTCCTATATTCTTCCTTCTGGTCCAAGTATAAGCTTTGCCTACTTTATCAAACAACTTCCTACACACTGTTATGAACAGAGGCAGCTCGGGAACATTGTCTCTCAACTGTGTTACAGAGTGTAGTACTACATTTCAGTGAAGTGTAAGGCTTTCCAAAGGTGCCGAATGTGTTTCTTTCTCTATTTCAATGGTATTCTGCCTTGTATAACACACATTTACCACTCTAGTTTCTTTTAAGTAAAGAATACAGGATTCATACAGTGTTTCATGTGATCTTTACTCGAATTAAGGATTACTCAGATCTTATCTACCTTTTCTACACTATGAACTGACTTGGAGAATCTCTTTGAGCTGTTCTAAACCAGTTCTCATCTGTTTACAGTCATTTTCTCTGAATTATCCATGTATTCATGTAGTTTCCTATATTCTTCCTTCTGGTCCAAGTATAAGCTTTGCCCACTTTATCAAACAACTTCCTACACACTGTTATAAACAGAGGCAGCTCGGGAACATTGTCTCTCAACTGTGTTACAGAGTGTAGTACTACATTTCAGTGAAGTGTAAGGCTTTCCAAAGCTGCCGAATGTGTTTCTTTCTCTATTTCAATGGTATTCTGCCTTGTATAACACACATTTACCACTCTAGTTTCTTTTAAGTAAAGAATACAGGATTCATACAGTGTTTCATGTGATCTTTACTCGAATTAAGGATTACTCAGATCTTATCTACCTTTTCTACACTATGAACTTACTTGGAGAATCTCTTTGAGCTGTTCTAAACCAGTTCTCATCTGTTTACAGTCATTTTCTCTGAATTATCCATGTTTTCATGTAGTTTCCTATATTCTTCCTTCTGGTCCAAGTATAAGCTTTGCCCACTTTATCAAACAACTTCCTACACACTGTTATAAACAGAGGCAGCTCGGGAACATTGTCTCTCAACTGTGTTACAGAGTGTAGTACTACATTTCAGTGAAGTGTAAGGCTTTCCAAAGCTGCCGAATGTGTTTCTTTCTCTATTTCAATAGTATTCTGCCTTGTATAACACACATTTACCACTCTAGTTTCTTTTAAGTAAAGAATACAGGATTCATACAGTGTTTCAGGTGATCTTAATTCGAATTAAGAATTACCCAGATCTTATCTACCTTTTCTGCACTATGAACTGACTTGGAGAATCTCTTTGAGCTGTTCTAAACCAGTTCTCATCTGTTTACAGTCATTTTCTCTGAATTATCCATGTTTTCATGTAGTTTCCTATATTCTTCCTTCTGGTCCAAGTATAAGCTTTGCCCACTTTATCAAACAACTTTCTACACACTGTTATGAACAGAGGCAGCTCGGGAACATTGTCTCTCAACTGTGTTACAGAGTGTAGTACTACATTTCAGTGAAGTGTAAGGCTTTCCAAAGCTGCCGAATGTGTTTCTTTCTCTATTTCAATGGTATTCTGCCTTGTATAACACACATTTACCACTCCAGTCTCTTTTAAGTAAAGAATACAGGATTCATACAGTGTTTCATGTGATCTTAACTCGAATTAAGGGTTTCCCGGATCTTAACTACCTTTTCTACACTAAGAACTGACTTGGGCAATCTCTTTCAGCTGTTCTAAACGAGTTCTCATCTGTTTACAGTAATTTTCTCTGAATTATCCATGTTTTCATGTAGTTTCCTATATTCTTCCTTCTGGTCCAAGTATAAGCTTTGCCCACTTTATCAAACAACTTCCTACACACTGTTATGAACAGAGGCAGCTCGGGAACATTGTCTCTCAACTGTGTTACAGAGTGTAGTACTACATTTCAGTGAAGTGTAAGGCTTTCCAAAGCTGCCGAATGTGTTTCTTTCTCTATTTCAATGGTATTCTGCCTTGTATAACACACATTTACCACTCTAGTCTCTTTTAAGTAAAGAATACAGGATTCATACAGTGTTTCATGTGATCTTAACTCGAATTAAGGATTACCCAGATCTTATCTACCTTTGCTACACTATGAACTGACTTGGAGAATCTCTTTGAGCTGTTCTAAACCAGTTCTCATCTGTTTACAGTCATTTTCTCTGAATTATCCATGTTTTCATGTAGTTTCCTATATTCTTCCTTCTGGTCCAAGTATAAGCTTTGCCCACTTTATCAAACAACTTCCTACACACTGTTATAAACAAAGGCAGCTCAGGAACATTGTCTCTCAACTGTGTTACAGAGTGTAGTACTACATTTCACTGAAGTGTAAGGCTTTCCAAAGCTGCAGAATGTGTTTCTTTCTCTATTTCAATGGTATTCTGCCTTGTATAACACACATTTACTACTCTAGTCTCTTTTAAGTACACAATACAGAATTCATACAGTGTTTCATGTGATCTTAACTCGAATTAAGGATTTCCCGGATCTTAGCTACCTTTTCTACACTAAGAACTGACTTGGGCAATCTCTTTCAGCTGTTCTAAATGAGTTCTCATCTGTTTACAGTCATTTTCTCTGAATTATCCATGTTTTCATACAGTTTCTTATATTCTGCCTTCTGGTACAAGTATAATCTTTGCCCACTTTATCAAACAACTTCCTACACACTGTTATGAACAGAGGCAGCTCGGGAACATTGTCTCTCAACTGTGTTATAGAGTGTAGTACTACATTTCAGTGAAGTGTAAGGCCTTCCAAAGCTGCCGAACGTGTTTCTTTCACTATTTCAATGGTATTCTGCCTTGTATAACACACATTTACCACTCTAGTCTCTTTTAAGTAAACAATACAGGATTCATACAGTGTTTCATGTGATCTTAACTCGAATTAAGGATTTCCCGGATTTTAGCTACCTTTTCTACACTAAGAACTGATTTGGAGAATCTCTTTGAGCTGTTCTAAACCAGTTCTCATCTGTTTACAGTCATTTTCTCTGAATTATCCATGTTTTCATGTAGTTTCCTATATTCTTCCTTCTGGTCCAAGTATAAGCTTTGCCCACTTTATCACACAACTTCCTACACACTGTTATGAACAGAGGCAGCTCGGGAACATTGTCTCTCAACTGTGTTACAGAGTGTAGTACTACATTTCAGTGAAGTGTAAGGCTTCCAAAGCTGCCGAATGTGTTTCTTTCTCTATTTCAATCATATTCTGCCTTGTATAACACACATTTACCACTCTAGTCTCTTTTAAGTAAAGAATACAGTATTCATACAGTGTTTCATGTGATCTTAACTCGAATTAAGGATTTCCCGGATTTTAGCTACCTTTTCTACACTAAGAACTGACTTGGAGAATCTTTTTGAGCTGTTCTAAACCAGTTCTCATCTGTTTACAGTCATTTTCTCTGAATTATCCATGTTTTCATGTAGTTTCCTATATTCTTCCTTCTGGTCCAAGTATAAGCTTTGCCCACTTTATCAAACATCTTCCTACACACTGTTATAAACAGAGGCAGCTCGGGAACATTGTCTCTCAACTGTGTTACAGAGTGTAGTACTACATTTCAGTGAAGTGTAAGGCTTTCCAAAGGTGCCGAATGTGTTTCTTTCTCTATTTCAATGGTATTCTGCCTTGTATAACACATATTTACCACTCTAGTTTCTTTTAAGTAAAGAATACAGGATTCATACAGTGTTTCATGTGATCTTTACTCAAATTAAGGATTACTCAGATCTTATCTACCTTTTCTACACTATGAACTGACTTGGAGAATCTCTTTGAGCTGTTCTAAACCAGTTCTCATCTGTTTACAGTCATTTTCTCTGAATTATCCATGTTTTCATGTAGTTTCCTATATTCTTCCTTCTGGTCCAAGTATAAGCTTTGCCCACTTTATCAAACAACTTCCTACCCACTGTTATAAACAGAGGCAGCTCGGGAACATTGTCTCTCAACTGTGTTACAGAGTGTAGTACTACATTTCAGTGAAGTGTAAGGCTTTCCAAAGCTGACGAATGTGTTTCTTTCTCTATTTCAATGGTATTCTGCCTTGTATAACACATATTTACCACTCTAGTTTCTTTTAAGTAAAGAATACAGGATTCATACAGTGTTTCATGTGATCTTAACTCGAATTAAGGATTACCCACATCTTATCTACCTTTTCTGCACTATGAACTGACTTGGAGAATCTCTTTGAGCTGTTCTAAACCAGTTCTCATCTGTTTACAGTCATTTTCTCTGAATTATCCATGTTTTCATGTAGTTTCCTATATTCTTCCTTCTGGTCCAAGTATAAGCTTTGCCCACTTTATCAAACAACTTCCTACACACTGTTATAAACAGAGGAAGCTCGGGAACATTGTCTCTCAACTGTGTTACAGAGTGTAGTACTACATTTCAGTGAAGTGTAAGGCTTTCCAAAGCTGCCGAATGTGTTTCTTTCTCTATTTCAATGGTATTCTGCCTTGTATAACACACATTTACCACTCTAGTCTCTTTTAAGTAAAGAATACAGGATTCATACAGTGTTTTATGTGATCTTAACTCGAATTAACGATTACCCAGATCTTATCTACCTTTTCTACACTATGAACTGACTTGGAGAATCTCTTTGAGCTGTTCTAAACCAGTTCTCATCTGTTTACAGTCATTTTCTCTGAATTATCCATGTTTTCATGTAGTTTCCTATATTCTTCCTTCTGGTCCAAGTATAAGCTTTGCCCACTTTATCAAACAACTTCCTACACACTGTTATGAACAGAGGCAGCTCGGGAACATTGTCTCTCAACTGTGTTACAGAGTGTAGTACTACATTTCAGTGAAGTGTAAGGCTTTCCAAAGCTGCCGAATGTGTTTCTTTCTCTATTTCAATGGTATTCTGCCTTGTATAACACACATTTACCACTCTAGTCTCTTTTAAGTAAAGAATACAGGATTCATACAGTGTTTCATGTGATCTTAACTCGAATTAAGGATTACCCATATCTTATTTACCTTTTCTACCCTATGAACTGACTTGGAGAATCTCTTTGAGCTGTTCTAAACCAGTTCTCATCTCTTTACAATCATTTTCTCTGAATTATCCATGTTTTCATGTAGTTTCCTATATTCTTCCTTCTGATCCAAGTATAAGCTTTGCCCACTTTATCAAACAACTTCCTACACACTGTTATGAACAGAGGCAGCTCGGGAACATTGTCTCTCAACTGTGTTACAGAGTGTAGTACTACATTTCAGTGAAGTGTAAGGCTTTCCAAAGGTGCCGAATGTGTTTCTTTCTCTATTTCAATGGTATTCTGCCTTGTATAACACACATTTACCACTCTAGTTTCTTTTAAGTAAAGAATACAGGATTCATACAGTGTTTCATGTGATCTTTACTCGATTTAAGGATTACTCAGATCTTATCTACCTTTTCTACACTATGAACTGACTTGGAGAATCTCTTTGAGCTGTTCTAAACCAGTTCTCATCTGTTTACAGTCATTTTCTCTGAATTATCCATGTTTTCATGTAGTTTCCTATATTCTTCCTTCTGGTCCAAGTATAAGCTTTGCCCACTTTATCAAACAACTTCCTACCCACTGTTATAAACAGAGGCAGCTCGGGAACATTGTCTCTCAACTGTGTTACAGAGTGTAGTACTACATTTCAGTGAAGTGTAAGGCTTTCCAAAGCTGCCGAATGTGTTTATTTCTCTATTTCAATGGTATTCTGCCTTGTATAACACACATTTACCACTCCAGTCTCTTTTAAGTAAAGAATACAGGATTCATACAGTGTTTCATGTGATCTTAACTCGAATTAAGGGTTTCCCGGATCTTAACTACCTGTTCTACACTAAGAACTGACTTGGGCAATCTCTTTCAGCTGTTCTAAACGAGTTCTCATCTGTTTACATTCATTTTCTCTGAATTATCCATGTTTTCATGTAGTTTCCTATATTCTTCCTTCTGGTCCAAGTATAAGCTTTGCCCACTTTATCAAACAACTTCCTACACACTGTTATGAACAGAGGCAGCTCGGGAACATTGTCTCTCAACTGTGTTACAGAGTGTAGTACTACATTTCAGTGAAGTGTAAGGCTTTCCAAAGGTGCTGAATGTGTTTCTTTCTCTATTTCAATGGTATTCTGCCTTGTATAACACACATTTACCACTCTAGTTTCTTTTAAGTAAAGAATACAGGATTCATACAGTGTTTCATGTGATCTTTACTCGAATTAAGGATTACTCAGATCTTATCTACCTTTTCTACACTATGAACTGACTTGGAGAATCTCTTTGAGCTGTTCTAAACCAGTTCTCATCTGTTTACAGTCATTTTCTCTGAATTATCCATGTATTCATGTAGTTTCCTATATTCTTCCTTCTGGTCCAAGTATAAGCTTTGCCCACTTTATCAAACAACTTCCTACACACTGTTATAAACAGAGGCAGCTTGGGAACATTGTCTCTCAACTGTGTTACAGAGTGTAGTACTACATTTCAGTGAAGTGTAAGGCTTTCCAAAGCTGCCGAATGTGTTTCTTTCTCTATTTCAATGGTATTCTGCCTTGTATAACACACATTTACCACTCTAGTTTCTTTTAAGTAAAGAATACAGGATTCATACAGTGTTTCATGTGATCTTAACTCGAATTAAGAATTACCCAGATCTTATCTACCTTTTCTGCACTATGAACTGACTTGGAGAATCTCTTTGAGCTGTTCTAAACCAGTTCTCATCTGTTTACATTCATTTTCTCTGAATTATCCATGTTTTCATGTAGTTTCCTATATTCTTCCTTCTGGTCCAAGTATAAGCTTTGCCCACTTTATCAAACAACTTCCTACACACTGTTATAAACAGAGGCAGCTCGGGAACATTGTCTCTCAACTGTGTTACAGAGTGTAGTACTACATTTCAGTGAAGTGTAAGGCTTTCCAAAGCTTCCGAATGTGTTTCTTTCTCTATTTCAATGGTATTCTGCCTTGTATAACACACATTTACCACTCCAGTCTCTTTTAAGTAAAGAATACAGGATTCATACAGTGTTTCATGTGATCTTAACTCGAATTAAGGGTTTCCCGGATCTTAACTACCTTTTCTACACTAAGAACTGACTTGGGCAATCTCTTTCAGCTGTTCTAAACGAGTTCTCATCTGTTTACAGTAATTTTCTCTGAATTATCCATGTTTTCATGTAGTTTCCTATATTCTTCCTTCTGGTCCAAGTATAAGCTTTGCCCACTTTATCAAACAACTTCCTACACACTGTTATGAACAGAGGCAGCTCGGGAACATTGTCTCTCAACTGTGTTACAGAGTGTAGTACTACATTTCAGTGAAGTGTAAGGCTTTCCAAAGCTGCCGAATGTGTTTCTTTCTCTATTTCAATGGTATTCTGCCTTGTATAACACACATTTACCACTCTAGTCTCTTTTAAGTAAAGAATACAGGATTCATACAGTGTTTCATGTGATCTTAACTCGAATTAAGGATTACCCAGATCTTATCTACCTTTGCTACACTATGAACTGACTTGGAGAATCTCTTTGAGCTGTTCTAAACCAGTTCTCATCTGTTTACAGTCATTTTCTCTGAATTATCCATGTTTTCATGTAGTTTCCTATATTCTTCCTTCTGGTCCAAGTATAAGCTTTGCCCACTTTATCAAACAACTTCCTACCCACTGTTATAAACAGAGGCAGCTCGGGAACATTGTCTCTCAACTGTGTTACAGAGTGTAGTACTACATTTCAGTGAAGTGTAAGGCTTTCCAAAGCTGCCGAATGTGTTTATTTCTCTATTTCAATGGTATTCTGCCTTGTATAACACACATTTACCACTCTAGTCTCTTTTAAGTAAAGAATACAGGATTCATACAGTGTTTCATGTGATCTTAACTCGAATTAAGGATTACCCAGATCTTATCTACCTTTGCTACACTATGAACTGACTTGGAGAATCTCTTTGAGCTGTTCTAAACCAGTTCTCATCTGTTTACAGTCATTTTCTCTGAATTATCCATGTATTCATGTAGTTTCCTATATACTTCCTTCTGGTCCAAGTATAAGCTTTGCCCACTTTATCAAACAACTTCCTACACACTGTTATAAACAGAGGCAGCTCGGGAACATTGTCTCTCAACTGTGTTACAGAGTGTAGTACTACATTTCAGTGAAGTGTAAGGCTTTCCAAAGCTGCCGAATGTGTTTCTTTCTCTATTTCAATGGTATTCTGCCTTGTATAACACACATTTACCACTCTAGTCTCTTTTAAGTAAAGAATACAGGATTCATACAGTGTTTCATGTGATCTTAACTCGAATTATGGATTACCCAGATCTTATCTACCTTTTCTACACTATGAACTGACTTGGAGAATCTCTTTGAGCTGTTCTAAACCAGTTCTCATCTGTTTACAGTCATTTTCTCTGAATTATCCATGTTTTCATGTAGTTTCCTATATTCTTCCTTCTGGTTCAAGTATAAGCTTTGCCCACTTTATCAAACAACTTCCTACACACTGTTATGAACAGAGCAGCTCGGGAACATTGTCTCTCAACTGTGTTACAGAGTGTAGTACTACATTTCAGTGAAGTGTAAGGCTTTCCAAAGCTGCCGAATGTGTTTTTTTCTCTATTTCAATGGTATTCTGCCTTGTATAACACACATTTACCACTCTAGTCTCTTTTAAGTACACAATACAGAATTCATACAGTGTTTCATGTGATCTTAACTCGAATTAAGGATTTCCCGGATCTTAGCTACCTTTTCTACACTAAGAACTGACTTGGGCAATCTCTTTCAGCTGTTCTAAATGAGTTCTCATCTGTTTACAGTCATTTTCTCTGAATTATCCATGTTTTCATACAGTTTCTTATATTCTGCCTTCTGGTACAAGTATAATCTTTGCCCACTTTATCAAACAACTTCCTACACACTGTTATGAACTGAGGCAGCTCGGGAACATTGTCTCTCAACTGTGTTATAGAGTGTAGTACTACATTTCAGTGAAGTGTAAGGCCTTCCAAAGCTGCCGAACGTGTTTCTTTCACTATTTCAATGGTATTCTGCCTTGTATAACACACATTTACCACTCTAGTCTCTTTTAAGTAAACAATACAGGATTCATACAGTGTTTCATGTGATCTTAACTCGAATTAAGGATTTCCCGGATTTTAGCTACCTTTTCTACACTAAGAACTGATTTGGAGAATCTCTTTGAGCTGTTCTAAACCAGTTCTCATCTGTTTACAGTCATTTTCTCTGAATTATCCATGTTTTCATGTAGTTTCCTATATTCTTCCTTCTGGTCCAAGTATAAGCTTTGCCCACTTTATCACACAACTTCCTACACACTGTTATGAACAGAGGCAGCTCGGGAACATTGTCTCTCAACTGTGTTACAGAGTGTAGTACTACATTTCAGTGAAGTGTAAGGCTTCCAAAGCTGCCGAATGTGTTTCTTTCTCTATTTCAATCATATTCTGCCTTGTATAACACACATTTACCACTCTAGTCTCTTTTAAGTAAAGAATACAGTATTCATACAGTGTTTCATGTGATCTTAACTCGAATTAAGGATTTCCCGGATTTTAGCTACCTTTTCTACACTAAGAACTGACTTGGAGAATCTCTTTGAGCTGTTCTAAACCAGTTCTCATCTGTTTACAGTCATTTTCTCTGAATTATCCATGTTTTCATGTAGTTTCCTATATTCTTCCTTCTGGTCCAAGTATAAGCTTTGCCCACTTTATCAAACATCTTCCTACACACTGTTATAAACAGAGGCAGCTCGGGAACATTGTCTCTCAACTGTGTTACAGAGTGTAGTACTACATTTCAGTGAAGTGTAAGGCTTTCCAAAGGTGCCGAATGTGTTTCTTTCTCTATTTCAATGGTATTCTGCCTTGTATAACACATATTTACCACTCTAGTTTCTTTTAAGTAAAGAATACAGGATTCATACAGTGTTTCATGTGATCTTTACTCGAATTAAGGATTACTCAGATCTTATCTACCTTTTCTACACTATGAACTGACTTGGAGAATCTCTTTGAGCTGTTCTAAACCAGTTCTCATCTGTTTACAGTCATTTTCTCTGAATTATCCATGTTTTCATGTAGTTTCCTATATTCTTCCTTCTGGTCCAAGTACAAGCTTTGCCCACTTTATCAAACAACTTCCTACCCACTGTTATAAACAGAGGCAGCTCGGGAACATTGTCTCTCAACTGTGTTACAGAGTGTAGTACTACATTTCAGTGAAGTGTAAGGCTTTCCAAAGCTGACGAATGTGTTTCTTTCTCTATTTCAATGGTATTCTTCCTTGTATAACACACATTTACCACTCTAGTTTCTTTTAAGTAAAGAATACAGGATTCATACAGTGTTTCATGTGATCTTAACTCGAATTAAGGATTACCCAGATCTTATCTACCTTTTCTGCACTATGAACTGACTTGGAGAATCTCTTTGAGCTGTTCTAAACCAGTTCTCATCTGTTTACAGTCATTTTCTCTGAATTATCCATGTTTTCATGTAGTTTCCTATATTCTTCCTTCTGGTCCAAGTATAAGCTTTGCCCACTTTATCAAACAACTTCCTACACACTGTTATGAACAGAGGCAGCTCGGGAACATTGTCTCTCAACTGTGTTACAGAGTGTAGTACTACATTTCAGTGAAGTGTAAGGCTTTCCAAAGCTGCCGAATGTGTTTCTTTCTCTATTTCAATGGTATTCTGCCTTGTATAACACACATTTACCACTCTAGTCTCTTTTAAGTAAAGAATACAGGATTCATACAGTGTTTCATGTGATCTTAACTCGAATTAAGGATTACGCATATCTTATTTACCTTTTCTACCCTATGAACTGACTTGGAGAATGTCTTTGAGCTGTTCTAAACCAGTTCTCATCTGTTTACAATCATTTTCTCTGAATTATCCATGTTTTCATGTAGTTTCCTATATTCTTCCTTCTGGTCCAAGTATAAGCTTTGCCCACTTTATCAAACAACTTCCTACACACTGTTATGAACAGAGGCAGCTCGGGAACATTGTCTCTCAACTGTGTTACAGAGTGTAGTACTATATTTCAGTGAAGTGTAAGGCTTTCCAAAGGTGCCGAATGTGTTTCTTTCTCTATTTCAATGGTATTCTGCCTTGTATAACACACATTTACCACTCTAGTTTCTTTTAAGTAAAGAATACAGGATTCATACAGTGTTTCATGTGATCTTTACTCGAATTAAGGATTACCCAGATCTTATCTAACTTTTCTACACTATGAACTGACTTGGAGAATCTCTTTGAGCTGTTCTAAACCAGTTCTCATCTGTTTACAGTCATTTTCTCTGAATTATCCATGTTTTCATGTAGTTTCCTATATTCTTCCTTCTGGTTCAAGTATAAGCTTTGCCCACTTTATCAAACAACTTCCTACACACTGTTATGAACAGAGCAGCTCGGGAACATTGTCTCTCAACTGTGTTACAGAGTGTAGTACTACATTTCAGTGAAGTGTAAGGCTTTCCAAAGCTGCCGAATGTGTTTCTTTCTCTATTTCAATGGTATTCTGCCTTGTATAACACACATTTACCACTCTAGTTTCTTTTAAGTAAAGAATACAGGATTCATACAGTGTTTCATGTGATCTTAACTCGAATTAAGGATTACCCAGATCTTATCTACCTTTTCTGCACTATGAACTGACTTGGAGAATCTCTTTGAGCTGTTCTAAACCAGTTCTCATCTGTTTACAGTCATTTTCTCTGAATTATCCATGTTTTCATGTAGTTTCCTATATTCTTCCTTCTGGTCCAAGTATAAGCTTTGCCCACTTTATCAAACAACTTCCTACACACTGTTATAAACAGAGGCAGCTCGGGAACATTGTCTCTCAACTGTGTTACAGAGTGTAGTACTACATTTCAGTGAAGTGTAAGGCTTTCCAAAGCTGCCGAATGTGTTTCTTTCTCTATTTCAATGGTATTCTGCCTTGTATAACACACATTTACCACTCCAGTCTCTTTTAAGTAAAGAATACAGGATTCATACAGTGTTTCATGTGATCTTAACTCGAATTAAGGGTTTCCCGGATCTTAACTACCTTTTCTACACTAAGAACTGACTTGGGCAATCTCTTTCAGCTGTTCTAAACGAGTTCTCATCTGTTTACAGTCATTTTCTCTGAATTATCCATGTTTTCATGTAGTTTCCTATATTCTTCCTTCTGGTCCAAGTATAAGCTTTGCCCACTTTATCAAACAACTTCCTACACACTGTTATGAACAGAGGCAGCTCGGGAACATTGTCTCTCAACTGTGTTACAGTGTGTAGTACTACATTTCAGTGAAGTGTAAGGCTTTCCAAAGGTGCCGAATGTGTTTCTTTCTCTATTTCAATGGTATTCTGCCTTGTATAACACACATTTACCACTCTAGTTTCTTTTAAGTAAAGAATACAGGATTCATACAGTGTTTCATGTGATCTTTACTCGAATTAAGGATTACTCAGATCTTATCTACGTTTTCTACACTATGAACTGACTTGGAGAATCTCTTTGAGCTGTTCTAAACCAGTTCTCATCTGTTTATAGTCATTTTCTCTGAATTATCCATGTATTCATGTAGTTTCCTATATTCTTCCTTCTGGTCCAAGTATAAGCTTTGCCCACTTTATCAAACAACTTCCTACACACTGTTATAAACAGAGGCAGCTCGGGAACATTGTCTCTCAACTGTGTTACAGAGTATAGTACTACATTTCAGTGAAGTGTAAGGCTTTCCAAAGCTGCCGAATGTGTTTCTTTCTCTATTTCAATGGTATTCTGCCTTGTATAACACACATTTACCACTCTAGTCTCTTTTAAGTAAAGAATACAGGATTCATACAGTGTTTCATGTGATCTTAACTCGAATTAAGGATTACCCAGATCTTATCTACCTTTTCTACACTATGAACTGACTTGGAGAATCTCTTTGAGCTGTTCTAAACCAGTTCTCATCTGTTTACAGTCATTTTCTCTGAATTATCCATGTTTTCATGTAGTTTCCTATATTCTTCCTTCTGGTCCAAATATAAGCTTTGCCCACTTTATCAAACAACTTCCTACACACTGTTATGAACAGAGGCAGCTCGGGAACATTGTCTCTCAACTGTGTTATAGAGTGTAGTACTACATTTCAGTGAAGTGTAAGGCTTTCCAAAGCTGCCGAATGTGTTTCTTTCTCTATTTCAATGGTATTCTGCCTTGTATAACACACATTTACCACTCTAGTCTCTTTTAAGTACACAATACAGAATTCATACAGTGTTTCATGTGATCTTAACTCGAATTAAGGATTTCCCGGATCTTAGCTACCTTTTCTACACTAAGAACTGACTTGGGCAATCTCTTTCAGCTGTTCTAAACCAGTTCTCATCTGTTTACAGTCATTTTCTCTGAATTATCCATGTTTTCATGTAGTTTCCTATATTCTTCTTTCTGGTCCAAGTATAAGTTTGCCCACTTTATCACACAACTTCCTACACACTGTTATGAACAGAGGCAGCTCGGGAACATTGTCTCTCAACTGTGTTACAGAGTGTAGTACTACATTTCAGTGAAGTGTAAGGCTTCCAAAGCTGCCGAATGTGTTTCTTTCTCTATTTCAATCATATTCTGCCTTGTATAACACACATTTACCACTCTAGTCTCTTTTAAGTAAAGAATACAGTATTCATACAGTGTTTCATGTGATCTTAACTCGAATTAAGGATTTCCCGGATTTTAGCTACCTTTTCTACACTAAGAACTGACTTGGAGAATTTCTTTGAGCTGTTCTAAACCAGTTATCATCTGTTTACAGTCATTTTCTCTGAATTATCCATGTTTTCATGTAGTTTCCTATATTCTTCCTTCTGGTCCAAGTATAAGCTTTGCCCACTTTATCAAACATCTTCCTACACACTGTTATAAACAGAGGCAGCTCGGGAACATTGTATCTCAACTGTGTTACAGAGTGTAGTACTACATTTCAGTGAAGTGTAAGGCTTTCCAAAGCTGCCGAATGTGTTTCTTTCTCTATTTCAATGGTATTCTGCCTTGTATAACACACATTTACCACTCTAGTCTCTTTTAAGTAAAGAATACAGGATTCATACAGTGTTTCATGTGATCTTAACTCGAATTAAGGATTACCCATATCTTATCTACCTTTTCTACCCTATGAACTGACTTGGAGAATCTCTTTGAGCTGTTCTAAACCAGTTCTCATCTGTTTACAGTCATTTTCTCTGAATTATCCATGTTTTCATGTAATTTCCTATATTCTTCCTTCTGGTCCAAGTATAAGCTTTGCCCACTTTATCAAACAACTTCCTACACACTGTTATGAACAGAGGCAGCTCGGGAACATTGTCTCTCAACTGTGTTATAGAGTGTAGTACTACATTTCAGTGAAGTGTAAGGCTTTCCAAAGCTGCCGAATGTGTTTCTTTCTCTATTTCAATGGTATTCTGCCTTGTATAACACACATTTACCACTCTAGTCTCTTTTAAGTACACAATACAGAATTCATACAGTGTTTCATGTGATCTTAACTCGAATTAAGGATTTCCCGGATCTTAGCTACCTTTTCTACACTAAGAACTGACTTGGGCAATCTCTTTCAGCTGTTCTAAACGAGTTCTCATCTGTTTACAGTCATTTTCTCTGAATTATCCATGTTTTCATACAGTTTCTTATATTCTGCCTTCTGGTACAAGTATAATCTTTGCCCACTTTATCAAACAACTTCCTACACACTGTTATGAACTGAGGCAGCTCGGGAACATTGTCTCTCAACTGTGTTATAGAGTGTAGTACTACATTTCAGTGAAGTGTAAGGCCTTCCAAAGCGGCCGAACGTGTTTCTTTCACTATTTCAATGGTATTCTGCCTTGTATAACACACATTTACCACTCTAGTCTCTTTTAAGTAAACAGTACAGGATTCATACAGTGTTTCATGTGATCTTAACTCGAATTAAGGATTTCCCGGATCTTAGCTACCTTTTCTACACTAAGAACTGATTTGGAGAATCTCTTTGAGCTGTTCTAAACCAGTTCTCATCTGTTTACAGTCATTTTCTCTGAATTATCCATGTTTTCATGTAGTTTCCTATATTCTTCCTTCTGGTCCAAGTATAAGCTTTGCCCACTTTATCACACAACTTCCTACACACTGTTATGAACAGAGGCAGCTCGGGAACATTGTCTCTCAACTGTGTTACAGAGTGTAGTACTACATTTCAATGAAGTGTAAGGCTTCCAAAGCTGCCGAATGTGTTTCTTTCTCTATTTCAATCATATTCTGCCTTGTATAACACACATTTACCACTCTAGTCTCTTTTAAGTAAAGAATACAGTATTCATACAGTGTTTCATGTGATCTTAACTCGAATTAAGGATTTCCCGGATTTTAGCTACCTTTTCTACACTAAGAACTGACTTGGAGAATTTCTTTGAGCTGTTCTAAACCAGTTCTCATCTGTTTACAGTCATTTTCTCTGAATTATCCATGTTTTCATGTAGTTTCCTATATTCTTCCTTCTGGTCCAAGTATAAGCTTTGCCCACTTTATCAAACATCTTCCTACACACTGTTATAAACAGAGGCAGCTCGGGAACATTGTCTCTCAACTGTGTTACAGAGTGTAGTACTACATTTCAGTGAAGTGTAAGGCTTTCCAAAGCTGCCGAATGTGTTTCTTTCTCTATTTCAATGGTATTCTGCCTTGTATAACACACATTTACCACTCTAGTCTCTTTTAAGTAAAGAATACAGGATTCATACAGTGTTTCATGTGATCTTAACTCGAATTAAGGATTACCCATATCTTATCTACCTTTTCTACCCTATGAACTGACTTGGAGAATCTCTTTGAGCTGTTCTAAACCAGTTCTCATCTGTTTACAGTCATTTTCTCTGAATTATCCATGTTTTCATGTAATTTCCTATATTCTTCCTTCTGGTCCAAGTATAAGCTTTGCCCACTTTATCAAACAACTTCCTACACACTGTTATGAACAGAGGCAGCTCGGGAACATTGTCTCTCAACTGTGTTACAGAGTGTAGTACTACATTTCAGTGAAGTGTAAGGCTTTCCAAAGCTGCCGAATGTGTTTCTTTCTCTATTTCAATGGTATTCTGCCTTGTATAACACACATTTACCACTCCAGTCTCTTTTAAGTAAAGAATACAGGATTCATACAGTGTTTCATGTGATCTTAACTCGAATTAAAGATTTCCCAGATCTTAACTACCTTTTCTACACTAAGAACTGACTTGGGCAATCTCTTTCAGCTGTTCTAAACGAGTTCTCATCTGTTTACAGTCATTTTCTCTGAATTATCCATGTTTTCATACAGTTTCTTATATTCTGCCTTCTGGTACAAGTATAATCTTTGCCCACTTTATGAAACAACTTCCTACACACTGTTATGAACTGAGGCAGCTCGGGAACATTGTCTCTCAACTGTGTTATAGAGTGTAGTACTACATTTCAGTGAAGTGTAAGGCCTTCCAAAGCTGCCGAACGTGTTTCTTTCACTATTTCAATGGTATTCTGCCTTGTATAACACACATTTACCACTCTAGTCTCTTTTAAGTAAACAATACAGGATTCATACAGTGTTTCATGTGATCTTAACTCGAATTAAGGATTTCCCGGATCTTAGCTACCTTTTCTACACTAAGAACTGATTTGGAGAATCTCTTTGAGCTGTTCTAAACCAGTTCTCATCTGTTTACAGTCATTTTCTCTGAATTATCCATGTTTTCATGTAATTTCCTATATTCTTCCTTCTGGTCCAAGTATAAGCTTTGCCCACTTTATCAAACAACTTCCTACACACTGTTATGAACAGAGGCAGCTCGGGAACATTGTCTCTCAACTGTGTTATAGAGTGTAGTACTACATTTCAGTGAAGTGTAAGGCTTTCCAAAGCTGCCGAATGTGTTTCTTTCTCTATTTCAATGGTATTCTGCCTTGTATAACACACATTTACCACTCTAGTCTCTTTTAAGTACACAATACAGAATTCATACAGTGTTTCATGTGATCTTAACTCGAATTAAGGATTTCCCGGATCTTAGCTACCTTTTCTACACTAAGAACTGACTTGGGCAATCTCTTTCAGCTGTTCTAAACGAGTTCTCATCTGTTTACAGTCATTTTCTCTGAATTATCCATGTTTTCATACAGTTTCTTATATTCTGCCTTCTGGTACAAGTATAATCTTTGCCCACTTTATCAAACAACTTCCTACACACTGTTATGAACTGAGGCAGCTCGGGAACATTGTCTCTCAACTGTGTTATAGAGTGTAGTACTACATTTCAGTGAAGTGTAAGGCCTTCCAAAGCGGCCGAACGTGTTTCTTTCACTATTTCAATGGTATTCTGCCTTGTATAACACACATTTACCACTCTAGTCTCTTTTAAGTAAACAGTACAGGATTCATACAGTGTTTCATGTGATCTTAACTCGAATTAAGGATTTCCCGGATCTTAGCTACCTTTTCTACACTAAGAACTGATTTGGAGAATCTCTTTGAGCTGTTCTAAACCAGTTCTCATCTGTTTACAGTCATTTTCTCTGAATTATCCATGTTTTCATGTAGTTTCCTATATTCTTCCTTCTGGTCCAAGTATAAGCTTTGCCCACTTTATCACACAACTTCCTACACACTGTTATGAACAGAGGCAGCTCGGGAACATTGTCTCTCAACTGTGTTACAGAGTGTAGTACTACATTTCAATGAAGTGTAAGGCTTCCAAAGCTGCCGAATGTGTTTCTTTCTCTATTTCAATGGTATTCTGCCTTGTATAACACACATTTACCACTCTAGTCTCTTTTAAGTAAAGAATACAGGATTCATACAGTGTTTCATGTGATCTTAACTCGAATTAAGGATTACCCATATCTTATCTACCTTTTCTACCCTATGAACTGACTTGGAGAATCTCTTTGAGCTGTTCTAAACCAGTTCTCATCTGTTTACAGTCATTTTCTCTGAATTATCCATGTTTTCATGTAATTTCCTATATTCTTCCTTCTGGTCCAAGTATAAGCTTTGCCCACTTTATCAAACAACTTCCTACACACTGTTATGAACAGAGGCAGCTCGGGAACATTGTCTCTCAACTGTGTTACAGAGTGTAGTACTACATTTCAGTGAAGTGTAAGGCTTTCCAAAGCTGCCGAATGTGTTTCTTTCTCTATTTCAATGGTATTCTGCCTTGTATAACACACATTTACCACTCCAGTCTCTTTTAAGTAAAGAATACAGGATTCATACAGTGTTTCATGTGATCTTAACTCGAATTAAAGATTTCCCGGATCTTAACTACCTTTTCTACACTAAGAACTGACTTGGGCAATCTCTTTCAGCTGTTCTAAACGAGTTCTCATCTGTTTACAGTCATTTTCTCTGAATTATCCATGTTTTCATACAGTTTCTTATATTCTGCCTTCTGGTACAAGTATAATCTTTGCCCACTTTATGAAACAACTTCCTACACACTGTTATGAACTGAGGCAGCTCGGGAACATTGTCTCTCAACTGTGTTATAGAGTGTAGTACTACATTTCAGTGAAGTGTAAGGCCTTCCAAAGCTGCCGAACGTGTTTCTTTCACTATTTCAATGGTATTCTGCCTTGTATAACACACATTTACCACTCTAGTCTCTTTTAAGTAAACAATACAGGATTCATACAGTGTTTCATGTGATCTTAACTCGAATTAAGGATTTCCCGGATCTTAGCTACCTTTTCTACACTAAGAACTGATTTGGAGAATCTCTTTGAGCTGTTCTAAACCAGTTCTCATCTGTTTACAGTCATTTTCTCTGAATTATCCATGTTTTCATGTAGTTTCCTATATTCTTCCTTCTGGTCCAAGTATAAGCTTTGCCCACTTTATCACACAACTTCCTACACACTGTTATGAACAGAGGCAGCTCGGGAACATTGTCTCTCAACTGTGTTACAGAGTGTAGTACTACATTTCAGTGAAGTGTAAGGCATCCAAAGCTGCCGAATGTGTTTCTTTCTCTATTTCAATCATATTCTGCCTTGTATAACACACATTTACCACTCTAGTCTCTTTTAAGTAAAGAATACAGTATTCATACAGTGTTTCATGTGATCTTAACTCGAATTAAGGATTTCCCGGATTTTAGCTACCTTTTCTACACTAAGAACTGACTTGGAGAATTTCTTTGAGCTGTTCTAAACCAGTTCTCATCTGTTTACAGTCATTTTCTCTGAATTATCCATGTTTTCATGTAGTTTCCTATATTCTTCCTTCTGGTCCAAGTATAAGCTTTGCCAACTTTATCAAACATCTTCCTACACACTGTTATAAACAGAGGCAGCTCGGGAACATTGTCTCTCAACTGTGTTACAGAGTGTAGTACTACATTTCAGTGAAGTGTAAGGCTTTCCAAAGCTGCCGAATGTGTTTCTTTCTCTATTTCAATGGTATTCTGCCTTGTATAACACACATTTACCACTCTAGTCTCTTTTAAGTAAAGAATACAGGATTCATACAGTGTTTCATGTGATCTTAACTCGAATTAAGGATTACCCATATCTTATCTACCTTTTCTACCCTATGAACTGACTTGGAGAATCTCTTTGAGCTGTTCTAAACCAGTTCTCATCTGTTTACAGTCATTTTTCTGAATTATCCATGTTTTCATGTAATTTCCTATATTCTTCCTTCTGGTCCAAGTATAAGCTTTGCCCACTTTATCAAACAACTTCCTACACACTGTTATGAACAGAGGCAGCTCGGGAACATTGTCTCTCAACTGTGTTACAGAGTGTAGTACTACATTTCACTGAAGTGTAAGGCTTTCCAAAGCTGCCGAATGTGTTTCTTTCTCTATTTCAATGGTATTCTGCCTTGTATAACACACATTTACCACTCTAGTCTCTTTTAAGTACACAATACAGAATTCATACAGTGTTTCATGTGATCTTAACTCGAATTAAGGATTTCCCGGATCTTAGCTACCTTTTCTACACTAAGAACTGACTTGGGCAATCTCTTTCAGCTGTTCTAAACGAGTTCTCATCTGTTTACAGTCATTTTCTCTGAATTATCCATGTTTTCATACAGTTTCTTATATTCTGCCTTCTGGTACAAGTATAATCTTTGCCCACTTTATCAAACAACTTCCTACACACTGTTATGAACTGAGGCAGCTCGGGAACATTGTCTCTCAACTGTGTTATAGAGTGTAGTACTACATTTCAGTGAAGTGTAAGGCCTTCCAAAGCTGCCGAACGTGTTTCTTTCACTATTTCAATGGTATTCTGCCTTGTATAACACACATTTACCACTCTAGTCTCTTTTAAGTAAACAATACAGGATTCATACAGTGTTTCATGTGATCTTAACTCGAATTAAGGATTTCCCGGATCTTAGCTACCTTTTCTACACTAAGAACTGATTTGGAGAATCTCTTTGAGCTGTTCTAAACCAGTTCTCATCTGTTTACAGTCATTTTCTCTGAATTATCCATGTTTTCATGTAGTTTCCTATATTCTTCCTTCTGGTCCAAGTATAAGCTTTGCCCACTTTATCACACAACTTCCTACACACTGTTATGAACAGAGGCAGCTCGGGAACATTGTCTCTCAACTGTGTTACAGAGTGTAGTACTACATTTCAGTGAAGTGTAAGGCTTCCAAAGCTGCCGAATGTGTTTCTTTCTCTATTTCAATCATATTCTGCCTTGTATAACACACATTTACCACTCTAGTCTCTTTTAAGTAAAGAATACAGTATTCATACAGTGTTTCATGTGATCTTAACTCGAATTAAGGATTACCCATATCTTATCTACCTTTTCTACCCTATGAACTGACTTGGAGAATCTCTTTGAGCTGTTCTAAACCAGTTCTCATCTGTTTACAGTCATTTTCTCTGAATTATCCATGTTTTCATGTAATTTCCTATATTCTTCCTTCTGGTCCAAGTATAAGCTTTGCCCACTTTATCAAACAACTTCCTACACACTGTTATGAACAGAGGCAGCTCGGGAACATTGTCCCTCAACTGTGTTACAGAGTGTAGTACTACATTTCAGTGAAGTGTAAGGCTTTCCAAAGCTGCCGAATGTGTTTCTTTCTCTATTTCAATGGTATTCTGCCTTGTATAACACACATTTACCACTCCAGTCTCTTTTAAGTAAAGAATACAGGATTCATACAGTGTTTCATGTGATCTTAACTCGAATTAAAGATTTCCCGGATCTTAACTACCTTTTCTACACTAAGAACTGACTTGGGCAATCTCTTTCAGCTGTTCTAAACGAGTTCTCATCTGTTTACAGTCATTTTCTCTGAATTATCCATGTTTTCATGTAGTTTCCTATATTCTTCCTTCTGTTCCAAGTATAAGCTTTGCCCACTTTATCAAACAACTTCCTACACACTGTTATAAACAGAGGCAGCTCGGGAACATTATCTCTCAACTGTGTTACAGAGTGTAGTACTACATTTCAGTGAAGTGTAAGGCTTTCCAAAGCTGCCGAATGTGTTTCTTTCTCTATTTCAATGGTATTCTGCCTTGTATAACACACATTTACCACTCTAGTCTCTTTTAAGTAAAGAATACAGGATTCATACAGTGTTTCATGTGATCTTAACTCGAATTAAGGATTACCCATATCTTATCTACCTTTTCTACCCTATGAACTGACTTGGAGAATCTCTTTGAGCTGTTCTAAACCAGTTCTCATCTGTTTACAGTCATTTTCTCTGAATTATCCATGTTTTCATGTAATTTCCTATATTCTTCCTTCTTGTCCAAGTATAAGCTTTGCCCACTTTATCAAACAACTTCCTACACACTGTTATGAACAGAGGCATCTCGGGAACATTGTCTCTCAACTGTGTTACAGAGTGTAGTACTACATTTCACTGAAGTGTAAGGCTTTCCAAAGCTGCCGAATGTGTTTCTTTCTCTATTTCAATGGTATTCTGCCTTGTATAACACACATTTACCACTCTAGTCTCTTTTAAGTACACAATACAGAATTCATACAGTGTTTCATGTGATCTTAACTCGAATTGAGGATTTCCCGGATCTTAGCTACCTTTTCTACACTAAGAACTGACTTGGGCAATCTCTTTCAGCTGTTCTAAACGAGTTCTCATCAGTTTACAGTCATTTTCTCTGAATTATCCATGTTTTCATACAGTTTCGTATATTCTGCCTTCTGGTACAAGTATAATCTTTGCCCACTTTATCAAACAACTTCCTACACACTGTTATGAACTGAGGCAGCTCGGGAACATTGTCTCTCAACTGTGTTATAGAGTGTAGTACTACATTTCAGTGAAGTGTAAGGCCTTCCAAAGCTGCCGAACGTGTTTCTTTCACTATTTCAATGGTATTCTGCCTTGTATAACACACATTTACCACTCTAGTCTCTTTTAAGTAAACAATACAGGATTCATACAGTGTTTCATGTGATCTTAACTCGAATTAAGGATTTCCCGGATCTTAGCTACCTTTTCTACACTAAGAACTGATTTGGAGAATCTCTTTGAGCTGTTCTAAACCAGTTCTCATCTGTTTACAGTCATTTTCTCTGAATTATCCATGTTTTCATGTAGTTTCCTATATTCTTCCTTCTGGTCCAAGTATAAGCTTTGCCCACTTTATCAAACATCTTTCTACACACTGTTATGAACAGAGGCAGCTCGGGAACATTGTCTCTCAACTGTGTTACAGAGTGTAGTACTACATTTCAGTGAAGTGTAAGGCTTTCCAAAGCTGCCGAATGTGTTTCTTTCTCTATCTCAATGGTATTCTGCCTTGTATAACACACATTTACCACTCCAGTCTCTTTTAAGTAAAGAATACAGGATTCATACAGTGTTTCATGTGATCTTAACTCGAATTAAAGATTTCCCGGATCTTAACTACCTTTTCTACACTAAGAACTGACTTGGGCAATCTCTTTGAGCTGTTCTAAACCAGTTCTCATCTGTTTACAGTCATTTTCTCTGAATTATCCATGTTTTCATACAGTTTCTTATATTCTGCCTTCTGGTACAAGTATAATCTTTGCCCACTTTATCAAACAACTTCCTACACACTGTTATGAACTGAGGCAGCTCGGGAACATTGTCTCTCAACTGTGTTATAGAGTGTAGTACTACATTTCAGTGAAGTGTAAGGCCTTCCAAAGCTGCCGAACGTGTTTCTTTCACTATTTCAATGGTATTCTGCCTTGTATAACACACATTTACCACTCTAGTCTCTTTTAAGTAAACAATACAGGATTCATACAGTGTTTCATGTGATCTTAACTCGAATTAAGGATTTCCCGGATCTTTGCTACCTTTTCTACACTAAGAACTGATTTGGAGAATCTCTTTGAGCTGTTCTAAACCAGTTCTCATCTGTTTACAGTCATTTTCTCTGAATTATCCATGTTTTCATGTAGTTTCCTATATTCTTCCTTCTGGTCCAAGTATAAGCTTTGCCCACTTTATCACACAACTTCCTACACACTGTTATGAACAGAGGCAGCTCGGGAACATTGTCTCTCAACTGTGTTACAGAGTGTAGTACTACATTTCAGTGAAGTGTAAGGCTTCCAAAGCTGCCGAATGTGTTTCTTTCTCTATTTCAATCATATTCTGCCTTGTATAACACACATTTACCACTCTAGTCTCTTTTAAGTAAAGAATACAGTATTCATACAGTGTTTCATGTGATCTTAACTCGAATTAAGGATTTCCCGGTTTTTAGCTACCTTTTCTACACTAAGAACTGACTTGGAGAATCTCTTTGAGCTGTTCTAAACCAGTTCTCATCTGTTTACAGTCATTTTCTCTGAATTATCCATGTTTTCATGTAGTTTCCTATATTCTTCCTTCTGGTCCAAGTATAAGCTTTGCCCACTTTATCAAACATCTTCCTACACACTGTTATAAACAGAGGCAGCTCGGCAACATTGTCTCTCAACTGTGTTACAGAGTGTAGTACTACATTTCAGTGAAGTGTAAGGCCTTCCAAAGCTGCCGAATGTGTTTCTTTCTCTATTTCAATGGTATTCTGCCTTGTATAACACACATTTACCACTCTAGTCTCTTTTAAGTAAACAATACAGGATTCATACAGTGTTTCATGTGATCTTAACTCGAATTAAGGATTTCCCGGATCTTTGCTACCTTTTCTACACTAAGAACTGATTTGGAGAATCTCTTTGAGCTGTTCTAAACCAGTTCTCATCTGTTTACAGTCATTTTCTCTGAATTATCCATGTTTTCATGTAGTTTCCTATATTCTTCCTTCTGGTCCAAGTATAAGCTTTGCCCACTTTATCACACAACTTCCTACACACTGTTATGAACAGAGGCAGCTCGGGAACATTGTCTCTCAACTGTGTTACAGAGTGTAGTACTACATTTCAGTGAAGTGTAAGGCTTCCAAAGCTGCCGAATGTGTTTCTTTCTCTATTTCAATCATATTCTGCCTTGTATAACACACATTTACCACTCTAGTCTCTTTTAAGTAAAGAATACAGTATTCATACAGTGTTTCATGTGATCTTAACTCGAATTAAGGATTTCCAGGTTTTTAGCTACCTTTTCTACACTAAGAACTGACTTGGAGAATCTCTTTGAGCTGTTCTAAACCAGTTCTCATCTGTTTACAGTCATTTTCTCTGAATTATCCATGTTTTCATGTAGTTTCCTATATTCTTCCTTCTGGTCCAAGTATAAGCTTTGCCCACTTTATCAAACATCTTCCTACACACTGTTATAAACAGAGGCAGCTCGGCAACATTGTCTCTCAACTGTGTTACAGACTGTAGTACTACATTTCAGTGAAGTGTAAGGCTTTCCAAAGCTGCCGAATGTGTTTCTTTCTCTATTTCAATGGTATTCTGCCTTGTATAACACACATTTACCACTCTAGTCTCTTTTAAGTAAAGAATACAGGATTCATACAGTGTTTCATGTGATCTTAACTCGAATTAAGGATTACCCATATCTTATCTACCTTTTCTACCCTATGAACTGACTTGGAGAATCTCTTTGAGCTGTTCTAAACCAGTTCTCATCTGTTTACAGTCATTTTCTCTGAATTATCCATGTTTTCATGTAATTTCCTATATTCTTCCTTCTTGTCCAAGTATAAGCTTTGCCCACTTTATCAAACAACTTCCTACACACTGTTATGAACAGAGGCATCTCGGGAACATTGTCTCTCAACTGTGTTACAGAGTGTAGTACTACATTTCACTGAAGTGTAAGGCTTTCCAAAGCTGCCGAATGTGTTTCTTTCTCTATTTCAATGGTATTCTGCCTTGTATAACACACATTTACCACTCTAGTCTCTTTTAAGTACACAATACAGAATTCATACAGTGTTTCATGTGATCTTAACTCGAATTAAGGATTTCCCGGATCTTAGCTACCTTTTCTACACTAAGAACTGACTTGGGCAATCTCTTTCAGCTGTTCTAAACGAGTTCTCATCTGTTTACAGTCATTTTCTCTGAATTATCCATGTTTTCATACAGTTTCGTATATTCTGCCTTCTGGTACAAGTATAATCTTTGCCCACTTTATCAAACAACTTCCTACACACTGTTATGAACTGAGGCAGCTCGGGAACATTGTCTCTCAACTGTGTTATAGAGTGTAGTACTACATTTCAGTGAAGTGTAAGGCCTTCCAAAGCTGCCGAACGTGTTTCTTTCACTATTTCAATGGTATTCTGCCTTGTATAACACACATTTACCACTCTAGTCTCTTTTAAGTAAACAATACAGGATTCATACAGTGTTTCATGTGATCTTAACTCGAATTAAGGATTTCCCGGATCTTAGCTACCTTTTCTACACTAAGAACTGATTTGGAGAATCTCTTTGAGCTGTTCTAAACCAGTTCTCATCTGTTTACAGTCATTTTCTCTGAATTATCCATGTTTTCATGTAGTTTCCTATATTCTTCCTTCTGGTCCAAGTATAAGCTTTGCCCACTTTATCAAACATCTTTCTACACACTGTTATGAACAGAGGCAGCTCGGGAACATTGTCTCTCAACTGTGTTACAGAGTGTAGTACTACATTTCAGTGAAGTGTAAGGCTTTCCAAAGCTGCCGAATGTGTTTCTTTCTCTATCTCAATGGTATTCTGCCTTGTATAACACACATTTACCACTCCAGTCTCTTTTAAGTAAAGAATACAGGATTCATACAGTGTTTCATGTGATCTTAACTCGAATTAAAGATTTCCCGGATCTTAACTACCTTTTCTACACTAAGAACTGACTTGGGCAATCTCTTTGAGCTGTTCTAAACCAGTTCTCATCTGTTTACAGTCATTTTCTCTGAATTATCCATGTTTTCATACAGTTTCTTATATTCTGCCTTCTGGTACAAGTATAATCTTTGCCCACTTTATCAAACAACTTCCTACACACTGTTATAAACAGAGGCAGCTCGGGAACATTGTCTCTCAACTGTGTTACAGAGTGTAGTACTACATTTCAGTGAAGTGTAAGGCTTTCCAAAGCTGCCAAATGTGTTTCTTTCTCTATTTCAATGGTACTCTGCCTTGTATAACACACATTTACCACTCTAGTTTCTTTTAAGTAAAGAATACAGGATTCATACAGTGTTTCATGTGATCTTAACTCGAATTAAGGATTACCCAGATCTTATCTACCTTTGCTACACTATGAACTGACTTGGAGAATCTCTTTGAGCTGTTCTAAACAAGTTCTCATCTGTTTACAGTCATTTTCTCTGAATTATCCATGTTTTCATATAGTTTCCTATATTCTTCCTTCTGGTCCAAGTATAAGCTTTGCCCACTTTATCAAACAACTTCCTACACACTGTTATGAACAGAGGCAGCTCGGGAACATTGTCTCTCAACTGTGTTACAGAGTGTAGTACTACATTTCAGTGAAGTGTAAGGCTTTCCAAAGCTGCCGAATGTGTTTCTTTCTCTATTTCAATCGTATTCTGCCTTGTATAACACACATTTACCACTCCAGTCTCTTTTAAGTAAAGAATACAGGATTCATACAGTGTTTCATGTGATCTTAACTCGAATTAAAGATTTCCCGGATCTTAACTACCTTTTCTACACTAAGAACTGGCTTGGGCAATCTCTTTCAGCTGTTCTAAACGAGTTCTCATCTGTTTACAGTCATTTTCTCTGAATTATCCATGTTTTCATACAGTTTCTTATATTCTGCCTTCTGGTACAAGTATAATCTTTGCCCACTTTATCAAACAACTTCCTATACACTGTTATGAACTGAGGCAGCTCGGGAACATTGTCTCTCAACTGTGTTATAGAGTGTAGTACTACATTTCAGTGAAGTGTAAGGCCTTCCAAAGCTGCCGAACGTGTTTCTTTCACTATTTCAATGGTATTCTGCCTTGTATAACACACATTTACCACTCTAGTCTCTTTTAAGTAAACAATACAGGATTCATACAGTGTTTCATGTGATCTTAACTCGAATTAAGGATTTCCCGGATCTTAGCTACCTTTTCTACACTAAGAACTGATTTGGAGAATCTCTTTGAGCTGTTCTAAACCAGTTCTCATCTGTTTACAGTCATTTTCTCTGAATTATCCATGTTTTCATGTAGTTTCCTATATTCTTCCTTCTGGTCCAAGTATAAGCTTTGCCCACTTTATCACACAACTTCCTACACACTGTTATGAACAGAGGCAGCTCGGGAACATTGTCTCTCAACTGTGTTACAGAGTGTAGTACTACATTTCAGTGAAGTGTAAGGCTTCCAAAGCTGCCGAATGTGTTTCTTTCTCTATTTCAATCATATTCTGCCTTGTATAACACACATTTACCACTCTAGTCTCTTTTAAGTAAAGAATACAGTATTCATACAGTGTTTCATGTGATCTTAACTCGAATTAAGGATTTCCCGGTTTTTAGCTACCTTTTCTACACTAAGAACTGACTTGGAGAATCTCTTTGAGCTGTTCTAAACCAGTTCTCATCTGTTTACAGTCATTTTCTCTGAATTATCCATGTTTTCATGTAGTTTCCTATATTCTTCCTTCTGGTCCAAGTATAAGCTTTGCCCACTTTATCAAACATCTTCCTACACACTGTTATAAACAGAGGCAGCTCGGCAACATTGTCTCTCAACTGTGTTACAGAGTGTAGTACTACATTTCAGTGAAGTGTAAGGCCTTCCAAAGCTGCCGAATGTGTTTCTTTCTCTATTTCAATGGTATTCTGCCTTGTATAACACACATTTACCACTCTAGTCTCTTTTAAGTAAACAATACAGGATTCATACAGCGTTTCATGTGATCTTAACTCGAATTAAGGATTTCCCGGATCTTTGCTACCTTTTCTACACTAAGAACTGATTTGGAGAATCTCTTTGAGCTGTTCTAAACCAGTTCTCATCTGTTTACAGTCATTTTCTCTGAATTATCCATGTTTTCATGTAGTTTCCTATATTCTTCCTTCTGGTCCAAGTATAAGCTTTGCCCACTTTATCACACAACTTCCTACACACTGTTATGAACAGAGGCAGCTCGGGAACATTGTCTCTCAACTGTGTTACAGAGTGTAGTACTACATTTCAGTGAAGTGTAAGGCTTCCAAAGCTGCCGAATGTGTTTCTTTCTCTATTTCAATCATATTCTGCCTTGTATAACACACATTTACCACTCTAGTCTCTTTTAAGTAAAGAATACAGTATTCATACAGTGTTTCATGTGATCTTAACTCGAATTAAGGATTTCCAGGTTTTTAGCTACCTTTTCTACACTAAGAACTGACTTGGAGAATCTCTTTGAGCTGTTCTAAACCAGTTCTCATCTGTTTACAGTCATTTTCTCTGAATTATCCATGTTTTCATGTAGTTTCCTATATTCTTCCTTCTGGTCCAAGTATAAGCTTTGCCCACTTTATCAAACATCTTCCTACACACTGTTATAAACAGAGGCAGCTCGGCAACATTGTCTCTCAACTGTGTTACAGACTGTAGTACTACATTTCAGTGAAGTGTAAGGCTTTCCAAAGCTGCCGAATGTGTTTCTTTCTCTATTTCAATGGTATTCTGCCTTGTATAACACACATTTACCACTCTAGTCTCTTTTAAGTAAAGAATACAGGATTCATACAGTGTTTCATGTGATCTTAACTCGAATTAAGGATTACCCATATCTTATCTACCTTTTCTACCCTATGAACTGACTTGGAGAATCTCTTTGAGCTGTTCTAAACCAGTTCTCATCTGTTTACAGTCATTTTCTCTGAATTATCCATGTTTTCATGTAATTTCCTATATTCTTCCTTCTTGTCCAAGTATAAGCTTTGCCCACTTTATCAAACAACTTCCTACACACTGTTATGAACAGAGGCATCTCGGGAACATTGTCTCTCAACTGTGTTACAGAGTGTAGTACTACATTTCACTGAAGTGTAAGGCTTTCCAAAGCTGCCGAATGTGTTTCTTTCTCTATTTCAATGGTATTCTGCCTTGTATAACACACATTTACCACTCTAGTCTCTTTTAAGTACACAATACAGAATTCATACAGTGTTTCATGTGATCTTAACTCGAATTAAGGATTTCCCGGATCTTAGCTACCTTTTCTACACTAAGAACTGACTTGGGCAATCTCTTTCAGCTGTTCTAAACGAGTTCTCATCTGTTTACAGTCATTTTCTCTGAATTATCCATGTTTTCATACAGTTTCGTATATTCTGCCTTCTGGTACAAGTATAATCTTTGCCCACTTTATCAAACAACTTCCTACACACTGTTATGAACTGAGGCAGCTCGGGAACATTGTCTCTCAACTGTGTTATAGAGTGTAGTACTACATTTCAGTGAAGTGTAAGGCCTTCCAAAGCTGCCGAACGTGTTTCTTTCACTATTTCAATGGTATTCTGCCTTGTATAACACACATTTACCACTCTAGTCTCTTTTAAGTAAACAATACAGGATTCATACAGTGTTTCATGTGATCTTAACTCGAATTAAGGATTTCCCGGATCTTAGCTACCTTTTCTACACTAAGAACTGATTTGGAGAATCTCTTTGAGCTGTTCTAAACCAGTTCTCATCTGTTTACAGTCATTTTCTCTGAATTATCCATGTTTTCATGTAGTTTCCTATATTCTTCCTTCTGGTCCAAGTATAAGCTTTGCCCACTTTATCAAACATCTTTCTACACACTGTTATGAACAGAGGCAGCTCGGGAACATTGTCTCTCAACTGTGTTACAGAGTGTAGTACTACATTTCAGTGAAGTGTAAGGCTTTCCAAAGCTGCCGAATGTGTTTCTTTCTCTATCTCAATGGTATTCTGCCTTGTATAACACACATTTACCACTCCAGTCTCTTTTAAGTAAAGAATACAGGATTCATACAGTGTTTCATGTGATCTTAACTCGAATTAAAGATTTCCCGGATCTTAACTACCTTTTCTACACTAAGAACTGACTTGGGCAATCTCTTTGAGCTGTTCTAAACCAGTTCTCATCTGTTTACAGTCATTTTCTCTGAATTATCCATGTTTTCATACAGTTTCTTATATTCTGCCTTCTGGTACAAGTATAATCTTTGCCCACTTTATCAAACAACTTCCTACACACTGTTATGAACTGAGGCAGCTCGGGAACATTGTCTCTCAACTGTGTTATAGAGTGTAGTACTACATTTCAGTGAAGTGTAAGGCCTTCCAAAGCTGCCGAACGTGTTTCTTTCACTATTTCAATGGTATTCTGCCTTGTATAACACACATTTACCACTCTAGTCTCTTTTAAGTAAACAATACAGGATTCATACAGTGTTTCATGTGATCTTAACTCGAATTAAGGATTTCCCGGATCTTTGCTACCTTTTCTACACTAAGAACTGATTTGGAGAATCTCTTTGAGCTGTTCTAAACCAGTTCTCATCTGTTTACAGTCATTTTCTCTGAATTATCCATGTTTTCATGTAGTTTCCTATATTCTTCCTTCTGGTCCAAGTATAAGCTTTGCCCACTTTATCACACAACTTCCTACACACTGTTATGAACAGAGGCAGCTCGGGAACATTGTCTCTCAACTGTGTTACAGAGTGTAGTACTACATTTCAGTGAAGTGTAAGGCTTCCAAAGCTGCCGAATGTGTTTCTTTCTCTATTTCAATCATATTCTGCCTTGTATAACACACATTTACCACTCTAGTCTCTTTTAAGTAAAGAATACAGTATTCATACAGTGTTTCATGTGATCTTAACTCGAATTAAGGATTTCCCGGTTTTTAGCTACCTTTTCTACACTAAGAACTGACTTGGAGAATCTCTTTGAGCTGTTCTAAACCAGTTCTCATCTGTTTACAGTCATTTTCTCTGAATTATCCATGTTTTCATGTAGTTTCCTATATTCTTCCTTCTGGTCCAAGTATAAGCTTTGCCCACTTTATCAAACATCTTCCTACACACTGTTATAAACAGAGGCAGCTCGGCAACATTGTCTCTCAACTGTGTTACAGAGTGTAGTACTACATTTCAGTGAAGTGTAAGGCCTTCCAAAGCTGCCGAATGTGTTTCTTTCTCTATTTCAATGGTATTCTGCCTTGTATAACACACATTTACCACTCTAGTCTCTTTTAAGTAAACAATACAGGATTCATACAGTGTTTCATGTGATCTTAACTCGAATTAAGGATTTCCCGGATCTTTGCTACCTTTTCTACACTAAGAACTGATTTGGAAAATCTCTTTGAGCTGTTCTAAACCAGTTCTCATCTGTTTACAGTCATTTTCTCTGAATTATCCATGTTTTCATGTAGTTTCCTATATTCTTCCTTCTGGTCCAAGTATAAGCTTTGCCCACTTTATCACACAACTTCCTACACACTGTTATGAACAGAGGCAGCTCGGGAACATTGTCTCTCAACTGTGTTACAGAGTGTAGTACTACATTTCAGTGAAGTGTAAGGCTTCCAAAGCTGCCGAATGTGTTTCTTTCTCTATTTCAATGGTATTCTGCCTTGTATAACACACATTTACCACTCTAGTCTCTTTTAAGTAAACAATACAGGATTCATACAGTGTTTCATGTGATCTTAACTCGAATTAAGGATTTCCCGGATCTTTGCTACCTTTTCTACACTAAGAACTGATTTGGAGAATCTCTTTGAGCTGTTCTAAACCAGTTCTCATCTGTTTACAGTCATTTTCTCTGAATTATCCATGTTTTCATGTAGTTTCCTATATTCTTCCTTCTGGTCCAAGTATAAGCTTTGCCCACTTTATCACACAACTTCCTACACACTGTTATGAACAGAGGCAGCTCGGGAACATTGTCTCTCAACTGTGTTACAGAGTGTAGTACTACATTTCAGTGAAGTGTAAGGCTTCCAAAGCTGCCGAATGTGTTTCTTTCTCTATTTCAATCATATTCTGCCTTGTATAACACACATTTACCACTCTAGTCTCTTTTAAGTAAAGAATACAGTATTCATACAGTGTTTCATGTGATCTTAACTCGAATTAAGGATTTCCAGGTTTTTAGCTACCTTTTCTACACTAAGAACTGACTTGGAGAATCTCTTTGAGCTGTTCTAAACCAGTTCTCATCTGTTTACAGTCATTTTCTCTGAATTATCCATGTTTTCATGTAGTTTCCTATATTCTTCCTTCTGGTCCAAGTATAAGCTTTGCCCACTTTATCAAACATCTTCCTACACACTGTTATAAACAGAGGCAGCTCGGCAACATTGTCTCTCAACTGTGTTACAGACTGTAGTACTACATTTCAGTGAAGTGTAAGGCTTTCCAAAGCTGCCGAATGTGTTTCTTTCTCTATTTCAATGGTATTCTGCCTTGTATAACACACATTTACCACTCTAGTCTCTTTTAAGTAAAGAATACAGGATTCATACAGTGTTTCATGTGATCTTAACTCGAATTAAGGATTACCCATATCTTATCTACCTTTTCTACCCTATGAACTGACTTGGAGAATCTCTTTGAGCTGTTCTAAACCAGTTCTCATCTGTTTACAGTCATTTTCTCTGAATTATCCATGTTTTCATGTAATTTCCTATATTCTTCCTTCTTGTCCAAGTATAAGCTTTGCCCACTTTATCAAACAACTTCCTACACACTGTTATGAACAGAGGCATCTCGGGAACATTGTCTCTCAACTGTGTTACAGAGTGTAGTACTACATTTCACTGAAGTGTAAGGCTTTCCAAAGCTGCCGAATGTGTTTCTTTCTCTATTTCAATGGTATTCTGCCTTGTATAACACACATTTACCACTCTAGTCTCTTTTAAGTACACAATACAGAATTCATACAGTGTTTCATGTGATCTTAACTAGAATTAAGGATTTCCCGGATCTTAGCTACCTTTTCTACACTAAGAACTGACTTGGGCAATCTCTTTCAGCTGTTCTAAACGAGTTCTCATCTGTTTACAGTCATTTTCTCTGAATTATCCATGTTTTCATACAGTTTCGTATATTCTGCCTTCTGGTACAAGTATAATCTTTGCCCACTTTATCAAACAACTTCCTACACACTGTTATGAACTGAGGCAGCTCGGGAACATTGTCTCTCAACTGTGTTATAGAGTGTAGTACTACATTTCAGTGAAGTGTAAGGCCTTCCAAAGCTGCCGAACGTGTTTCTTTCACTATTTCAATGGTATTCTGCCTTGTATAACACACATTTACCACTCTAGTCTCTTTTAAGTAAACAATACAGGATTCATACAGTGTTTCATGTGATCTTAACTCGAATTAAGGATTTCCCGGATCTTAGCTACCTTTTCTACACTAAGAACTGATTTGGAGAATCTCTTTGAGCTGTTCTAAACCAGTTCTCATCTGTTTACAGTCATTTTCTCTGAATTATCCATGTTTTCATGTAGTTTCCTATATTCTTCCTTCTGGTCCAAGTATAAGCTTTGCCCACTTTATCAAACATCTTTCTACACACTGTTATGAACAGAGGCAGCTCGGGAACATTGTCTCTCAACTGTGTTACAGAGTGTAGTACTACATTTCAGTGAAGTGTAAGGCTTCCAAAGCTGCCGAATGTGTTTCTTTCTCTATTTCAATCATATTCTGCCTTGTATAACACACATTTACCACTCTAGTCTCTTTTAAGTAAAGAATACAGTATTCATACAGTGTTTCATGTGATCTTAACTCGAATTAAGGATTTCCCGGTTTTTAGCTACCTTTTCTACACTAAGAACTGACTTGGAGAATCTCTTTGAGCTGTTCTAAACCAGTTCTCATCTGTTTACAGTCATTTTCTCTGAATTATCCATGTTTTCATGTAGTTTCCTATATTCTTCCTTCTGGTCCAAGTATAAGCTTTGCCCACTTTATCAAACATCTTCCTACACACTGTTATAAACAGAGGCAGCTCGGCAACATTGTCTCTCAACTGTGTTACAGAGTGTAGTACTACATTTCAGTGAAGTGTAAGGCCTTCCAAAGCTGCCGAATGTGTTTCTTTCTCTATTTCAATGGTATTCTGCCTTGTATAACACACATTTACCACTCTAGTCTCTTTTAAGTAAACAATACAGGATTCATACAGTGTTTCATGTGATCTTAACTCGAATTAAGGATTTCCCGGATCTTTGCTACCTTTTCTACACTAAGAACTGATTTGGAGAATCTCTTTGAGCTGTTCTAAACCAGTTCTCATCTGTTTACAGTCATTTTCTCTGAATTATCCATGTTTTCATGTAGTTTCCTATATTCTTCCTTCTGGTCCAAGTATAAGCTTTGCCCACTTTATCACACAACTTCCTACACACTGTTATGAACAGAGGCAGCTCGGGAACATTGTCTCTCAACTGTGTTACAGAGTGTAGTACTACATTTCAGTGAAGTGTAAGGCTTCCAAAGCTGCCGAATGTGTTTCTTTCTCTATTTCAATCATATTCTGCCTTGTATAACACACATTTACCACTCTAGTCTCTTTTAAGTAAAGAATACAGTATTCATACAGTGTTTCATGTGATCTTAACTCGAATTAAGGATTTCCAGGTTTTTAGCTACCTTTTCTACACTAAGAACTGACTTGGAGAATCTCTTTGAGCTGTTCTAAACCAGTTCTCATCTGTTTACAGTCATTTTCTCTGAATTATCCATGTTTTCATGTAGTTTCCTATATTCTTCCTTCTGGTCCAAGTATAAGCTTTGCCCACTTTATCAAACATCTTCCTACACACTGTTATAAACAGAGGCAGCTCGGCAACATTGTCTCTCAACTGTGTTACAGAGTGTAGTACTACATTTCAGTGAAGTGTAAGGCTTTCCAAAGCTGCCGAATGTGTTTCTTTCTCTATTTCAATGGTATTCTGCCTTGTATAACACACATTTACCACTCTAGTCTCTTTTAAGTAAAGAATACAGGATTCATACAGTGTTTCATGTGATCTTAACTCGAATTAAGGATTACCCAGATCTTATCTACCTTTGCTACACTATGAACTGACTTGGAGAATCTCTTTGAGCTGTTCTAAACCAGTTCTCATCTGTTTACAGTCATTTTCTCTGAATTATCCATGTTTTCATGTAGTTTCCTATATTCTTCCTTCTGGTCCAAGTATAAGCTTTGCCCACTTTATCAAACAACTTCCTACACACTGTTATGAACAGAGGCAGCTCGGGAACATTGTCTCTCAACTGTGTTACAGAGTGTAGTACTACATTTCAGTGAAGTGTAAGGCCTTCCAAAGCTGCCGAACGTGTTTCTTTCACTATTTCAATGGTATTCTGCCTTGTATAACACACATTTTCCACTCTAGTCTCTTTTAAGTAAACAATACAGGATTCATACAGTGTTTCATGTGATCTTAACTCGAATTAAGGATTTCCCGGATCTTAGCTACCTTTTCTACACTAAGAACTGACTTGGAGAATCTCTTTGAGCTGTTCTAAACCAGTTCTCATCTGTTTACAGTCATTTTCTCTGAATTATCCATGTTTTCATGTAGTTTCCTATATTCTTCCTTCTGGTCCAAGTATAATCTTTGCCCACTTTATCAAACAACTTCCTACACACTGTTATGAACTGAGGCAGCTCGGGAACATTGTCTCTCAACTGTGTTATAGAGTGTAGTACTACATTTCAGTGAAGTGTAAGGCCTTCCAAAGCTGCCGAACGTGTTTCTTTCACTATTTCAATGGTATTCTGCCTTGTATAACACACATTTTCCACTCTAGTCTCTTTTAAGTAAACAATACAGGATTCATACAGTGTTTCATGTGATCTTAACTCGAATTAAGGATTTCCCGGATCTTAGCTACCTTTTCTACACTAAGAACTGACTTGGAGAATCTCTTTGAGCTGTTCTAAACCAGTTCTCATCTCTTTACAGTCATTTTCTCTGAATTATCCATGTTTTCATGTAGTTTCCTATATTCTTCCTTCTGGTCCAAGTATAAGCTTTGCCCACTTTATCAAACAACTTCCTACACACTGTTATGAACAGAGGCAGCTCGGGAACATTGTCTCTCAACTGTGTTAAAGAGTGTAGTACTACATTTCAGTGAAGTGTAAGGCTTTCCAAAGCTGCCAAATGTGTTTCTTTCTCTATTTCAATGGTATTCTGCCTTGTATAACACACATTTACCACTCTAGTCTCTTTTAAGTAAAGAATACAGGATTCATACAGTGTTTTATGTGATCTTAACTCGAATTAACGATTACCCAGATCTTATCTACCTTTTCTACACTATGAACTGACTTGGAGAATCTCTTTGAGCTGTTCTAAACCAGTTCTCATCTGTTTACAGTCATTTTCTCTGAATTATCCATGTTTTCATGTAGTTTCCTATATTCTTCCTTCTGGTCCAAGTATAAGCTTTGCCCACTTTATCAAACAACTTCCTACACACTGTTATAAACAGAGGCAGCTCGGGAACATTGTCTCTCAACTGTGTTACAGAGTGTAGTACTACATTTCAGTGAAGTGTAAGGCTTTCCAAAGCTGGCGAATGTGTTTCTTTCTCTATTTCAATGGTACTCTGCCTTGTATAACACACATTTACCACTCTAGTTTCTTTTAAGTAAAGAATACAGGATTCATACAGTGTTTCATGTGATCTTAACTCGAATTAAGGATTACCCAGATCTTATCTACCTTTGCTACACTATGAACTGACTTGGAGAATCTCTTTGAGCTGTTCTAAACAAGTTCTCATCTGTTTACAGTCATTTTCTCTGAATTATCCATGTTTTCATATAGTTTCCTATATTCTTCCTTCTGGTCCAAGTATAAGCTTTGCCCACTTTATCAAACAACTTCCTACACACTGTTATGAACAGAGGCAGCTCGGGAACATTGTCTCTCAACTGTGTTACAGAGTGTAGTACTACATTTCAGTGAAGTGTAAGGCTTTCCAAAGCTGCCGAATGTGTTTCTTTCTCTATTTCAATCGTATTCTGCCTTGTATAACACACATTTACCACTCCAGTCTCTTTTAAGTAAAGAATACAGGATTCATACAGTGTTTCATGTGATCTTAACTCGAATTAAAGATTTCCCGGATCTTAACTACCTTTTCTACACTAAGAACTGGCTTGGGCAATCTCTTTCAGCTGTTCTAAACGAGTTCTCATCTGTTTACAGTCATTTTCTCTGAATTATCCATGTTTTCATACAGTTTCTTATATTCTGCCTTCTGGTACAAGTATAATCTTTGCCCACTTTATCAAACAACTTCCTATACACTGTTATGAACTGAGGCAGCTCGGGAACATTGTCTCTCAACTGTGTTATAGAGTGTAGTACTACATTTCAGTGAAGTGTAAGGCCTTCCAAAGCTGCCGAACGTGTTTCTTTCACTATTTCAATGGTATTCTGCCTTGTATAACACACATTTACCACTCTAGTCTCTTTTAAGTAAACAATACAGGATTCATACAGTGTTTCATGTGATCTTAACTCGAATTAAGGATTTCCCGGATCTTAGCTACCTTTTCTACACTAAGAACTGATTTGGAGAATCTCTTTGAGCTGTTCTAAACCAGTTCTCATCTGTTTACAGTCATTTTCTCTGAATTATCCATGTTTTCATGTAGTTTCCTATATTCTTCCTTCTGGTCCAAGTATAAGCTTTGCCCACTTTATCACACAACTTCCTACACACTGTTATGAACAGAGGCAGCTCGGGAACATTGTCTCTCAACTGTGTTACAGAGTGTAGTACTACATTTCAGTGAAGTGTAAGGCTTCCAAAGCTGCCGAATGTGTTTCTTTCTCTATTTCAATCATATTCTGCCTTGTATAACACACATTTACCACTCTAGTCTCTTTTAAGTAAAGAATACAGTATTCATACAGTGTTTCATGTGATCTTAACTCGAATTAAGGATTTCCCGGATTTTAGCTACCTTTTCTACTCTAAGAACTGACTTGGAGAATCTCTTTCAGCTGTTCTAAACCAGTTCTCATCTGTTTACAGTCATTTTCTCTGAATTATCCATGTTTTCATGTAGTTTCCTATATTCTTCCTTCTGGTCCAAGTATAAGCTTTGCCCACTTTATCAAACAACTTCCTACACACTGTTATGAACAGAGGCAGCTCGGGAACATTGTCTCTCAACTGTGTTACAGAGTGTAGTACTACATTTCAGTGAAGTGTAAGGCTTCCAAAGCTGCCGAATGTGTTTCTTTCTCTATTTCAATCATATTCTGCCTTGTATAACACACATTTACCACTCTAGTCTCTTTTAAGTAAAGAATACAGTATTCATACAGTGTTTCATGTGATCTTAACTAGAATTAAGGATTTCCCGGATTTTAGCTACCTTTTCTACACTAAGAACTGACTTGGAGAATCTCTTTGAGCTGTTCTAAACCAGTTCTCATCTGTTTACAGTCATTTTCTCTGAATTATCCATGTTTTCATGTAGTTTCCTATATTCTTCCTTCTGGTCCAAGTATAAGCTTTGCCCACTTTATCAAACATCTTCCTACACACTGTTATAAACAGAGGCAGCTCGGGAACATTGTCTCTCAACTGTGTTACAGAGTGTAGTACTACATTTCAGTGAAGTGTAAGGCTTTCCAAAGCTGCCGAATGTGTTTCTTTCTCTATTTCAATGGTATTCTGCCTTGTATAACACACATTTACCACTCTAGTCTCTTTTAAGTAAAGAATACAGGATTCATACAGTGTTTCATGTGATCTTAACTCGAATTAAGGATTACCCAGATCTTATCTACCTTTGCTACACTATGAACTGACTTGGAGAATCTCTTTGAGCTGTTCTAAACCAATTCTCATCTGTTTACAGTCATTTTCTCTGAATTATCCATGTTTTCATGTAGTTTCCTATATTCTTCCTTCTGGTCCAAGTATAAGCTTTGCCCACTTTATCAAACAACTTCCTACACACTGTTATGAACAGAGGCAGCTCGGGAACATTGTCTCTCAACTGTGTTACAGAGTGTAGTACTACATTTCAGTGAAGTGTAAGGCCTTCCAAAGCTGCCGAACGTGTTTCTTTCACTATTTCAATGGTATTCTGCCTTGTATAACACACATTTTCCACTCTAGTCTCTTTTAAGTAAACAATACAGGATTCATACAGTGTTTCATGTGATCTTAACTCGAATTAAGGATTTCCCGGATCTTAGCTACCTTTTCTACACTAAGAACTGACTTGGAGAATCTCTTTGAGCTGTTCTAAACCAGTTCTCATCTGTTTACAGTCATTTTCTCTGAATTATCCATGTTTTCATGTAGTTTCCTATATTCTTCCTTCTGGTCCAAGTATAATCTTTGCCCACTTTATCAAACAACTTCCTACACACTGTTATGAACTGAGGCAGCTCGGGAACATTGTCTCTCAACTGTGTTACAGAGTGTAGTACTACATTTCAGTGAAGTGTAAGGCTTTCCAAAGCTGCCGAATGTGTTTCTTTCTCTATTTCAATGGTATTCTGCCTTGTATAACACACATTTACCACTCTAGTCTCTTTTAAGTAAAGAATACAGGATTCATACAGTGTTTCATGTGATCTTAACTCGAATTAAGGATTACCCAGATCTTATCTACCTTTGCTACACTATGAACTGTCTTGGAGAATCTCTTTGAGCTGTTCTAAACCAGTTCTCATCTGTTTACAGTCATTTTCTCTGAATTATCCATGTTTTCATGTAGTTTCCTATATTCTTCCTTCTGGTCCAAGTATAATCTTTGCCCACTTTATCAAACAACTTCCTACACACTGTTATGAACTGAGGCAGCTCGGGAACATTGTCTCTCAACTGTGTTAAAGAGTGTAGTACTACATTTCAGTGAAGTGTAAGGCTTTCCAAAGCTGCCAAATGTGTTTCTTTCTCTATTTCAATGGTATTCTGCCTTGTATAACACACATTTACCACTCTAGTCTCTTTTAAGTAAAGAATACAGGATTCATACAGTGTTTTATGTGATCTTAACTCGAATTAACGATTACCCAGATCTTATCTACCTTTTCTACACTATGAACTGACTTGGAGAATCTCTTTGAGCTGTTCTAAACCAGTTCTCATCTGTTTACAGTCATTTTCTCTGAATTATCCATGTTTTCATGTAGTTTCCTATATTCTTCCTTCTGGTCCAAGTATAAGCTTTGCCCACTTTATCAAACAACTTCCTACACACTGTTATAAACAGAGGCAGGTCGGGAACATTGTCTCTCAACTGTGTTACAGAGTGTAGTACTACATTTCAGTGAAGTGTAAGGCTTTCCAAAGCTGGCGAATGTGTTTCTTTCTCTATTTCAATGGTACTCTGCCTTGTATAACACACATTTACCACTCTAGTTTCTTTTAAGTAAAGAATACAGGATTCATACAGTGTTTCATGTGATCTTAACTCGAATTAAGGATTACCCAGATCTTATCTACCTTTGCTACACTATGAACTGACTTGGAGAATCTCTTTGAGCTGTTCTAAACAAGTTCTCATCTGTTTACAGTCATTTTCTCTGAATTATCCATGTTTTCATGTAGTTTCCTATATTCTTCCTTCTGGTCCAAGTATAAGCTTTGCCCACTTTATCAAACAACTTCCTACACACTGTTATGAACAGAGGCAGCTCGGGAACATTGTCTCTCAACTGTGTTACAGAGTGTAGTACTACATTTCAGTGAAGTGTAAGGCTTTCCAAAGCTGGGGAATGTGTTTCTTTCTCTATTTCAATCGTATTCTGCCTTGTATAACACACATTTACCACTCCAGTCTCTTTTAAGTAAAGAATACAGGATTCATACAGTGTTTCATGTGATCTTAACTCGAATTAAAGATTTCCCGGATCTTAACTACCTTTTCTACACTAAGAACTGGCTTGGGCAATCTCTTTCAGCTGTTCTAAACGAGTTCTCATCTGTTTACAGTCATTTTCTCTGAATTATCCATGTTTTCATACAGTTTCTTATATTCTGCCTTCTGGTACAAGTATAATCTTTGCCCACTTTATCAAACAACTTCCTATACACTGTTATGAACTGAGGCAGCTCGGGAACATTGTCTCTCAACTGTGTTATAGAGTGTAGTACTACATTTCAGTGAAGTGTAAGGCCTTCCAAAGCTGCCGAACGTGTTTCTTTCACTATTTCAATGGTATTCTGCCTTGTATAACACACATTTACCACTCTAGTCTCTTTTAAGTAAACAATACAGGATTCATACAGTGTTTCATGTGATCTTAACTCGAATTAAGGATTTCCCGGATTTTAGCTACCTTTTCTACTCTAAGAACTGACTTGGAGAATCTCTTTGAGCTGTTCTAAACCAGTTCTCATCTGTTTACAGTCATTTTCTCTGAATTATCCATGTTTTCATGTAGTTTCCTATATTCTTCCTTCTGGTCCAAGTATAAGCTTTGCCCACTTTATCAAACAACTTCCTACACACTGTTATGAACAGAGGCAGCTCGGGAACATTGTCTCTCAACTGTGTTACAGAGTGTAGTACTACATTTCAGTGAAGTGTAAGGCTTCCAAAGCTGCCGAATGTGTTTCTTTCTCTATTTCAATCATATTCTGCCTTGTATAACACACATTTACCACTCTAGTCTCTTTTAAGTAAAGAATACAGTATTCATACAGTGTTTCATGTGATCTTTACTCGAATTAAGGATTTCCCGGATTTTAGCTACCTTTTCTACTCTAAGAACTGACTTGGAGAATCTCTTTGAGCTGTTCTAAACCAGTTCTCATCTGTTTACAGTCATTTTCTCTGAATTATCCATGTTTTCATGTAGTTTCCTATATTCTTCCTTCTGGTCCAAGTATAAGCTTTGCCCACTTTATCAAACATCTTCCTACACACTGTTATAAACAGAGGCAGCTCGGGAACATTGTCTCTCAACTGTGTTACAGAGTGTAGTACTACATTTCAGTGAAGTGTAAGGCTTTCGAAAGCTGCCGAATGTGTTTCTTTCTCTATTTCAATGGTATTCTGCCTTGTATAACACACATTTACCACTCTAGTCTCTTTTAAGTAAAGAATACAGGATTCATACAGTGTTTCATGTGATCTTAACTCGAATTAAGGATTACCCAGATCTTATCTACCTTTGCTACACTATGAACTGACTTGGAGAATCTCTTTGAGCTGTTCTAAACCAATTCTCATCTGTTTACAGTCATTTTCTCTGAATTATCCATGTTTTCATGTAGTTTCCTATATTCTTCCTTCTGGTCCAAGTATAAGCTTTGCCCACTTTATCAAACAACTTCCTACACACTGTTATGAACAGAGGCAGCTCGGGAACATTGTCTCTCAACTGTGTTACAGAGTGTAGTACTACATTTCAGTGAAGTGTAAGGCTTTCCAAAGCTGCCGAATGTGTTTCTTTCTCTATTTCAATCGTATTCTGCCTTGTATAACACACATTTACCACTCCAGTCTCTTTTAAGTAAAGAATACAGGATTCATACAGTGTTTCATGTGATCCTAACTCGAATTAAAGATTTCCCGGATCTTAACTACCTTTTCTACACTAAGAACTGGCTTGGGCAATCTCTTTCAGCTGTTCTAAACGAGTTCTCATCTGTTTACAGTCATTTTCTCTGAATTATCCATGTTTTCATACAGTTTCTTATATTCTGCCTTCTGGTACAAGTATAATCTTTGCCCACTTTATCAAACAACTTCCTATACACTGTTATGAACTGAGGCAGCTCGGGAACATTGTCTCTCAACTGTGTTATAGAGTGTAGTACTACATTTCAGTGAAGTGTAAGGCCTTCCAAAGCTGCCGAACGTGTTTCTTTCACTATTTCAATGGTATTCTGCCTTGTATAACACACATTTACCACTCTAGTCTCTTTTAAGTAAACAATACAGGATTCATACAGTGTTTCATGTGATCTTAACTCGAATTAAGGATTTCCCGGATTTTAGCTACCTTTTCTACTCTAAGAACTGACTTGGAGAATCTCTTTGAGCTGTTCTAAACCAGTTCTCATCTGTTTACAGTCATTTTCTCTGAATTATCCATGTTTTCATGTAGTTTCCTATATTCTTCCTTCTGGTCCAAGTATAAGCTTTGCCCACTTTATCAAACAACTTCCTACACACTGTTATGAACAGAGGCAGCTCGGGAACATTGTCTCTCAACTGTGTTACAGAGTGTAGTACTACATTTCAGTGAAGTGTAAGGCTTCCAAAGCTGCCGAATGTGTTTCTTTCTCTATTTCAATCATATTCTGCCTTGTATAACACACATTTACCACTCTAGTCTCTTTTAAGTAAAGAATACAGTATTCATACAGTGTTTCATGTGATCTTAACTAGAATTAAGGATTTCCCGGATTTTAGCTACCTTTTCTACACTAAGAACTGACTTGGAGAATCTCTTTGAGCTGTTCTAAACCAGTTCTCATCTGTTTACAGTCATTTTCTCTGAATTATCCATGTTTTCATGTAGTTTCCTATATTCTTCCTTCTGGTCCAAGTATAAGCTTTGCCCACTTTATCAAACATCTTCCTACACACTGTTATGAACAGAGGCAGCTCGGGAACATTGTCTCTCAACTGTGTTACAGAGTGTAGTACTACATTTCAGTGAAGTGTAAGGCCTTCCAAAGCTGCCGAACGTGTTTCTTTCACTATTTCAATGGTATTCTGCCTTGTATAACACACATTTTCCACTCTAGTCTCTTTTAAGTAAACAATACAGGATTCATACAGTGTTTCATGTGATCTTAACTCGAATTAAGGATTTCCCGGATCTTAGCTACCTTTTCTACACTAAGAACTGATTTGGAGAATCTCTTTGAGCTGTTCTAAACCAGTTCTCATCTGTTTACAGTCATTTTCTCTGAATTATCCATGTTTTCATGTAGTTTCCTATATTCTTCCTTCTGGTCCAAGTATAAGCTTTGCCCACTTTATCACACAACTTCCTACACACTGTTATGAACAGAGGCAGCTCGGGAACATTGTCTCTCAACTGTGTTACAGAGTGTAGTACTACATTTCAGTGAAGTGTAAGGCTTCCAAAGCTGCCGAATGTGTTTCTTTCTCTATTTCAATCATATTCTGCCTTGTATAACACACATTTACCACTCTAGTCTCTTTTAAGTAAAGAATACAGTATTCATACAGTGTTTCATGTGATCTTAACTCGAATTAAGGATTTCCCGGATTTTAGCTACCTTTTCTACTCTAAGAACTGACTTGGAGAATCTCTTTCAGCTGTTCTAAACCAGTTCTCATCTGTTTACAGTCATTTTCTCTGAATTATCCATGTTTTCATGTAGTTTCCTATATTCTTCCTTCTGGTCCAAGTATAAGCTTTGCCCACTTTATCAAACATCTTCCTACACACTGTTATAAACAGAGGCAGCTCGGGAACATTGTCTCTCAACTGTGTTACAGAGTGTAGTACTACATTTCAGTGAAGTGTAAGGCTTTCGAAAGCTGCCGAATGTGTTTCTTTCTCTATTTCAATGGTATTCTGCCTTGTATAACACACATTTACCACTCTAGTCTCTTTTAAGTAATCAATACAGGATTCATACAGTGTTTTATGTGATCTTAACTCGAATTAACGATTACCCAGATCTTATCTACCTTTTCTACACTATGAACTGACTTGGAGAATCTCTTCGAGCTGTTCTAAACCAGTTCTCATCTGTTTACAGTCATTTTCTCTGAATTATCCATGTTTTCATGTAGTTTCCTATATTCTTCCTTCTGGTCCAAGTATAAGCTTTGCCCACTTTATCAAACAACTTCCTACACACTGTTATGAACAGAGGCAGCTCGGGAACATTGTCTCTCAACTGTGTTACAGAGTGTAGTACTACATTTCAGTGAAGTGTAAGGCTTCCAAAGCTGCCGAATGTGTTTCTTTCTCTATTTCAATCATATTCTGCCTTGTATAACACACATTTACCACTCTAGTCTCTTTTAAGTAAAGAATACAGTATTCATACAGTGTTTCATGTGATCTTAACTAGAATTAAGGATTTCCCGGATTTTAGCTACCTTTTCTACACTAAGAACTGACTTGGAGAATCTCTTTGAGCTGTTCTAAACCAGTTCTCATCTGTTTACAGTCATTTTCTCTGAATTATCCATGTTTTCATGTAGTTTCCTATATTCTTCCTTCTGGTCCAAGTATAAGCTTTGCCCACTTTATCAAACATCTTCCTACACACTGTTATAAACAGAGGCAGCTCGGGAACATTGTCTCTCAACTGTGTTACAGAGTGTAGTACTACATTTCAGTGAAGTGTAAGGCTTTCCAAAGCTGCCGAATGTGTTTCTTTCTCTATTTCAATGGTATTCTGCCTTGTATAACACACATTTACCACTCTAGTCTCTTTTAAGTAAAGAATACAGGATTCATACAGTGTTTCATGTGATCTTAACTCGAATTAAGGATTACCCAGATCTTATCTACCTTTGCTACACTATGAACTGACTTGGAGAATCTCTTTGAGCTGTTCTAAACCAATTCTCATCTGTTTACAGTCATTTTCTCTGAATTATCCATGTTTTCATGTAGTTTCCTATATTCTTCCTTCTGGTCCAAGTATAAGCTTTGCCCACTTTATCAAACAACTTCCTACACACTGTTATGAACAGAGGCAGCTCGGGAACATTGTCTCTCAACTGTGTTACAGAGTGTAGTACTACATTTCAGTGAAGTGTAAGGCCTTCCAAAGCTGCCGAACGTGTTTCTTTCACTATTTCAATGGTATTCTGCCTTGTATAACACACATTTTCCACTCTAGTCTCTTTTAAGTAAACAATACAGGATTCATACAGTGTTTCATGTGATCTTAACTCGAATTAAGGATTTCCCGGATCTTAGCTACCTTTTCTACACTAAGAACTGACTTGGAGAATCTCTTTGAGCTGTTCTAAACCAGTTCTCATCTGTTTACAGTCATTTTCTCTGAATTATCCATGTTTTCATGTAGTTTCCTATATTCTTCCTTCTGGTCCAAGTATAATCTTTGCCCACTTTATCAAACAACTTCCTACACACTGTTATGAACTGAGGCAGCTCGGGAACATTGTCTCTCAACTGTGTTACAGAGTGTAGTACTACATTTCAGTGAAGTGTAAGGCTTTCCAAAGCTGCCGAATGTGTTTCTTTCTCTATTTCAATGGTATTCTGCCTTGTATAACACACATTTACCACTCTAGTCTCTTTTAAGTAAAGAATACAGGATTCATACAGTGTTTCATGTGATCTTAACTCGAATTAAGGATTACCCAGATCTTATCTACCTTTGCTACACTATGAACTGACTTGGAGAATCTCTTTGAGCTGTTCTAAACCAGTTCTCATCTGTTTACAGTCATTTTCTCTGAATTATCCATGTTTTCATGTAGTTTCCTATATTCTTCCTTCTGGTCCAAGTATAATCTTTGCCCACTTTATCAAACAACTTCCTACACACTGTTATGAACTGAGGCAGCTCGGGAACATTGTCTCTCAACTGTGTTAAAGAGTGTAGTACTACATTTCAGTGAAGTGTAAGGCTTTCCAAAGCTGCCAAATGTGTTTCTTTCTCTATTTCAATGGTATTCTGCCTTGTATAACACACATTTACCACTCTAGTCTCTTTTAAGTAAAGAATACAGGATTCATACAGTGTTTTATGTGATCTTAACTCGAATTAACGATTACCCAGATCTTATCTACCTTTTCTACACTATGAACTGACTTGGAGAATCTCTTTGAGCTGTTCTAAACCAGTTCTCATCTGTTTACAGTCATTTTCTCTGAATTATCCATGTTTTCATGTAGTTTCCTATATTCTTCCTTCTGGTCCAAGTATAAGCTTTGCCCACTTTATCAAACAACTTCCTACACACTGTTATGAACAGAGGCAGCTCGGGAACATTGTCTCTCAACTGTGTTACAGAGTGTAGTACTACATTTCAGTGAAGTGTAAGGCTTTCCAAAGCTGGGGAATGTGTTTCTTTCTCTATTTCAATCGTATTCTGCCTTGTATAACACACATTTACCACTCCAGTCTCTTTTAAGTAAAGAATACAGGATTCATACAGTGTTTCATGTGATCTTAACTCGAATTAAAGATTTCCCGGATCTTAACTACCTTTTCTACACTAAGAACTGGCTTGGGCAATCTCTTTCAGCTGTTCTAAACGAGTTCTCATCTGTTTACAGTCATTTTCTCTGAATTATCCATGTTTTCATACAGTTTCTTATATTCTGCCTTCTGGTACAAGTATAATCTTTGCCCACTTTATCAAACAACTTCCTATACACTGTTATGAACTGAGGCAGCTCGGGAACATTGTCTCTCAACTGTGTTATAGAGTGTAGTACTACATTTCAGTGAAGTGTAAGGCCTTCCAAAGCTGCCGAACGTGTTTCTTTCACTATTTCAATGGTATTCTGCCTTGTATAACACACATTTACCACTCTAGTCTCTTTTAAGTAAACAATACAGGATTCATACAGTGTTTCATGTGATCTTAACTCGAATTAAGGATTTCCCGGATTTTAGCTACCTTTTCTACTCTAAGAACTGACTTGGAGAATCTCTTTGAGCTGTTCTAAACCAGTTCTCATCTGTTTACAGTCATTTTCTCTGAATTATCCATGTTTTCATGTAGTTTCCTATATTCTTCCTTCTGGTCCAAGTATAAGCTTTGCCCACTTTATCAAACAACTTCCTACACACTGTTATGAACAGAGGCAGCTCGGGAACATTGTCTCTCAACTGTGTTACAGAGTGTAGTACTACATTTCAGTGAAGTGTAAGGCTTCCAAAGCTGCCGAATGTGTTTCTTTCTCTATTTCAATCATATTCTGCCTTGTATAACACACATTTACCACTCTAGTCTCTTTTAAGTAAAGAATACAGTATTCATACAGTGTTTCATGTGATCTTTACTCGAATTAAGGATTTCCCGGATTTTAGCTACCTTTTCTACTCTAAGAACTGACTTGGAGAATCTCTTTGAGCTGTTCTAAACCAGTTCTCATCTGTTTACAGTCATTTTCTCTGAATTATCCATGTTTTCATGTAGTTTCCTATATTCTTCCTTCTGGTCCAAGTATAAGCTTTGCCCACTTTATCAAACATCTTCCTACACACTGTTATAAACAGAGGCAGCTCGGGAACATTGTCTCTCAACTGTGTTACAGAGTGTAGTACTACATTTCAGTGAAGTGTAAGGCTTTCGAAAGCTGCCGAATGTGTTTCTTTCTCTATTTCAATGGTATTCTGCCTTGTATAACACACATTTACCACTCTAGTCTCTTTTAAGTAAAGAATACAGGATTCATACAGTGTTTCATGTGATCTTAACTCGAATTAAGGATTACCCAGATCTTATCTACCTTTGCTACACTATGAACTGACTTGGAGAATCTCTTTGAGCTGTTCTAAACCAATTCTCATCTGTTTACAGTCATTTTCTCTGAATTATCCATGTTTTCATGTAGTTTCCTATATTCTTCCTTCTGGTCCAAGTATAAGCTTTGCCCACTTTATCAAACAACTTCCTACACACTGTTATGAACAGAGGCAGCTCGGGAACATTGTCTCTCAACTGTGTTACAGAGTGTAGTACTACATTTCAGTGAAGTGTAAGGCTTTCCAAAGCTGCCGAATGTGTTTCTTTCTCTATTTCAATCGTATTCTGCCTTGTATAACACACATTTACCACTCCAGTCTCTTTTCAGTAAAGAATACAGGATTCATACAGTGTTTCATGTGATCTTAACTCGAATTAAAGATTTCCCGGATCTTAACTACCTTTTCTACACTAAGAACTGGCTTGGGCAATCTCTTTCAGCTGTTCTAAACGAGTTCTCATCTGTTTACAGTCATTTTCTCTGAATTATCCATGTTTTCATACAGTTTCTTATATTCTGCCTTCTGGTACAAGTATAATCTTTGCCCACTTTATCAAACAACTTCCTATACACTGTTATGAACTGAGGCAGCTCGGGAACATTGTCTCTCAACTGTGTTATAGAGTGTAGTACTACATTTCAGTGAAGTGTAAGGCCTTCCAAAGCTGCCGAACGTGTTTCTTTCACTATTTCAATGGTATTCTGCCTTGTATAACACACATTTACCACTCTAGTCTCTTTTAAGTAAACAATACAGGATTCATACAGTGTTTCATGTGATCTTAACTCGAATTAAGGATTTCCCGGATTTTAGCTACCTTTTCTACTCTAAGAACTGACTTGGAGAATCTCTTTGAGCTGTTCTAAACCAGTTCTCATCTGTTTACAGTCATTTTCTCTGAATTATCCATGTTTTCATGTAGTTTCCTATATTCTTCCTTCTGGTCCAAGTATAAGCTTTGCCCACTTTATCAAACAACTTCCTACACACTGTTATGAACAGAGGCAGCTCGGGAACATTGTCTCTCAACTGTGTTACAGAGTGTAGTACTACATTTCAGTGAAGTGTAAGGCTTCCAAAGCTGCCGAATGTGTTTCTTTCTCTATTTCAATCATATTCTGCCTTGTATAACACACATTTACCACTCTAGTCTCTTTTAAGTAAAGAATACAGTATTCATACAGTGTTTCATGTGATCTTAACTAGAATTAAGGATTTCCCGGATTTTAGCTACCTTTTCTACACTAAGAACTGACTTGGAGAATCTCTTTGAGCTGTTCTAAACCAGTTCTCATCTGTTTACAGTCATTTTCTCTGAATTATCCATGTTTTCATGTAGTTTCCTATATTCTTCCTTCTGGTCCAAGTATAAGCTTTGCCCACTTTATCAAACATCTTCCTACACACTGTTATGAACAGAGGCAGCTCGGGAACATTGTCTCTCAACTGTGTTACAGAGTGTAGTACTACATTTCAGTGAAGTGTAAGGCCTTCCAAAGCTGCCGAACGTGTTTCTTTCACTATTTCAATGGTATTCTGCCTTGTATAACACACATTTTCCACTCTAGTCTCTTTTAAGTAAACAATACAGGATTCATACAGTGTTTCATGTGATCTTAACTCGAATTAAGGATTTCCCGGATCTTAGCTACCTTTTCTACACTAAGAACTGATTTGGAGAATCTCTTTGAGCTGTTCTAAACCAGTTCTCATCTGTTTACAGTCATTTTCTCTGAATTATCCATGTTTTCATGTAGTTTCCTATATTCTTCCTTCTGGTCCAAGTATAAGCTTTGCCCACTTTATCACACAACTTCCTACACACTGTTATGAACAGAGGCAGCTCGGGAACATTGTCTCTCAACTGTGTTACAGAGTGTAGTACTACATTTCAGTGAAGTGTAAGGCTTCCAAAGCTGCCGAATGTGTTTCTTTCTCTATTTCAATCATATTCTGCCTTGTATAACACACATTTACCACTCTAGTCTCTTTTAAGTAAAGAATACAGTATTCATACAGTGTTTCATGTGATCTTAACTCGAATTAAGGATTTCCCGGATTTTAGCTACCTTTTCTACTCTAAGAACTGACTTGGAGAATCTCTTTCAGCTGTTCTAAACCAGTTCTCATCTGTTTACAGTCATTTTCTCTGAATTATCCATGTTTTCATGTAGTTTCCTATATTCTTCCTTCTGGTCCAAGTATAAGCTTTGCCCACTTTATCAAACATCTTCCTACACACTGTTATAAACAGAGGCAGCTCGGGAACATTGTCTCTCAACTGTGTTACAGAGTGTAGTACTACATTTCAGTGAAGTGTAAGGCTTTCGAAAGCTGCCGAATGTGTTTCTTTCTCTATTTCAATGGTATTCTGCCTTGTATAACACACATTTACCACTCTAGTCTCTTTTAAGTAATCAATACAGGATTCATACAGTGTTTTATGTGATCTTAACTCGAATTAACGATTACCCAGATCTTATCTACCTTTTCTACACTATGAACTGACTTGGAGAATCTCTTCGAGCTGTTCTAAACCAGTTCTCATCTGTTTACAGTCATTTTCTCTGAATTATCCATGTTTTCATGTAGTTTCCTATATTCTTCCTTCTGGTCCAAGTATAAGCTTTGCCCACTTTATCAAACAACTTCCTACACACTGTTATGAACAGAGGCAGCTCGGGAACATTGTCTCTCAACTGTGTTACAGAGTGTAGTACTACATTTCAGTGAAGTGTAAGGCTTCCAAAGCTGCCGAATGTGTTTCTTTCTCTATTTCAATCATATTCTGCCTTGTATAACACACATTTACCACTCTAGTCTCTTTTAAGTAAAGAATACAGTATTCATACAGTGTTTCATGTGATCTTAACTAGAATTAAGGATTTCCCGGATTTTAGCTACCTTTTCTACACTAAGAACTGACTTGGAGAATCTCTTTGAGCTGTTCTAAACCAGTTCTCATCTGTTTACAGTCATTTTCTCTGAATTATCCATGTTTTCATGTAGTTTCCTATATTCTTCCTTCTGGTCCAAGTATAAGCTTTGCCCACTTTATCAAACATCTTCCTACACACTGTTATAAACAGAGGCAGCTCGGGAACATTGTCTCTCAACTGTGTTACAGAGTGTAGTACTACATTTCAGTGAAGTGTAAGGCTTTCCAAAGCTGCCGAATGTGTTTCTTTCTCTATTTCAATGGTATTCTGCCTTGTATAACACACATTTACCACTCTAGTCTCTTTTAAGTAAAGAATACAGGATTCATACAGTGTTTCATGTGATCTTAACTCGAATTAAGGATTACCCAGATCTTATCTACCTTTGCTACACTATGAACTGACTTGGAGAATCTCTTTGAGCTGTTCTAAACCAATTCTCATCTGTTTACAGTCATTTTCTCTGAATTATCCATGTTTTCATGTAGTTTCCTATATTCTTCCTTCTGGTCCAAGTATAAGCTTTGCCCACTTTATCAAACAACTTCCTACACACTGTTATGAACAGAGGCAGCTCGGGAACATTGTCTCTCAACTGTGTTACAGAGTGTAGTACTACATTTCAGTGAAGTGTAAGGCCTTCCAAAGCTGCCGAACGTGTTTCTTTCACTATTTCAATGGTATTCTGCCTTGTATAACACACATTTTCCACTCTAGTCTCTTTTAAGTAAACAATACAGGATTCATACAGTGTTTCATGTGATCTTAACTCGAATTAAGGATTTCCCGGATCTTAGCTACCTTTTCTACACTAAGAACTGACTTGGAGAATCTCTTTGAGCTGTTCTAAACCAGTTCTCATCTGTTTACAGTCATTTTCTCTGAATTATCCATGTTTTCATGTAGTTTCCTATATTCTTCCTTCTGGTCCAAGTATAATCTTTGCCCACTTTATCAAACAACTTCCTACACACTGTTATGAACTGAGGCAGCTCGGGAACATTGTCTCTCAACTGTGTTACAGAGTGTAGTACTACATTTCAGTGAAGTGTAAGGCTTTCCAAAGCTGCCGAATGTGTTTCTTTCTCTATTTCAATGGTATTCTGCCTTGTATAACACACATTTACCACTCTAGTCTCTTTTAAGTAAAGAATACAGGATTCATACAGTGTTTCATGTGATCTTAACTCGAATTAAGGATTACCCAGATCTTATCTACCTTTGCTACACTATGAACTGACTTGGAGAATCTCTTTGAGCTGTTCTAAACCAGTTCTCATCTGTTTACAGTCATTTTCTCTGAATTATCCATGTTTTCATGTAGTTTCCTATATTCTTCCTTCTGGTCCAAGTATAATCTTTGCCCACTTTATCAAACAACTTCCTACACACTGTTATGAACTGAGGCAGCTCGGGAACATTGTCTCTCAACTGTGTTAAAGAGTGTAGTACTACATTTCAGTGAAGTGTAAGGCTTTCCAAAGCTGCCAAATGTGTTTCTTTCTCTATTTCAATGGTATTCTGCCTTGTATAACACACATTTACCACTCTAGTCTCTTTTAAGTAAAGAATACAGGATTCATACAGTGTTTTATGTGATCTTAACTCGAATTAACGATTACCCAGATCTTATCTACCTTTTCTACACTATGAACTGACTTGGAGAATCTCTTTGAGCTGTTCTAAACCAGTTCTCATCTGTTTACAGTCATTTTCTCTGAATTATCCATGTTTTCATGTAGTTTCCTATATTCTTCCTTCTGGTCCAAGTATAAGCTTTGCCCACTTTATCAAACAACTTCCTACACACTGTTATAAACAGAGGCAGGTCGGGAACATTGTCTCTCAACTGTGTTACAGAGTGTAGTACTACATTTCAGTGAAGTGTAAGGCTTTCCAAAGCTGGCGAATGTGTTTCTTTCTCTATTTCAATGGTACTCTGCCTTGTATAACACACATTTACCACTCTAGTTTCTTTTAAGTAAAGAATACAGGATTCATACAGTGTTTCATGTGATCTTAACTCGAATTAAGGATTACCCAGATCTTATCTACCTTTGCTACACTATGAACTGACTTGGAGAATCTCTTTGAGCTGTTCTAAACAAGTTCTCATCTGTTTACAGTCATTTTCTCTGAATTATCCATGTTTCCATGTAGTTTCCTATATTCTTCCTTCTGGTCCAAGTATAAGCTTTGCCCACTTTATCAAACAACTTCCTACACACTGTTATGAACAGAGGCAGCTCGGGAACATTGTCTCTCAACTGTGTTACAGAGTGTAGTACTACATTTCAGTGAAGTGTAAGGCTTTCCAAAGCTGGGGAATGTGTTTCTTTCTCTATTTCAATCGTATTCTGCCTTGTATAACACACATTTACCACTCCAGTCTCTTTTAAGTAAAGAATACAGGATTCATACAGTGTTTCATGTGATCTTAACTCGAATTAAAGATTTCCCGGATCTTAACTACCTTTTCTACACTAAGAACTGGCTTGGGCAATCTCTTTCAGCTGTTCTAAACGAGTTCTCATCTGTTTACAGTCATTTTCTCTGAATTATCCATGTTTTCATACAGTTTCTTATATTCTGCCTTCTGGTACAAGTATAATCTTTGCCCACTTTATCAAACAACTTCCTATACACTGTTATGAACTGAGGCAGCTCGGGAACATTGTCTCTCAACTGTGTTATAGAGTGTAGTACTACATTTCAGTGAAGTGTAAGGCCTTCCAAAGCTGCCGAACGTGTTTCTTTCACTATTTCAATGGTATTCTGCCTTGTACAACACACATTTACCACTCTAGTCTCTTTTAAGTAAACAATACAGGATTCATACAGTGTTTCATGTGATCTTAACTCGAATTAAGGATTTCCCGGATTTTAGCTACCTTTTCTACTCTAAGAACTGACTTGGAGAATCTCTTTGAGCTGTTCTAAACCAGTTCTCATCTGTTTACAGTCATTTTCTCTGAATTATCCATGTTTTCATGTAGTTTCCTATATTCTTCCTTCTGGTCCAAGTATAAGCTTTGCCCACTTTATCAAACAACTTCCTACACACTGTTATGAACAGAGGCAGCTCGGGAACATTGTCTCTCAACTGTGTTACAGAGTGTAGTACTACATTTCAGTGAAGTGTAAGGCTTCCAAAGCTGCCGAATGTGTTTCTTTCTCTATTTCAATCATATTCTGCCTTGTATAACACACATTTACCACTCTAGTCTCTTTTAAGTAAAGAATACAGTATTCATACAGTGTTTCATGTGATCTTAACTCGAATTAAGGATTTCCCGGATTTTAGCTACCTTTTCTACTCTAAGAACTGACTTGGAGAATCTCTTTGAGCTGTTCTAAACCAGTTCTCATCTGTTTACAGTCATTTTCTCTGAATTATCCATGTTTTCATGTAGTTTCCTATATTCTTCCTTCTGGTCCAAGTATAAGCTTTGCCCACTTTATCAAACATCTTCCTACACACTGTTATAAACAGAGGCAGCTCGGGAACATTGTCTCTCAACTGTGTTACAGAGTGTAGTACTACATTTCAGTGAAGTGTAAGGCTTTCGAAAGCTGCCGAATGTGTTTCTTTCTCTATTTCAATGGTATTCTGCCTTGTATAACACACATTTACCACTCTAGTCTCTTTTAAGTAAAGAATACAGGATTCATACAGTGTTTCATGTGATCTTAACTCGAATTAAGGATTACCCAGATCTTATCTACCTTTGCTACACTATGAACTGACTTGGAGAATCTCTTTGAGCTGTTCTAAACCAATTCTCATCTGTTTACAGTCATTTTCTCTGAATTATCCATGTTTTCATGTAGTTTCCTATATTCTTCCTTCTGGTCCAAGTATAAGCTTTGCCCACTTTATCAAACAACTTCCTACACACTGTTATGAACAGAGGCAGCTCGGGAACATTGTCTCTCAACTGTGTTACAGAGTGTAGTACTACATTTCAGTGAAGTGTAAGGCTTTCCAAAGCTGCCGAATGTGTTTCTTTCTCTATTTCAATCGTATTCTGCCTTGTATAACACACATTTACCACTCCAGTCTCTTTTAAGTAAAGAATACAGGATTCATACAGTGTTTCATGTGATCTTAACTCGAATTAAAGATTTCCCGGATCTTAACTACCTTTTCTACACTAAGAACTGGCTTGGGCAATCTCTTTCAGCTGTTCTAAACGAGTTCTCATCTGTTTACAGTCATTTTCTCTGAATTATCCATGTTTTCATACAGTTTCTTATATTCTGCCTTCTGGTACAAGTATAATCTTTGCCCACTTTATCAAACAACTTCCTATACACTGTTATGAACTGAGGCAGCTCGGGAACATTGTCTCTCAACTGTGTTATAGAGTGTAGTACTACATTTCAGTGAAGTGTAAGGCCTTCCAAAGCTGCCGAACGTGTTTCTTTCACTATTTCAATGGTATTCTGCCTTGTATAACACACATTTACCACTCTAGTCTCTTTTAAGTAAACAATACAGGATTCATACAGTGTTTCATGTGATCTTAACTCGAATTAAGGATTTCCCGGATTTTAGCTACCTTTTCTACTCTAAGAACTGACTTGGAGAATCTCTTTGAGCTGTTCTAAACCAGTTCTCATCTGTTTACAGTCATTTTCTCTGAATTATCCATGTTTTCATGTAGTTTCCTATATTCTTCCTTCTGGTCCAAGTATAAGCTTTGCCCACTTTATCAAACAACTTCCTACACACTGTTATGAACAGAGGCAGCTCGGGAACATTGTCTCTCAACTGTGTTACAGAGTGTAGTACTACATTTCAGTGAAGTGTAAGGCTTCCAAAGCTGCCGAATGTGTTTCTTTCTCTATTTCAATCATATTCTGCCTTGTATAACACACATTTACCACTCTAGTCTCTTTTAAGTAAAGAATACAGTATTCATACAGTGTTTCATGTGATCTTAACTAGAATTAAGGATTTCCCGGATTTTAGCTACCTTTTCTACACTAAGAACTGACTTGGAGAATCTCTTTGAGCTGTTCTAAACCAGTTCTCATCTGTTTACAGTCATTTTCTCTGAATTATCCATGTTTTCATGTAGTTTCCTATATTCTTCCTTCTGGTCCAAGTATAATCTTTGCCCACTTTATCAAACAACTTCCTACACACTGTTATGAACTGAGGCAGCTCGGGAACATTGTCTCTCAACTGTGTTAAAGAGTGTAGTACTACATTTCAGTGAAGTGTAAGGCTTTCCAAAGCTGCCAAATGTGTTTCTTTCTCTATTTCAATGGTATTCTGCCTTGTATAACACACATTTACCACTCTAGTCTCTTTTAAGTAAAGAATACAGGATTCATACAGTGTTTCATGTGATCTTAACTCGAATTAAGGATTACCCAGATCTTATCTACCTTTGCTACACTATGAACTGACTTGGAGAATCTCTTTGAGCTGTTCTAAACCAATTCTCATCTGTTTACAGTCATTTTCTCTGAATTATCCATGTTTTCATGTAGTTTCCTATATTCTTCCTTCTGGTCCAAGTATAAGCTTTGCCCACTTTATCAAACAACTTCCTACACACTGTTATGAACAGAGGCAGCTCGGGAACATTGTCTCTCAACTGTGTTACAGAGTGTAGTACTACATTTCAGTGAAGTGTAAGGCCTTCCAAAGCTGCCGAACGTGTTTCTTTCACTATTTCAATGGTATTTTGCCTTGTATAACACACATTTTCCACTCTAGTCTCTCTTAAGTAAACAATACAGGATTCATACAGTGTTTCATGTGATCTTAACTCGAATTAAGGATTTCCCGGATCTTAGCTACCTTTTCTACACTAAGAACTGACTTGGAGAATCTCTTTCAGCTGTTCTAAACCAGTTCTCATCTGTTTACAGTCATTTTCTCTGAATTATCCATGTTTTCATGTAGTTTCCTATATTCTTCCTTCTGGTCCAAGTATAATCTTTGCCCACTTTATCAAACAACTTCCTACACACTGTTATGAACTGAGGCAGCTCGGGAACATTGTCTCTCAACTGTGTTACAGAGTGTAGTACTACATTTAAGTGAAGTGTAAGGCTTTCCAAAGCTGCCGAATGTGTTTCTTTCTCTATTTCAATGGTATTCTGCCTTGTATAACACACATTTACCACTCTAGTCTCTTTTAAGTAAAGAATACAGGATTCATACAGTGTTTCATGTGATCTTAACTCGAATTAAGGATTACCCAGATCTTATCTACCTTTGCTACACTATGAACTGACTTGGAGAATCTCTTTGAGCTGTTCTAAACCAGTTCTCATCTGTTTACAGTCATTTTCTCTGAATTATCCATGTTTTCATGTAGTTTCCTATATTCTTCCTTCTGGTCCAAGTATAATCTTTGCCCACTTTATCAAACAACTTCCTACACACTGTTATGAACTGAGGCAGCTCGGGAACATTGTCTCTCAACTGTGTTAAAGAGTGTAGTACTACATTTCAGTGAAGTGTAAGGCTTTCCAAAGCTGCCAAATGTGTTTCTTTCTCTATTTCAATGGTATTCTGCCTTGTATAACACACATTTACCACTCTAGTCTCTTTTAAGTAAAGAATACAGGATTCATACAGTGTTTTATGTGATCTTAACTCGAATTAACGATTACCCAGATCTTATCTACCTTTTCTACACTATGAACTGACTTGGAGAATCTCTTTGAGCTGTTCTAAACCAGTTCTCATCTGTTTACAGTCATTTTCTCTGAATTATCCATGTTTTCATGTAGTTTCCTATATTCTTCCTTCTGGTCCAAGTATAAGCTTTGCCCACTTTATCAAACAACTTCCTACACACTGTTATAAACAGAGGCAGCTCTGGAACATTGTCTCTCAACTGTGTTACAGAGTGTAGTACTACATTTCAGTGAAGTGTAAGGCTTTCCAAAGCTGGCGAATGTGTTTCTTTCTCTATTTCAATGGTACTCTGCCTTGTATAACACACATTTACCACTCTAGTTTCTTTTAAGTAAAGAATACAGGATTCATACAGTGTTTCATGTGATCTTAACTCGAATTAAGGATTACCCAGATCTTATCTACCTTTGCTACACTATGAACTGACTTGGAGAATCTCTTTGAGCTGTTCTAAACAAGTTCTCATCTGTTTACAGTCATTTTCTCTGAATTATCCATGTTTTCATGTAGTTTCCTATATTCTTCCTTCTGGTCCAAGTATAAGCTTTGCCCACTTTATCAAACAACTTCCTACACACTGTTATGAACAGAGGCAGCTCGGGAACATTGTCTCTCAACTGTGTTACAGAGTGTAGTACTACATTTCAGTGAAGTGTAAGGCTTTCCAAAGCTGCCGAATGTGTTTCTTTCTCTATTTCAATCGTATTCTGCCTTGTATAACACACATTTACCACTCCAGTCTCTTTTAAGTAAAGAATACAGGATTCATACAGTGTTTCATGTGATCTTAACTCGAATTAAAGATTTCCCGGATCTTAACTACCTTTTCTACACTAAGAACTGGCTTGGGCAATCTCTTTCAGCTGTTCTAAACGAGTTCTCATCTGTTTACAGTCATTTTCTCTGAATTATCCATGTTTTCATACAGTTTCTTATATTCTGCCTTCTGGTACAAGTATAATCTTTGCCCACTTTATCAAACAACTTCCTATACACTGTTATGAACTGAGGCAGCTCGGGAACATTGTCTCTCAACTGTGTTATAGAGTGTAGTACTACATTTCAGTGAAGTGTAAGGCCTTCCAAAGCTGCCGAACGTGTTTCTTTCACTATTTCAATGGTATTCTGCCTTGTATAACACACTTTTACCACTCTAGTCTCTTTTAAGTAAACAATACAGGATTCATACAGTGTTTCATGTGATCTTAACTCGAATTAAGGATTTCCCGGATCTTAGCTACCTTTTCTACACTAAGAACTGATTTGGAGAATCTCTTTGAGCTGTTCTAAACCAGTTCTCATCTGTTTACAGTCATTTTCTCTGAATTATCCATGTTTTCATGTAGTTTCCTATATTCTTCCTTCTGGTCCAAGTATAAGCTTTGCCCACTTTATCACACAACTTCCTACACACTGTTATGAACAGAGGCAGCTCGGGAACATTGTCTCTCAACTGTGTTACAGAGTGTAGTACTACATTTCAGTGAAGTGTAAGGCTTCCAAAGCTGCCGAATGTGTTTCTTTCTCTATTTCAATCATATTCTGCCTTGTATAACACACATTTACCACTCTAGTCTCTTTTAAGTAAAGAATACAGTATTCATACAGTGTTTCATGTGATCTTAACTAGAATTAAGGATTTCCCGGATTTTAGCTACCTTTTCTACACTAAGAACTGACTTGGAGAATCTCTTTGAGCTGTTCTAAACCAGTTCTCATCTGTTTACAGTCATTTTCTCTGAATTATCCATGTTTTCATGTAGTTTCCTATATTCTTCCTTCTGGTCCAAGTATAAGCTTTGCCCACTTTATCAAACATCTTCCTACACACTGTTATAAACAGAGGCAGCTCGGGAACATTGTCTCTCAACTGTGTTACAGAGTGTAGTACTACATTTCAGTGAAGTGTAAGGCTTTCCAAAGCTGCCGAATGTGTTTCTTTCTCTATTTCAATGGTATTCTGCCTTGTATAACACACATTTACCACTCTAGTCTCTTTTAAGTAAAGAATACAGGATTCATACAGTGTTTCATGTGATCTTAACTCGAATTAAGGATTACCCAGATCTTATCTACCTTTGCTACACTATGAACTGACTTGGAGAATCTCTTTGAGCTGTTCTAAACCAATTCTCATCTGTTTACAGTCATTTTCTCTGAATTATCCATGTTTTCATGTAGTTTCCTATATTCTTCCTTCTGGTCCAAGTATAAGCTTTGCCCACTTTATCAAACAACTTCCTACACACTGTTATGAACAGAGGCAGCTCGGGAACATTGTCTCTCAACTGTGTTACAGAGTGTAGTACTACATTTCAGTGAAGTGTAAGGCTTTCCAAAGCTGCCGAATGTGTTTCTTTCTCTATTTCAATCGTATTCTGCCTTGTATAACACACATTTACCACTCCAGTCTCTTTTAAGTAAAGAATACAGGATTCATACAGTGTTTCATGTGATCTTAACTCGAATTAAAGATTTCCCGGATCTTAACTACCTTTTCTACACTAAGAACTGGCTTGGGCAATCTCTTTCAGCTGTTCTAAACGAGTTCTCATCTGTTTACAGTCATTTTCTCTGAATTATCCATGTTTTCATGTAGTTTCCTATATTCTTCCTTCTGGTCCAAGTATAAGCTTTGCCCACTTTATCAAACATCTTCCTACACACTGTTATAAACAGAGGCAGCTCGGGAACATTGTCTCTCAACTGTGTTACAGAGTGTAGTACTACATTTCAGTGAAGTGTAAGGCTTTCCAAAGCTGCCGAATGTGTTTCTTTCTCTATTTCAATGGTATTCTGCCTCGTATAACACACATTTACCACTCTAGTCTCTTTTAAGTAAAGAATACAGGATTCATACAGTGTTTCATGTGATCTTAACTCGAATTAAGGATTACCCAGATCTTATCTACCTTTGCTACACTATGAACTGACTTGGAGAATCTCTTTGAGCTGTTCTAAACCAATTCTCATCTGTTTACAGTCATTTTCTCTGAATTATCCATGTTTTCATGTAGTTTCCTATATTCTTCCTTCTGGTCCAAGTATAAGCTTTGCCCACTTTATCAAACAACTTCCTACACACTGTTATGAACAGAGGCAGCTCGGGAACATTGTCTCTCAACTGTGTTACAGAGTGTAGTACTACATTTCAGTGAAGTGTAAGGCCTTCCAAAGCTGCCGAACGTGTTTCTTTCACTATTTCAATGGTATTCTGCCTTGTATAACACACATTTTCCACTCTAGTCTCTTTTAAGTAAACAATACAGGATTCATACAGTGTTTCATGTGATCTTAACTCGAATTAAGGATTTCCCGGATCTTAGCTACCTTTTCTACACTAAGAACTGACTTGGAGAATCTCTTTGAGCTGTTCTAAACCAGTTCTCATCTGTTTACAGTCATTTTCTCTGAATTATCCATGTTTTCATGTAGTTTCCTATATTCTTCCTTCTGGTCCAAGTATAATCTTTGCCCACTTTATCAAACAACTTCCTACACACTGTTATGAACTGAGGCAGCTCGGGAACATTGTCTCTCAACTGTGTTACAGAGTGTAGTACTACATTTCAGTGAAGTGTAAGGCTTTCCAAAGCTGCCGAATGTGTTTCTTTCTCTATTTCAATGGTATTCTGCCTTGTATAACACACATTTACCACTCTAGTCTCTTTTAAGTAAAGAATACAGGATTCATACAGTGTTTCATGTGATCTTAACTCGAATTAAGGATTACCCAGATCTTATCTACCTTAGCTACACTATGAACTGACTTGGAGAATCTCTTTGAGCTGTTCTAAACCAGTTCTCATCTGTTTACAGTCATTTTCTCTGAATTATCCATGTTTTCATGTAGTTTCCTATATTCTTCCTTCTGGTCCAAGTATAATCTTTGCCCACTTTATCAAACAACTTCCTACACACTGTTATGAACTGAGGCAGCTCGGGAACATTGTCTCTCAACTGTGTTATAGAGTGTAGTACTACATTTCAGTGAAGTGTAAGGCCTTCCAAAGCTGCCGAACGTGTTTCTTTCACTATTTCAATGGTATTCTGCCTTGTATAACACACATTTTCCACTCTAGTCTCTTTTAAGTAAACAATACAGGATTCATACAGTGTTTCATGTGATCTTAACTCAAATTAAGGATTTCCCGGATCTTAGCTACCTTTTCTACACTAAGAACTGACTTGGAGAATCTCTTTGAGCTGTTCTAAACCAGTTCTCATCTCTTTACAGTCATTTTCTCTGAATTATCCATGTTTTCATGTAGTTTCCTATATTCTTCCTTCTGGTCCAAGTATAAGCTTTGCCCACTTTATCAAACAACTTCCTACACACTGTTATGAACAGAGGCAGCTCGGGAACATTGTCTCTCAACTGTGTTAAAGAGTGTAGTACTACATTTCAGTGAAGTGTAAGGCTTTCCAAAGCTGCCGAATGTGTTTCTTTCTCTATTTCAATGGTACTCTGCCTTGTATAACACACATTTACCACTCTAGTTTCTTTTAAGTAAAGAATACAGGATTCATACAGTGTTTCATGTGATCTTAACTCGAATTAAGGATTACCCAGATCTTATCTACCTTTTCTACACTAAGAACTGACTTGGAGAATCTCTTTGAGCTGTTCTAAACCAGTTCTCATCTGTTTACAGTCATTTTCTCTGAATTATCCATGTTTTCATGTAGTTTCCTATATTCTTCCTTCTGGTCCAAGTATAATCTTTGCCCACTTTATCAAACAACTTCCTACACACTGTTATGAACTGAGGCAGCTCGGGAACATTGTCTCTCAACTGTGTTATAGAGTGTAGTACTACATCTCAGTGAAGTGTAAAGCCTTCCAAAGCTGCCGAACGTGTTTCTTTCACTATTTCAATGGTATTCTGCCTTGTATAACACACATTTTCCACTCTAGTCTCTTTTAAGTAAACAATACAGGATTCATACAGTGTTTCATGTGATCTTAACTCGAATTAAGGATTTCCCGGATCTTAGCTACCTTTTCTACACTAAGAACTGACTTGGAGAATCTCTTTGAGCTGTTCTAAACCAGTTCTCATCTCTTTACAGTCATTTTCTCTGAATTATCCATGTTTTCATGTAGTTTCATATATTCTTCCTTCTGGTCCAAGTATAAGCTTTGCCCACTTTATCAAACAACTTCCTACACACTGTTATGAACAGAGGCAGCTCGGGAACATTGTCTCTCAACTGTGTTAAAGAGTGTAGTACTACATTTCAGTGAAGTGTAAGGCTTTCCAAAGCTGCCAAATGTGTTTCTTTCTCTATTTCAATAGTATTCTGCCTTGTATAACACACATTTACCACTCTAGTCTCTTTTAAGTAAAGAATACAGGATTCATACAGTGTTTTATGTGATCTTAACTCGAATTAACGATTACCCAGATCTTATCTACCTTTTCTACACTATGAACTGACTTGGAGAATCTCTTTGACCTGTTCTAAACCAGTTCTCATCTGTTTACAGTCATTTTCTCTGAATTATCCATGTTTTCATACAGTTTCTTATATTCTGCCTTCTGGTACAAGTATAATCTTTGCCCACTTTATCAAACAACTTCCAACACACTGTTATGAACTGAGGCAGCTCGGGAACATTGTCTCTCAACTGTGTTATAGAGTGTAGTACTACATTTCAGTGAAGTGTAAGGCCTTCCAAAGCTGCCGAACGTGTTTCTTTCACTATTTCAATGGTATTCTGCCTTGTATTACACACATTTACCACTCTAGTCTCTTTTAAGTAAACAATACAGGATTCATACAGTGTTTCATGTGATCTTAACTCGAATTAAGGATTACCCATATCTTATCTACCTTTTCTACCCTATGAACTGACTTGGAGAATCTCTTTGAGCTGTTCTAAACCAGTTCTCATCTGTTTACAATCATTTTCTCTGAATTATCCATGTTTTCATGTAGTTTCCTATATTCTTCCTTCTGGTCCAAGTATAAGCTTTGCCCACTTTATCAAACAACTTCCTACACACTGTTATGAACAGAGGCAGCTCGGGAACATTGTCTCTCAACTGTGTTACAGAGTGTAGTACTACATTTCACTGAAGTGTAAGGCTTTCCAAAGCTGCCGAATGTGTTTCTTTCTCTATTTCAATGGTATTCTGCCTTGTATAACACACATTTACCACTCTAGTCTCTTTTAAGTACACAATACAGAATTCATACAGTGTTTCATGTGATCTTAACTCGAATTAAGGATTTCCCGGATCTTAGCTACCTTTTCTACACTAACAACTGACTTGGGCAATCTCTTTCAGCTGTTCTAAACGAGTTCTCATCTGTTTACAGTCATTTTCTCTGAATTATCCATGTTTTCATACAGTTTCTTATATTCTGCCTTCTGGTACAAGTATAATCTTTGCCCACTTTATCAAACAACTTCGTACACACTGTTATGAACTGAGGCAGCTCGGGAACATTGTCTCTCAACTGTGTTATAGAGTGTAGTACTACATTTCAGTGAAGTGTAAGGCCTTCCAAAGCTGCCGAACGTGTTTCTTTCTCTATTTCAATGGTACTCTGCCTTGTATAACACACATTTACCACTCTAGTTTCTTTTAAGTAAAGAATACAGGATTCATACAGTGTTTCATGTGATCTTAACTCGAATTAAGGATTACCCAGATCTTATCTACCTTTGCTACACTATGAACTGACTTGGAGAATCTCTTTGAGCTGTTCTAAACCAGTTCTCATCTGTTTACAGTCATTTTCTCTGAATTATCCATGTTTTCATGTAGTTTCCTATATTCTTCCTTCTGGTCCAAGTATAAGCTTTGCCCACTTTATCAAACAGCTTCCTACACACTGTTATAAACAGAGGCAGCTCGGGAACATTGTCTCTCAACTGTGTTACAGAGTGTAGTACTACATTTCAGTGAAGTGTAAGGCTTTCCAAAGCTGCCGAATGTGTTTCTTTCTCTATTTCAATGGTACTCTGCCTTGTATAACACACATTTACCACTCTAGTTTCTTTTAAGTAAAGAATACAGGATTCATACAGTGTTTCATGTGATCTTAACTCGAATTAAGGATTACCCAGATCTTATCTACCTTTGCTACACTATGAACTGACTTGGAGAATCTCTTTGAGCTGTTCTAAACCAGTTCTCATCTGTTTACAGTCATTTTCTCTGAATTATCCATGTTTTCATGTAGTTTCCTATATTCTTCCTTCTGGTCCAAGTATAAGCTTTCCCCACTTTATCAAACAACTTCCTACACACTGTTATGAACAGAGGCAGCTCGGGAACATTGTCTCTCAACTGTGTTACAGAGGGTAGTACTACATTTCAGTGAAGTGTAAGGCTTTCCAAAGCTGCCAAATGTGTTTCTTTCTCTATTTCAATGGTATTCTTCCTTGTATAACACACATTTACCACTCCAGTCACTTTTAAGTAAAGAATACAGGATTCATACAGTGTTTCATGTGATCTTAACTCGAATTAAGGATTTCCCGGATCTTAACTACCTTTTCTACACTAAGAACTGACTTGGGCAATCTCTTTCAGCTGTTCTAAACGAGTTCTCATCTGTTTACAGTCATTTTCTCTGAATTATCCATGTTTTCATACAGTTTCTTATATTCTGCCTTCTGGTACAAGTATAAGCTTTGCCCACTTTATCAAACAACTTCCTACACACTGTTATAAACAGAGGCAGCTCGGGAACATTGTCTCTCAACTGTGTTACAGAGTGTAGTACTACATTTCAGTGAAGTGTAAGGCTTTCCAAAGCTGCCAAATGTGTTTCTTTCTCTATTTCAATGGTATTCTGCCTTGTATAACACACATTTACCACTCCAGTCTCTTTTAAGTAAAGAATACAGGATTCATACAGTGTTTCATGTGATCTTAACTCGAATTAAGGATTTCCCGGATATTATCTACCTTTGCTACACTATGAACTGACTTGGATAATCTCTTTGAGCTGTTCTAAACCAGTTCTCATCTGTTTACAGTCATTTTCTCTGAATTATCCATGTTTTCATGTAGTTTCCTATATTCTTCCTTCTGGTCCAAGTATAAGCTTTGCCCACTTTATCAAACAGCTTCCTACACACTGTTATAAACAGAGGCAGCTCGGGAACATTGTCTCTCAACTGTGTTACAGAGTGTAGTACTACATTTCAGTGAAGTGTAAGGCTTTCCAAAGCTGCCAAATGTGTTTCTTTCTCTATTTCAATGGTATTCTGCCTTGTATAACACACATTTACCACTCTAGTCTCCTTTAAGTAAAGAATACAGGATTCATACAGTGTTTCATGTGATCTTAACTCGAATTAAGGATTACCCAGATCTTATCTACCTTTGCTACACTATGAACTGACTTGGAGAATCTCTTTGAGCTGTTCTAAACCAGTTCTCATCTGTTTACAGTCATTTTCTCTGAATTATCCATGTTTTCATTTAGTTTCCTATATTCTTCCCTCTGGTCCAAGTATAAGCTTTGCCCACTTTATCAAACAACTTCCTACATACTGTTATGAAATGAGGCAGCTCGGGAACATTGTCTCTCAACTGTGTTATAGAGTGTAGTACTACATTTCAGTGAAGTGTAAGGCCTTCCAAAGCTGCCGAACGTGTTTCTTTCACTATTTCAATGGTATTCTGCCTTGTATAACACACATTTTCCACTCTAGTCTCTTTTAAGTAAACAATACAGGATTCATACAGTGTTTCATGTGATCTTAACTCGAATTAAGGATTACCCAGATCTTATCTACCTTTTCTACACTATGAACTGACTTGGAGAATCTCTTTGAGCTGTTCTAAACCAGTTCTCATCTGTTTACAGTCATTTTCTCTGAATTATCCATGTTTTCATGTAGTTTCCTATATTCTTCCTTCTGGTCCAAGTATAAGCTTTGCCCACTTTATCAAACAACTTCCTACACACTGTTATGAACAGAGGCAGCTCGGGAACATTGTCTCTCAACTGTGTTACAGAGTGTAGTACTACATTTCAGTGAAGTGTAAGGCTTTCCAAAGCTGCCGAATGTGTTTCTTTCTCTATTTCAATGGTATTCTGCCTTGTATAACACACATTTACCACTCCAGTCTCTTTTAAGTAAAGAATACAGGATTCATACACGTTTCATGTGATCTTAACTCGAATTAAAGATTTCCCGGATCTTAACTACCTTTTCTACACTAAGAACTGACTTGGGCAATCTCTTTCAGCTGTTCTAAACAAGTTCTCATCTGTTTACAGTCATTTTCTCTGAATTATCCATGTTTTCATACAGTTTCTTATATTCTGCCTTCTGGTACAAGTATAATCTTTGCCCACTTTATCAAACAACTTCCTACACACTGTTATGAACTGAGGCAGCTCGGGAACATTGTCTCTCAACTGTGTTATAGAGTGTAGTACTACATTTCAGTGAAGTGTAAGGCCTTCCAAAGCTGCCGAACGTGTTTCTTTCACTATTTCAATGGTATTCTGCCTTGTATAACACACATTTACCACTCCAGTCTCTTTTAAGGAAACAATACAGGATTCATACAGTGTTTCATGTGATCTTAACTCGAATTATGGATTTCCCGGATCTTAGCTACCTTTTCTACACTAAGAACTGATTTGGAGAATCTCTTTGAGCTGTTCTAAACCAGTTCTCATCTGTTTACAGTCATTTTCTCTGAATTATCCATGTTTTCATGTAGTTTCCTATATTCTTCCTTCTGGTCCAAGTATAAGCTTTGCCCACTTTATCACACAACTTCCTACACACTGTTATGAACAGAGGCAGCTCGGGAACATTGTCTCTCAACTGTGTTACAGAGTGTAGTACTACATTTCAGTGAAGTGTAAGGCTTTCCAAAGCTGCCGAATGTGTTTCTTTCTCTATTTCAATGGTATTCTGCCTTGTATAACACACATTTACCACTCTAGTCTCTTTTAAGTAAAGAATACAGGATTCATACAGTGTTTCATGTGATCTTAACTCGAATTAAGGATTACCCATATCTTATCTACCTTTTCTACCCTATGAACTGACTTGGAGAATCTCTTTGAGCTGTTCTAAACCAGTTCTCATCTGTTTACAATCATTTTCTCTGAATTATCCATGTTTTCATGTAGTTTCCTATATTCTTCCTTCTGGTCCAAGTATAAGCTTTGCCCACTTTATCAAACAACTTCCTACACACTGTTATGAACAGAGGCAGCTCGGGAACATTGTCTCTCAACTGTGTTACAGAGTGTAGTACTACATTTCACTGAAGTGTAAGGCTTTCCAAAGCTGCCGAATGTGTTTCTTTCTCTATTTCAATGGTATTCTGCCTTGTATAACACACATTTACCACTCTAGTCTCTTTTAAGTACACAATACAGAATTCATACAGTGTTTAATGTGATCTTAACTCGAATTAAGGATTTCCCGGATCTTAGCTACCTTTTCTACACTAAGAACTGACTTGGGCAATCTCTTTCAGCTGTTCTAAACGAGTTCTCATCTGTTTACAGTCATTTTCTCTGAATTATCCATGTTTTCATGTAGTTTCCTGTATTCTTCCTTCTGGTCCAAGTATAAGCTTTGCCCACTTTATCAAACAACTTCCTACACACTGTTATGAACAGAGGCAGCTCTGGAACATTGTCTCTCAACTGTGTTACAGAGTGTAGTACTACATTTCAGTGAAGTGTAAGGCTTTCCAAAGCTGCCGAATGTGTTTCTTTCTCTATTTCAATGGTATTCTGCCTTGTATAACACACATTTACCACTCTAGTTTCTTTTAAGTAAAGTATACAGGATTCATACAGTGTTTCATGTGATCTTAACTCGAATTTAGGATTACCCAGATCTTATCTACCTTTGCTACACTATGAACTGACTTGGAGAATCTCTTTGAGCTGTTCTAAACCAGTTCTCATCTGTTTATAGTCATTTTCTCTGAATTATCCATGTTTTCATGTAGTTTCCTATATTCTTCCTTCTGGTCCAAGTATAAGCTTTGCCCACTTTAAAAAACAACTTCCTACACACTGTTATAAACAGAGGCAGCTCGGGAACATTGTCTCTCAACTGTGTCACAGAGTGTAGTACTACATTTCAGTGAAGTGTAAGGCTTTCCAAAGCTGCCGAATGTGTTTCTTTCTCTATTTCAATGGTATTCTGCCTTGTATAACACACATTTACCACTCTAGTTTCTTTTAAGTAAAGAATACAGGATTCATACAGTGTTTCATGTGATCTTAACTCGAATTAAGGATTACCCTGATCTTATCTACCTTTGCTACACTATGAACTGACTTGGAGAATCTCTGAGCTGTTCTAAACCAGTTCTCATCTGTTTACAGTCATTTTCTCTGAATTATCCATGTTTTCATGTAGTTTCCTATATTCTTCCTTCTGGTCCAAGTATAAGCTTTGCCCACTTTATCAAACAACTTCCTACACACTGTTAGGAACAGAGGCAGCTCGGGAACATTGTCTCTCAACTGTGTTACAGAGTGTAGTACTACATTTCAGTGAAGTGTAAGGCTTTCCAAAGCTGCCAAATGTGTTTCTTTCTCTATTTCAATGGTATTCTGCCTTGTATAACACACATTTACCACTCCAGTCTCTTTTAAGTAAAGAATACAGGATTCATACAGTGTTTCATGTGATCTTAACTCGAATTAAGGATTTCCCGGATATTATCTACCTTTGCTACACTATGAACTGACTTGGAGAATCTCTTTGAGCTGTTCTAAACCAGTTCTCATCTGTTTACAGTCATTTTCTCTGAATTATCCATGTTTTCATGTAGTTTCCTATATTCTTCCTTCTGGTCCAAGTATAAGCTTTGCCCACTTTATCAAACAACTTCCTACACACTGTTATAAACAGAGGCAGCTCGGGAACATTGTCTCTCAACTGTGTTACAGAGTGTAGTACTACATTTCAGTGAAGTGTAAGGCTTTCCAAAGCTGCCGAATGTGTTTCTTTCTCTATTTCAATGGTATTCTGCCTTGTATAACACACATTTACCACTCCAGTCTCTTTTAAGTAAAGAATACAGGATTCATACAGTGTTTCATGTGATCTTAACTCGAATTAAAGATTTCCCGGATCTTAACTACCTTTTCTACACTAAGAACTGACTTGGGCAATCTCTTTCAGCTGTTCTAAACGAGTTCTCATCTGTTTACAGTCATTTTCTCTGAATTATCCATGTTTTCAAACAGTTTCTTTTATTCTGCCTTCTGGTACAAGTATAATCTTTGCCCACTTTATCAATCAACTTCCTACACACTTATGAACTGAGGCAGCTCGGGAACATTGTCTCTCAACTGTGTTATAGAGTGTAGTACTACATTTCAGTGAAGTGTAAGGCTTTCCAAAGCTGCCGAATGTGTTTCTTTCTCTATTTCAATGGTATTCTGCCTTGTGTAACACACATTTACCACTCTAGTCTCTTTTAAGTAAACAATACAGGATTCATACAGTGTTTCATGTGATCTTAACTCGAATTAAGGATTACCCAGATCTTATCTACCTTTTCTACACTATGAACTGACTTGGAGAATCTCTTTGAGCTGTTCTAAACCAGTTCTCATCTGTTTACAGTCATTTTCACTGAATTATCCATGTTTTCATGTAGTTTCCTATATTCTTCCTTCTGGTCCAAGTATAAGCTTTGCCCACTTTATCAAACAACTTCCTACACACTGTTATGAACAGAGGCAGCTCGGGAACATTGTCTCTCAACTGTGTTACAGAGTGTAGTACTACATTTCAGTGAAGTGTAAGGCTTTCCAAAGCTGCCGAATGTGTTTCTTTCTCTATTTCAATGGTATTCTGCCTTGTATAACACACATTTACCACTCTAGTTTCTTTGAAGTAAAGAATACAGGATTCATACAGTGTTTCATGTGATCTTAACTCGAATTAAGGATTACCCAGATCTTATCTACCTTTGCTACACTATGAACTGACTTGGAGAATCTCTTTGAGCTGTTCTAAACCAGTTCTCATCTGTTTACAGTCATTTTCTCTGAATTATCCATGTTTTCATGTAGTTTCCTATATTCTTCTTTCTGGTCCAAGTATAAGCTTTCCCCACTTTATCAAACAACTTCCTACACACTGTTATGAACAGAGGCAGCTCGGGAACATTGTCTCTCAACTGTGTTACAGAGGGTAGTACTACATTTCAGTGAAGTGTAAGGCTTTCCAAAGCTGCCGAATGTGTTTCTTTCTCTATTTCAATGGTATTCTGCCTTGTATAACACACATTTACCACTCAAGTCTCTTTTAAGTAAAGAATACAGGATTCATACAGTGTTTCATGTGATCTTAACTCGAATTAAGGATTTCCCGGATCTTAACTACCTTTTCTACACTAAGAACTGACTTGGGCAATCTCTTTCAGCTGTTCTAAACGAGTTCTCATCTGTTTACAGTCATTTTCTCTGAATTATCCATGTTTTCATACAGTTTCTTATATTCTGCCTTCTGGTACAAGTATAAGCTTTGCCCACTTTATCAAACAACTTCCTACACACTGTTATAAACAGAGGCAGCTCGGGAACATTGTCTCTCAACTGTGTTACAGAGTGTAGTACTACATTTCAGTGAAGTGTAAGGCTTTCCAAAGCTGCCAAATGTGTTTCTTTCTCTATTTCAATGGTATTCTGCCTTGTATAACACACATTTACCACTCCAGTCTCTTTTAAGTAAAGAATACAGGATTCATACAGTGTTTCATGTGATCTTAACTCGAATTAAGGATTTCCCGGATATTATCTACCTTTGCTACACTATGAACTGACTTGGATAATCTCTTTGAGCTGTTCTAAACCAGTTCTCATCTGTTTACAGTCATTTTCTCTGAATTATCCATGTTTTCATGTAGTTTCCTATATTCTTCCTTCTGGTCCAAGTATAAGCTTTGCCCACTTTATCACACAACTTCCTACACACTGTTATGAACAGAGGCAGCTCGGGAACATTGTCTCTCAACTGTGTTACAGAGTGTAGTACTACATTTCAGTGAAGTGTAAGGCTTTCCAAAGCTGCCGAATGTGTTTCTTTCTCTATTTCAATGGTATTCTGCCTTGTATAACACACATTTACCACTCTAGTCTCTTTTAAGTAAAGAATACAGGATTCATACAGTGTTTCATGTGATCTTAACTCGAATTAAGGATTACCCATATCTTATCTACCTTTTCTACCCTATGAACTGACTTGGAGAATCTCTTTGAGCTGTTCTAAACCAGTTCTCATCTGTTTACAATCATTTTCTCTGAATTATCCATGTTTTCATGTAGTTTCCTATATTCTTCCTTCTGGTCCAAGTATAAGCTTTGCCCACTTTATCAAACAACTTCCTACACACTGTTATGAACAGAGGCAGCTCGGGAACATTGTCTCTCAACTGTGTTACAGAGTGTAGTACTACATTTCACTGAAGTGTAAGGCTTTCCAAAGCTGCCGAATGTGTTTCTTTCTCTATTTCAATGGTATTCTGCCTTGTATAACACACATTTACCACTCTAGTCTCTTTTAAGTACACAATACAGAATTCATACAGTGTTTAATGTGATCTTAACTCGAATTAAGGATTTCCCGGATCTTAGCTACCTTTTCTACACTAAGAACTGACTTGGGCAATCTCTTTCAGCTGTTCTAAACGAGTTCTCATCTGTTTACAGTCATTTTCTCTGAATTATCCATGTTTTCATGTAGTTTCCTGTATTCTTCCTTCTGGTCCAAGTATAAGCTTTGCCCACTTTATCAAACAACTTCCTACACACTGTTATGAACAGAGGCAGCTCTGGAACATTGTCTCTCAACTGTGTTACAGAGTGTAGTACTACATTTCAGTGAAGTGTAAGGCTTTCCAAAGCTGCCGAATGTGTTTCTTTCTCTATTTCAATGGTATTCTGCCTTGTATAACACACATTTACCACTCTAGTTTCTTTTAAGTAAAGTATACAGGATTCATACAGTGTTTCATGTGATCTTAACTCGAATTTAGGATTACCCAGATCTTATCTACCTTTGCTACACTATGAACTGACTTGGAGAATCTCTTTGAGCTGTTCTAAACCAGTTCTCATCTGTTTATAGTCATTTTCTCTGAATTATCCATGTTTTCATGTAGTTTCCTATATTCTTCCTTCTGGTCCAAGTATAAGCTTTGCCCACTTTAAAAAACAACTTCCTACACACTGTTATAAACAGAGGCAGCTCGGGAACATTGTCTCTCAACTGTGTCACAGAGTGTAGTACTACATTTCAGTGAAGTGTAAGGCTTTCCAAAGCTGCCGAATGTGTTTCTTTCTCTATTTCAATGGTATTCTGCCTTGTATAACACACATTTACCACTCTAGTTTCTTTTAAGTAAAGAATACAGGATTCATACAGTGTTTCATGTGATCTTAACTCGAATTAAGGATTACCCTGATCTTATCTACCTTTGCTACACTATGAACTGACTTGGAGAATCTCTGAGCTGTTCTAAACCAGTTCTCATCTGTTTACAGTCATTTTCTCTGAATTATCCATGTTTTCATGTAGTTTCCTATATTCTTCCTTCTGGTCCAAGTATAAGCTTTGCCCACTTTATCAAACAACTTCCTACACACTGTTAGGAACAGAGGCAGCTCGGGAACATTGTCTCTCAACTGTGTTACAGAGTGTAGTACTACATTTCAGTGAAGTGTAAGGCTTTCCAAAGCTGCCAAATGTGTTTCTTTCTCTATTTCAATGGTATTCTGCCTTGTATAACACACATTTACCACTCCAGTCTCTTTTAAGTAAAGAATACAGGATTCATACAGTGTTTCATGTGATCTTAACTCGAATTAAGGATTTCCCGGATATTATCTACCTTTGCTACACTATGAACTGACTTGGAGAATCTCTTTGAGCTGTTCTAAACCAGTTCTCATCTGTTTACAGTCATTTTCTCTGAATTATCCATGTTTTCATGTAGTTTCCTATATTCTTCCTTCTGGTCCAAGTATAAGCTTTGCCCACTTTATCAAACAACTTCCTACACACTGTTATAAACAGAGGCAGCTCGGGAACATTGTCTCTCAACTGTGTTACAGAGTGTAGTACTACATTTCAGTGAAGTGTAAGGCTTTCCAAAGCTGCCGAATGTGTTTCTTTCTCTATTTCAATGGTATTCTGCCTTGTATAACACACATTTACCACTCCAGTCTCTTTTAAGTAAAGAATACAGGATTCATACAGTGTTTCATGTGATCTTAACTCGAATTAAAGATTTCCCGGATCTTAACTACCTTTTCTACACTAAGAACTGACTTGGGCAATCTCTTTCAGCTGTTCTAAACGAGTTCTCATCTGTTTACAGTCATTTTCTCTGAATTATCCATGTTTTCAAACAGTTTCTTTTATTCTGCCTTCTGGTACAAGTATAATCTTTGCCCACTTTATCAATCAACTTCCTACACACTTATGAACTGAGGCAGCTCGGGAACATTGTCTCTCAACTGTGTTATAGAGTGTAGTACTACATTTCAGTGAAGTGTAAGGCTTTCCAAAGCTGCCGAATGTGTTTCTTTCTCTATTTCAATGGTATTCTGCCTTGTGTAACACACATTTACCACTCTAGTCTCTTTTAAGTAAACAATACAGGATTCATACAGTGTTTCATGTGATCTTAACTCGAATTAAGGATTACCCAGATCTTATCTACCTTTTCTACACTATGAACTGACTTGGAGAATCTCTTTGAGCTGTTCTAAACCAGTTCTCATCTGTTTACAGTCATTTTCACTGAATTATCCATGTTTTCATGTAGTTTCCTATATTCTTCCTTCTGGTCCAAGTATAAGCTTTGCCCACTTTATCAAACAACTTCCTACACACTGTTATGAACAGAGGCAGCTCGGGAACATTGTCTCTCAACTGTGTTACAGAGTGTAGTACTACATTTCAGTGAAGTGTAAGGCTTTCCAAAGCTGCCGAATGTGTTTCTTTCTCTATTTCAATGGTATTCTGCCTTGTATAACACACATTTACCACTCTAGTTTCTTTGAAGTAAAGAATACAGGATTCATACAGTGTTTCATGTGATCTTAACTCGAATTAAGGATTACCCAGATCTTATCTACCTTTGCTACACTATGAACTGACTTGGAGAATCTCTTTGAGCTGTTCTAAACCAGTTCTCATCTGTTTACAGTCATTTTCTCTGAATTATCCATGTTTTCATGTAGTTTCCTATATTCTTCTTTCTGGTCCAAGTATAAGCTTTCCCCACTTTATCAAACAACTTCCTACACACTGTTATGAACAGAGGCAGCTCGGGAACATTGTCTCTCAACTGTGTTACAGAGGGTAGTACTACATTTCAGTGAAGTGTAAGGCTTTCCAAAGCTGCCGAATGTGTTTCTTTCTCTATTTCAATGGTATTCTGCCTTGTATAACACACATTTACCACTCAAGTCTCTTTTAAGTAAAGAATACAGGATTCATACAGTGTTTCATGTGATCTTAACTCGAATTAAGGATTTCCCGGATCTTAACTACCTTTTCTACACTAAGAACTGACTTGGGCAATCTCTTTCAGCTGTTCTAAACGAGTTCTCATCTGTTTACAGTCATTTTCTCTGAATTATCCATGTTTTCATACAGTTTCTTATATTCTGCCTTCTGGTACAAGTATAAGCTTTGCCCACTTTATCAAACAACTTCCTACACACTGTTATAAACAGAGGCAGCTCGGGAACATTGTCTCTCAACTGTGTTACAGAGTGTAGTACTACATTTCAGTGAAGTGTAAGGCTTTCCAAAGCTGCCAAATGTGTTTCTTTCTCTATTTCAATGGTATTCTGCCTTGTATAACACACATTTACCACTCCAGTCTCTTTTAAGTAAAGAATACAGGATTCATACAGTGTTTCATGTGATCTTAACTCGAATTAAGGATTTCCCGGATATTATCTACCTTTGCTACACTATGAACTGACTTGGATAATCTCTTTGAGCTGTTCTAAACCAGTTCTCATCTGTTTACAGTCATTTTCTCTGAATTATCCATGTTTTCATGTAGTTTCCTATATTCTTCCTTCTGGTCCAAGTATAAGCTTTGCCCACTTTATCAAACAACTTCCTACACACTGTTATAAACAGAGGCAGCTCGGGAACATTGTCTCTCAACTGTGTTACAGAGTGTAGTACTACATTTCAGTGAAGTGTAAGGCTTTCCAAAGCTGCCAAATGTGTTTCTTTCTCTATTTCAATGGTATTCTGCCTTGTATAACACACATTTACCACTCTAGTCTCCTTTAAGTAAAGAATACAGGATTCATACAGTGTTTCATGTGATCTTAACTCGAATTAAGGATTACCCAGATCTTATCTACCTTTGCTACACTATGAACTGACTTGGAGAATCTCTTTGAGCTGTTCTAAACCAGTTCTCATCTGTTTACAGTCATTTTCTCTGAATTATCCATGTTTTCATTTAGTTTCCTATATTCTTCCCTCTGGTCCAAGTATAAGCTTTGCCAACTTTATCAAACAACTTCCTACATACTGTTATGAAATGAGGCAGCTCGGGAACATTGTCTCTCAACTGTGTTATAGAGTGTAGTACTACATTTCAGTGAAGTGTAAGGCCTTCCAAAGCTGCCGAATGTGTTTCTTTCACTATTTCAATGGTATTCTGCCTTGTATAACACACATTTTCCACTCTAGTCTCTTTTAAGTAAACAATACAGGATTCATACAGTGTTTCATGTGATCTTAACTCGAATTAAGGATTACCCAGATCTTATCTACCTTTTCTACACTATGAACTGACTTGGAGAATCTCTTTGAGCTGTTCTAAACCAGTTCTCATCTGTTTACAGTCATTTTCTCTGAATTATCCATGTTTTCATGTAGTTTCCTATATTCTTCCTTCTGGTCCAAGTATAAGCTTTGCCCACTTTATCAAACAACTTCCTACATACTGTTATGAAATGAGGCAGCTCGGGAACATTGTCTCTCAACTGTGTTATAGAGTGTAGTACTACATTTCAGTGAAGTGTAAGGCCTTCCAAAGCTGCCGAATGTGTTTCTTTCTCTATTTCAATGGTATTCTGCCTTGTATAACACACATTTACCACTCCAGTCTCTTTTAAGTAAAGAATACAGGATTCATACACGTTTCATGTGATCTTAACTCGAATTAAAGATTTCCCGGATCTTAACTACCTTTTCTACACTAAAAACTGACTTGGGCAATCTCTTTCAGCTGTTCTAAACAAGTTCTCATCTGTTTACAGTCATTTTCTCTGAATTATCCAAGTTTTCATACAGTTTCTTATATTCTGCCTTCTGGTACAAGTATAATCTTTGCCCACTTTATCAAACAACTTCCTACACACTGTTATGAACTGAGGCAGCTCGGGAACATTGTCTCTCAACTGTGTTATAGAGTGTAGTACTACATTTCAGTGAAGTGTAAGGCCTTCCAAAGCTGCCGAACGTGTTTCTTTCACTATTTCAATGGTATTCTGCCTTGTATAACACACATTTACCACTCCAGTCTCTTTTAAGTAAACAATACAGGATTCATACAGTGTTTCATGTGATCTTAACTCGAATTATGGATTTCCCGGATCTTAGCTACCTTTTCTACACTAAGAACTGATTTGGAGAATCTCTTTGAGCTGTTCTAAACCAGTTCTCATCTGTTTACAGTCATTTTCTCTGAATTATCCATGTTTTCATGTAGTTTCCTATATTCTTCCTTCTGGTCCAAGTATAAGCTTTGCCCACTTTATCACACAACTTCCTACAAACTGTTATGAACAGAGGCAGCTCGGGAACATTGTCTCTCAACTGTGTTACAGAGTGTAGTACTACATTTCAGTGAAGTGTAAGGCTTTCCAAAGCTGCCGAATGTGTTTCTTTCTCTATTTCAATGGTATTCTGCCTTGTATAACACACATTTACCACTCTAGTCTCTTTTAAGTAAAGAATACAGGATTCATACAGTGTTTCATGTGATCTTAACTCGAATTAAGGATTACCCATATCTTATCTACCTTTTCTACCCTATGAACTGACTTGGAGAATCTCTTTGAGCTGTTCTAAACCAGTTCTCATCTGTTTACAATCATTTTCTCTGAATTATCCATGTTTTCATGTAGTTTCCTATATTCTTCCTTCTGGTCCAAGTATAACCTTTGCCCACTTTATCAAACAACTTCCTACACACTGTTATGAACAGAGGCAGCTCGGGAACATTGTCTCTCAACTGTGTTACAGAGTGTAGTACTACATTTCACTGAAGTGTAAGGCTTTCCAAAGCTGCCGAATGTGTTTCTTTCTCTATTTCAATGGTATTCTGCCTTGTATAACACACATTTACCACTCTAGTCTCTTTTAAGTACACAATACAGAATTCATACAGTGTTTCATGTGATCTTAACTCGAATTAAGGATTTCCCGGATCTTAGCTACCTTTTCTACACTAAGAACTGACTTGGGCAATCTCTTTCAGCTGTTCTAAACGAGTTCTCATCTGTTTACAGTCATTTTCTCTGAATTATCCATGTTTTCATGTAGTTTCCTGTATTCTTCCTTCTGGTCCAAGTATAAGCTTTGCCCACTTTATCAAACAACTTCCTACACACTGTTATGAACAGAGGCAGCTCTGGAACATTGTCTCTCAACTGTGTTACAGAGTGTAGTACTACATTTCAGTGAAGTGTAAGGCTTTCCAAAGCTGCCGAATGTGTTTCTTTCTCTATTTCAATGGTATTCTGCCTTGTATAACACACATTTACCATTCTAGTTTCTTTTAAGTAAAGTATACAGGATTCATACAGTGTTTCATGTGATCTTAACTCGAATTAAGGATTACCCAGATCTTATCTACCTTTGCTACACTATGAACTGACTTGGAGAATCTCTTTGAGCTGTTCTAAACCAGTTCTCATCTGTTTATAGTCATTTTCTCTGAATTATCCATGTTTTCATGTAGTTTCCTATATTCTTCCTTCTGGTCCAAGTATAAGCTTTGCCCACTTTAAAAAACAACTTCCTACACACTGTTATAAACAGAGGCAGCTCGGGAACATTGTCTCTCAACTGTGTTACAGAGTGTAGTACTACATTTCAGTGAAGTGTAAGGCTTTCCAAAGCTGCCGAATGTGTTTCTTTCTCTATTTCAATGGTATTCTGCCTTGTATAACACACATTTACCACTCTAGTTTCTTTTAAGTAAAGAATACAGGATTCATACAGTGTTTCATGTGATCTTAACTCGAATTAAGGATTACCCTGATCTTATCTACCTTTGCTACACTATGAACTGACTTGGAGAATCTCTGAGCTGTTCTAAACCAGTTCTCATCTGTTTACAGTCATTTTCTCTGAATTATCCATGTTTTCATGTAGTTTCCTATATTCTTCCTTCTGGTCCAAGTATAAGCTTTGCCCACTTTATCAAACAACTTCCTACACACTGTTAGGAACAGAGGCAGCTCGGGAACATTGTCTCTCAACTGTGTTACAGAGTGTAGTACTACATTTCAGTGAAGTGTAAGGCTTTCCAAAGCTGCCAAATGTGTTTCTTTCTCTATTTCAATGGTATTCTGCCTTGTATAACACACATTTACCACTCTAGTCTCTTTTAAGTAAAGAATACAGGATTCATACAGTGTTTCATGTGATCTTAACTCGAATTAAGGATTACCCAGATCTTATCTACCTTTGCTACACTATGAACTGACTTGGAGAATCTCTTTGAGCTGTTCTAAACCAGTTCTCATCTGTTTACAGTCATTTTCTCTGAATTATCCATGTTTTCATTTAGTTTCCTATATTCTTCCCTCTGGTCCAAGTATAAGCTTTGCCCACTTTATCAAACAACTTCCTACATACTGTTATGAAATGAGGCAGCTCGGGAACATTGTCTCTCAACTGTGTTATAGAGTGTAGTACTACATTTCAGTGAAGTGTAAGGCCTTCCAAAGCTGCCGAACGTGTTTCTTTCACTATTTCAATGGTATTCTGCCTTGTATAACACACATTTTCCACTCTAGTCTCTTTTAAGTAAACAATACAGGATTCATACAGTGTTTCATGTGATCTTAACTCGAATTAAGGATTACCCAGATCTTATCTACCTTTTCTACACTATGAACTGACTTGGAGAATCTCTTTGAGCTGTTCTAAACCAGTTCTCATCTGTTTACAGTCATTTTCTCTGAATTATCCATGTTTTCATGTAGTTTCCTATATTCTTCCTTCTGGTCCAAGTATAAGCTTTGCCCACTTTTTCAAACAACTTCCTACACACTGTAATGAACAGAGGCAGCTCGGGAACATTGTCTCTCAACTGTGTTACAGAGTGTAGTACTACATTTCACTGAAGTGTAAGGCTTTCCAAAGCTGCCGAATGTGTTTCTTTCTCTATTTCAATGGTATTCTGCCTTGTATAACACACATTTACCACTCTAGTTTCTTTTAAGTAAAGTATACAGGATTCATACAGTGTTTCATGTGATCTTAACTCGAATTAAGGATTACCCAGATCTTATCTACCTTTGCTACACTATGAACTGACTTGGAGAATCTCTTTGAGCTGTTCTAAACCAGTTCTCATCTGTTTATAGTCATTTTCTCTGAATTATCCATGTTTTCATGTAGTTTCCTATATTCTTCCTTCTGGTCCAAGTATAAGCTTTGCCCACTTTAAAAAACAACTTCCTACACACTGTTATAAACAGAGGCAGCTCGGGAACATTGTCTCTCAACTGTGTTACAGAGTGTAGTACTACATTTCAGTGAAGTGTAAGGCTTTCCAAAGCTGCCGAATGTGTTTCTTTCTCTATTTCAATGGTATTCTGCCTTGTATAACACACATTTAACACTCTAGTTTCTTTTAAGTAAAGAATACAGGATTCATACAGTGTTTCATGTGATCTTAACTCGAATTAAGGATTACCCTGATCTTATCTACCTTTGCTACACTATGAACTGACTTGGAGAATCTCTGAGCTGTTCTAAACCAGTTCTCATCTGTTTACAGTCATTTTCTCTGAATTATCCATGTTTTCATGTAGTTTCCTATATTCTTCCTTCTGGTCCAAGTATAAGCTTTGCCCACTTTATCAAACAACTTCCTACACACTGTTAGGAACAGAGGCAGCTCGGGAACATTGTCTCTCAACTGTGTTACAGAGTGTAGTACTACATTTCAGTGAAGTGTAAGGCTTTCCAAAGCTGCCAAATGTGTTTCTTTCTCTATTTCAATGGTATTCTGCCTTGTATAACACACATTTACCACTCTAGTCTCTTTTAAGTAAAGAATACAGGATTCATACAGTGTTTCATGTGATCTTAACTCGAATTAAGGATTACCCAGATCTTATCTACCTTTGCTACACTATTAACTGACTTGGAGAATCTCTTTGAGCTGTTCTAAACCAGTTCTCATCTGTTTACAGTCATTTTCTCTGAATTATCCATGTTTTCATGTAGTTTCCTATATTCTTCCTTCTGGTCCAAGTATAAGCTTTGCCCACTTTTTCAAACAACTTCCTACACACTGTAATGAACAGAGGCAGCTCGGGAACATTGTCTCTCAACTGTGTTACAGAGTGTAGTACTACATTTCACTGAAGTGTAAGGCTTTCCAAAGCTGCCGAATGTGTTTCTTTCTCTATTTCAATGGTATTCTGCCTTGTATAACACACATTTACCACTCTAGTTTCTTTTAAGTAAAGTATACAGGATTCATACAGTGTTTCATGTGATCTTAACTCGAATTAAGGATTACCCAGATCTTATCTACCTTTGCTACACTATGAACTGACTTGGAGAATCTCTTTGAGCTGTTCTAAACCAGTTCTCATCTGTTTATAGTCATTTTCTCTGAATTATCCATGTTTTCATGTAGTTTCCTATATTCTTCCTTCTGGTCCAAGTATAAGCTTTGCCCACTTTAAAAAACAACTTCCTACACACTGTTATAAACAGAGGCAGCTCGGGAACATTGTCTCTCAACTGTGTTACAGAGTGTAGTACTACATTTCAGTGAAGTGTAAGGCTTTCCAAAGCTGCCGAATGTGTTTCTTTCTCTATTTCAATGGTATTCTGCCTTGTATAACACACATTTAACACTCTAGTTTCTTTTAAGTAAAGAATACAGGATTCATACAGTGTTTCATGTGATCTTAACTCGAATTAAGGATTACCCTGATCTTATCTACCTTTGCTACACTATGAACTGACTTGGAGAATCTCTGAGCTGTTCTAAACCAGTTCTCATCTGTTTACAGTCATTTTCTCTGAATTATCCATGTTTTCATGTAGTTTCCTATATTCTTCCTTCTGGTCCAAGTATAAGCTTTGCCCACTTTATCAAACAACTTCCTACACACTGTTAGGAACAGAGGCAGCTCGGGAACATTGTCTCTCAACTGTGTTACAGAGTGTAGTACTACATTTCAGTGAAGTGTAAGGCTTTCCAAAGCTGCCAAATGTGTTTCTTTCACTATTTCAATGGTATTCTGCCTTGTATAACACACATTTTCCACTCTAGTCTCTTTTAAGTAAACAATACAGGATTCATACAGTGTTTCATGTGATCTTAACTCGAATTAAGGATTACCCAGATCTTATCTACCTTTTCTACACTATGAACTGACTTGGAGAATCTCTTTGAGCTGTTCTAAACCAGTTCTCATCTGTTTACAGTCATTTTCTCTGAATTATCCATGTTTTCATGTAGTTTCCTATATTCTTCCTTCTGGTCCAAGTATAAGCTTTGCCCACTTTATCAAACAACTTCCTACACACTGTAATGAACAGAGGCAGCTCGGGAACATTGTCTCTCAACTGTGTTACAGAGTGTAGTACTACATTTCAGTGAAGTGTAAGGCTTTCCAAACCTGCCGAATGTGTTTCTTTCTCTATTTCAATGGTATTCTGCCTTGTATAACACACATTTACCACTCCAGTCTCTTTTAAGTAAAGAATACAGGATTCATACAGTGTTTCATGTGATTTTAACTCGAATTAAGGATTTCCCGGATCTTAACTACCTTTTCTACACTAAGAACTGACTTGGGCAATCTCTTTCAGCTGTTCTAAACGAGTTCTCATCTGTTTACAGTCATTTTCTCTGAATTATCCATGTTTTCATACAGTTTCTTATATTCTGCCTTCTGGTACAAGTATAATCTTTGCCCACTTTATCAAACAACTTCCTACACAGTATTATGAACTGAGGCAGCTCGGGAACATTGTCTCTCAACTGTGTTATAGAGTGTAGTACTACATTTCAGTGAAGTGTAAGGCCTTCCAAAGCTGCCGAACGTGTTTCTTTCACTATTTCAATGGTATTCTGCCTTGTATAACACACATTTACCACTCTAGTTTCTTTTAAGTAAAGAATACAGGATTCATACAGTGTTTCATGTGATCTTAACTCGAATTAAGGATTACCCAGATCTTATCCACCTTTTCTACACTATGAACTGACTTGGAGAATCTCTTTGAGCTGTTCTAAACCAGTTCTCATCTGTTTACAGTCATTTTCTCTGAATTATCCATGTTTTCATGTAGTTTCCTGTATTCTTCCTTCTGGTCCAAGTATAAGCTTTGCCCACTTTATCAAAGAACTTCCTACACACTGTTATGAACAGAGGCAGCTCGGGAACATTGTCTCTCAACTGTGTTACAGAGTGTAGTACTACATTTCAGTGAAGTGTAAGGCTTTCCAAAGCTGCCGAATGTGTTTCTTTCTCTATTTCAATGGTATTCTGCCTTGTATAACACACATTTACCACTCTAGTCTCTTTTAAGTAAACAATACAGGATTCATACAGTGTTTCATGTGATCTTAACTCGAATTAAGGATTACCCAGATCTTATCTACCTTTTCTACACTATGAACTGACTTGGAGAATCTCTTTGAGCTGTTCTAAACCAGTTCTCATCTGTTTACAGTCATTTTCTCTGAATTATCCATGTTTTCATGTAGTTTCCTATATTATTCCTTCTGGTCCAAGTATAAGGTTTGCCCACTTTATCAAACAACTTCCTACACACTGTTATGAACAGAGGCAGCTCGGGAACATTGTCTCTCAACTGTGTTACAGAGTGTAGTACTACATTTCAGTGAAGTGTAAGGCTTTCCAAAGCTGCCGAATGTGTTTCTTTCTCTATTTCAATGGTATTCTGCCTTGTATAACACACATTTACCACTCTAGTCTCTTTTAAGTAAAGAATACAGGATTCATACAGTGTTTCATGTGATCTTAACTCGAATTAAGGATTACACAGATCTTATCTACCTTTTCTACACTATGAACTGACTTGGAGAATCTCTTTGAGCTGTTCTAAACAAGTTCTCATCTGTTTACAGTCATTTTCTCTGAATTATCCATGTTTTCATGTAGTTTCCTATATTCTTCCTTCTGGTCCAAGTATAAGCTTTGCCCACTTTATCAAACAACTTCCTACACACTGTTATGAACAGAGGCAGCTCGGGAACATTGTCTCTCAACTGTGTTACAGAGTGTAGTACTACATTTCAGTGAAGTGTAAGGCTTTCCAAAGCTGCCGAATGTGTTTCTTTCTCTATTTCAATGGTATTCTGCCTTGTATAACACACATTTACCACTCCAGTCTCTTTTAATTAAAGAATACAGGATTCATACAGTGTTTCATGTGATTTTAACTCGAATTAAGGATTTCCCGGATCTTAACTACCTTTTCTACACTAAGAACTGACTTGGGCAATCTCTTTCAGCTGTTCTAAACGAGTTCTCATCTGTTTACAGTCATTTTCTCTGAATTATCCATGTTTTCATACAGTTTCTTATATTCTGCCTTTGGTACAAGTATAATCTTTGCCCACTTTATCAAACAACTTCCTACACAGTGTTATGAACTGAGGCAGCTCGGGAACATTGTCTCTCAACTGTGTTATAGAGTGTAGTACTACATTTCAGTGAAGTGTAAGGCCTTCCAAAGCTGCCGAACGTGTTTCTTTCACTATTTCAATGGTATTCTGCCTTGTATAACACACATTTACCACTCTAGTTTCTTTTAAGTAAAGAATACAGGATTCATACAGTGTTTCATGTGATCTTAACTCGAATTAAGGATTACCCAGATCTTATCCACCTTTTCTACACTATGAACTGACTTGGAGAATCTCTTTGAGCTGTTCTAAACCAGTTCTCATCTGTTTACAGTCATTTTCTCTGAATTATCCATGTTTTCATGTAGTTTCCTGTATTCTTCCTTCTGGTCCAAGTATAAGCTTTGCCCACTTTATCAAACAACTTCCTACACACTGTTATGAACAGAGGCAGCTCTGGAACATTGTCTCTCAACTGTGTTACAGAGTGTAGTACTACATTTCAGTGAAGTGTAAGGCTTTCCAAAGCTGCCGAATGTGTTTCTTTCTCTATTTCAATGGCATTCTGCCTTGTATAACACACATTTACCACTCTAGTTTCTTTTAAGTAAAGTATACAGGATTCATACAGTGTTTCATGTGATCTTAACTCGAATTAAGGATTACCCAGATCTTATCTACCTTTGCTACACTATGAACTGACTTGGAGAATCTCTTTGAGCTGTTCTAAACCAGTTCTCATCTGTTTATAGTCATTTTCTCTGAATTATCCATGTTTTCATGTAGTTTCCTATATTCTTCCTTCTGGTCCAAGTATAAGCTTTGCCCACTTTAAAAAACAACTTCCTACACACTGTTATAAACAGAGGCAGCTCGGGAACATTGTCTCTCAACTGTGTTACAGAGTGTAGTACTACATTTCAGTGAAGTGTAAGGCTTTCCAAAGCTGCCGAATGTGTTTCTTTCTCTATTTCAATGGTATTCTGCCTTGTATAACACACATTTACCACTCTAGTTTCTTTTAAGTAAAGAATACAGGATTCATACAGTGTTTCATGTGATCTTAACTCGAATTAAGGATTACCCTGATCTTATCTACCTTTGCTACACTATGAACTGACTTGGAGAATCTCTGAGCTGTTCTAAACCAGTTCTCATCTGTTTACAGTCATTTTCTCTGAATTATCCATGTTTTCATGTAGTTTCCTATATTCTTCCTTCTGGTCCAAGTATAAGCTTTGCCCACTTTATCAAACAACTTCCTACACACTGTTAGGAACAGAGGCAGCTCGGGAACATTGTCTCTCAACTGTGTTACAGAGTGTAGTACTACATTTCAGTGAAGTGTAAGGCTTTCCAAAGCTGCCAAATGTGTTTCTTTCTCTATTTCAATGGTATTCTGCCTTGTATAACACACATTTACCACTCTAGTCTATTTTAAGTAAAGAATACAGGATTCATACAGTGTTTCATGTGATCTTAACTCGAATTAAGGATTACCCAGATCTTATCTACCTTTTCTACACTATGAACTGACTTGGAGAATCTCTTTGAGCTGTTCTAAACCAGTTCTCATCTGTTTACAGTCATTTTTTCTGAATTATCCATGTTTTCATTTAGTTTCCTATATTCTTCCCTCTGGTCCAAGTATAAGCTTTGCCCACTTTATCAAACAACTTCCTACATACTGTTATGAAATGAGGCAGCTCGGGAACATTGTCTCTCAACTGTGTTATAGAGTGTAGTACTACATTTCAGTGAAGTGTAAGGCCTTCCAAAGCTGCCGAACGTGTTTCTTTCACTATTTCAATGGTATTCTGCCTTGTATAACACACATTTTCCACTCTAGTCTCTTTTAAGTAAACAATACAGGATTCATACAGTGTTTCATGTGATCTTAATCGAATTAAGGATTACCCAGATCTTATCTACCTTTTCTACACTATGAACTGACTTGGAGAATCTCTTTGAGCTGTTCTAAACCCGTTCTCATCTGTTTACAGTCATTTTCTCTGAATTATCCATGTTTTCATGTAGTTTCCTATATTCTTCCTTCTGGTCCAAGTATAAGCTTTGCCCACTTTATCAAACAACTTCCTACACACTGTAATGAACAGAGGCAGCTCGGGAACATTGTCTCTCAACTGTGTTACAGAGTGTAGTACTACATTTCACTGAAGTGTAAGGCTTTCCAAAGCTGCCGAATGTGTTTCTTTCTCTATTTCAATGGTATTCTGCCTTGTATAACACACATTTACCACTCCAGTCTCTTTTAAGTAAAGAATACAGGATTCATACAGTGTTTCATGTGATTTTAACTCGAATTAAGGATTTCCCGGATCTTAACTACCTTTTCTACACTAAGAACTGACTTGGGCAATCTCTTTTAGCTGTTCTAAACGAGTTCTCATCTGTTTACAGTCATTTTCTCTGAATTATCCATGTTTTCATACAGTTTCTTATATTCTGCCTTCTGGTACAAGTATAATCTTTGCCCACTTTATCAAACAACTTCCTACACAGTATTATGAACTGAGGCAGCTCGGGAACATTGTCTCTCAACTGTGTTACAGAGTGTAGTACTACATTTCAGTGAAGTGTAAGGCTTTCCAAAGCTGCCGAATGTGTTTCTTTCTCTATTTCAATGGTATTCTGCCTTGTATAACACACATTTACCACTCTAGTTTCTTTTAAGTAAAGTATACAGGATTCATACAGTGTTTCATGTGATCTTAACTCGAATTAAGGATTACCCAGATCTTATCTACCTTTGCTACACTATGAACTGACTTGGAGAATCTCTTTGAGCTGTTCTAAACCAGTTCTCATCTGTTTATAGTCATTTTCTCTGAATTATCCATGTTTTCATGTAGTTTCCTATATTCTTCCTTCTGGTCCAAGTATAAGCTTTGCCCACTTTAAAAAACAACTTCCTACACACTGTTATAAACAGAGGCAGCTCGGGAACATTGTCTCTCAACTGTGTTACAGAGTGTAGTACTACATTTCAGTGAAGTGTAAGGCTTTCCAAAGCTGCCGAATGTGTTTCTTTCTCTATTTCAATGGTATTCTGCCTTGTATAACACACATTTACCACTCTAGTTTCTTTTAAGTAAAGAATACAGGATTCATACAGTGTTTCATGTGATCTTAACTCGAATTAAGGATTACCCTGATCTTATCTACCTTTGCTACACTATGAACTGACTTGGAGAATCTCTGAGCTGTTCTAAACCAGTTCTCATCTGTTTACAGTCATTTTCTCTGAATTATCCATGTTTTCATGTAGTTTCCTATATTCTTCCTTCTGGTCCAAGTATAAGCTTTGCCCACTTTATCAAACAACTTCCTACACACTGTTAGGAACAGAGGCAGCTCGGGAACATTGTCTCTCAACTGTGTTACAGAGTGTAGTACTACATTTCAGTGAAGTGTAAGGCTTTCCAAAGCTGCCGAATGTGTTTCTTTCTCTATTTCAATGGTATTCTGCCTTGTATAACACACATTTACCACTCTAGTTTCTTTTAAGTAAAGTATACAGGATTCATACAGTGTTTCATGTGATCTTAACTCGAATTAAGGATTACCCAGATCTTATCTACCTTTGCTACACTATGAACTGACTTGGAGAATCTCTTTGAGCTGTTCTAAACCAGTTCTCATCTGTTTATAGTCATTTTCTCTGAATTATCCATGTTTTCATGTAGTTTCCTATATTCTTCCTTCTGGTCCAAGTATAAGCTTTGCCCACTTTAAAAAACAACTTCCTACACACTGTTATAAACAGAGGCAGCTCGGGAACATTGTCTCTCAACTGTGTTACAGAGTGTAGTACTACATTTCAGTGAAGTGTAAGGCTTTCCAAAGCTGCCGAATGTGTTTCTTTCTCTATTTCAATGGTATTCTGCCTTGTATAACACACATTTACCACTCTAGTCTCTTTTAAGTAAAGAATACAGGATTCATACAGTGTTTCATGTGATCTTAACTCGAATTAAGGATTACACAGATCTTATCTACCTTTTCTACACTATGAACTGACTTGGAGAATCTCTTTGAGCTGTTCTAAACAAGTTCTCATCTGTTTACAGTCATTTTCTCTGAATTATCCATGTTTTCATGTAGTTTCCTATATTCTTCCTTCTGGTCCAAGTATAAGCTTTGCCCACTTTATCAAACAACTTCCTACACACTGTTATGAACAGAGGCAGCTCGGGAACATTGTCTCTCAACTGTGTTACAGAGTGTAGTACTACATTTCAGTGAAGTGTAAGGCTTTCCAAAGCTGCCGAATGTGTTTCTTTCTCTATTTCAATGGTATTCTGCCTTGTATAACACACATTTACCACTCCAGTCTCTTTTAATTAAAGAATACAGGATTCATACAGTGTTTCATGTGATTTTAACTCGAATTAAGGATTTCCCGGATCTTAACTACCTTTTCTACACTAAGAACTGACTTGGGCAATCTCTTTCAGCTGTTCTAAACGAGTTCTCATCTGTTTACAGTCATTTTCTCTGAATTATCCATGTTTTCATACAGTTTCTTATATTCTGCCTTTGGTACAAGTATAATCTTTGCCCACTTTATCAAACAACTTCCTACACAGTGTTATGAACTGAGGCAGCTCGGGAACATTGTCTCTCAACTGTGTTATAGAGTGTAGTACTACATTTCAGTGAAGTGTAAGGCCTTCCAAAGCTGCCGAACGTGTTTCTTTCACTATTTCAATGGTATTCTGCCTTGTATAACACACATTTACCACTCTAGTTTCTTTTAAGTAAAGAATACAGGATTCATACAGTGTTTCATGTGATCTTAACTCGAATTAAGGATTACCCAGATCTTATCCACCTTTTCTACACTATGAACTGACTTGGAGAATCTCTTTGAGCTGTTCTAAACCAGTTCTCATCTGTTTACAGTCATTTTCTCTGAATTATCCATGTTTTCATGTAGTTTCCTGTATTCTTCCTTCTGGTCCAAGTATAAGCTTTGCCCACTTTATCAAACAACTTCCTACACACTGTTATGAACAGAGGCAGCTCTGGAACATTGTCTCTCAACTGTGTTACAGAGTGTAGTACTACATTTCAGTGAAGTGTAAGGCTTTCCAAAGCTGCCGAATGTGTTTCTTTCTCTATTTCAATGGCATTCTGCCTTGTATAACACACATTTACCACTCTAGTTTCTTTTAAGTAAAGTATACAGGATTCATACAGTGTTTCATGTGATCTTAACTCGAATTAAGGATTACCCAGATCTTATCTACCTTTGCTACACTATGAACTGACTTGGAGAATCTCTTTGAGCTGTTCTAAACCAGTTCTCATCTGTTTATAGTCATTTTCTCTGAATTATCCATGTTTTCATGTAGTTTCCTATATTCTTCCTTCTGGTCCAAGTATAAGCTTTGCCCACTTTAAAAAACAACTTCCTACACACTGTTATAAACAGAGGCAGCTCGGGAACATTGTCTCTCAACTGTGTTACAGAGTGTAGTACTACATTTCAGTGAAGTGTAAGGCTTTCCAAAGCTGCCGAATGTGTTTCTTTCTCTATTTCAATGGTATTCTGCCTTGTATAACACACATTTACCACTCTAGTTTCTTTTAAGTAAAGAATACAGGATTCATACAGTGTTTCATGTGATCTTAACTCGAATTAAGGATTACCCTGATCTTATCTACCTTTGCTACACTATGAACTGACTTGGAGAATCTCTGAGCTGTTCTAAACCAGTTCTCATCTGTTTACAGTCATTTTCTCTGAATTATCCATGTTTTCATGTAGTTTCCTATATTCTTCCTTCTGGTCCAAGTATAAGCTTTGCCCACTTTATCAAACAACTTCCTACACACTGTTAGGAACAGAGGCAGCTCGGGAACATTGTCTCTCAACTGTGTTACAGAGTGTAGTACTACATTTCAGTGAAGTGTAAGGCTTTCCAAAGCTGCCAAATGTGTTTCTTTCTCTATTTCAATGGTATTCTGCCTTGTATAACACACATTTACCACTCTAGTCTATTTTAAGTAAAGAATACAGGATTCATACAGTGTTTCATGTGATCTTAACTCGAATTAAGGATTACCCAGATCTTATCTACCTTTTCTACACTATGAACTGACTTGGAGAATCTCTTTGAGCTGTTCTAAACCAGTTCTCATCTGTTTACAGTCATTTTTTCTGAATTATCCATGTTTTCATTTAGTTTCCTATATTCTTCCCTCTGGTCCAAGTATAAGCTTTGCCCACTTTATCAAACAACTTCCTACATACTGTTATGAAATGAGGCAGCTCGGGAACATTGTCTCTCAACTGTGTTATAGAGTGTAGTACTACATTTCAGTGAAGTGTAAGGCCTTCCAAAGCTGCCGAACGTGTTTCTTTCACTATTTCAATGGTATTCTGCCTTGTATAACACACATTTTCCACTCTAGTCTCTTTTAAGTAAACAATACAGGATTCATACAGTGTTTCATGTGATCTTAATCGAATTAAGGATTACCCAGATCTTATCTACCTTTTCTACACTATGAACTGACTTGGAGAATCTCTTTGAGCTGTTCTAAACCCGTTCTCATCTGTTTACAGTCATTTTCTCTGAATTATCCATGTTTTCATGTAGTTTCCTATATTCTTCCTTCTGGTCCAAGTATAAGCTTTGCCCACTTTATCAAACAACTTCCTACACACTGTAATGAACAGAGGCAGCTCGGGAACATTGTCTCTCAACTGTGTTACAGAGTGTAGTACTACATTTCACTGAAGTGTAAGGCTTTCCAAAGCTGCCGAATGTGTTTCTTTCTCTATTTCAATGGTATTCTGCCTTGTATAACACACATTTACCACTCCAGTCTCTTTTAAGTAAAGAATACAGGATTCATACAGTGTTTCATGTGATTTTAACTCGAATTAAGGATTTCCCGGATCTTAACTACCTTTTCTACACTAAGAACTGACTTGGGCAATCTCTTTCAGCTGTTCTAAACGAGTTCTCATCTGTTTACAGTCATTTTCTCTGAATTATCCATGTTTTCATACAGTTTCTTATATTCTGCCTTCTGGTACAAGTATAATCTTTGCCCACTTTATCAAACAACTTCCTACACAGTATTATGAACTGAGGCAGCTCGGGAACATTGTCTCTCAACTGTGTTACAGAGTGTAGTACTACATTTCAGTGAAGTGTAAGGCTTTCCAAAGCTGCCGAATGTGTTTCTTTCTCTATTTCAATGGTATTCTGCCTTGTATAACACACATTTACCACTCTAGTTTCTTTTAAGTAAAGTATACAGGATTCATACAGTGTTTCATGTGATCTTAACTCGAATTAAGGATTACCCAGATCTTATCTACCTTTGCTACACTATGAACTGACTTGGAGAATCTCTTTGAGCTGTTCTAAACCAGTTCTCATCTGTTTATAGTCATTTTCTCTGAATTATCCATGTTTTCATGTAGTTTCCTATATTCTTCCTTCTGGTCCAAGTATAAGCTTTGCCCACTTTAAAAAACAACTTCCTACACACTGTTATAAACAGAGGCAGCTCGGGAACATTGTCTCTCAACTGTGTTACAGAGTGTAGTACTACATTTCAGTGAAGTGTAAGGCTTTCCAAAGCTGCCGAATGTGTTTCTTTCTCTATTTCAATGGTATTCTGCCTTGTATAACACACATTTACCACTCTAGTTTCTTTTAAGTAAAGAATACAGGATTCATACAGTGTTTCATGTGATCTTAACTCGAATTAAGGATTACCCTGATCTTATCTACCTTTGCTACACTATGAACTGACTTGGAGAATCTCTGAGCTGTTCTAAACCAGTTCTCATCTGTTTACAGTCATTTTCTCTGAATTATCCATGTTTTCATGTAGTTTCCTATATTCTTCCTTCTGGTCCAAGTATAAGCTTTGCCCACTTTATCAAACAACTTCCTACACACTGTTAGGAACAGAGGCAGCTCGGGAACATTGTCTCTCAACTGTGTTACAGAGTGTAGTACTACATTTCAGTGAAGTGTAAGGCTTTCCAAAGCTGCCGAATGTGTTTCTTTCTCTATTTCAATGGTATTCTGCCTTGTATAACACACATTTACCACTCTAGTTTCTTTTAAGTAAAGTATACAGGATTCATACAGTGTTTCATGTGATCTTAACTCGAATTAAGGATTACCCAGATCTTATCTACCTTTGCTACACTATGAACTGACTTGGAGAATCTCTTTGAGCTGTTCTAAACCAGTTCTCATCTGTTTATAGTCATTTTCTCTGAATTATCCATGTTTTCATGTAGTTTCCTATATTCTTCCTTCTGGTCCAAGTATAAGCTTTGCCCACTTTAAAAAACAACTTCCTACACACTGTTATAAACAGAGGCAGCTCGGGAACATTGTCTCTCAACTGTGTTACAGAGTGTAGTACTACATTTCAGTGAAGTGTAAGGCTTTCCAAAGCTGCCGAATGTGTTTCTTTCTCTATTTCAATGGTATTCTGCCTTGTATAACACACATTTACCACTCTAGTTTCTTTTAAGTAAAGAATACAGGATTCATACAGTGTTTCATGTGATCTTAACTCGAATTAAGGATTACCCTGATCTTATCTACCTTTGCTACACTATGAACTGACTTGGAGAATCTCTGAGCTGTTCTAAACCAGTTCTCATCTGTTTACAGTCATTTTCTCTGAATTATCCATGTTTTCATGTAGTTTCCTATATTCTTCCTTCTGGTCCAAGTATAAGCTTTGCCCACTTTATCAAACAACTTCCTACACACTGTTAGGAACAGAGGCAGCTCGGGAACATTGTCTCTCAACTGTGTTACAGAGTGTAGTACTACATTTCAGTGAAGTGTAAGGCTTTCCAAAGCTGCCAAATGTGTTTCTTTCTCTATTTCAATGGTATTCTGCCTTGTATAACACACATTTTCCACTCTAGTCTCTTTTAAGTAAACAATACAGGATTCATACAGTGTTTCATGTGATCTTAATCGAATTAAGGATTACCCAGATCTTATCTACCTTTTCTACACTATGAACTGACTTGGAGAATCTCTTTGAGCTGTTCTAAACCAGTTCTCATCTGTTTACAGTCATTTTCTCTGAATTATCCATGTTTTCATGTAGTTTCCTATATTCTTCCTTCTGGTCCAAGTATAAGCTTTGCCCACTTTATCAAACAACTTCCTACACACTGTAATGAACAGAGGCAGCTCGGGAACATTGTCTCTCAACTGTGTTACAGAGTGTAGTACTACATTTCACTGAAGTGTAAGGCTTTCCAAAGCTGCCGAATGTGTTTCTTTCTCTATTTCAATGGTATTCTGCCTTGTATAACACACATTTACCACTCCAGTCTCTTTTAAGTAAAGAATACAGGATTCATACAGTGTTTCATGTGATTTTAACTCGAATTAAGGATTTCCCGGATCTTAACTACCTTTTCTACACTAAGAACTGACTTGGGCAATCTCTTTCAGCTGTTCTAAACGAGTTCTCATCTGTTTACAGTCATTTTCTCTGAATTATCCATGTTTTCATACAGTTTCTTATATTCTGCCTTCTGGTACAAGTATAATCTTTGCCCACTTTATCAAACAACTTCCTACACAGTATTATGAACTGAGGCAGCTCGGGAACATTGTCTCTCAACTGTGTTACAGAGTGTAGTACTACATTTCAGTGAAGTGTAAGGCTTTCCAAAGCTGCCGAATGTGTTTCTTTCTCTATTTCAATGGTATTCTGCCTTGTATAACACACATTTACCACTCTAGTTTCTTTTAAGTAAAGTATACAGGATTCATACAGTGTTTCATGTGATCTTAACTCGAATTAAGGATTACCCAGATCTTATCTACCTTTGCTACACTATGAACTGACTTGGAGAATCTCTTTGAGCTGTTCTAAACCAGTTCTCATCTGTTTATAGTCATTTTCTCTGAATTATCCATGTTTTCATGTAGTTTCCTATATTCTTCCTTCTGGTCCAAGTATAAGCTTTGCCCACTTTAAAAAACAACTTCCTACACACTGTTATAAACAGAGGCAGCTCGGGAACATTGTCTCTCAACTGTGTTACAGAGTGTAGTACTACATTTCAGTGAAGTGTAAGGCTTTCCAAAGCTGCCGAATGTGTTTCTTTCTCTATTTCAATGGTATTCTGCCTTGTATAACACACATTTACCACTCTAGTTTCTTTTAAGTAAAGAATACAGGATTCATACAGTGTTTCATGTGATCTTAACTCGAATTAAGGATTACCCTGATCTTATCTACCTTTGCTACACTATGAACTGACTTGGAGAATCTCTGAGCTGTTCTAAACCAGTTCTCATCTGTTTACAGTCATTTTCTCTGAATTATCCATGTTTTCATGTAGTTTCCTATATTCTTCCTTCTGGTCCAAGTATAAGCTTTGCCCACTTTATCAAACAACTTCCTACACACTGTTAGGAACAGAGGCAGCTCGGGAACATTGTCTCTCAACTGTGTTACAGAGTGTAGTACTACATTTCAGTGAAGTGTAAGGCTTTCCAAAGCTGCCAAATGTGTTTCTTTCTCTATTTCAATGGTATTCTGCCTTGTATAACACACATTTACCACTCTAGTCTCTTTTAAGTAAAGAATACAGGATTCATACAGTGTTTCATGTGATCTTAACTCGAATTAAGGATTACCCAGATCTTATCTACCTTTGCTACACTATGAACTGACTTGGAGAATCTCTTTGAGCTGTTCTAAACCAGTTCTCATCTATTTACAGTCATTTTTTCTGAATTATCCATGTTTTCATTTAGTTTCCTATATTCTTCCCTCTGGTCCAAGTATAAGCTTTGCCCACTTTATCAAACAACTTCCTACATACTGTTATGAAATGAGGCAGCTCGGGAACATTGTCTCTCAACTGTGTTATAGAGTGTAGTACTACATTTCAGTGAAGTGTAAGGCCTTCCAAAGCTGCCGAACGTGTTTCTTTCACTATTTCAATGGTATTCTGCCTTGTATAACACACATTTTCCACTCTAGTCTCTTTTAAGTAAACAATACAGGATTCATACAGTGTTTCATGTGATCTTAATCGAATTAAGGATTACCCAGATCTTATCTACCTTTTCTACACTATGAACTGACTTGGAGAATCTCTTTGAGCTGTTCTAAACCAGTTCTCATCTGTTTACAGTCATTTTCTCTGAATTATCCATGTTTTCATGTAGTTTCCTATATTCTTCCTTCTGGTCCAAGTATAAGCTTTGCCCACTTTATCAAACAACTTCCTACACACTGTAATGAACAGAGGCAGCTCGGGAACATTGTCTCTCAACTGTGTTACAGAGTGTAGTACTACATTTCACTGAAGTGTAAGGCTTTCCAAAGCTGCCGAATGTGTTTCTTTCTCTATTTCAATGGTATTCTGCCTTGTATAACACACATTTACCACTCCAGTCTCTTTTAAGTAAAGAATACAGGATTCATACAGTGTTTCATGTGATTTTAACTCGAATTAAGGATTTCCCGGATCTTAACTACCTTTTCTACACTAAGAACTGACTTGGGCAATCTCTTTCAGCTGTTCTAAACGAGTTCTCATCTGTTTACAGTCATTTTCTCTGAATTATCCATGTTTTCATACAGTTTCTTATATTCTGCCTTCTGGTAAAAGTATAATCTTTGCCCACTTTATCAAACAACTTCCTACACAGTATTATGAACTGAGGCAGCTCGGGAACATTGTCTCTCAACTGTGTTACAGAGTGTAGTACTACATTTCAGTGAAGTGTAAGGCTTTCCAAAGCTGCCGAATGTGTTTCTTTCTCTATTTCAATGGTATTCTGCCTTGTATAACACACATTTACCACTCTAGTTTCTTTTAAGTAAAGTATACAGGATTCATACAGTGTTTCATGTGATCTTAACTCGAATTAAGGATTACCCAGATCTTATCTACCTTTGCTACACTATGAACTGACTTGGAGAATCTCTTTGAGCTGTTCTAAACCAGTTCTCATCTGTTTATAGTCATTTTCTCTGAATTATCCATGTTTTCATGTAGTTTCCTATATTCTTCCTTCTGGTCCAAGTATAAGCTTTGCCCACTTTAAAAAACAACTTCCTACACACTGTTATAAACAGAGGCAGCTCGGGAACATTGTCTCTCAACTGTGTTACAGAGTGTAGTACTACATTTCAGTGAAGTGTAAGGCTTTCCAAAGCTGCCGAATGTGTTTCTTTCTCTATTTCAATGGTATTCTGCCTTGTATAACACACATTTACCACTCTAGTTTCTTTTAAGTAAAGAATACAGGATTCATACAGTGTTTCATGTGATCTTAACTCGAATTAAGGATTACCCTGATCTTATCTACCTTTGCTACACTATGAACTGACTTGGAGAATCTCTGAGCTGTTCTAAACCAGTTCTCATCTGTTTACAGTCATTTTCTCTGAATTATCCATGTTTTCATGTAGTTTCCTATATTCTTCCTTCTGGTCCAAGTATAAGCTTTGCCCACTTTATCAAACAACTTCCTACACACTGTTAGGAACAGAGGCAGCTCGGGAACATTGTCTCTCAACTGTGTTACAGAGTGTAGTACTACATTTCAGTGAAGTGTAAGGCTTTCCAAAGCTGCCGAATGTGTTTCTTTCTCTATTTCAATGGTATTCTGCCTTGTATAACACACATTTACCACTCTAGTTTCTTTTAAGTAAAGAATACAGGATTCATACAGTGTTTCATGTGATCTTAACTCGAATTAAGGATTACCCTGATCTTATCTACCTTTGCTACACTATGAACTGACTTGGAGAATCTCTGAGCTGTTCTAAACCAGTTCTCATCTGTTTACAGTCATTTTCTCTGAATTATCCATGTTTTCATGTAGTTTCCTATATTCTTCCTTCTGGTCCAAGTATAAGCTTTGCCCACTTTATCAAACAACTTCCTACACACTGTTAGGAACAGAGGCAGCTCGGGAACATTGTCTCTCAACTGTGTTACAGAGTGTAGTACTACATTTCAGTGAAGTGTAAGGCTTTCCAAAGCTGCCAAATGTGTTTCTTTCTCTATTTCAATGGTATTCTGCCTTGTATAACACACATTTACCACTCTAGTCTCTTTTAAGTAAAGAATACAGGATTCATACAGTGTTTCATGTGATCTTAACTCGAATTAAGGATTACCCAGATCTTATCTACCTTTGCTACACTATGAACTGACTTGGAGAATCTCTTTGAGCTGTTCTAAACCAGTTCTCATCTATTTACAGTCATTTTTTCTGAATTATCCATGTTTTCATTTAGTTTCCTATATTCTTCCCTCTGGTCCAAGTATAAGCTTTGCCCACTTTATCAAACAACTTCCTACATACTGTTATGAAATGAGGCAGCTCGGGAACATTGTCTCTCAACTGTGTTATAGAGTGTAGTACTACATTTCAGTGAAGTGTAAGGCCTTCCAAAGCTGCCGAACGTGTTTCTTTCACTATTTCAATGGTATTCTGCCTTGTATAACACACATTTTCCACTCTAGTCTCTTTTAAGTAAACAATACAGGATTCATACAGTGTTTCATGTGATCTTAATCGAATTAAGGATTACCCAGATCTTATCTACCTTTTCTACACTATGAACTGACTTGGAGAATCTCTTTGAGCTGTTCTAAACCAGTTCTCATCTGTTTACAGTCATTTTCTCTGAATTATCCATGTTTTCATGTAGTTTCCTATATTCTTCCTTCTGGTCCAAGTATAAGCTTTGCCCACTTTATCAAACAACTTCCTACACACTGTAATGAACAGAGGCAGCTCGGGAACATTGTCTCTCAACTGTGTTACAGAGTGTAGTACTACATTTCACTGAAGTGTAAGGCTTTCCAAAGCTGCCGAATGTGTTTCTTTCTCTATTTCAATGGTATTCTGCCTTGTATAACACACATTTACCACTCCAGTCTCTTTTAAGTAAAGAATACAGGATTCATACAGTGTTTCATGTGATTTTAACTCGAATTAAGGATTTCCCGGATCTTAACTACCTTTTCTACACTAAGAACTGACTTGGGCAATCTCTTTCAGCTGTTCTAAACGAGTTCTCATCTGTTTACAGTCATTTTCTCTGAATTATCCATGTTTTCATACAGTTTCTTATATTCTGCCTTCTGGTAAAAGTATAATCTTTGCCCACTTTATCAAACAACTTCCTACACAGTATTATGAACTGAGGCAGCTCGGGAACATTGTCTCTCAACTGTGTTACAGAGTGTAGTACTACATTTCAGTGAAGTGTAAGGCTTTCCAAAGCTGCCGAATGTGTTTCTTTCTCTATTTCAATGGTATTCTGCCTTGTATAACACACATTTACCACTCTAGTTTCTTTTAAGTAAAGTATACAGGATTCATACAGTGTTTCATGTGATCTTAACTCGAATTAAGGATTACCCAGATCTTATCTACCTTTGCTACACTATGAACTGACTTGGAGAATCTCTTTGAGCTGTTCTAAACCAGTTCTCATCTGTTTATAGTCATTTTCTCTGAATTATCCATGTTTTCATGTAGTTTCCTATATTCTTCCTTCTGGTCCAAGTATAAGCTTTGCCCACTTTAAAAAACAACTTCCTACACACTGTTATAAACAGAGGCAGCTCGGGAACATTGTCTCTCAACTGTGTTACAGAGTGTAGTACTACATTTCAGTGAAGTGTAAGGCTTTCCAAAGCTGCCGAATGTGTTTCTTTCTCTATTTCAATGGTATTCTGCCTTGTATAACACACATTTACCACTCTAGTTTCTTTTAAGTAAAGAATACAGGATTCATACAGTGTTTCATGTGATCTTAACTCGAATTAAGGATTACCCTGATCTTATCTACCTTTGCTACACTATGAACTGACTTGGAGAATCTCTGAGCTGTTCTAAACCAGTTCTCATCTGTTTACAGTCATTTTCTCTGAATTATCCATGTTTTCATGTAGTTTCCTATATTCTTCCTTCTGGTCCAAGTATAAGCTTTGCCCACTTTATCAAACAACTTCCTACACACTGTTAGGAACAGAGGCAGCTCGGGAACATTGTCTCTCAACTGTGTTACAGAGTGTAGTACTACATTTCAGTGAAGTGTAAGGCTTTCCAAAGCTGCCAAATGTGTTTCTTTCTCTATTTCAATGGTATTCTGCCTTGTATAACACACATTTACCACTCTAGTCTCTTTTAAGTAAAGAATACAGGATTCATACAGTGTTTCCTGTGATCTTAACTCGAATTAAGGATTACCCAGATCTTATCTACCTTTGCTACACTATGAACTGACTTGGAGAATCTCTTTGAGCTGTTCTAAACCAGTTCTCATCTGTTTACAGTCATTTTCTCTGAATTATCCATGTTTTCATTTAGTTTCCTATATTCTTCCCTCTGGTCCAAGTATAAGCTTTGCCCACTTTATCAAACAACTTCCTACATACTGTTATGAAATGAGGCAGCTCGGGAACATTGTCTCTCAACTGTGTTATAGAGTGTAGTACTACATTTCAGTGAAGTGTAAGGCCTTCCAAAGCTGCCGAACGTGTTTCTTTCACTATTTCAATGGTATTCTGCCTTGTATAACACACATTTTCCACTCTAGTCTCTTTTAAGTAAACAATACAGGATTCATACAGTGTTTCATGTGATCTTAACTCGAATTAAGGATTACCCAGATCTTATCTACCTTTTCTACACTATGAACTGACTTGGAGAATCTCTTTGAGCTGTTCTAAACCAGTTCTCATCTGTTTACAGTCATTTTCTCTGAATTATCCATGTTTTCATGTAGTTTCCTATATTCTTCCTTCTGGTCCAAGTATAAGCTTTGCCCACTTTATCAAACAACTTCCTACACACTGTAATGAACAGAGGCAGCTCGGGAACATTGTCTCTCAACTGTGTTACAGAGTGTAGTACTACATTTCAGTGAAGTGTAAGGCTTTCCAAAGCTGCCGAATGTGTTTCTTTCTCTATTTCAATGGTATTCTGCCTTGTATAACACACATTTACCACTCTAGTTTCTTTTAAGTAAAGAATACAGGATTCATACAGTGTTTCATGTGATCTTAACTCGAATTAAGGATTACCCTGATCTTATCTACCTTTGCTACACTATGAACTGACTTGGAGAATCTCTGAGCTGTTCTAAACCAGTTCTCATCTGTTTACAGTCATTTTCTCTGAATTATCCATGTTTTCATGTAGTTTCCTATATTCTTCCTTCTGGTCCAAGTATAAGCTTTGCCCACTTTATCAAACAACTTCCTACACACTGTTAGGAACAGAGGCAGCTCGGGAACATTGTCTCTCAACTGTGTTACAGAGTGTAGTACTACATTTCAGTGAAGTGTAAGGCTTTCCAAAGCTGCCAAATGTGTTTCTTTCTCTATTTCAATGGTATTCTGCCTTGTATAACACACATTTACCACTCTAGTCTATTTTAAGTAAAGAATACAGGATTCATACAGTGTTTCATGTGATCTTAACTCGAATTAAGGATTACCCAGATCTTATCTACCTTTGCTACACTATGAACTGACTTGGAGAATCTCTTTGAGCTGTTCTAAACCAGTTCTCATCTATTTACAGTCATTTTTTCTGAATTATCCATGTTTTCATTTAGTTTCCTATATTCTTCCCTCTGGTCCAAGTATAAGCTTTGCCCACTTTATCAAACAACTTCCTACATACTGTAATGAACAGAGGCAGCTCGGGAACATTGTCTCTCAACTGTGTTACAGAGTGTAGTACTACATTTCACTGAAGTGTAAGGCTTTCCAAAGCTGCCGAATGTGTTTCTTTCTCTATTTCAATGGTATTCTGCCTTGTATAACACACATTTACCACTCCAGTCTCTTTTAAGTAAAGAATACAGGATTCATACAGTGTTTCATGTGATTTTAACTCGAATTAAGGATTTCCCGGATCTTAACTACCTTTTCTACACTAAGAACTGACTTGGGCAATCTCTTTCAGCTGTTCTAAACGAGTTCTCATCTGTTTACAGTCATTTTCTCTGAATTATCCATGTTTTCATACAGTTTCTTATATTCTGCCTTCTGGTAAAAGTATAATCTTTGCCCACTTTATCAAACAACTTCCTACACAGTATTATGAACTGAGGCAGCTCGGGAACATTGTCTCTCAACTGTGTTACAGAGTGTAGTACTACATTTCAGTGAAGTGTAAGGCTTTCCAAAGCTGCCGAATGTGTTTCTTTCTCTATTTCAATGGTATTCTGCCTTGTATAACACACATTTACCACTCTAGTTTCTTTTAAGTAAAGTATACAGGATTCATACAGTGTTTCATGTGATCTTAACTCGAATTAAGGATTACCCAGATCTTATCTACCTTTGCTACACTATGAACTGACTTGGAGAATCTCTTTGAGCTGTTCTAAACCAGTTCTCATCTGTTTATAGTCATTTTCTCTGAATTATCCATGTTTTCATGTAGTTTCCTATATTCTTCCTTCTGGTCCAAGTATAAGCTTTGCCCACTTTAAAAAACAACTTCCTACACACTGTTATAAACAGAGGCAGCTCGGGAACATTGTCTCTCAACTGTGTTACAGAGTGTAGTACTACATTTCAGTGAAGTGTAAGGCTTTCCAAAGCTGCCGAATGTGTTTCTTTCTCTATTTCAATGGTATTCTGCCTTGTATAACACACATTTACCACTCTAGTTTCTTTTAAGTAAAGAATACAGGATTCATACAGTGTTTCATGTGATCTTAACTCGAATTAAGGATTACCCTGATCTTATCTACCTTTGCTACACTATGAACTGACTTGGAGAATCTCTGAGCTGTTCTAAACCAGTTCTCATCTGTTTACAGTCATTTTCTCTGAATTATCCATGTTTTCATGTAGTTTCCTATATTCTTCCTTCTGGTCCAAGTATAAGCTTTGCCCACTTTATCAAACAACTTCCTACACACTGTTAGGAACAGAGGCAGCTCGGGAACATTGTCTCTCAACTGTGTTACAGAGTGTAGTACTACATTTCAGTGAAGTGTAAGGCTTTCCAAAGCTGCCAAATGTGTTTCTTTCTCTATTTCAATGGTATTCTGCCTTGTATAACACACATTTACCACTCTAGTCTCTTTTAAGTAAAGAATACAGGATTCATACAGTGTTTCCTGTGATCTTAACTCGAATTAAGGATTACCCAGATCTTATCTACCTTTGCTACACTATGAACTGACTTGGAGAATCTCTTTGAGCTGTTCTAAACCAGTTCTCATCTGTTTACAGTCATTTTCTCTGAATTATCCATGTTTTCATTTAGTTTCCTATATTCTTCCCTCTGGTCCAAGTATAAGCTTTGCCCACTTTATCAAACAACTTCCTACATACTGTTATGAAATGAGGCAGCTCGGGAACATTGTCTCTCAACTGTGTTATAGAGTGTAGTACTACATTTCAGTGAAGTGTAAGGCCTTCCAAAGCTGCCGAACGTGTTTCTTTCACTATTTCAATGGTATTCTGCCTTGTATAACACACATTTTCCACTCTAGTCTCTTTTAAGTAAACAATACAGGATTCATACAGTGTTTCATGTGATCTTAACTCGAATTAAGGATTACCCAGATCTTATCTACCTTTTCTACACTATGAACTGACTTGGAGAATCTCTTTGAGCTGTTCTAAACCAGTTCTCATCTGTTTACAGTCATTTTCTCTGAATTATCCATGTTTTCATGTAGTTTCCTATATTCTTCCTTCTGGTCCAAGTATAAGCTTTGCCCACTTTATCAAACAACTTCCTACACACTGTAATGAACAGAGGCAGCTCGGGAACATTGTCTCTCAACTGTGTTACAGAGTGTAGTACTACATTTCAGTGAAGTGTAAGGCTTTCCAAAGCTGCCGAATGTGTTTCTTTCTCTATTTCAATGGTATTCTGCCTTGTATAACACACATTTACCACTCTAGTTTCTTTTAAGTAAAGAATACAGGATTCATACAGTGTTTCATGTGATCTTAACTCGAATTAAGGATTACCCTGATCTTATCTACCTTTGCTACACTATGAACTGACTTGGAGAATCTCTGAGCTGTTCTAAACCAGTTCTCATCTGTTTACAGTCATTTTCTCTGAATTATCCATGTTTTCATGTAGTTTCCTATATTCTTCCTTCTGGTCCAAGTATAAGCTTTGCCCACTTTATCAAACAACTTCCTACACACTGTTAGGAACAGAGGCAGCTCGGGAACATTGTCTCTCAACTGTGTTACAGAGTGTAGTACTACATTTCAGTGAAGTGTAAGGCTTTCCAAAGCTGCCAAATGTGTTTCTTTCTCTATTTCAATGGTATTCTGCCTTGTATAACACACATTTACCACTCTAGTCTATTTTAAGTAAAGAATACAGGATTCATACAGTGTTTCATGTGATCTTAACTCGAATTAAGGATTACCCAGATCTTATCTACCTTTGCTACACTATGAACTGACTTGGAGAATCTCTTTGAGCTGTTCTAAACCAGTTCTCATCTATTTACAGTCATTTTTTCTGAATTATCCATGTTTTCATTTAGTTTCCTATATTCTTCCCTCTGGTCCAAGTATAAGCTTTGCCCACTTTATCAAACAACTTCCTACATACTGTAATGAACAGAGGCAGCTCGGGAACATTGTCTCTCAACTGTGTTACAGAGTGTAGTACTACATTTCACTGAAGTGTAAGGCTTTCCAAAGCTGCCGAATGTGTTTCTTTCTCTATTTCAATGGTATTCTGCCTTGTATAACACACATTTACCACTCCAGTCTCTTTTAAGTAAAGAATACAGGATTCATACAGTGTTTCATGTGATTTTAACTCGAATTAAGGATTTCCCGGATCTTAACTACCTTTTCTACACTAAGAACTGACTTGGGCAATCTCTTTCAGCTGTTCTAAACGAGTTCTCATCTGTTTACAGTCATTTTCTCTGAATTATCCATGTTTTCATACAGTTTCTTATATTCTGCCTTCTGGTAAAAGTATAATCTTTGCCCACTTTATCAAACAACTTCCTACACAGTATTATGAACTGAGGCAGCTCGGGAACATTGTCTCTCAACTGTGTTACAGAGTGTAGTACTACATTTCAGTGAAGTGTAAGGCTTTCCAAAGCTGCCGAATGTGTTTCTTTCTCTATTTCAATGGTATTCTGCCTTGTATAACACACATTTACCACTCTAGTTTCTTTTAAGTAAAGTATACAGGATTCATACAGTGTTTCATGTGATCTTAACTCGAATTAAGGATTACCCAGATCTTATCTACCTTTGCTACACTATGAACTGACTTGGAGAATCTCTTTGAGCTGTTCTAAACCAGTTCTCATCTGTTTATAGTCATTTTCTCTGAATTATCCATGTTTTCATGTAGTTTCCTATATTCTTCCTTCTGGTCCAAGTATAAGCTTTGCCCACTTTAAAAAACAACTTCCTACACACTGTTATAAACAGAGGCAGCTCGGGAACATTGTCTCTCAACTGTGTTACAGAGTGTAGTACTACATTTCAGTGAAGTGTAAGGCTTTCCAAAGCTGCCGAATGTGTTTCTTTCTCTATTTCAATGGTATTCTGCCTTGTATAACACACATTTACCACTCTAGTTTCTTTTAAGTAAAGAATACAGGATTCATACAGTGTTTCATGTGATCTTAACTCGAATTAAGGATTACCCTGATCTTATCTACCTTTGCTACACTATGAACTGACTTGGAGAATCTCTGAGCTGTTCTAAACCAGTTCTCATCTGTTTACAGTCATTTTCTCTGAATTATCCATGTTTTCATGTAGTTTCCTATATTCTTCCTTCTGGTCCAAGTATAAGCTTTGCCCACTTTATCAAACAACTTCCTACACACTGTTAGGAACAGAGGCAGCTCGGGAACATTGTCTCTCAACTGTGTTACAGAGTGTAGTACTACATTTCAGTGAAGTGTAAGGCTTTCCAAAGCTGCCAAATGTGTTTCTTTCTCTATTTCAATGGTATTCTGCCTTGTATAACACACATTTACCACTCTAGTCTCTTTTAAGTAAAGAATACAGGATTCATACAGTGTTTCCTGTGATCTTAACTCGAATTAAGGATTACCCAGATCTTATCTACCTTTGCTACACTATGAACTGACTTGGAGAATCTCTTTGAGCTGTTCTAAACCAGTTCTCATCTGTTTACAGTCATTTTCTCTGAATTATCCATGTTTTCATTTAGTTTCCTATATTCTTCCCTCTGGTCCAAGTATAAGCTTTGCCCACTTTATCAAACAACTTCCTACATACTGTTATGAAATGAGGCAGCTCGGGAACATTGTCTCTCAACTGTGTTATAGAGTGTAGTACTACATTTCAGTGAAGTGTAAGGCCTTCCAAAGCTGCCGAACGTGTTTCTTTCACTATTTCAATGGTATTCTGCCTTGTATAACACACATTTTCCACTCTAGTCTCTTTTAAGTAAACAATACAGGATTCATACAGTGTTTCATGTGATCTTAACTCGAATTAAGGATTACCCAGATCTTATCTACCTTTTCTACACTATGAACTGACTTGGAGAATCTCTTTGAGCTGTTCTAAACCAGTTCTCATCTGTTTACAGTCATTTTCTCTGAATTATCCATGTTTTCATGTAGTTTCCTATATTCTTCCTTCTGGTCCAAGTATAAGCTTTGCCCACTTTATCAAACAACTTCCTACACACTGTAATGAACAGAGGCAGCTCGGGAACATTGTCTCTCAACTGTGTTACAGAGTGTAGTACTACATTTCAGTGAAGTGTAAGGCTTTCCAAAGCTGCCGAATGTGTTTCTTTCTCTATTTCAATGGTATTCTGCCTTGTATAACACACATTTACCACTCTAGTTTCTTTTAAGTAAAGAATACAGGATTCATACAGTGTTTCATGTGATCTTAACTCGAATTAAGGATTACCCTGATCTTATCTACCTTTGCTACACTATGAACTGACTTGGAGAATCTCTGAGCTGTTCTAAACCAGTTCTCATCTGTTTACAGTCATTTTCTCTGAATTATCCATGTTTTCATGTAGTTTCCTATATTCTTCCTTCTGGTCCAAGTATAAGCTTTGCCCACTTTATCAAACAACTTCCTACACACTGTTAGGAACAGAGGCAGCTCGGGAACATTGTCTCTCAACTGTGTTACAGAGTGTAGTACTACATTTCAGTGAAGTGTAAGGCTTTCCAAAGCTGCCAAATGTGTTTCTTTCTCTATTTCAATGGTATTCTGCCTTGTATAACACACATTTACCACTCTAGTCTATTTTAAGTAAAGAATACAGGATTCATACAGTGTTTCATGTGATCTTAACTCGAATTAAGGATTACCCAGATCTTATCTACCTTTGCTACACTATGAACTGACTTGGAGAATCTCTTTGAGCTGTTCTAAACCAGTTCTCATCTATTTACAGTCATTTTTTCTGAATTATCCATGTTTTCATTTAGTTTCCTATATTCTTCCCTCTGGTCCAAGTATAAGCTTTGCCCACTTTATCAAACAACTTCCTACATACTGTAATGAACAGAGGCAGCTCGGGAACATTGTCTCTCAACTGTGTTACAGAGTGTAGTACTACATTTCACTGAAGTGTAAGGCTTTCCAAAGCTGCCGAATGTGTTTCTTTCTCTATTTCAATGGTATTCTGCCTTGTATAACACACATTTACCACTCCAGTCTCTTTTAAGTAAAGAATACAGGATTCATACAGTGTTTCATGTGATTTTAACTCGAATTAAGGATTTCCCGGATCTTAACTACCTTTTCTACACTAAGAACTGACTTGGGCAATCTCTTTCAGCTGTTCTAAACGAGTTCTCATCTGTTTACAGTCATTTTCTCTGAATTATCCATGTTTTCATACAGTTTCTTATATTCTGCCTTCTGGTAAAAGTATAATCTTTGCCCACTTTATCAAACAACTTCCTACACAGTATTATGAACTGAGGCAGCTCGGGAACATTGTCTCTCAACTGTGTTACAGAGTGTAGTACTACATTTCAGTGAAGTGTAAGGCTTTCCAAAGCTGCCGAATGTGTTTCTTTCTCTATTTCAATGGTATTCTGCCTTGTATAACACACATTTACCACACTAGTTTCTTTTAAGTAAAGTATACAGGATTCATACAGTGTTTCATGTGATCTTAACTCGAATTAAGGATTACCCAGATCTTATCTACCTTTGCTACACTATGAACTGACTTGGAGAATCTCTTTGAGCTGTTCTAAACCAGTTCTCATCTGTTTATAGTCATTTTCTCTGAATTATCCATGTTTTCATGTAGTTTCCTATATTCTTCCTTCTGGTCCAAGTATAAGCTTTGCCCACTTTAAAAAACAACTTCCTACACACTGTTATAAACAGAGGCAGCTCGGGAACATTGTCTCTCAACTGTGTTACAGAGTGTAGTACTACATTTCAGTGAAGTGTAAGGCTTTCCAAAGCTGCCGAATGTGTTTCTTTCTCTATTTCAATGGTATTCTGCCTTGTATAACACACATTTACCACTCTAGTCTCTTTTAAGTAAAGAATACAGGATTCATACAGTGTTTCCTGTGATCTTAACTCGAATTAAGGATTACCCAGATCTTATCTACCTTTGCTACACTATGAACTGACTTGGAGAATCTCTTTGAGCTGTTCTAAACCAGTTCTCATCTGTTTACAGTCATTTTCTCTGAATTATCCATGTTTTCATTTAGTTTCCTATATTCTTCCCTCTGGTCCAAGTATAAGCTTTGCCCACTTTATCAAACAACTTCCTACATACTGTTATGAAATGAGGCAGCTCGGGAACATTGTCTCTCAACTGTGTTATAGAGTGTAGTACTACATTTCAGTGAAGTGTAAGGCCTTCCAAAGCTGCCGAACGTGTTTCTTTCACTATTTCAATGGTATTCTGCCTTGTATAACACACATTTTCCACTCTAGTCTCTTTTAAGTAAACAATACAGGATTCATACAGTGTTTCATGTGATCTTAACTCGAATTAAGGATTACCCAGATCTTATCTACCTTTTCTACACTATGAACTGACTTGGAGAATCTCTTTGAGCTGTTCTAAACCAGTTCTCATCTGTTTACAGTCATTTTCTCTGAATTATCCATGTTTTCATGTAGTTTCCTATATTCTTCCTTCTGGTCCAAGTATAAGCTTTGCCCACTTTATCAAACAACTTCCTACACACTGTAATGAACAGAGGCAGCTCGGGAACATTGTCTCTCAACTGTGTTACAGAGTGTAGTACTACATTTCAGTGAAGTGTAAGGCTTTCCAAAGCTGCCGAATGTGTTTCTTTCTCTATTTCAATGGTATTCTGCCTTGTATAACACACATTTACCACTCCAGTCTCTTTTAAGTAAAGAATACAGGATTCATACAGTGTTTCATGTGATTTTAACTCGAATTAAGGATTTCCCGGATCTTAACTACCTTTTCTACACTAAGAACTGACTTGGGCAATCTCTTTCAGCTGTTCTAAACGAGTTCTCATCTGTTTACAGTCATTTTCTCTGAATTATCCATGTTTTCATACAGTTTCTTATATTCTGCCTTCTGGTACAAGTATAATCTTTGCCCACTTTATCAAACAACTTCCTACACAGTATTATGAACTGAGGCAGCTCGGGAACATTGTCTCTCAACTGTGTTATAGAGTGTAGTACTACATTTCAGTGAAGTGTAAGGCCTTCCAAAGCTGCCGAACGTGTTTCTTTCACTATTTCAATGGTATTCTGCCTTGTATAACACACATTTACCACTCTAGTTTCTTTTAAGTAAAGAATACAGGATTCATACAGTGTTTCATGTGATCTTAACTCGAATTAAGGATTACCCAGATCTTATCCACCTTTTCTACACTATGAACTGACTTGGAGAATCTCTTTGAGCTGTTCTAAACCAGTTCTCATCTGTTTACAGTCATTTTCTCTGAATTATCCATGTTTTCATGTAGTTTCCTGTATTCTTCCTTCTGGTCCAAGTATAAGCTTTGCCCACTTTATCAAACAACTTCCTACACACTGTTATGAACAGAGGCAGCTCGGGAACATTGTCTCTCAACTGTGTTACAGAGTGTAGTACTACATTTCAGTGAAGTGTAAGGCTTTCCAAAGCTGCCGAATGTGTTTCTTTCTCTATTTCCATGGTATTCTGCCTTGTATAACACACATTTACCACTCTAATCTCTTTTAAGTAAACAATACAGGATTCATACAGTGTTTCATGTGATCTTAACTCGAATTAAGGATTACCCAGATCTTATCTACCTTTTCTACACTATGAACTGACTTGGAGAATCTCTTTGAGCTGTTCTAAACCAGTTCTCATCTGTTTACAGTCATTTTCTCTGAATTATCCATGTTTTCATGTAGTTTCCTATATTCTTCCTTCTGGTCCAAGTATAAGGTTTGCCCACTTTATCAAACAACTTCCTACACACTGTTATGAACAGAGGCAGCTCGGGAACATTGTCTCTCAACTGTGTTACAGAGTGTAGTACTACATTTCAGTGAAGTGTAAGGCTTTCCAAAGCTGCCGAATGTGTTTCTTTCTCTATTTCAATGGTATTCTGCCTTGTATAACACACATTTACCACTCTAGTCTCTTTTAAGTAAAGAATACAGGATTCATACAGTGTTTCATGTGATCTTAACTCGAATTAAGGATTACACAGATCTTATCTACCTTTGCTACACTATGAACTGACTTGGAGAATCTCTCTGAGCTGTTCTAAACCAGTTCTCATCTGTTTACAGTCATTTTCTCTGAATTATCCATGTTTTCATGTAGTTTCCTATATTCTTCCTTCTGTTCCAAGTATAAGCTTTGCCCACTTTATCAAACAACTTCCTACACACTGTTATAAACAGAGGCAGCTCGGGAACATTGTCTCTCAACTGTGTTACAGAGTGTAGTACTACATTTCAGTGAAGTGTAAGGCTTTCCAAAGCTGCCGAATGTGTTTCTTTCTCTATTTCAATGGTATTCTGCCTTGTATAACACACATTTACCACTCTAGTCTCTTTTAAGTAAAGAATACAGGATTCATACAGTGTTTCATGTGATCTTAACTCGAATTAAGGATTACCCAGATCTTATCTACCTTTGCTACACTATGAACTGACTTGGAGAATCACTTTGAGCTGTTCTAAACCAGTTCTCATCTGTTTACAGTCATTTTCTCTGAATTATCCATGTTTTCATGTAGTTTCCTGTATTCTTCCTTCTGGTCCAAGTATAAGCTTTGCCCACTTTATCAAACAACTTCCTACACACTGTTATGAACAGAGGCAGCTCGGGAACATTGTCTCTCAACTGTGTTACAGAGTGTAGTACTACATTTCAGTGAAGTGTAAGGCTTTCCAAAGCTGCCGAATGTGTTTCTTTCTCTATTTCAATGGTATTCTGCCTTGTATAACACACATTTACCACTCTAGTTTCTTTTAAGTAAAGAATACAGGATTCATACAGTGTTTCATGTGATCTTAACTTGAATTAAGGATTACCCAGATCTTATCTACCTTTGCTACACTATGAACTGACTTGGAGAATCTCTTTGAGCTGTTCTAAACCAGTTCTCATCTGTTTACAGTCATTTTCTCTGAATTATCCATGTTTTCATGTAGTTTCCTATATTCTTCCTTCTGGTCCAAGTATAAGCTTTGCCCACTTTAAAAAACAACTTCCTACACACTGTTATAAACAGAGGCAGCTCGGGAGCATTGTCTCTCAACTGTGTTACAGAGTGTAGTACTACATTTCAGTGAAGTGTAAGGCTTTCCAAAGCTGCCGAATGTGTTTCTTTCTCTATTTCAATGGTATTCTGCCTTGTATAACACACATTTACCACTCTAGTCTCTTTTAAGTAAAGAATACAGGATTCATACAGTGTTTCATGTGATCTTAACTCGAATTAAGGATTACCCAGATCTTATCTACCTTTGCTACACTATGAACTGACTTGGAGAATCTCTTTGAGCTGTTCTAAACCAGTTCTCATCTGTTTACAGTCATTTTCTCTGAATTATCCATGTTTTCATGTAGTTTCCTGTATTCTTCCTTCTGGTCCAAGTATAAGCTTTGCCCACTTTATCAAACAACTTCCTACACACTGTTATGAACAGAGGCAGCTCGGGAACATTGTCTCTCAACTGTGTTACAGAGTGTAGTACTACATTTCAGTGAAGTGTAAGGCTTTCCAAAGCTGCCGAATGTGTTTCTTTCTCTATTTCAATGGTATTCTGCCTTGTATAACACACATTTACCACTCTAGTCTCTTTTAAGTAAACAATACAGGATTCATACAGTGTTTCATGTGATCTTAACTCGAATTAAGGATTACCCAGATCTTATCTACCTTTTCTACACTATGAACTGACTTGGAGAATCTCTTTGAGCTGTTCTAAACCAGTTCTCATCTGTTTACAGTCATTTTCTCTGAATTATCCATGTTTTCATGTAGTTTCCTATATTCTTCCTTCTGGTCCAAGTATAAGGTTTGCCCACTTTATCAAACAACTTCCTACACACTGTTATGAACAGAGGCAGCTCGGGAACATTGTCTCTCAACTGTGTTACAGAGTGTAGTACTACATTTCAGTGAAGTGTAAGGCTTTCCAAAGCTGCCGAATGTGTTTCTTTCTCTATTTCAATGGTATTCTGCCTTGTATAACACACATTTACCACTCTAGTCTCTTTTAAGTAAAGAATACAGGATTCATACAGTGTTTCATGTGATCTTAACTCGAATTAAGGATTACACAGATCTTATCTACCTTTGCTACACTATGAACTGACTTGGAGAATCTCTTTGAGCTGTTCTAAACCAGTTCTCATCTGTTTACAGTCATTTTCTCTGAATTATCCATGTTTTCATGTAGTTTCCTATATTCTTCCTTCTGTTCCAAGTATAAGCTTTGCCCACTTTATCAAACAACTTCCTACACACTGTTATAAACAGAGGCAGCTCGGGAACATTGTCTCTCAACTGTGTTACAGAGTGTAGTACTACATTTCAGTGAAGTGTAAGGCTTTCCAAAGCTGCCGAATGTGTTTCTTTCTCTATTTCAATGGTATTCTGCCTTGTATAACACACATTTACCACTCTAGTCTCTTTTAAGTAAAGAATACAGGATTCATACAGTCTTTCATGTGATCTTAACTCGAATTAAGGATTACCCAGATCTTATCTACCTTTGCTACACTATGAACTGACTTGGAGAATCTCTTTGAGCTGTTCTAAACCAGTTCTCATCTGTTTACAGTCATTTTCTCTGAATTATCCATGTTTTCATGTAGTTTCCTGTATTCTTCCTTCTGGTCCAAGTATAAGCTTTGCCCACTTTATCAAACAACTTCCTACACACTGTTATGAACAGAGGCAGCTCGGGAACATTGTCTCTCAACTGTGTTACAGAGTGTAGTACTAAATTTCAGTGAAGTGTAAGGCTTTCCAAAGCTGCCGAATGTGTTTCTTTCTCTATTTCAATGGTATTCTGCCTTGTATAACACACATTTACCACTCTAGTTTCTTTTAAGTAAAGAATACAGGATTCATACAGTGTTTCATGTGATCTTAACTTGAATTAAGGATTACCCAGATCTTATCTACCTTTGCTACACTATGAACTGACTTGGAGAATCTCTTTGAGCTGTTCTAAACCAGTTCTCATCTGTTTACAGTCATTTTCTCTGAATTATCCATGTTTTCATGTAGTTTCCTATATTCTTCCTTCTGGTCCAAGTATAAGCTTTGCCCACTGTAAAAAACAACTTCCTACACACTGTTATAAACAGAGGCAGCTCGGGAACATTGTCTCTCAACTGTGTTACAGAGTGTAGTACTACATTTCAGTGAAGTGTAAGGCTTTCCAAAGCTGCCGAATGTGTTTCTTTCTCTATTTCAATGGTATTCTGCCTTGTATAACACACATTTACCACTCTAGTCTCTTTTAAGTAAAGAATACAGGATTCATACAGTGTTTCATGTGATCTTAACTCGAATTAAGGATTACCCAGATCTTATCTACCTTTGCTACACTATGAACTGACTTGGAGAATCTCTTTGAGCTGTTCTAAACCAGTTCTCATCTGTTTACAGTCATTTTCTCTGAATTATCCATGTTTTCATGTAGTTTCCTGTATTCTTCCTTCTGGTCCAAGTATAAGCTTTGCCCACTTTATCAAACAACTTCCTACACACTGTTATGAACAGAGGCAGCTCGGGAACATTGTCTCTCAACTGTGTTACAGAGTGTAGTACTACATTTCAGTGAAGTGTAAGGCTTTCCAAAGCTGCCGAATGTGTTTCTTTCTCTATTTCAATGGTATTCTGCCTTGTATAACACACATTTACCACTCTAGTCTCTTTTAAGTAAACAATACAGGATTCATACAGTGTTTCATGTGATCTTAACTCGAATTAAGGATTACCCAGATCTTATCTACCTTTTCTACACTATGAACTGACTTGGAGAATCTCTTTGAGCTGTTCTAAGCCAGTTCTCATCTGTTTACAGTCATTTTCTCTGAATTATCCATGTTTTCATGTAGTTTCCTGTATTCTTCCTTCTGGTCCAAGTATAAGCTTTGCCCACTTTATCAAACAACTTCCTACACACTGTTAGGAACAGAGGCAGCTCGGGAACATTGTCTCTCAACTGTGTTACAGAGTGTAGTACTACATTTCAGTGAAGTGTAAGGCTTTCCAAAGCTGCCGAATGTGTTTCTTTCTCTATTTCAATGGTATTCTGCCTTGTATAACACACATTTACCACTCTAGTTTCTTTTAAGTAAAGTATACAGGATTCATACAGTGTTTCATGTGATCTTAACTCGAATTAAGGATTACCCAGATCTTATCTACCTTTGCTACACTATGAACTGACTTGGAGAATCTCTTTGAGCTGTTCTAAACCAGTTCTCATCTGTTTATAGTCATTTTCTCTGAATTATCCATGTTTTCATGTAGTTTCCTATATTCTTCCTTCTGGTCCAAGTATAAGCTTTGCCCACTTTAAAAAACAACTTCCTACACACTGTTATAAACAGAGGCAGCTCGGGAACATTGTCTCTCAACTGTGTTACAGAGTGTAGTACTACATTTCAGTGAAGTGTAAGGCTTTCCAAAGCTGCCGAATGTGTTTCTTTCTCTATTTCAATGGTATTCTGCCTTGTATAACACACATTTACCACTCTAGTTTCTTTTAAGTAAAGAATACAGGATTCATACAGTGTTTCATGTGATCTTAACTCGAATTAAGGATTACCCTGATCTTATCTACCTTTGCTACACTATGAACTGACTTGGAGAATCTCTGAGCTGTTCTAAACCAGTTCTCATCTGTTTACAGTCATTTTCTCTGAATTATCCATGCTTTCATGTAGTTTCCTGTATTCTTCCTTCTGGTCCAAGTATAAGCTTTGCCCACTTTATCAAACAACTTCCTACACACTGTTATGAACATAGGCAGCTCGGGAACATTGTCTCTCAACTGTGTTACAGAGTGTAGTACTACATTTCAGTGAAGTGTAAGGCTTTCCAAAGCTGCCGAATGTGTTTCTTTCTCTATTTCAATGGTATTCTGCCTTGCATAACACACATTTACCACTCTAGTTTCTTTTTAGTAAAGAATACAGGATTCATACAGTGTTTCATGTGATCTTAACTCGAATTAAGGATTACCCAGATCTTATCTACCTTTGCTACACTATGAACTGACTTGGAGAATCTCTTTGAGCTGTTCTAAACCAGTTCTCATCTGTTTACAGTCATTTTCTCTGAATTATCCATGTTTTCATGTAGTTTCCTATATTCTTCCTTCTGGTCCAAGTATAAGCTTTGCCCACTTTAAAAAACAACTTCATACACACTGTTATAAACAGAGGCAGCTCGGGAACATTGTCTCTCAACTGTGTTACAGAGTGTAGTACTACATTTCAGTGAAGTGTAAGGCTTTCCAAAGCTGCCGAATGTGTTTCTTTCTCTATTTCAATGGTATTCTGCTTTGTATAACACACATTTACCACTCTAGTCTCTTTTAAGTAAAGAATACAGGATTCATACAGTGTTTCATGTGATCTTAACTCGAATTAAGGATTACCCAGATCTTATCTACCTTTGCTACACTATGAACTGACGTGGAGAATCTCTTTGAGCTGTTCTAAACCAGTTCTCATCTGTTTACAGTCATTTTCTCTGAATTATCCATGTTTTCATACAGTTTCTTATATTCTGCCTTCTGGTACAAGTATAACCTTTGCCCACTTTATCAAACAACTTCCTACACACTGTTATGAACTGAGGCAGTTCGGGAACATTGTCTCTCAACTGTGTTATAGAGTGTAGTACTACATTTCAGTGAAGTGTAAGGCCTTCCAAAGCTGCTGAACGTGTTTCTTTCACTATTTCAATGGTATTCTGCCTTGTATAACACACATTTACCACTCTAGTTTCTTTTAAGTAAAGAATACAGGATTCATACAGTGTTTCATGTGATCTTAACTCGAATTAAGGATTACCCAGATCTTATCTACCTTTTCTACACTATGAACTGACTTGGAGAATCTCTTTGAGCTGTTCTCAACCAGTTCTCATCTGTTTAGAGTCATTTTCTCTGAATTATCCATGTTTTCATGTAGTTTCCTATATTCTTCCTTCTGGTCCAAGTATAAGCTTTGCCCACTTTATCAAACAACTTCCTACACACTGTTATGAACAGAGGCGGCTCGGGAACATTGTCTCTCAACTGTGTTATAGAGTGTAGTACTACATTTCAGTGAAGTGTAAGGCCTTCCAAAGCTGCTGAACGTGTTTCTTTCACTATTTCAATGGTATTCTGCCTTGTATAACACACATTTACCACTCTAGTTTCTTTTAAGTAAAGAATACAGGATTCATACAGTGTTTCATGTGATCTTATCTCGAATTAAGGATTACCCAGATCTTATCTACCTTTTCTACACTATGAACTGACTTGGAGAATCTCTTTGAGCTGTTCTAAACCAGTTCTCATCTGTTTACAGTCATTTTCTCTGAATTATCCATGTTTTCATGTAGTTTCCTATATTCTTCCTTCTGGTCCAAGTATAAGCTTTGCCCACTTTATCAAACAACTTCCTACACACTGTTATGAACAGAGGCAGCTCGGGAACATTGTCTCTCAACTGTGTTACAGAGTGTAGTACTACATTTCAGTGAAGTGTAAGGCTTTCCAAAGCTGCCGAATGTGTTTCTTTCTCTATTTCAATGGTATTCTGCCTTGTATAACACACATTTACCACACTAGTTTCTTTTAAGTAAAGAATACAGGATTCATACAGTGTTTCATGTGATCTTAACTCGAATTAAGGATTTCCCGGATCTTATCTACCTTTGCTACACTATGAACTGACTTGGAGAATCTCTTTGAGCTGTTCTAAACCAGTTCTCATCTGTTTAAAGTCATTTTCTCTGAATTATCCATGTTTTCATGTAGTTTCCTATATTCTTCCTTCTGGTCCAAGTATAAGCTTTCCCCACTTTATCAAACGACTTCCTACACACTGTTATGAACAGAGGCAGCTCGGGAACATTGTCTCTCAACTGTGTTACAGAGTGTAGTACTACATTTCAGTGAAGTGTAAGGCTTTCCAAAGCTGCCGAATGTGTTTCTTTCTCTATTTCAATGGTATTCTGCCTTGTATAACACACATTTACCACTCTAGTTTCCTTTAAGTAAAGAATACGGGATTCATACAGTGTTTCATGTGATCTTAACTCGAATTAAGGATTACCCAGATCTTATCTACTTTTTCTACACTATGAACTGACTTGGAGAATCTCTTTGAGATGTTCTAAACCAGTTCTCATCTGTTTACAGTCATTTTCTCTGAATTATCCATGTTTTCATGTAGTTTCCTATATTCTTCCTTCTGGTCCAAGTATAAGCTTTCCCCACTTTATCAAACAACTTCCTACACACTGTTATGAACAGAGGCAGCTCGGGAACATTGTCTCTCAACTGTGTTACAGAGTGTAGTACTACATTTCAGTGAAGTGTAAGGCTTTCCAAAGCTGCCGAAAGTGTTTCTTTCTCTTTTTCAATGGTATTCTGCCTTGTATAACACACATTTACCACTCTAGTCTCTTTTAAGTAAACAATACAGGATTCATACAGTGTTTCATGTGATCTTAACTCGAATTAAGGATTACCCAGATCTTATCTACCTTTTCTACACTATGAACTGACTTGGAGAATCTCTTTGAGCTGTTCTAAACCAGTTCTCATCTGTTTACAGTCATTTTCTCTGAATTATCCATGTTTTCATGTAGTTTCCTATATTCTTCCTTCTGGTCCAAGTATAAGCTTTGCCCACTTTATCAAACAACTTCCTACACACTGTTATGAACAGAGGCAGCTCGGGAACATTGTCTCTCAACTGTGTTACAGAGTGTAGTACTACATTTCAGTGAAGTGTAAGGATTTCCAAAGCTGCCGAATGTGTTTCTTTCTCTATTTCAATGGTATTCTGCCTTGTATAACACACATTTACCACTCTAGTTTCTTTTAAGTAAAGAATACAGGATTCATACAGTGTTTCATGTGATCTTAACTAGAATTAAGGATTACCCAGATCTTATCTACCTTTGCTACACTATGAACTGACGTGGAGAATCTCTTTGAGCTGTTCTAAACCAGTTCTCATCTGTTTACAGTCATTTTCTCTGAATTATCCATGTTTTCATACAGTTTCTTATATTCTGCCTTCTGGTACAAGTATAATCTTTGCCCACTTTATCAAACAACTTCCTACACACTGTTATGAACTGAGGCAGCTCGGGAACATTGTCTCTCAACTGTGTTATAGAGTGTAGTACTACATTTCAGTGAAGTGTAAGGCCTTCCAAAGCTGCCGAACGTTTTTCTTTCACTATTTCAATGGTATTCTGCCTTGTATAACACACATTTACCACTCTAGTTTCTTTTAAGTAAAGAATACAGGATTCATACAGTGTTTCATGTGATCTTAACTCGAATTAAGGATTACCCAGATCTTAACTACCTTTTCTACACTATGAACTGACTTGGAGAATCTCTTTGAGCTGTTCTAAACCAGTTCTCATCTGTTTACAGTCATTTTCTCTGAATTATCCATGTTTTCATGTAGTTTCCTATATTCTTCCTTCTGGTCCAAGTATAAGCTTTGCCCACTTTATCAAACAACTTCCTACACACTGTTATAAACAGAGGCAGCTCGGGAACATTGTCTCTCAACTGTGTTACAGAGTGTAGTACTACATTTCAGTGAAGTGTAAGGCTTTCCAAAGCTGCCGAATGTGTTTCTTTCTCTATTTCAATGGTATTCTGCCTTGCATAACACACATTTACCACTCTAGTTTCTTTTTAGTAAAGAATACAGGATTCATACAGTGTTTCATGTGATCTTAACTCGAATTAAGGATTACCCAGATCTTATCTACCTTTGCTACACTATGAACTGACGTGGAGAATCTCTTTGAGCTGTTCTAAACCAGTTCTCATCTGTTTACAGTCATTTTCTCTGAATTATCCATGTTTTCATACAGTTTCTTATATTCTGCCTTCTGGTACAAGTATAACCTTTGCCCACTTTATCAAACAACTTCCTACACACTGTTATGAACTGAGGCAGCTCGGGAACATTGTCTCTCAACTGTGTTATAGAGTGTAGTACTACATTTCAGTGAAGTGTAAGGCCTTCCAAAGCTGCTGAACGTGTTTCTTTCACTATTTCAATGGTATTCTGCCTTGTATAACACACATTTACCACTCTAGTTTCTTTTAAGTAAAGAATACAGGATTCATACAGTGTTTCATGTGATCTTAACTCGAATTAAGGATTACCCAGATCTTATCTACCTTTTCTACACTATGAACTGACTTGGAGAATCTCTTTGAGCTGTTCTCAACCAGTTCTCATCTGTTTAGAGTCATTTTCTCTGAATTATCCATGTTTTCATGTAGTTTCCTATATTCTTCCTTCTGGTCCAAGTATAAGCTTTGCCCACTTTATCAAACAACTTCCTACACACTGTTATGAACAGAGGCGTCTCGGGAACATTGTCTCTCAACTGTGTTATAGAGTGTAGTACTACATTTCAGTGAAGTGTAAGGCCTTCCAAAGCTGCTGAACGTGTTTCTTTCACTATTTCAATGGTATTCTGCCTTGTATAACACACATTTACCACTCTAGTTTCTTTTAAGTAAAGAATACAGGATTCATACAGTGTTTCATGTGATCTTATCTCGAATTAAGGATTACCCAGATCTTATCTACCTTTTCTACACTATGAACTGACTTGGAGAATCTCTTTGAGCTGTTCTAAACCAGTTCTCATCTGTTTACAGTCATTTTCTCTGAATTATCCATGTTTTCATGTAGTTTCCTATATTCTTCCTTCTGGTCCAAGTATAAGCTTTGCCCACTTTATCAAACAACTTCCTACACACTGTTATGAACAGAGGCAGCTCGGGAACATTGTCTCTCAACTGTGTTACAGAGTGTAGTACTACATTTCAGTGAAGTGTAAGGCTTTCCAAAGCTGCCGAATGTGTTTCTTTCTCTATTTCAATGGTATTCTGCCTTGTATAACACACATTTACCACACTAGTTTCTTTTAAGTAAAGAATACAGGATTCATACAGTGTTTCATGTGATCTTAACTCGAATTAAGGATTTCCCGGATCTTATCTACCTTTGCTACACTATGAACTGACTTGGAGAATCTCTTTGAGCTGTTCTAAACCAGTTCTCATCTGTTTAAAGTCATTTTCTCTGAATTATCCATGTTTTCATGTAGTTTCCTATATTCTTCCTTCTGGTCCAAGTATAAGCTTTCCCCACTTTATCAAACAACTTCCTACACACTGTTATGAACAGAGGCAGCTCGGGAACATTGTCTCTCAACTGTGTTACAGAGTGTAGTACTACATTTCAGTGAAGTGTAAGGCTTTCCAAAGCTGCCGAATGTGTTTCTTTCTCTATTTCAATGGTATTCTGCCTTGTATAACACACATTTACCACTCTAGTTTCCTTTAAGTAAAGAATACGGGATTCATACAGTGTTTCATGTGATCTTAACTCGAATTAAGGATTACCCAGATCTTATCTACTTTTTCTACACTATGAACTGACTTGGAGAATCTCTTTGAGATGTTCTAAACCAGTTCTCATCTGTTTACAGTCATTTTCTCTGAATTATCCATGTTTTCATGTAGTTTCCTATATTCTTCCTTCTGGTCCAAGTATAAGCTTTCCCCACTTTATCAAACAACTTCCTACACACTGTTATGAACAGAGGTAGCTCGGGAACATTGTCTCTCAACTGTGTTACAGAGTGTAGTACTACATTTCAGTGAAGTGTAAGGCTTTCCAAAGCTGCCGAAAGTGTTTCTTTCTCTTTTTCAATGGTATTCTGCCTTGTATAACACACATTTACCACTCTAGTCTCTTTTAAGTAAACAATACAGGATTCATACAGTGTTTCATGTGATCTTAACTCGAATTAAGGATTACCCAGATCTTATCTACCTTTTCTACACTATGAACTGACTTGGAGAATCTCTTTGAGCTGTTCTAAACCAGTTCTCATCTGTTTACAGTCATTTTCTCTGAATTATCCATGTTTTCATGTAGTTTCCTATATTCTTCCTTCTGGTCCAAGTATAAGCTTTGCCCACTTTATCAAACAACTTCCTACACACTGTTATGAACAGAGGCAGCTCGGGAACATTGTCTCTCAACTGTGTTACAGAGTGTAGTACTACATTTCAGTGAAGTGTAAGGCTTTCCAAAGCTGCCGAATGTGTTTCTTTCTCTATTTCAAGGGTATTCTGCCTTGTATAACACACATTTACCACTCTAGTTTCTTTTAAGTAAAGAATACAGGATTCATACAGTGTTTCATGTGATCTTAACTAGAATTAAGGATTACCCAGATCTTATCTACCTTTGCTACACTATGAACTGACGTGGAGAATCTCTTTGAGCTGTTCTCAACCAGTTCTCATCTGTTTAGAGTCATTTTCTCTGAATTATCCATGTTTTCATGTAGTTTCCTATATTCTTCCTTCTGGTCCAAGTATAAGCTTTGCCCACTTTATCAAACAACTTCCTACACACTGTTATGAACAGAGGCGTCTCGGGAACATTGTCTCTCAACTGTGTTATAGAGTGTAGTACTACATTTCAGTGAAGTGTAAGGCCTTCCAAAGCTGCTGAACGTGTTTCTTTCACTATTTCAATGGTATTCTGCCTTGTATAACACACATTTACCACTCTAGTTTCTTTTAAGTAAAGAATACAGGATTCATACAGTGTTTCATGTGATCTTATCTCGAATTAAGGATTACCCAGATCTTATCTACCTTTTCTACACTATGAACTGACTTGGAGAATCTCTTTGAGCTGTTCTAAACCAGTTCTCATCTGTTTACAGTCATTTTCTCTGAATTATCCATGTTTTCATGTAGTTTCCTATATTCTTCCTTCTGGTCCAAGTATAAGCTTTGCCCACTTTATCAAACAACTTCCTACACACTGTTATGAACAGAGGCAGCTCGGGAACATTGTCTCTCAACTGTGTTACAGAGTGTAGTACTACATTTCAGTGAAGTGTAAGGCTTTCCAAAGCTGCCGAATGTGTTTCTTTCTCTATTTCAATGGTATTCTGCCTTGTATAACACACATTTACCACACTAGTTTCTTTTAAGTAAAGAATACAGGATTCATACAGTGTTTCATGTGATCTTAACTCGAATTAAGGATTTCCCGGATCTTATCTACCTTTGCTACACTATGAACTGACTTGGAGAATCTCTTTGAGCTGTTCTAAACCAGTTCTCATCTGTTTAAAGTCATTTTCTCTGAATTATCCATGTTTTCATGTAGTTTCCTATATTCTTCCTTCTGGTCCAAGTATAAGCTTTCCCCACTTTATCAAACAACTTCCTACACACTGTTATGAACAGAGGCAGCTCGGGAACATTGTCTCTCAACTGTGTTACAGAGTGTAGTACTACATTTCAGTGAAGTGTAAGGCTTTCCAAAGCTGCCGAATGTGTTTCTTTCTCTATTTCAATGGTATTCTGCCTTGTATAACACACATTTACCACTCTAGTTTCCTTTAAGTAAAGAATACGGGATTCATACAGTGTTTCATGTGATCTTAACTCGAATTAAGGATTTCCCGGATCTTAACTACCTTTTCTACACTAAGAACTGACTTGGGCAATCTCTTTCAGCTGTTCTAAACGAGTTCTCATCTGTTTACAGTCATTTTCTCTGAATTATCCATGTTTTCATACAGTTTCTTATATTCTGCCTTCTGGTACAAGTATAATCTTTGCCCACTTTATCAAACAACTTCCTACACAGTATTATGAACTGAGGCAGCTCGGGAACATTGTCTCTCAACTGTGTTACAGAGTGTAGTACTACATTTCAGTGAAGTGTAAGGCTTTCCAAAGCTGCCGAATGTGTTTCTTTCTCTATTTCAATGGTATTCTGCCTTGTATAACACACATTTACCACTCTAGTTTCTTTTAAGTAAAGTATACAGGATTCATACAGTGTTTCATGTGATCTTAACTCGAATTAAGGATTACCCAGATCTTATCTACCTTTGCTACACTATGAACTGACTTGGAGAATCTCTTTGAGCTGTTCTAAACCAGTTCTCATCTGTTTATAGTCATTTTCTCTGAATTATCCATGTTTTCATGTAGTTTCCTATATTCTTCCTTCTGGTCCAAGTATAAGCTTTGCCCACTTTAAAAAACAACTTCCTACACACTGTTATAAACAGAGGCAGCTCGGGAACATTGTCTCTCAACTGTGTTACAGAGTGTAGTACTACATTTCAGTGAAGTGTAAGGCTTTCCAAAGCTGCCGAATGTGTTTCTTTCTCTATTTCAATGGTATTCTGCCTTGTATAACACACATTTACCACTCTAGTTTCTTTTAAGTAAAGAATACAGGATTCATACAGTGTTTCATGTGATCTTAACTCGAATTAAGGATTACCCTGATCTTATCTACCTTTGCTACACTATGAACTGACTTGGAGAATCTCTGAGCTGTTCTAAACCAGTTCTCATCTGTTTACAGTCATTTTCTCTGAATTATCCATGTTTTCATGTAGTTTCCTATATTCTTCCTTCTGGTCCAAGTATAAGCTTTGCCCACTTTATCAAACAACTTCCTACACACTGTTAGGAACAGAGGCAGCTCGGGAACATTGTCTCTCAACTGTGTTACAGAGTGTAGTACTACATTTCAGTGAAGTGTAAGGCTTTCCAAAGCTGCCGAATGTGTTTCTTTCTCTATTTCAATGGTATTCTGCCTTGTATAACACACATTTACCACTCTAGTTTCTTTTAAGTAAAGAATACAGGATTCATACAGTGTTTCATGTGATCTTAACTCGAATTAAGGATTACCCTGATCTTATCTACCTTTGCTACACTATGAACTGACTTGGAGAATCTCTGAGCTGTTCTAAACCAGTTCTCATCTGTTTACAGTCATTTTCTCTGAATTATCCATGTTTTCATGTAGTTTCCTATATTCTTCCTTCTGGTCCAAGTATAAGCTTTGCCCACTTTAAAAAACAACTTCCTACACACTGTTATAAACAGAGGCAGCTCGGGAGCATTGTCTCTCAACTGTGTTACAGAGTGTAGTACTACATTTCAGTGAAGTGTAAGGCTTTCCAAAGCTGCCGAATGTGTTTCTTTCTCTATTTCAATGGTATTCTGCCTTGTATAACACACATTTACCACTCTAGTCTCTTTTAAGTAAAGAATACAGGATTCATACAGTGTTTCATGTGATCTTAACTCGAATTAAGGATTACCCAGATCTTATCTACCTTTGCTACACTATGAACTGACTTGGAGAATCTCTTTGAGCTGTTCTAAACCAGTTCTCATCTGTTTACAGTCATTTTCTCTGAATTATCCATGTTTTCATGTAGTTTCCTGTATTCTTCCTTCTGGTCCAAGTATAAGCTTTGCCCACTTTATCAAACAACTTCCTACACACTGTTATGAACAGAGGCAGCTCGGGAACATTGTCTCTCAACTGTGTTACAGAGTGTAGTACTACATTTCAGTGAAGTGTAAGGCTTTCCAAAGCTGCCGAATGTGTTTCTTTCTCTATTTCAATGGTATTCTGCCTTGTATAACACACATTTACCACTCTAGTCTCTTTTAAGTAAACAATACAGGATTCATACAGTGTTTCATGTGATCTTAACTCGAATTAAGGATTACCCAGATCTTATCTACCTTTTCTACACTATGAACTGACTTGGAGAATCTCTTTGAGCTGTTCTAAACCAGTTCTCATCTGTTTACAGTCATTTTCTCTGAATTATCCATGTTTTCATGTAGTTTCCTATATTCTTCCTTCTGGTCCAAGTATAAGGTTTGCCCACTTTATCAAACAACTTCCTACACACTGTTATGAACAGAGGCAGCTCGGGAACATTGTCTCTCAACTGTGTTACAGAGTGTAGTACTACATTTCAGTGAAGTGTAAGGCTTTCCAAAGCTGCCGAATGTGTTTCTTTCTCTATTTCAATGGTATTCTGCCTTGTATAACACACATTTACCACTCTAGTCTCTTTTAAGTAAAGAATACAGGATTCATACAGTGTTTCATGTGATCTTAACTCGAATTAAGGATTACACAGATCTTATCTACCTTTGCTACACTATGAACTGACTTGGAGAATCTCTTTGAGCTGTTCTAAACCAGTTCTCATCTGTTTACAGTCATTTTCTCTGAATTATCCATGTTTTCATGTAGTTTCCTATATTCTTCCTTCTGTTCCAAGTATAAGCTTTGCCCACTTTATCAAACAACTTCCTACACACTGTTATAAACAGAGGCAGCTCGGGAACATTGTCTCTCAACTGTGTTACAGAGTGTAGTACTACATTTCAGTGAAGTGTAAGGCTTTCCAAAGCTGCCGAATGTGTTTCTTTCTCTATTTCAATGGTATTCTGCCTTGTATAACACACATTTACCACTCTAGTCTCTTTTAAGTAAAGAATACAGGATTCATACAGTCTTTCATGTGATCTTAACTCGAATTAAGGATTACCCAGATCTTATCTACCTTTGCTACACTATGAACTGACTTGGAGAATCTCTTTGAGCTGTTCTAAACCAGTTCTCATCTGTTTACAGTCATTTTCTCTGAATTATCCATGTTTTCATGTAGTTTCCTGTATTCTTCCTTCTGGTCCAAGTATAAGCTTTGCCCACTTTATCAAACAACTTCCTACACACTGTTATGAACAGAGGCAGCTCGGGAACATTGTCTCTCAACTGTGTTACAGAGTGTAGTACTAAATTTCAGTGAAGTGTAAGGCTTTCCAAAGCTGCCGAATGTGTTTCTTTCTCTATTTCAATGGTATTCTGCCTTGTATAACACACATTTACCACTCTAGTTTCTTTTAAGTAAAGAATACAGGATTCATACAGTGTTTCATGTGATCTTAACTTGAATTAAGGATTACCCAGATCTTATCTACCTTTGCTACACTATGAACTGACTTGGAGAATCTCTTTGAGCTGTTCTAAACCAGTTCTCATCTGTTTACAGTCATTTTCTCTGAATTATCCATGTTTTCATGTAGTTTCCTATATTCTTCCTTCTGGTCCAAGTATAAGCTTTGCCCACTGTAAAAAACAACTTCCTACACACTGTTATAAACAGAGGCAGCTCGGGAACATTGTCTCTCAACTGTGTTACAGAGTGTAGTACTACATTTCAGTGAAGTGTAAGGCTTTCCAAAGCTGCCGAATGTGTTTCTTTCTCTATTTCAATGGTATTCTGCCTTGTATAACACACATTTACCACTCTAGTCTCTTTTAAGTAAAGAATACAGGATTCATACAGTGTTTCATGTGATCTTAACTCGAATTAAGGATTACCCATATCTTATCTACCTTTGCTACACTATGAACTGACTTGGAGAATCTCTTTGAGCTGTTCTAAACCAGTTCTCATCTGTTTACAGTCATTTTCTCTGAATTATCCATGTTTTCATGTAGTTTCCTGTATTCTTCCTTCTGGTCCAAGTATAAGCTTTGCCCACTTTATCAAACAACTTCCTACACACTGTTATGAACAGAGGCAGCTCGGGAACATTGTCTCTCAACTGTGTTACAGAGTGTAGTACTACATTTCAGTGAAGTGTAAGGCTTTCCAAAGCTGCCGAATGTGTTTCTTTCTCTATTTCAATGGTATTCTGCCTTGTATAACACACATTTACCACTCTAGTCTCTTTTAAGTAAACAATACAGGATTCATACAGTGTTTCATGTGATCTTAACTCGAATTAAGGATTACCCAGATCTTATCTACCTTTTCTACACTATGAACTGACTTGGAGAATCTCTTTGAGCTGTTCTAAGCCAGTTCTCATCTGTTTACAGTCATTTTCTCTGAATTATCCATGTTTTCATGTAGTTTCCTGTATTCTTCCTTCTGGTCCAAGTATAAGCTTTGCCCACTTTATCAAACAACTTCCTACACACTGTTAGGAACAGAGGCAGCTCGGGAACATTGTCTCTCAACTGTGTTACAGAGTGTAGTACTACATTTCAGTGAAGTGTAAGGCTTTCCAAAGCTGCCGAATGTGTTTCTTTCTCTATTTCAATGGTATTCTGCCTTGTATAACACACATTTACCACTCTAGTTTCTTTTAAGTAAAGTATACAGGATTCATACAGTGTTTCATGTGATCTTAACTCGAATTAAGGATTACCCAGATCTTATCTACCTTTGCTACACTATGAACTGACTTGGAGAATCTCTTTGAGCTCTTCTAAACCAGTTCTCCTCTGTTTATAGTCATTTTCTCTGAATTATCCATGTTTTCATGTAGTTTCCTATATTCTTCCTTCTGGTCCAAGTATAAGCTTTGCCCACTTTAAAAAACAACTTCCTACACACTGTTATAAACAGAGGCAGCTCGGGAACATTGTCTCTCAACTGTGTTACAGAGTGTAGTACTACATTTCAGTGAAGTGTAAGGCTTTCCAAAGCTGCCGAATGTGTTTCTTTCTCTATTTCAATGGTATTCTGCCTTGTATAACACACATTTACCACTCTAGTTTCTTTTAAGTAAAGAATACAGGATTCATACAGTGTTTCATGTGATCTTAACTCGAATTAAGGATTACCCTGATCTTATCTACCTTTGCTACACTATGAACTGACTTGGAGAATCTCTGAGCTGTTCTAAACCAGTTCTCATCTGTTTACAGTCATTTTCTCTGAATTATCCATGTTTTCATGTAGTTTCCTATATTCTTCCTTCTGGTCCAAGTATAAGCTTTGCCCACTTTATCAAACAACTTCCTACACACTGTTAGGAACAGAGGCAGCTCGGGAACATTGTCTCTCAACTGTGTTACAGAGTGTAGTACTACATTTCAGTGAAGTGTAAGGCTTTCCAAAGCTGCCAAATGTGTTTCTTTCTCTATTTCAATGGTATTCTGCCTTGTATAACACACATTTACCACTCTAGTCTATTTTAAGTAAAGAATACAGGATTCATACAGTGTTTCATGTGATCTTAACTCGAATTAAGGATTACCCAGATCTTATCTACCTTTGCTACACTATGAACTGACTTGGAGAATCTCTTTGAGCTGTTCTAAACCAGTTCTCATCTGTTTACAGTCATTTTTTCTGAATTATCCATGTTTTCATTTAGTTTCCTATATTCTTCCCTCTGGTCCAAGTATAAGCTTTGCCCACTTTATCAAACAACTTCCTACATACTGTTATGAAATGAGGCAGCTCGGGAACATTGTCTCTCAACTGTGTTATAGAGTGTAGTACTACATTTCAGTGAAGTGTAAGGCCTTCCAAAGCTGCCGAACGTGTTTCTTTCACTATTTCAATGGTATTCTGCCTTGTATAACACACATTTTCCACTCTAGTCTCTTTTAAGTAAACAATACAGGATTCATACAGTGTTTCATGTGATCTTAATCGAATTAAGGATTACCCAGATCTTATCTACCTTTTCTACACTATGAACTGACTTGGAGAATCTCTTTGAGCTGTTCTAAACCAGTTCTCATCTGTTTACAGTCATTTTCTCTGAATTATCCATGTTTTCATGTAGTTTCCTATATTCTTCCTTCTGGTCCAAGTATAAGCTTTGCCCACTTTATCAAACAACTTCCTACACACTGTAATGAACAGAGGCAGCTCGGGAACATTGTCTCTCAACTGTGTTACAGAGTGTAGTACTACATTTCACTGAAGTGTAAGGCTTTCCAAAGCTGCCGAATGTGTTTCTTTCTCTATTTCAATGGTATTCTGCCTTGTATAACACACATTTACCACTCCAGTCTCTTTTAAGTAAAGAATACAGGATTCATACAGTGTTTCATGTGATTTTAACTCGAATTAAGGATTTCCCGGATCTTAACTACCTTTTCTACACTAAGAACTGACTTGGGCAATCTCTTTCAGCTGTTCTAAACGAGTTCTCATCTGTTTACAGTCATTTTCTCTGAATTATCCATGTTTTCATACAGTTTCTTATATTCTGCCTTCTGGTACAAGTATAATCTTTGCCCACTTTATCAAACAACTTCCTACACAGTATTATGAACTGAGGCAGCTCGGGAACATTGTCTCTCAACTGTGTTACAGAGTGTAGTACTACATTTCAGTGAAGTGTAAGGCTTTCCAAAGCTGCCGAATGTGTTTCTTTCTCTATTTCAATGGTATTCTGCCTTGTATAACACACATTTACCACTCTAGTTTCTTTTAAGTAAAGTATACAGGATTCATACAGTGTTTCATGTGATCTTAACTCGAATTAAGGATTACCCAGATCTTATCTACCTTTGCTACACTATGAACTGACTTGGAGAATCTCTTTGAGCTGTTCTAAACCAGTTCTCATCTGTTTATAGTCATTTTCTCTGAATTATCCATGTTTTCATGTAGTTTCCTATATTCTTCCTTCTGGTCCAAGTATAAGCTTTGCCCACTTTAAAAAACAACTTCCTACACACTGTTATAAACAGAGGCAGCTCGGGAACATTGTCTCTCAACTGTGTTACAGAGTGTAGTACTACATTTCAGTGAAGTGTAAGGCTTTCCAAAGCTGCCGAATGTGTTTCTTTCTCTATTTCAATGGTATTCTGCCTTGTATAACACACATTTACCACTCTAGTCTCTTTTAAGTAAACAATACAGGATTCATACAGTGTTTCATGTGATCTTAACTCGAATTAAGGATTACCCAGATCTTATCTACCTTTTCTACACTATGAACTGACTTGGAGAATCTCTTTGAGCTGTTCTAAGCCAGTTCTCATCTGTTTACAGTCATTTTCTCTGAATTATCCATGTTTTCATGTAGTTTCCTGTATTCTTCCTTCTGGTCCAAGTATAAGCTTTGCCCACTTTATCAAACAACTTCCTACACACTGTTAGGAACAGAGGCAGCTCGGGAACATTGTCTCTCAACTGTGTTACAGAGTGTAGTACTACATTTCAGTGAAGTGTAAGGCTTTCCAAAGCTGCCGAATGTGTTTCTTTCTCTATTTCAATGGTATTCTGCCTTGTATAACACACATTTACCACTCTAGTTTCTTTTAAGTAAAGTATACAGGATTCATACAGTGTTTCATGTGATCTTAACTCGAATTAAGGATTACCCAGATCTTATCTACCTTTGCTACACTATGAACTGACTTGGAGAATCTCTTTGAGCTGTTCTAAACCAGTTCTCATCTGTTTATAGTCATTTTCTCTGAATTATCCATGTTTTCATGTAGTTTCCTATATTCTTCCTTCTGGTCCAAGTATAAGCTTTGCCCACTTTAAAAAACAACTTCCTACACACTGTTATAAACAGAGGCAGCTCGGGAACATTGTCTCTCAACTGTGTTACAGAGTGTAGTACTACATTTCAGTGAAGTGTAAGGCTTTCCAAAGCTGCCGAATGTGTTTCTTTCTCTATTTCAATGGTATTCTGCCTTGTATAACACACATTTACCACTCTAGTTTCTTTTAAGTAAAGAATACAGGATTCATACAGTGTTTCATGTGATCTTAACTCGAATTAAGGATTACCCTGATCTTATCTACCTTTGCTACACTATGAACTGACTTGGAGAATCTCTGAGCTGTTCTAAACCAGTTCTCATCTGTTTACAGTCATTTTCTCTGAATTATCCATGTTTTCATGTAGTTTCCTATATTCTTCCTTCTGGTCCAAGTATAAGCTTTGCCCACTTTATCAAACAACTTCCTACACACTGTTAGGAACAGAGGCAGCTCGGGAACATTGTCTCTCAACTGTGTTACAGAGTGTAGTACTACATTTCAGTGAAGTGTAAGGCTTTCCAAAGCTGCCAAATGTGTTTCTTTCTCTATTTCAATGGTATTCTGCCTTGTATAACACACATTTACCACTCTAGTCTATTTTAAGTAAAGAATACAGGATTCATACAGTGTTTCATGTGATCTTAACTCGAATTAAGGATTACCCAGATCTTATCTACCTTTGCTACACTATGAACTGACTTGGAGAATCTCTTTGAGCTGTTCTAAACCAGTTCTCATCTGTTTACAGTCATTTTTTCTGAATTATCCATGTTTTCATTTAGTTTCCTATATTCTTCCCTCTGGTCCAAGTATAAGCTTTGCCCACTTTATCAAACAACTTCCTACATACTGTTATGAAATGAGGCAGCTCGGGAACATTGTCTCTCAACTGTGTTATAGAGTGTAGTACTACATTTCAGTGAAGTGTAAGGCCTTCCAAAGCTGCCGAACGTGTTTCTTTCACTATTTCAATGGTATTCTGCCTTGTATAACACACATTTTCCACTCTAGTCTCTTTTAAGTAAACAATACAGGATTCATACAGTGTTTCATGTGATCTTAATCGAATTAAGGATTACCCAGATCTTATCTACCTTTTCTACACTATGAACTGACTTGGAGAATCTCTTTGAGCTGTTCTAAACCAGTTCTCATCTGTTTACAGTCATTTTCTCTGAATTATCCATGTTTTCATGTAGTTTCCTATATTCTTCCTTCTGGTCCAAGTATAAGCTTTGCCCACTTTATCAAACAACTTCCTACACACTGTAATGAACAGAGGCAGCTCGGGAACATTGTCTCTCAACTGTGTTACAGAGTGTAGTACTACATTTCACTGAAGTGTAAGGCTTTCCAAAGCTGCCGAATGTGTTTCTTTCTCTATTTCAATGGTATTCTGCCTTGTATAACACACATTTACCACTCCAGTCTCTTTTAAGTAAAGAATACAGGATTCATACAGTGTTTCATGTGATTTTAACTCGAATTAAGGATTTCCCGGATCTTAACTACCTTTTCTACACTAAGAACTGACTTGGGCAATCTCTTTCAGCTGTTCTAAACGAGTTCTCATCTGTTTACAGTCATTTTCTCTGAATTATCCATGTTTTCATACAGTTTCTTATATTCTGCCTTCTGGTACAAGTATAATCTTTGCCCACTTTATCAAACAACTTCCTACACAGTATTATGAACTGAGGCAGCTCGGGAACATTGTCTCTCAACTGTGTTACAGAGTGTAGTACTACATTTCAGTGAAGTGTAAGGCTTTCCAAAGCTGCCGAATGTGTTTCTTTCTCTATTTCAATGGTATTCTGCCTTGTATAACACACATTTACCACTCTAGTTTCTTTTAAGTAAAGTATACAGGATTCATACAGTGTTTCATGTGATCTTAACTCGAATTAAGGATTACCCAGATCTTATCTACCTTTGCTACACTATGAACTGACTTGGAGAATCTCTTTGAGCTGTTCTAAACCAGTTCTCATCTGTTTATAGTCATTTTCTCTGAATTATCCATGTTTTCATGTAGTTTCCTATATTCTTCCTTCTGGTCCAAGTATAAGCTTTGCCCACTTTAAAAAACAACTTCCTACACACTGTTATAAACAGAGGCAGCTCGGGAACATTGTCTCTCAACTGTGTTACAGAGTGTAGTACTACATTTCAGTGAAGTGTAAGGCTTTCCAAAGCTGCCGAATGTGTTTCTTTCTCTATTTCAATGGTATTCTGCCTTGTATAACACACATTTACCACTCTAGTTTCTTTTAAGTAAAGAATACAGGATTCATACAGTGTTTCATGTGATCTTAACTCGAATTAAGGATTACCCTGATCTTATCTACCTTTGCTACACTATGAACTGACTTGGAGAATCTCTGAGCTGTTCTAAACCAGTTCTCATCTGTTTACAGTCATTTTCTCTGAATTATCCATGTTTTCATGTAGTTTCCTATATTCTTCCTTCTGGTCCAAGTATAAGCTTTGCCCACTTTATCAAACAACTTCCTACACACTGTTAGGAACAGAGGCAGCTCGGGAACATTGTCTCTCAACTGTGTTACAGAGTGTAGTACTACATTTCAGTGAAGTGTAAGGCTTTCCAAAGCTGCCGAATGTGTTTCTTTCTCTATTTCAATGGTATTCTGCCTTGTATAACACACATTTACCACTCTAGTTTCTTTTAAGTAAAGAATACAGGATTCATACAGTGTTTCATGTGATCTTAACTCGAATTAAGGATTACCCTGATCTTATCTACCTTTGCTACACTATGAACTGACTTGGAGAATCTCTGAGCTGTTCTAAACCAGTTCTCATCTGTTTACAGTCATTTTCTCTGAATTATCCATGTTTTCATGTAGTTTCCTATATTCTTCCTTCTGGTCCAAGTATAAGCTTTGCCCACTTTATCAAACAACTTCCTACACACTGTTAGGAACAGAGGCAGCTCGGGAACATTGTCTCTCAACTGTGTTACAGAGTGTAGTACTACATTTCAGTGAAGTGTAAGGCTTTCCAAAGCTGCCAAATGTGTTTCTTTCTCTATTTCAATGGTATTCTGCCTTGTATAACACACATTTACCACTCTAGTCTATTTTAAGTAAAGAATACAGGATTCATACAGTGTTTCATGTGATCTTAACTCGAATTAAGGATTACCCAGATCTTATCTACCTTTGCTACACTATGAACTGACTTGGAGAATCTCTTTGAGCTGTTCTAAACCAGTTCTCATCTATTTACAGTCATTTTTTCTGAATTATCCATGTTTTCATTTAGTTTCCTATATTCTTCCCTCTGGTCCAAGTATAAGCTTTGCCCACTTTATCAAACAACTTCCTACATACTGTTATGAAATGAGGCAGCTCGGGAACATTGTCTCTCAACTGTGTTATAGAGTGTAGTACTACATTTCAGTGAAGTGTAAGGCCTTCCAAAGCTGCCGAACGTGTTTCTTTCACTATTTCAATGGTATTCTGCCTTGTATAACACACATTTTCCACTCTAGTCTCTTTTAAGTAAACAATACAGGATTCATACAGTGTTTCATGTGATCTTAATCGAATTAAGGATTACCCAGATCTTATCTACCTTTTCTACACTATGAACTGACTTGGAGAATCTCTTTGAGCTGTTCTAAACCAGTTCTCATCTGTTTACAGTCATTTTCTCTGAATTATCCATGTTTTCATGTAGTTTCCTATATTCTTCCTTCTGGTCCAAGTATAAGCTTTGCCCACTTTATCAAACAACTTCCTACACACTGTAATGAACAGAGGCAGCTCGGGAACATTGTCTCTCAACTGTGTTACAGAGTGTAGTACTACATTTCACTGAAGTGTAAGGCTTTCCAAAGCTGCCGAATGTGTTTCTTTCTCTATTTCAATGGTATTCTGCCTTGTATAACACACATTTACCACTCCAGTCTCTTTTAAGTAAAGAATACAGGATTCATACAGTGTTTCATGTGATTTTAACTCGAATTAAGGATTTCCCGGATCTTAACTACCTTTTCTACACTAAGAACTGACTTGGGCAATCTCTTTCAGCTGTTCTAAACGAGTTCTCATCTGTTTACAGTCATTTTCTCTGAATTATCCATGTTTTCATACAGTTTCTTATATTCTGCCTTCTGGTACAAGTATAATCTTTGCCCACTTTATCAAACAACTTCCTACACAGTATTATGAACTGAGGCAGCTCGGGAACATTGTCTCTCAACTGTGTTACAGAGTGTAGTACTACATTTCAGTGAAGTGTAAGGCTTTCCAAAGCTGCCGAATGTGTTTCTTTCTCTATTTCAATGGTATTCTGCCTTGTATAACACACATTTACCACTCTAGTTTCTTTTAAGTAAAGTATACAGGATTCATACAGTGTTTCATGTGATCTTAACTCGAATTAAGGATTACCCAGATCTTATCTACCTTTGCTACACTATGAACTGACTTGGAGAATCTCTTTGAGCTGTTCTAAACCAGTTCTCATCTGTTTATAGTCATTTTCTCTGAATTATCCATGTTTTCATGTAGTTTCCTATATTCTTCCTTCTGGTCCAAGTATAAGCTTTGCCCACTTTAAAAAACAACTTCCTACACACTGTTATAAACAGAGGCAGCTCGGGAACATTGTCTCTCAACTGTGTTACAGAGTGTAGTACTACATTTCAGTGAAGTGTAAGGCTTTCCAAAGCTGCCGAATGTGTTTCTTTCTCTATTTCAATGGTATTCTGCCTTGTATAACACACATTTACCACTCTAGTTTCTTTTAAGTAAAGAATACAGGATTCATACAGTGTTTCATGTGATCTTAACTCGAATTAAGGATTACCCTGATCTTATCTACCTTTGCTACACTATGAACTGACTTGGAGAATCTCTGAGCTGTTCTAAACCAGTTCTCATCTGTTTACAGTCATTTTCTCTGAATTATCCATGTTTTCATGTAGTTTCCTATATTCTTCCTTCTGGTCCAAGTATAAGCTTTGCCCACTTTATCAAACAACTTCCTACACACTGTTAGGAACAGAGGCAGCTCGGGAACATTGTCTCTCAACTGTGTTACAGAGTGTAGTACTACATTTCAGTGAAGTGTAAGGCTTTCCAAAGCTGCCAAATGTGTTTCTTTCTCTATTTCAATGGTATTCTGCCTTGTATAACACACATTTACCACTCTAGTCTCTTTTAAGTAAAGAATACAGGATTCATACAGTGTTTCCTGTGATCTTAACTCGAATTAAGGATTACCCAGATCTTATCTACCTTTGCTACACTATGAACTGACTTGGAGAATCTCTTTGAGCTGTTCTAAACCAGTTCTCATCTGTTTACAGTCATTTTCTCTGAATTATCCATGTTTTCATTTAGTTTCCTATATTCTTCCCTCTGGTCCAAGTATAAGCTTTGCCCACTTTATCAAACAACTTCCTACATACTGTTATGAAATGAGGCAGCTCGGGAACATTGTCTCTCAACTGTGTTATAGAGTGTAGTACTACATTTCAGTGAAGTGTAAGGCCTTCCAAAGCTGCCGAACGTGTTTCTTTCACTATTTCAATGGTATTCTGCCTTGTATAACACACATTTTCCACTCTAGTCTCTTTTAAGTAAACAATACAGGATTCATACAGTGTTTCATGTGATCTTAACTCGAATTAAGGATTACCCAGATCTTATCTACCTTTTCTACACTATGAACTGACTTGGAGAATCTCTTTGAGCTGTTCTAAACCAGTTCTCATCTGTTTACAGTCATTTTCTCTGAATTATCCATGTTTTCATGTAGTTTCCTATATTCTTCCTTCTGGTCCAAGTATAAGCTTTGCCCACTTTATCAAACAACTTCCTACACACTGTAATGAACAGAGGCAGCTCGGGAACATTGTCTCTCAACTGTGTTACAGAGTGTAGTACTACATTTCAGTGAAGTGTAAGGCTTTCCAAAGCTGCCGAATGTGTTTCTTTCTCTATTTCAATGGTATTCTGCCTTGTATAACACACATTTACCACTCCAGTCTCTTTTAAGTAAAGAATACAGGATTCATACAGTGTTTCATGTGATTTTAACTCGAATTAAGGATTTCCCGGATCTTAACTACCTTTTCTACACTAAGAACTGACTTGGGCAATCTCTTTCAGCTGTTCTAAACGAGTTCTCATCTGTTTACAGTCATTTTCTCTGAATTATCCATGTTTTCATACAGTTTCTTATATTCTGCCTTCTGGTACAAGTATAATCTTTGCCCACTTTATCAAACAACTTCCTACACAGTATTATGAACTGAGGCAGCTCGGGAACATTGTCTCTCAACTGTGTTATAGAGTGCAGTACTACATTTCAGTGAAGTGTAAGGCCTTCCAAAGCTGCCGAACGTGTTTCTTTCACTATTTCAATGGTATTCTGCCTTGTATAACACACATTTACCACTCTAGTTTCTTTTAAGTAAAGAATACAGGATTCATACAGTGTTTCATGTGATCTTAACTCGAATTAAGGATTACCCAGATCTTATCCACCTTTTCTACACTATGAACTGACTTGGAGAATCTCTTTGAGCTGTTCTAAACCAGTTCTCATCTGTTTACAGTCATTTTCTCTGAATTATCCATGTTTTCATGTAGTTTCCTGTATTCTTCCTTCTGGTCCAAGTATAAGCTTTGCCCACTTTATCAAACAACTTCCTACACACTGTTATGAACAGAGGCAGCTCGGGAACATTGTCTCTCAACTGTGTTACAGAGTGTAGTACTACATTTCAGTGAAGTGTAAGGCTTTCCAAAGCTGCCGAATGTGTTTCTTTCTCTATTTCCATGGTATTCTGCCTTGTATAACACACATTTACCACTCTAATCTCTTTTAAGTAAACAATACAGGATTCATACAGTGTTTCATGTGATCTTAACTCGAATTAAGGATTACACAGATCTTATCTACCTTTGCTACACTATGAACTGACTTGGAGAATCTCTCTGAGCTGTTCTAAACCAGTTCTCATCTGTTTACAGTCATTTTCTCTGAATTATCCATGTTTTCATGTAGTTTCCTATATTCTTCCTTCTGTTCCAAGTATAAGCTTTGCCCACTTTATCAAACAACTTCCTACACACTGTTATAAACAGAGGCAGCTCGGGAACATTGTCTCTCAACTGTGTTACAGAGTGTAGTACTACATTTCAGTGAAGTGTAAGGCTTTCCAAAGCTGCCGAATGTGTTTCTTTCTCTATTTCAATGGTATTCTGCCTTGTATAACACACATTTACCACTCTAGTCTCTTTTAAGTAAAGAATACAGGATTCATACAGTGTTTCATGTGATCTTAACTCGAATTAAGGATTACCCAGATCTTATCTACCTTTGCTACACTATGAACTGACTTGGAGAATCACTTTGAGCTGTTCTAAACCAGTTCTCATCTGTTTACAGTCATTTTCTCTGAATTATCCATGTTTTCATGTAGTTTCCTGTATTCTTCCTTCTGGTCCAAGTATAAGCTTTGCCCACTTTATCAAACAACTTCCTACACACTGTTATGAACAGAGGCAGCTCGGGAACATTGTCTCTCAACTGTGTTACAGAGTGTAGTACTACATTTCAGTGAAGTGTAAGGCTTTCCAAAGCTGCCGAATGTGTTTCTTTCTCTATTTCAATGGTATTCTGCCTTGTATAACACACATTTACCACTCTAGTTTCTTTTAAGTAAAGAATACAGGATTCATACAGTGTTTCATGTGATCTTAACTTGAATTAAGGATTACCCAGATCTTATCTACCTTTGCTACACTATGAACTGACTTGGAGAATCTCTTTGAGCTGTTCTAAACCAGTTCTCATCTGTTTACAGTCATTTTCTCTGAATTATCCATGTTTTCATGTAGTTTCCTATATTCTTCCTTCTGGTCCAAGTATAAGCTTTGCCCACTTTAAAAAACAACTTCCTACACACTGTTATAAACAGAGGCAGCTCGGGAGCATTGTCTCTCAACTGTGTTACAGAGTGTAGTACTACATTTCAGTGAAGTGTAAGGCTTTCCAAAGCTGCCGAATGTGTTTCTTTCTCTATTTCAATGGTATTCTGCCTTGTATAACACACATTTACCACTCTAGTCTCTTTTAAGTAAAGAATACAGGATTCATACAGTCTTTCATGTGATCTTAACTCGAATTAAGGATTACCCAGATCTTATCTACCTTTGCTACACTATGAACTGACTTGGAGAATCTCTTTGAGCTGTTCTAAACCAGTTCTCATCTGTTTACAGTCATTTTCTCTGAATTATCCATGTTTTCATGTAGTTTCCTGTATTCTTCCTTCTGGTCCAAGTATAAGCTTTGCCCACTTTATCAAACAACTTCCTACACACTGTTATGAACAGAGGCAGCTCGGGAACATTGTCTCTCAACTGTGTTACAGAGTGTAGTACTAAATTTCAGTGAAGTGTAAGGCTTTCCAAAGCTGCCGAATGTGTTTCTTTCTCTATTTCAATGGTATTCTGCCTTGTATAACACACATTTACCACTCTAGTTTCTTTTAAGTAAAGAATACAGGATTCATACAGTGTTTCATGTGATCTTAACTTGAATTAAGGATTACCCAGATCTTATCTACCTTTGCTACACTATGAACTGACTTGGAGAATCTCTTTGAGCTGTTCTAAACCAGTTCTCATCTGTTTACAGTCATTTTCTCTGAATTATCCATGTTTTCATGTAGTTTCCTATATTCTTCCTTCTGGTCCAAGTATAAGCTTTGCCCACTGTAAAAAACAACTTCCTACACACTGTTATAAACAGAGGCAGCTCGGGAACATTGTCTCTCAACTGTGTTACAGAGTGTAGTACTACATTTCAGTGAAGTGTAAGGCTTTCCAAAGCTGCCGAATGTGTTTCTTTCTCTATTTCAATGGTATTCTGCCTTGTATAACACACATTTACCACTCTAGTCTCTTTTAAGTAAAGAATACAGGATTCATACAGTGTTTCATGTGATCTTAACTCGAATTAAGGATTACCCAGATCTTATCTACCTTTGCTACACTATGAACTGACTTGGAGAATCTCTTTGAGCTGTTCTAAACCAGTTCTCATCTGTTTACAGTCATTTTCTCTGAATTATCCATGTTTTCATGTAGTTTCCTGTATTCTTCCTTCTGGTCCAAGTATAAGCTTTGCCCACTTTATCAAACAACTTCCTACACACTGTTATGAACAGAGGCAGCTCGGGAACATTGTCTCTCAACTGTGTTACAGAGTGTAGTACTACATTTCAGTGAAGTGTAAGGCTTTCCAAAGCTGCCGAATGTGTTTCTTTCTCTATTTCAATGGTATTCTGCCTTGTATAACACACATTTACCACTCTAGTCTCTTTTAAGTAAAGAATACAGGATTCATACAGTGTTTCATGTGATCTTAACTCGAATTAAGGATTACCCAGATCTTATCTACCTTTTCTACACTATGAACTGACTTGGAGAATCTCTTTGAGCTGTTCTAAGCCAGTTCTCATCTGTTTACAGTCATTTTCTCTGAATTATCCATGTTTTCATGTAGTTTCCTGTATTCTTCCTTCTGGTCCAAGTATAAGCTTTGCCCACTTTATCAAACAACTTCCTACACACTGTTATGAACAGAGGCAGCTCGGGAACATTGTCTCTCAACTGTGTTACAGAGTGTAGTACTACATTTCAGTGAAGTGTAAGGCTTTCCAAAGCTGCCGAATGTGTTTCTTTCTCTATTTCAATGGTATTCTGCCTTGTATAACACACATTTACCACTCTAGTCTCTTTTAAGTAAAGAATACAGGATTCATACAGTGTTTCCTGTGATCTTAACTCGAATTAAGGATTACCCAGATCTTATCTACCTTTGCTACACTATGAACTGACTTGGAGAATCTCTTTGAGCTGTTCTAAACCAGTTCTCATCTGTTTACAGTCATTTTCTCTGAATTATCCATGTTTTCATGTAGTTTCCTATATTCTTCCTTCTGTTCCAAGTATAAGCTTTGCCCACTTTATCAAACAACTTCCTACACACTGTTATAAACAGAGGCAGCTCGGGAACATTGTCTCTCAACTGTGTTACAGAGTGTAGTACTACATTTCAGTGAAGTGTAAGGCTTTCCAAAGCTGCCGAATGTGTTTCTTTCTCTATTTCAATGGTATTCTGCCTTGTATAACACACATTTACCACTCTAGTCTCTTTTAAGTAAAGAATACAGGATTCATACAGTGTTTCATGTGATCTTAACTCTAATTAAGGATTACCCAGATCTTATCTACCTTTGCTACACTATGAACTGACTTGGAGAATCTCTTTGAGCTGTTCTAAACCAGTTCTCATCTGTTTACAGTCATTTTCTCTGAATTATCCATGTTTTCATGTAGTTTCCTGTATTCTTCCTTCTGGTCCAAGTATAAGCTTTGCCCACTTTATCAAACAACTTCCTACACACTGTTATGAACAGAGGCAGCTCGGGAACATTGTCTCTCAACTGTGTTACAGAGTGTAGTACTACATTTCAGTGAAGTGTAAGGCTTTCCAAAGCTGCCGAATGTGTTTCTTTCTCTATTTCAATGGTATTCTGCCTTGTATAACACACATTTACCACTCTAGTTTCTTTTAAGTAAAGAATACAGGATTCATACAGTGTTTCATGTGATCTTAACTTGAATTAAGGATTACCCAGATCTTATCTACCTTTGCTACACTATGAACTGACTTGGAGAATCTCTTTGAGCTGTTCTAAACCAGTTCTCATCTGTTTACAGTCATTTTCTCTGAATTATCCATGTTTTCATGTAGTTTCCTATATTCTTCCTTCTGGTCCAAGTATAAGCTTTGCCCACTTTAAAAAACAACTTCCTACACACTGTTATAAACAGAGGCAGCTCGGGAACATTGTCTCTCAACTGTGTTACAGAGTGTAGTACTACATTTCAGTGAAGTGTAAGGCTTTCCAAAGCTGCCGAATGTGTTTCTTTCTCTATTTCAATGGTATTCTGCCTTGTATAACACACATTTACCACTCTAGTCTCTTTTAAGTAAAGAATACAGGATTCATACAGTGTTTCATGTGATCTTAACTCGAATTAAGGATTACCCAGATCTTATCTACCTTTGCTACACTATGAACTGACTTGGAGAATCTCTTTGAGCTGTTCTAAACCAGTTCTCATCTGTTTACAGTCATTTTCTCTGAATTATCCATGTTTTCATGTAGTTTCCTGTATTCTTCCTTCTGGTCCAAGTATAAGCTTTGCCCACTTTATCAAACAACTTCCTACACACTGTTATGAACAGAGGCATCTCGGGAACATTGTCTCTCAACTGTGTTACAGAGTGTAGTACTACATTTCAGTGAAGTGTAAGGCTTTCCAAAGCTGCCGAATGTGTTTCTTTCTCTATTTCAATGGTATTCTGCCTTGTATAACACACATTTACCACTCTAGTCTCTTTTAAGTAAACAATACAGGATTCATACAGTGTTTCATGTGATCTTAACTCGAATTAAGGATTACCCAGATCTTATCTACCTTTTCTACACTATGAACTGACTTGGAGAATCTCTTTGAGCTGTTCTAAACCAGTTCTCATCTGTTTACAGTCATTTTCTCTGAATTATCCATGTTTTCATGTAGTTTCCTATATTCTTCCTTCTGGTCCAAGTATAAGGTTTGCCCACTTTATCAAACAACTTCCTACACACTGTTATGAACAGAGGCAGCTCGGGAACATTGTCTCTCAACTGTGTTACAGAGTGTAGTACTACATTTCAGTGAAGTGTAAGGCTTTCCAAAGCTGCCGAATGTGTTTCTTTCTCTATTTCAATGGTATTCTGCCTTGTATAACACACATTTACCACTCTAGTCTCTTTTAAGTAAAGAATACAGGATTCAGTGTTTCATGTGATCTTAACTCGAATTAAGGATTACACAGATCTTATCTACCTTTGCTACACTATGAACTGACTTGGAGAATCTCTTTGAGCTGTTCTAAACCAGTTCTCATCTGTTTACAGTCATTTTCTCTGAATTATCCATGTTTTCATGTAGTTTCCTATATTCTTCCTTCTGTTCCAAGTATAAGCTTTGCCCACTTTATCAAACAACTTCCTACACACTGTTATAAACAGAGGCAGCTCGGGAACATTGTCTCTCAACTGTGTTACAGAGTGTAGTACTACATTTCAGTGAAGTGTAAGGCTTTCCAAAGCTGCCGAATGTGTTTCTTTCTCTATTTCAATGGTATTCTGCCTTGTATAACACACATTTACCACTCTAGTTTCTTTTAAGTAAAGAATACAGGATTCATACAGTGTTTCATGTGATCTTAACTCGAATTAAGGATTACCCAGATCTTATCTACCTTTGCTACACTATGAACTGACTTGGAGAATCTCTTTGAGCTGTTCTAAACCAGTTCTCATCTGTTTACAGTCATTTTCTCTGAATTATCCATGTTTTCATGTAGTTTCCTGTATTCTTCCTTCTGGTCCAAGTATAAGCTTTGCCCACTTTATCAAACAACTTCCTACACACTGTTATGAACAGAGGCAGCTCGGGAACATTGTCTCTCAACTGTGTTACAGAGTGTAGTACTACATTTCAGTGAAGTGTAAGGCTTTCCAAAGCTGCCGAATGTGTTTCTTTCTCTATTTCAATGGTATTCTGCCTTGTATAACACACATTTACCACTCTAGTTTCTTTTAAGTAAAGAATACAGGATTCATACAGTGTTTCATGTGATCTTAACTTGAATTAAGGATTACCCAGATCTTATCTACCTTTGCTACACTATGAACTGACTTGGAGAATCTCTTTGAGCTGTTCTAAACCAGTTCTCATCTGTTTACAGTCATTTTCTCTGAAGTATCCATGTTTTCATGTAGTTTCCTATATTCTTCCTTCTGGTCCAAGTATAAGCTTTGCCCACTTTAAAAAACAACTTCCTACACACTGTTATAAACAGAGGCAGCTCGGGAACATTGTCTCTCAACTGTGTTACAGAGTGTAGTACTACATTTCAGTGAAGTGTAAGGCTTTCCAAAGCTGCCGAATGTGTTTCTTTCTCTATTTCAATGGTATTCTGCCTTGTATAAGACACATTTACCACTCTAGTCTCTTTTAAGTAAAGAATACAGGATTCATACAGTGTTTCATGTGATCTTAACTCGAATTAAGGATTACCCAGATCTTATCTACCTTTGCTACACAATGAACTGACGTGGAGAATCTCTTTGTTCTGTTCTAAACCAGTTCTCATCTGTTTACAGTCATTTTCTCTGAATTATCCATGTTTTCATTTAGTTTCCTATATTCTTCCCTCTGGTCCAAGTATAAGCTTTGCCCACTTTATCAAACAACTTCCTACATACTGTTATGAAATGAGGCAGCTCGGGAACATTGTCTCTCAACTGTGTTATAGAGTGTAGTACTACATTTCAGTGAAGTGTAAGGCCTTCCAAAGCTGCCGAACGTGTTTCTTTCACTATTTCAATGGTATTCTGCCTTGTATAACACACATTTTCCACTCTAGTCTCTTTTAAGTAAACAATACAGGATTCATACAGTGTTTCATGTGATCTTAACTCGAATTAAGGATTACCCAGATCTTATCTACCTTTTCTACACTATGAACTGACTTGGAGAATCTCTTTGAGCTGTTCTAAACCAGTTCTCATCTGTTTACAGTCATTTTCTCTGAATTATCCATGTTTTCATGTAGTTTCCTATATTCTTCCTTCTGGTCCAAGTATAAGCTTTGCCCACTTTATCAAACAACTTCCTACACACTGTAATGAACAGAGGCAGCTCGGGAACATTGTCTCTCAACTGTGTTACAGAGTGTAGTACTACATTTCAGTGAAGTGTAAGGCTTTCCAAAGCTGCCGAATGTGTTTCTTTCTCTATTTCAATGGTATTCTGCCTTGTATAACACACATTTACCACTCCAGTCTCTTTTAAGTAAAGAATACAGGATTCATACAGTGTTTCATGTGATTTTAACTCGAATTAAGGATTTCCCGGATCTTAACTACCTTTTCTACACTAAGAACTGACTTGGGCAAGCTCTTTCAGCTGTTCTAAACGAGTTCTCATCTGTTTACAGTCATTTTCTCTGAATTATCCATGTTTTCATACAGTTTCTTATATTCTGCCTTCTGGTACAAGTATAATCTTTGCCCACTTTATCAAACAACTTCCTACACAGTATTATGAACTGAGGCAGCTCGGGAACATTGTCTCTCAACTGTGTTATAGAGTGTAGTACTACATTTCAGTGAAGTGTAAGGCCTTCCAAAGCTGCCGAACGTGTTTCTTTCACTATTTCAATGGTATTCTGCCTTGTATAACACACATTTACCACTCTAGTTTCTTTTAAGTAAAGAATACAGGATTCATACAGTGTTTCATGTGATCTTAACTCGAATTAAGGATTACCCAGATCTTATCCACCTTTTCTACACTATGAACTGACTTGGAGAATCTCTTTGAGCTGTTCTAAACCAGTTCTCATCTGTTTACAGTCATTTTCTCTGAATTATCCATGTTTTCATGTAGTTTCCTGTATTCTTCCTTCTGGTCCAAGTATAAGCTTCGCCCACTTTATCAAACAACTTCCTACACACTGTTATGAACAGAGGCAGCTCGGGAACATTGTCTCTCAACTGTGTTACAGAGTGTAGTACTACATTTCAGTGAAGTGTAAGGCTTTCCAAAGCTGCCGAATGTGTTTCTTTCTCTATTTCAATGGTATTCTGCCTTGTATAACACACATTTACCACTCTAATCTCTTTTAAGTAAACAATACAGGATTCATACAGTGTTTCATGTGATCTTAACTCGAATTAAGGATTACCCAGATCTTATCTACCTTTTCTACACTATGAACTGACTTGGAGAATCTCTTTGAGCTGTTCTAAACCAGTTCTCATCTGTTTACAGTCATTTTCTCTGAATTATCCATGTTTTCATGTAGTTTCCTATATTCTTCCTTCTGGTCCAAGTATAAGGTTTGCCCACTTTATCAAACAACTTCCTACACACTGTTATGAACAGAGGCAGCTCGGGAACATTGTCTCTCAACTGTGTTACAGAGTGTAGTACTACATTTCAGTGAAGTGTAAGGCTTTCCAAAGCTGCCGAATGTGTTTCTTTCTCTATTTCAATGGTATTCTGCCTTGTATAACACACATTTACCACTCTAGTCTCTTTTAAGTAAAGAATACAGGATTCATACAGTGTTTCATGTGATCTTAACTCGAATTAAGGATTACATAGATCTTATCTACCTTTGCTACACTATGAACTGACTTGGAGAATCTCTTTGAGCTGTTCTAAACCAGTTCTCATCTGTTTACAGTCATTTTCTCTGAATTATCCATGTTTTCATGTAGTTTCCTATATTCTTCCTTCTGTTCCAAGTATAAGCTTTGCCCACTTTATCAAACAACTTCCTACACACTGTTATAAACAGAGGCAGCTCGGGAACATTGTCTCTCAACTGTGTTACAGAGTGTAGTACTACATTTCAGTGAAGTGTAAGGCTTTCCAAAGCTGCCGAATGTGTTTCTTTCTCTATTTCAATGGTATTCTGCCTTGTATAACACACATTTACCACTCTAGTCTCTTTTAAGTAAAGAATACAGGATTCATACAGTGTTTCATGTGATCTTAACTCGAATTAAGGATTACCCAGATCTTATCTACCTTTGCTACACTATGAACTGACTTGGAGAATCTCTTTGAGCTGTTCTAAACCAGTTCTCATCCGTTTACAGTCATTTTCTCTGAATTATCCATGTTTTCATGTAGTTTCCTGTGTTCTTCCTTCTGGTCCAAGTATAAGCTTTGCCCACTTTATCAAACAACTTCCTACACACTGTTATGAACAGAGGCAGCTCGGGAACATTGTCTCTCAACTGTGTTACAGAGTGTAGTACTACATTTCAGTGAAGTGTAAGGCTTTCCAAAGCTGCCGAATGTGTTTCTTTCTCTATTTCAATGGTATTCTGCCTTGTATAACACACATTTACCACTCTAGTTTCTTTTAAGTAAAGAATACAGGATTCATACAGTGTTTCATGTGATCTTAACTTGAATTAAGGATTACCCAGATCTTATCTACCTTTGCTACACTATGAACTGACTTGGAGAATCTCTTTGAGCTGTTCTAAACCAGTTCTCATCTGTTTACAGTCATTTTCTCTGAATTATCCATGTTTTCATGTAGTTTCCTATATTCTTCCTTCTGGTCCAAGTATAAGCTTTGCCCACTTTAAAAAACAACTTCCTACACACTGTTATGAACAGAGGCAGCTCGGGAACATTGTCTCTCAACTGTGTTACAGAGTGTAGTACTACATTTCAGTGAAGTGTAAGGCTTTCCAAAGCTGCCGAATGTGTTTCTTTCTCTATTTCAATGGTATTCTGCCTTGTATAACACACATTTACCACTCTAGTTTCTTTTAAGTAAAGAATACAGGATTCATACAGTGTTTCATGTGATCTTAACTTGAATTAAGGATTACCCAGATCTTATCTACCTTTGCTACACTATGAACTGACTTGGAGAATCTCTTTGAGCTGTTCTAAACCAGTTCTCATCTGTTTACAGTCATTTTCTCTGAATTATCCATGTTTTCATGTAGTTTCCTATATTCTTCCTTCTGGTCCAAATATAAGCTTTGCCCACTTTAAAAAACAACTTCCTACACACTGTTATAAAAAGAGGCAGCTCGGGAACATTGTCTCTCAACTGTGTTACAGAGTGTAGTACTACATTTCAGTGAAGTGTAAGGCTTTCCAAAGCTGCCGAATGTGTTTCTTTCTCTATTTCAATGGTATTCTGCCTTGTATAACACACATTTACCACTCTAGTCTCTTTTAAGTAAACAATACAGGATTCATACAGTGTTTCATGTGATCTTAACTCGAATTAAGGATTACCCAGATCTTATCTACCTTTTCTACACTATGAACTGACTTGGAGAATCTCTTTGAGCTGTTCTAAACCAGTTCTCATCTGTTTACAGTCATTTTCTCTGAATTATCCATGTTTTCATGTAGTTTCCTATATTCTTCCTTCTGGTCCAAATATAAGCTTTGCCCACTTTAAAAAACAACTTCCTACACACTGTTATAAACAGAGGCAGCTCGGGAACATTGTCTCTCAACTGTGTTACAGAGTGTAGTACTACATTTCAGTGAAGTGTAAGGCTTTCCAAAGCTGCCGAATGTGTTTCTTTCTCTATTTCAATGGTATTCTGCCTTGTATAACACACATTTACCACTCTAGTCTCTTTTAAGTAAACAATACAGGATTCATACAGTGTTTCATGTGATCTTAACTCGAATTAAGGATTACCCAGATCTTATCTACCTTTTCTACACTATGAACTGACTTGGAGAATCTCTTTGAGCTGTTCTAAACCAGTTCTCATCTGTTTACAGTCATTTTCTCTGAATTATCCATGTTTTCATGTAGTTTCCTATATTCTTCCTTCTGGTCCAAGTATAAGGTTTGCCCACTTTATCAAACAACTTCCTACACACTGTTATGAACAGAGGCAGCTCGGGAACATTGTCTCTCAACTGTGTTACAGAGTGTAGTACTACATTTCACTGAAGTGTAAGGCTTTCCAAAGCTGCCGAATGTGTTTCTTTCTCTATTTCAATGGTATTCTGCCTTGTGTAACACACATTTACCACTCTAGTCTCTTTTAAGTAAAGAATACAGGATTCATACAGTGTTTCATGTGATCTTAACTCGAATTAAGGATTACACAGATCTTATCTACCTTTGCTACACTATGAACTGACTTGGAGAATCTCTTTGAGCTGTTCTAAACCAGTTCTCATCTGTTTACAGTCATTTTCTCTGAATTATCCATGTTTTCATGTAGTTTCCTATATTCTTCCTTCTGTTCCAAGTATAAGCTTTGCCCACTTTATCAAACAACTTCCTACACACTGTTATAAACAGAGGCAGCTCGGGAACATTGTCTCTCAACTGTGTTACAGAGTGTAGTACTACATTTCAGTGAAGTGTAAGGCTTTCCAAAGCTGCCGAATGTGTTTCTTTCTCTATTTCAATGGTATTCTGCCTTGTATAACACACATTTACCACTCTAGTCTCTTTTAAGTAAAGAATACAGGATTCATACAGTGTTTCATGTGATCTTAACTCGAATTAAGGATTACCCAGATCTTATCTACCTTTGCTACACTATGAACTGACTTGGAGAATCTCTTTGAGCTGTTCTAAACCAGTTCTCATCTGTTTACAGTCATTTTCTCTGAATTATCCATGTTTTCATGTAGTTTCCTGTATTCTTCCTTCTGGTCCAAGTATAAGCTTTGCCCACTTTATCAAACAACTTCCTACACACTGTTATGAACAGAGGCAGCTCGGGAACATTGTCTCTCAACTGTGTTACAGAGTGTAGTACTACATTTCAGTGAAGTGTAAGGCTTTCCAAAGCTGCCGAATGTGTTTCTTTCTCTATTTAAATGGTATTCTGCCTTGTATAACACACATTTACCACTCTAGTTTCTTTTAAGTAAAGAATACAGGATTCATACAGTGTTTCATGTGATCTTAACTTGAATTAAGGATTACCCAGATCTTATCTACCTTTGCTACACTATGAACTGACTTGGAGAATCTCTTTGAGCTGTTCTAAACCAGTTCTCATCTGTTTACAGTCATTTTCTCTGAATTATCCATGTTTTCATGTAGTTTCCTATATTCTTCCTTCTGGTCCAAGTATAAGCTTTGCCCACTTTAAAAAACAACTTCCTACACACTGTTATAAACAGAGGCAGCTCGGGAACATTGTCTCTCAACTGTGTTACAGAGTGTAGTACTACATTTCAGTGAAGTGTAAGGCTTTACAAAGCTGCCGAATGTGTTTCTTTCTCTATTTCAATGGTATTCTGCCTTGTATAACACACATTTACCACTCTAGTCTCTTTTAAGTAAAGAATACAGGATTCATACAGTGTTTCATGTGATCTTAACTCGAATTAAGGATTACCCAGATCTTATCTACCTTTGCTACACTATGAACTGACGTGGAGAATCTCTTTGAGCTGTTCTAAACCAGTTCTCATCTGTTTACAGTCATTTTCTCTGAATTATTCATGTTTTCATACAGTTTCTTATATTCTGCCTTCTGGTACAAGTATAATCTTTGCCCACTTTATCAAACAACTTCCTACACACTGTTATGAACTGAGGCAGCTCGGGAACATTGTCTCTGAACTGTGTTATATAGTGTAGTACTACATTTCAGTGAAGTGTAAGGCCTTCCAAAGCTGCCGAACGTGTTTCTTTCACTATTTCAATGGTATTCTGCCTTGTATAACACACATTTACCACTCTAGTTTCTTTTAAGTAAAGAATACAGGATTCATACAGTGTTTCATGTGATCTTAACACGAATTAAGGATTACCCAGATCTTACCTACCTTTTCTACACTATGAACTGACTTGGAGAATCTCTTTGAGCTGTTCTAAACCAGTTCTCATCTGTTTACAGTCATTTTCTCTGAATTATCCATGTTTTCATGTAGTTTCCTATATTCTTCCTTCTGGTCCAAGTATAAGCTTTGCCCACTTTATCAAACATCTTCCTACACACTGTTATAAACAGAGGCAGCTCGGGAACATTGTCTCTCAACTGTGTTACAGAGTGTAGTACTACATTTCAGTGAAGTGTAAGGCTTTCCAAAGCTGCCGAATGTGTTTCTTTCTCTATTTCAATGGTATTCTGCCTTGTATAACACACATTTACCACTCTAGTTTTCTTTAAGTAAAGAATACGGGATTCATACAGTGTTTCATGTGATCTTAACTCGAATTAAGGATTACCCAGATCTTATCTACCTTTGCTACACTATAAACTGACTTGGAGAATCTCTTTGAGCTGTTCTAAACCAGTTCTCATCTGTTTACAGTCATTTTCTCTTAATTATCCATGTTTTCATGTAGTTTCCTATATTCTTCCTTCTGGTCCAAGTATAAGCTTTGCCCACTTTATCAAACAACTTCCTACACACTGTTATAAACAGAGGCAGCTCGGGAACATTGTCTCTCAACTGTGTTACAGAGTGTAGTACTACATTTCAGTGAAGTGTAAGGCTTTCCAAAGCTGCCGAATGTGTTTCTTTCTCTATTTCAATGGTATTCTGCCTTGTATAACACACATTTACCACTCTAGTCTCTTTTAAGTAAAGAATACAGGATTCATACAGTGTTTCATGTGATCTTAACTCGAATTAAGGATTACCCAGATCTTATCTACCTTTGCTACACTATGAACTGACTTGGAGAATCTCTTTGAGCTGTTCTAAACCAGTTCTCATCTGTTTACAGTCATTTTCTCTGAATTATCCATGTTTTCATGTAGTTTCCTGTATTCTTCCTTCTGGTCCAAGTATAAGCTTTGCCCACTTTATCAAACAACTTCCTACACACTGTTATGAACAGAGGCAGCTCGGGAACATTGTCTCTCAACTGTGTTACAGAGTGTAGTACTACATTTCAGTGAAGTGTAAGGCTTTCCAAAGCTGCCGAATGTGTTTCTTTCTCTATTTCAATGGTATTCTGCCTTGTATAACACACATTTACCACTCTAGTTTCTTTTAAGTAAAGAATACAGGATTCATACAGTGTTTCATGTGATCTTAACTTGAATTAAGGATTACCCAGATCTTATCTACCTTTGCTACACTATGAACTGACTTGGAGAATCTCTTTGAGCTGTTCTAAACCAGTTCTCATCTGTTTACAGTCATTTTCTCTGAATTATCCATGTTTTCATGTAGTTTCCTATATTCTTCCTTCTGGTCCAAGTATAAGCTTTGCCCACTTTAAAAAACAACTTCCTACACACTGTTATAAACAGAGGCAGCTCGGGAACATTGTCTCTCAACTGTGTTACAGAGTGTAGTACTACATTTCAGTGAAGTGTAAGGCTTTCCAAAGCCGCCGAATGTGTTTCTTTCTCTATTTCAATGGTATTCTGCCTTGTATAACACACATTTACCACTCTAGTCTCTTTTAAGTAAAGAATACAGGATTCATACAGTGTTTCATGTGATCTTAACTCGAATTAAGGATTACCCAGATCTTATCTACCTTTGCTACACTATGAACTGACGTGGAGAATCTCTTTGAGCTGTTCTAAACCAGTTCTCATCTGTTTACAGTCATTTTCTCTGAATTATCCATGTTTTCATACAGTTTCTTATATTCTGCCTTCTGGTACAAGTATAATCTTTGCCCACTTTATCAAACAACTTCCTACACACTGTTATGAACTGAGGCAGCTCGGGAACATTGTCTCTGAACTGTGTTATATAGTGTAGTACTACATTTCAGTGAAGTGTAAGGCCTTCCAAAGCTGCCGAACGTGTTTCTTTCACTATTTCAATGGTATTCTGCCTTGTATAACACACATTTACCACTCTAGTTTCTTTTAAGTAAAGAATACAGGATTCATACAGTGTTTCATGTGATCTTAACACGAATTAAGGATTACCCAGATCTTACCTACCTTTTCTACACTATGAACTGACTTGGAGAATCTCTTTGAGCTGTTCTAAACCAGTTCTCATCTGTTTACAGTCATTTTCTCTGAATTATCCATGTTTTCATGTAGTTTCCTATATTCTTCCTTCTGGTCCAAGTATAAGCTTTGCCCACTTTATCAAACATCTTCCTACACACTGTTATAAACAGAGGCAGCTCGGGAACATTGTCTCTCAACTGTGTTACAGAGTGTAGTACTACATTTCAGTGAAGTGTAAGGCTTTCCAAAGCTGCCGAATGTGTTTCTTTCTCTATTTCAATGGTATTCTGCCTTGTATAACACACATTTACCACTCTAGTTTTCTTTAAGTAAAGAATACGGGATTCATACAGTGTTTCATGTGATCTTAACTCGAATTAAGGATTACCCAGATCTTATCTACCTTTGCTACACTATGAACTGACTTGGAGAATCTCTTTGAGCTGTTCTAAACCAGTTCTCATCTGTTTACAGTCATTTTCTCTTAATTATCCATGTTTTCATGTAGTTTCCTATATTCTTCCTTCTGGTCCAAGTATAAGCTTTGCCCCCTTTATCAAACAACTTCCTACACACTGTTATAAACAGAGGCAGCTCGGGAACATTGTCTCTCAACTGTGTTACAGAGTGTAGTACTACATTTCAGTGAAGTGTAAGGCTTTCCAAAGCTGCCGAATGTGTTTCTTTCTCTATTTCAATGGTATTCTGCCTTGTATAACACACATTTACCACTCTAGTCTCTTTTAAGTAAAGAATACAGGATTCATACAGTGTTTCATGTGATCTTAACTCGAATTAAGGATTACCCAGATCTTATCTACCTTTGCTACACTATGAACTGACTTGGAGAATCTCTTTGAGCTGTTCTAAACCAGTTCTCATCTGTTTACAGTCATTTTCTCTGAATTATCCATGTTTTCATGTAGTTTCCTGTATTCTTCCTTCTGGTCCAAGTATAAGCTTTGCCCACTTTATCAAACAACTTCCTACACACTGTTATGAACAGAGGCAGCTCGGGAACATTGTCTCTCAACTGTGTTACAGAGTGTAGTACTACATTTCAGTGAAGTGTAAGGCTTTCCAAAGCTGCCGAATGTGTTTCTTTCTCTATTTCAATGGTATTCTGCCTTGTATAACACACATTTACCACTCTAGTTTCTTTTAAGTAAAGAATACAGGATTCATACAGTGTTTCATGTGATCTTAACTTGAATTAAGGATTACCCAGATCTTATCTACCTTTGCTACACTATGAACTGACTTGGAGAATCTCTTTGAGCTGTTCTAAACCAGTTCTCATCTGTTTACAGTCATTTTCTCTGAATTATCCATGTTTTCATGTAGTTTCCTATATTCTTCCTTCTGGTCCAAGTATAAGCTTTGCCCACTTTAAAAAACAACTTCCTACACACTGTTATAAACAGAGGCAGCTCGGGAACATTGTCTCTCAACTGTGTTACAGAGTGTAGTACTACATTTCAGTGAAGTGTAAGGCTTTCCAAAGCCGCCGAATGTGTTTCTTTCTCTATTTCAATGGTATTCTGCCTTGTATAACACACATTTACCACTCTAGTCTCTTTTAAGTAAAGAATACAGGATTCATACAGTGTTTCATGTGATCTTAACTCGAATTAAGGATTACCCAGATCTTATCTACCTTTGCTACACTATGAACTGACGTGGAGAATCTCTTTGAGCTGTTCTAAACCAGTTCTCATCTGTTTACAGTCATTTTCTCTGAATTATCCATGTTTTCATACAGTTTCTTATATTCTGCCTTCTGGTACAAGTATAATCTTTGCCCACTTTATCAAAGAACTTCCTACACACTGTTATGAACTGAGGCAGCTCGGGAACATTGTCTCTGAACTGTGTTATAGAGTGTAGTACTACATTTCAGTGAAGTGTAAGGCCTTCCAAAGCTGCCAAACGTTTTTCTTTCACTATTTCAATGGTATTCTGCCTTGTATAACACACATTTACTACTCTAGTTTCTTTTAAGTAAAGAATACAGGATTCATACAGTGTTTCATGTGATCTTAACTCGAATTAAGGATTACCCAGATCTTAACTACCTTTTCTACACTATGAACTGACTTGGAGAATCTCTTTGAGCTGTTCTAAACCAGTTCTCATCTGTTTACAGTCATTTTCTCTGAATTATCCATGTTTTCATGTAGTTTCCTATATTCTTCCTTCTGGTCCAAGTATAAGCTTTGCCCACTTTATCAAACAACTTCCTACACACTGTTATAAACAGAGGCAGCTCGGGAACATTGTCTCTCAACTGTGTTACAGAGTGTAGTACTACATTTCAGTGAAGTGTAAGGCTTTCCAAAGCTGGCGAATGTGTTTCTTTCTCTATTTCAATGCTATTCTGCCTTGTATAACACACATTTACCACACTAGTTTCTTTTAAGTAAAGAATACAGGATTCATACAGTGTTTCATGTGATCTTAACTCGAATTAAGGATTTCCCGGATCTTATCTACCTTTGCTACACTATGAACTGACTTGGAGAATCTCTTTGAGCTGTTCTAAACCAGTTCTCATCTGTTTACAGTCATTTTCTCTGAATTATCCATGTTTTCATGTAGTTTCCTATATTCTTCCTTCTGGTCCAAGTATAAGCTTTCCCCACTTTATCAAACAACTTCCTACACACTGTTATGAACAGAGGCAGCTCGGGAACATTGTCTCTCAACTGTGTTACAGAGTGTAGTACTACATTTCAGTGAAGTGTAAGGCTTTCCAAAGCTGCGGAATGTGTTTCTTTCTCTATTTCAGTGGTATTCTGCCTTGTATAACACACATTTACCACTATAGTCTCTTTTAAGTAAACAATACAGGATTCATACAGTGTTTCATGTGATCTTAACTCGAATTAAGGATTACCCAGATCTTATCTACCTTTTCTACACTATGAACTGACTTGGAGAATCTCTTTGAGCTGTTCTCAACCAGTTCTCATCTGTTTACAGTCATTTTCTCTGAATTATCCATGTTTTCATGTAGTTTCCTATATTCTTCCTTCTGGTGCAAGTATAAGCTTTGCCCACTTTATCAAACAACTTCCTACACACTGTTATGAACAGAGGCAGCTCGGGAACATTGTCTCTCAACTGTGTTACAGAGTGTAGTACTACATTTCAGTGAAGTGTAAGGCTTTCCAAAGCTGCCGAATGTGTTTCTTTCTCTATTTCAATGGTATTCTGCCTTGTATAACACACATTTACCACACTAGTTTCTTTTAAGTAAAGAATACAGGATTCATACAGTGTTTCATGTGATCTTAACTCGAATTAAGGATTTCCCGGATCTTATCTACCTTTGCTACACTATGAACTGACTTGGAGAATCTCTTTGAGCTGTTCTAAACCAGTTCTCATCTGTTTACAGTCATTTTCTCTGAATTATCCATGTTTTCATGTAGTTTCCTATATTCTTCCTTCTGGTCCAAGTATAAGATTTCCCCACTTTATCAAACAACTTCCTACACACTGTTATGAACAGAGGCAGCTCGGGAACATTGTCTCTCAACTGTGTTACAGAGTGTAGTACTACATTTCAGTGAAGTGTAAGGCTTTCCAAAGCTGCGGAATGTGTTTCTTTCTCTATTTCAGTGGTATTCTGCCTTGTATAACACACATTTACCACTATAGTCTCTTTTAAGTAAACAATACAGGATTCATACAGTGTTTCATGTGATCTTAACTCGAATTAAGGATTACCCAGATCTTATCTACCTTTTCTACACTATGAACTGACTTGGAGAATCTCTTTGAGCTGTTCTAAACCAGTTCTCATCTGTTTACAGTCATTTTCTCTGAATTATCCATGTTTTCATGTATTTTCCTATATTCTTCCTTCTGGTCCAAGTATAAGCTTTCCCCACTTTATCAAACAACTTCCTACACACTGTTATGAACAGAGGCAGCTCGGGAACATTGTCTCTCAACTGTGTTACAGAGTGTAGTACTACATTTCAGTGAAGTGTAAGGCTTTCCAAAGCTGCGGAATGTGTTTCTTTCTCTATTTCAGTGGTATTCTGCCTTGTATAACACACATTTACCACTATAGTCTCTTTTAAGTAAACAATACAGGATTCATACAGTGTTTCATGTGATCTTAACTCGAATTAAGGATTACCCAGATCTTATCTACCTTTTCTACACTATGAACTGACTTGGAGAATCTCTTTGAGCTGTTCTCAACCAGTTCTCATCTGTTTACAGTCATTTTCTCTGAATTATCCATGTTTTCATGTAGTTTCCTATATTCTTCCTTCTGGTGCAAGTATAAGCTTTGCCCACTTTATCAAACAACTTCCTACACACTGTTATGAACAGAGGCAGCTCGGGAACATTGTCTCTCAACTGTGTTACAGAGTGTAGTACTACATTTCAGTGAAGTGTAAGGCTTTCCAAAGCTGCCGAATGTGTTTCTTTCTCTATTTCAATGGTATTCTGCCTTGTATAACACACATTTACCACACTAGTTTCTTTTAAGTAAAGAATACAGGATTCATACAGTGTTTCATGTGGTCTTAACTCGAATTAAGGATTTCCCGGATCTTATCTACCTTTGCTACACTATGAACTGACTTGGAGAATCTCGTTGAGCTGTTCTAAACCAGTTCTCATCTGTTTACAGTCATTTTCTCTGAATTATCCATGTTTTCATGTATTTTCCTATATTCTTCCTTCTGGTCCAAGTATAAGCTTTCCCCACTTTATCAAACAACTTCCTACACACTGTTATGAACAGAGGCAGCTCGGGAACATTGTCTCTCAACTGTGTTACAGAGTGTAGTACTACATTTCAGTGAAGTGTAAGGTTTTCCAAAGCTGCCGAATGTGTTTCTTTCTCTATTTCAATGGTATTCTGCCTTGTATAACACACATTTACCACTCTAGTCTCTTTTAAGTAAACAATACAGGATTCATACAGTGTTTCATGTGATCTTAACTCGAATTAAGGATTACCCAGATCTTATCTACCTTTTCTACACTATGAACTGACTTGGAGAATCTCTTTGAGCTGTTCTAAACCAGTTCTCATCTGTTTACAGTCATTTTCTCTGAATTATCCATGTTTTCATGTAGTTTCCTATATTCTTCCTTCTGGTCCAAGTATAAGCTTTGCCCACTTTATCAAACAACTTCCTACACACTGTTATGAACAGAGGCAGCTCGGGAACATTGTCTCTCAACTGTGTTACAGAGTGTAGTACTACATTTCAGTGAAGTGTAAGGCTTTCCAAAGCTGCCGAATGTGTTTCTTTCTCTATTTCAATGGTATTCTGCCTTGTATAACACACATTTACCACTCTAGTCTCTTTTAAGTAAAGAATACAGGATTCATACAGTGTTTCATGTGATCTTAACTCGAATTAAGGATTTCCCGGATCTTATCTACCTTTGCTACACTATGAACTGACTTGGAGAATCTCTTTGAGCTGTTCTAAACCAGTTCTCATCTGTTTACAGTCATTTTCTCTGAATTATCCATGTTTTCATGTATTTTCCTATATTCTTCCTTCTGGTCCAAGTATAAGCTTTCCCCACTTTATCAAACAACTTCCTACACACTGTTATGAACAGAGGCAGCTCGGGAACATTGTCTCTCAACTGTGTTACAGAGTGTAGTACTACATTTCAGTGAAGTGTAAGGCTTTCCAAAGCTGCGGAATGTGTTTCTTTCTCTATTTCAGTGGTATTCTGCCTTGTATAACACACATTTACCACTATAGTCTCTTTTAAGTAAACAATACAGGATTCATACAGTGTTTCATGTGATCTTAACTCGAATTAAGGATTACCCAGATCTTATCTACCTTTTCTACACTATGAACTGACTTGGAGAATCTCTTTGAGCTGTTCTCAACCAGTTCTCATCTGTTTACAGTCATTTTCTCTGAATTATCCATGTTTTCATGTAGTTTCCTATATTCTTCCTTCTGGTGCAAGTATAAGCTTTGCCCACTTTATCAAACAACTTCCTACACACTGTTATGAACAGAGGCAGCTCGGGAACATTGTCTCTCAACTGTGTTACAGAGTGTAGTACTACATTTCAGTGAAGTGTAAGGATTTCCAAAGCTGCCGAATGTGTTTCTTTCTCTATTTCAATGGTATTCTGCCTTGTATAACACACATTTACCACACTAGTTTCTTTTAAGTAAAGAATACAGGATTCATACAGTGTTTCATGTGGTCTTAACTCGAATTAAGGATTTCCCGGATCTTATCTACCTTTGCTACACTATGAACTGACTTGGAGAATCTCTTTGAGCTGTTCTAAACCAGTTCTCATCTGTTTACAGTCATTTTCTCTGAATTATCCATGTTTTCATGTATTTTCCTATATTCTTCCTTCTGGTCCAAGTATAAGCTTTCCCCACTTTATCAAACAACTTCCTACACACTGTTATGAACAGAGGCAGCTCGGGAACATTGTCTCTCAACTGTGTTACAGAGTGTAGTACTACATTTCAGTGAAGTGTAAGGCTTTCCAAAGCTGCCGAATGTGTTTCTTTCTCTATTTCAATGGTATTCTGCCTTGTATAACACACATTTACCACTCTAGTCTCTTTTAAGTAAACAATACAGGATTCATACAGTGTTTCATGTGATCATAACTCGAATTAAGGATTACCCAGATCTTATCTACCTTTTCTACACTATGAACTGACTTGGAGAATCTCTTTGAGCTGTTCTAAACCAGTTCTCATCTGTTTACAGTCATTTTCTCTGAATTATCCATGTTTTCATGTAGTTTCCTATATTCTTCCTTCTGGTCCAAGTATAAGCTTTGCCCACTTTATCAAACAACTTCCTACACACTGTTATGAACAGAGGCAGCTCGGGAACATTGTCTCTCAACTGTGTTACAGAGTGTAGTACTACATTTCAGTGAAGTGTAAGGCTTTCCAAAGCTGCCGAATGTGTTTCTTTCTCTATTTCAATGGTATTCTGCCTTGTATAACACACATTTACCACTCTAGTCTCTTTTAAGTAAAGAATACAGGATTCATACATTGTTTCATGTGATCTTAACTCGAATTAAGGATTACACAGATCTTATCTACCTTTGCTACACTATGAACTGACTTGGAGAATCTCTTTGAGCTGTTCTAAACCAGTTCTCATCTGTTTACAGTCATTTTCTCTGAATTATCCATGTTTTCATGTAGTTTCCTATATTCTTCCTACTGGTCCAAGTATAAGCTTTCCCCACTTTATCAAACAACTTCCTTCACACTGTTATGAACAGAGGCAGCTCGGGAACATTGTCTCTCAACTGTGTTACAGAGTGTAGTACTACATTTCAGTGAAGTGTAAGGCTTTCCAAAGCTGCCGAATGTGTTTCTTTCTCTATTTCAATGGTATTCTGCCTTGTATAACACACATTTACCACTCCAGTCTCTTTTAAGTAAAGAATACAGGATTCATACAGTGTTTCATGTGATTTTAACTCGAATTAAGGATTTCCCGGATCTTAACTACCTTTTCTACACTAAGAACTGACTTGGGCAATCTCTTTCAGCTGTTCTAAACGAGTTCTCATCTGTTTACAGTCATTTTCTCTGAATTATCCATGTTTTCATAGAGTTTCTTATATTCTGCCTTCTGGTACAAGTATAATCTTTGCCCACTTTATCAAACAACTTCCTACACAGTGTTATGAACTGAGGCAGCTCGGGAACATTGTCTCTCAACTGTGTTATAGAGTGTAGTACTACATTTCAGTGAAGTGTAAGGCCTTCCAAAGCTGCCGAACGTGTTTCTTTCACTATTTCAATGGTATTCTGCCTTGTATAACACACATTTACCACTCTAGTTTCTTTTAAGTAAAGAATACAGGATTCATACAGTGTTTCATGTGATCTTAACTCGAATTAAGGATTACCCAGATCTTATCCACCTTTTCTATACTATGAACTGACTTGGAGAATCTCTTTGAGCTGTTCTAAACCAGTTCTCATCTGTTTACAGTCATTTTCTCTGAATTATCCATGTTTTCATGTAGTTTCCTGTATTCTTCCTTCTGGTCCAAGTATAAGCTTTGCCCACTTTATCAAACAACTTCCTACACACTGTTATGAACAGAGGCAGCTCGGGAACATTGTCTCTCAACTGTGTTACAGAGTGTAGTACTACATTTCAGTGAAGTGTAAGGCTTTCCAAAGCTGCCGAATGTGTTTCTTTCTCTATTTCAATGGTATTCTGCCTTGTATAACACACATTTACCACACTAGTTTCTTTTAAGTAAAGAATACAGGATTCATACAGTGTTTCATGTGGTCTTAACTCGAATTAAGGATTTCCCGGATCTTATCTACCTTTGCTACACTATGAACTGACTTGGAGAATCTCTTTGAGCTGTTCTAAACCAGTTCTCATCTGTTTACAGTCATTTTCTCTGAATTATCCATGTTTTCATGTATTTTCCTATATTCTTCCTTCTGGTCCAAGTATAAGCTTTCCCCACTTTATCAAACAACTTCCTACACACTGTTATGAACAGAGGCAGCTCGGGAACATTGTCTCTCAACTGTGTTACAGAGTGTAGTACTACATTTCAGTGAAGTGTAAGGCTTTCCAAAGCTGCCGAATGTGTTTCTTTCTCTATTTCAATGGTATTCTGCCTTGTATAACACACATTTACCACTCTAGTCTCTTTTAAGTAAACAATACAGGATTCATACAGTGTTTCATGTGATCATAACTCGAATTAAGGATTACCCAGATCTTATCTACCTTTTCTACACTATGAACTGACTTGGAGAATCTCTTTGAGCTGTTCTCAACCAGTTCTCATCTGTTTACAGTCATTTTCTCTGAATTATCCATGTTTTCATGTAGTTTCCTATATTCTTCCTTCTGGTGCAAGTATAAGCTTTGCCCACTTTATCAAACAACTTCCTACACACTGTTATGAACAGAGGCAGCTCGGGAACATTGTCTCTCAACTGTGTTACAGAGTGTAGTACTACATTTCAGTGAAGTGTAAGGCTTTCCAAAGCTGCCGAATGTGTTTCTTTCTCTATTTCAATGGTATTCTGCCTTGTATAACACACATTTACCACACTAGTTTCTTTTAAGTAAAGAATACAGGATTCATACAGTGTTTCATGTGGTCTTAACTCGAATTAAGGATTTCCCGGATCTTATCTACCTTTGCTACACTATGAACTGACTTGGAGAATCTCTTTGAGCTGTTCTAAACCAGTTCTCATCTGTTTACAGTCATTTTCTCTGAATTATCCATGTTTTCATGTATTTTCCTATATTCTTCCTTCTGGTCCAAGTATAAGCTTTCCCCACTTTATCAAACAACTTCCTACACACTGTTATGAACAGAGGCAGCTCGGGAACATTGTCTCTCAACTGTGTTACAGAGTGTAGTACTACATTTCAGTGAAGTGTAAGGCTTTCCAAAGCTGCCGAATGTGTTTCTTTCTCTATTTCAATGGTATTCTGCTTGTATAACACACATTTACCACTCTAGTCTCTTTTAAGTAAACAATACAGGATTCATACAGTGTTTCATGTGATCATAACTCGAATTAAGGATTACCCAGATCTTATCTACCTTTTCTACACTATGAACTGACTTGGAGAATCTCTTTGAGCTGTTCTAAACCAGTTCTCATCTGTTTACAGTCATTTTCTCTGAATTATCCATGTTTTCATGTAGTTTCCTATATTCTTCCTTCTGGTCCAAGTATAAGCTTTGCCCACTTTATCAAACAACTTCCTACACACTGTTATGAACAGAGGCAGCTCGGGAACATTGTCTCTCAACTGTGTTACAGAGTGTAGTACTACATTTCAGTGAAGTGTAAGGCTTTCCAAAGCTGCCGAATGTGTTTCTTTCTCTATTTCAATGGTATTCTGCCTTGTATAACACACATTTACCACTCTAGTCTCTTTTAAGTAAAGAATACAGGATTCATACATTGTTTCATGTGATCTTAACTCGAATTAAGGATTACACAGATCTTATCTACCTTTGCTACACTATGAACTGACTTGGAGAATCTCTTTGAGCTGTTCTAAACCAGTTCTCATCTGTTTACAGTCATTTTCTCTGAATTATCCATGTTTTCATGTAGTTTCCTATATTCTTCCTACTGGTCCAAGTATAAGCTTTCCCCACTTTATCAAACAACTTCCTTCACACTGTTATGAACAGAGGCAGCTCGGGAACATTGTCTCTCAACTGTGTTACAGAGTGTAGTACTACATTTCAGTGAAGTGTAAGGCTTTCCAAAGCTGCCGAATGTGTTTCTTTCTCTATTTCAATGGTATTCTGCCTTGTATAACACACATTTACCACTCCAGTCTCTTTTAAGTAAAGAATACAGGATTCATACAGTGTTTCATGTGATTTTAACTCGAATTAAGGATTTCCCGGATCTTAACTACCTTTTCTACACTAAGAACTGACTTGGGCAATCTCTTTCAGCTGTTCTAAACGAGTTCTCATCTGTTTACAGTCATTTTCTCTGAATTATCCATGTTTTCTTAGAGTTTCTTATATTCTGCCTTCTGGTACAAGTATAATCTTTGCCCACTTTATCAAACAACTTCCTACACAGTGTTATGAACTGAGGCAGCTCGGGAACATTGTCTCTCAACTGTGTTATAGAGTGTAGTACTACATTTCAGTGAAGTGTAAGGCCTTCCAAAGCTGCTGAACGTGTTTCTTTCACTATTTCAATGGTATTCTGCCTTGTATAACACACATTTACCACTCTAGTTTCTTTTAAGTAAAGAATACAGGATTCATACAGTGTTTCATGTGATCTTAACTCGAATTAAGGATTACCCAGATCTTATCCACCTTTTCTATACTATGAACTGACTTGGAGAATCTCTTTGAGCTGTTCTAAACCAGTTCTCATCTGTTTACAGTCATTTTCTCTGAATTATCCATGTTTTCATGTAGTTTCCTGTATTCTTCCTTCTGGTCCAAGTATAAGCTTTGCCCACTTTATCAAACAACTTCCTACACACTGTTATGAACAGAGGCAGCTCGGGAACATTGTCTCTCAACTGTGTTACAGAGTGTAGTACTACATTTCAGTGAAGTGTAAGGCTTTCCAAAGCTGCCGATTGTGTTTCTTTCTCTATTTCAATGGTATTCTGCCTTGTATAACACACATTTACCACTCTAGTCTCTTTTAAGTAAACAATACAGGATTCATACAGTGTTTCATGTGATCTTAACTCGAATTAAGGATTACCCAGATCTTATCTACCTTTTCTACACTATGAACTGACTTGGAGAATCTCTTTGAGCTGTTCTAAACCAGTTCTCATCTGTTTACAGTCATTTTCTCTGAATTATCCATGTTTTCATGTAGTTTCCTATATTCTTCCTTCTGGTCCAAGTATAAGCTTTGCCCACTTTATCAAACAACTTCCTACACACTGTTATGAACAGAGGCAGCTCGGGAACATTGTCTCTCAACTGTGTTACAGAGTGTAGTACTACATTTCAGTGAAGTGTAAGGCTTTCCAAAGCTGCCGAATGTGTTTCTTTCTCTATTTCAATGGTATTCTGCCTTGTATAACACACATTTACCAATCTAGTCTCTTTTAAGTAAAGAATACAGGATTCATACATTGTTTCATGTGATCTTAACTCGAATTAAGGATTACACAGATCTTATCTACCTTTGCTACACTATGAACTGACTTGGAGAATCTCTTTGAGCTGTTCTAAACCAGTTCTCATCTGTTTACAGTCATTTTCTCTGAATTATCCATGTTTTCATGTAGTTTCCTATATTCTTCCTTCTGGTCCAAGTATAAGCTTTCCCCACTTTATCAAACAACTTCCTACACAGTGTTATGAACTGAGGCAGCTCGGGAACATTGTCTCTCAACTGTGTTATAGAGTGTAGTACTACATTTCAGTGAAGTGTAAGGCCTTCCAAAGCTGCCGAACGTGTTTCTTTCACTATTTCAATGGTATTCTGCCTTGTATAACACACATTTACCACTCTAGTTTCTTTTAAGTAAAGAATACAGGATTCATACAGTGTTTCATGTGATCTTAACTCGAATTAAGGATTACCCAGATCTTATCCACCTTTTCTATACTATGAACTGACTTGGAGAATCTCTTTGAGCTGTTCTAAACCAGTTCTCATCTGTTTACAGTCATTTTCTCTGAATTATCCATGTTTTCATGTAGTTTCCTGTATTCTTCCTTCTGGTCCAAGTATAAGCTTTGCCCACTTTATCAAACAACTTCCTACACACTGTTATGAACAGAGGCAGCTCGGGAACATTGTCTCTCAACTGTGTTACAGAGTGTAGTACTACATTTCAGTGAAGTGTAAGGCTTTCCAAAGCTGCCGAATGTGTTTCTTTCTCTATTTCAATGGTATTCTGCCTTGTATAACACACATTTACCACACTAGTTTCTTTTAAGTAAAGAATACAGGATTCATACAGTGTTTCATGTGGTCTTAACTCGAATTAAGGATTTCCCGGATCTTATCTACCTTTGCTACACTATGAACTGACTTGGAGAATCTCTTTGAGCTGTTCTAAACCAGTTCTCATCTGTTTACAGTCATTTTCTCTGAATTATCCATGTTTTCATGTATTTTCCTATATTCTTCCTTCTGGTCCAAGTATAAGCTTTCCCCACTTTATCAAACAACTTCCTACACACTGTTATGAACAGAGGCAGCTCGGGAACATTGTCTCTCAACTGTGTTACAGAGTGTAGTACTACATTTCAGTGAAGTGTAAGGCTTTCCAAAGCTGCCGAATGTGTTTCTTTCTCTATTTCAATGGTATTCTGCCTTGTATAACACACATTTACCACTCTAGTCTCTTTTAAGTAAACAATACAGGATTCATACAGTGTTTCATGTGATCATAACTCGAATTAAGGATTACCCAGATCTTATCTACCTTTTCTACACTATGAACTGACTTGGAGAATCTCTTTGAGCTGTTCTCAACCAGTTCTCATCTGTTTACAGTCATTTTCTCTGAATTATCCATGTTTTCATGTAGTTTCCTATATTCTTCCTTCTGGTGCAAGTATAAGCTTTGCCCACTTTATCAAACAACTTCCTACACACTGTTATGAACAGAGGCAGCTCGGGAACATTGTCTCTCAACTGTGTTACAGAGTGTAGTACTACATTTCAGTGAAGTGTAAGGCTTTCCAAAGCTGCCGAATGTGTTTCTTTCTCTATTTCAATGGTATTCTGCCTTGTATAACACACATTTACCACACTAGTTTCTTTTAAGTAAAGAATACAGGATTCATACAGTGTTTCATGTGGTCTTAACTCGAATTAAGGATTTCCCGGATCTTATCTACCTTTGCTACACTATGAACTGACTTGGAGAATCTCTTTGAGCTGTTCTAAACCAGTTCTCATCTGTTTACAGTCATTTTCTCTGAATTATCCATGTTTTCATGTATTTTCCTATATTCTTCCTTCTGGTCCAAGTATAAGCTTTCCCCACTTTATCAAACAACTTCCTACACACTGTTATGAACAGAGGCAGCTCGGGAACATTGTCTCTCAACTGTGTTACAGAGTGTAGTACTACATTTCAGTGAAGTGTAAGGCTTTCCAAAGCTGCCGAATGTGTTTCTTTCTCTATTTCAATGGTATTCTGCTTGTATAACACACATTTACCACTCTAGTCTCTTTTAAGTAAACAATACAGGATTCATACAGTGTTTCATGTGATCATAACTCGAATTAAGGATTACCCAGATCTTATCTACCTTTTCTACACTATGAACTGACTTGGAGAATCTCTTTGAGCTGTTCTAAACCAGTTCTCATCTGTTTACAGTCATTTTCTCTGAATTATCCATGTTTTCATGTAGTTTCCTATATTCTTCCTTCTGGTCCAAGTATAAGCTTTGCCCACTTTATCAAACAACTTCCTACACACTGTTATGAACAGAGGCAGCTCGGGAACATTGTCTCTCAACTGTGTTACAGAGTGTAGTACTACATTTCAGTGAAGTGTAAGGCTTTCCAAAGCTGCCGAATGTGTTTCTTTCTCTATTTCAATGGTATTCTGCCTTGTATAACACACATTTACCACTCTAGTCTCTTTTAAGTAAAGAATACAGGATTCATACATTGTTTCATGTGATCTTAACTCGAATTAAGGATTACACAGATCTTATCTACCTTTGCTACACTATGAACTGACTTGGAGAATCTCTTTGAGCTGTTCTAAACCAGTTCTCATCTGTTTACAGTCATTTTCTCTGAATTATCCATGTTTTCATGTAGTTTCCTATATTCTTCCTACTGGTCCAAGTATAAGCTTTCCCCACTTTATCAAACAACTTCCTTCACACTGTTATGAACAGAGGCAGCTCGGGAACATTGTCTCTCAACTGTGTTACAGAGTGTAGTACTACATTTCAGTGAAGTGTAAGGCTTTCCAAAGCTGCCGAATGTGTTTCTTTCTCTATTTCAATGGTATTCTGCCTTGTATAACACACATTTACCACTCCAGTCTCTTTTAAGTAAAGAATACAGGATTCATACAGTGTTTCATGTGATTTTAACTCGAATTAAGGATTTCCCGGATCTTAACTACCTTTTCTACACTAAGAACTGACTTGGGCAATCTCTTTCAGCTGTTCTAAACGAGTTCTCATCTGTTTACAGTCATTTTCTCTGAATTATCCATGTTTTCTTAGAGTTTCTTATATTCTGCCTTCTGGTACAAGCATAATCTTTGCCCACTTTATCAAACAACTTCCTACACAGTGTTATGAACTGAGGCAGCTCGGGAACATTGTCTCTCAACTGTGTTATAGAGTGTAGTACTACATTTCAGTGAAGTGTAAGGCCTTCCAAAGCTGCTGAACGTGTTTCTTTCACTATTTCAATGGTATTCTGCCTTGTATAACACACATTTACCACTCTAGTTTCTTTTAAGTAAAGAATACAGGATTCATACAGTGTTTCATGTGATCTTAACTCGAATTAAGGATTACCCAGATCTTATCCACCTTTTCTATACTATGAACTGACTTGGAGAATCTCTTTGAGCTGTTCTAAACCAGTTCTCATCTGTTTACAGTCATTTTCTCTGAATTATCCATGTTTTCATGTAGTTTCCTGTATTCTTCCTTCTGGTCCAAGTATAAGCTTTGCCCACTTTATCAAACAACTTCCTACACACTGTTATGAACAGAGGCAGCTCGGGAACATTGTCTCTCAACTGTGTTACAGAGTGTAGTACTACATTTCAGTGAAGTGTAAGGCTTTCCAAAGCTGCCGAATGTGTTTCTTTCTCTATTTCAATGGTATTCTGCCTTGTATAACACACATTTACCACACTAGTTTCTTTTAAGTAAAGAATACAGGATTCATACAGTGTTTCATGTGGTCTTAACTCGAATTAAGGATTTCCCGGATCTTATCTACCTTTGCTACACTATGAACTGACTTGGAGAATCTCTTTGAGCTGTTCTAAACCAGTTCTCATCTGTTTACAGTCATTTTCTCTGAATTATCCATGTTTTCATGTATTTTCCTATATTCTTCCTTCTGGTCCAAGTATAAGCTTTCCCCACTTTATCAAACAACTTCCTACACACTGTTATGAACAGAGGCAGCTCGGGAACATTGTCTCTCAACTGTGTTACAGAGTGTAGTACTACATTTCAGTGAAGTGTAAGGCTTTCCAAAGCTGCCGATTGTGTTTCTTTCTCTATTTCAATGGTATTCTGCCTTGTATAACACACATTTACCACTCTAGTCTCTTTTAAGTAAACAATACAGGATTCATACAGTGTTTCATGTGATCTTAACTCGAATTAAGGATTACCCAGATCTTATCTACCTTTTCTACACTATGAACTGACTTGGAGAATCTCTTTGAGCTGTTCTAAACCAGTTCTCATCTGTTTACAGTCATTTTCTCTGAATTATCCATGTTTTCATGTAGTTTCCTATATTCTTCCTTCTGGTCCAAGTATAAGCTTTGCCCACTTTATCAAACAACTTCCTACACACTGTTATGAACAGAGGCAGCTCGGGAACATTGTCTCTCAACTGTGTTACAGAGTGTAGTACTACATTTCAGTGAAGTGTAAGGCTTTCCAAAGCTGCCGAATGTGTTTCTTTCTCTATTTCAATGGTATTCTGCCTTGTATAACACACATTTACCAATCTAGTCTCTTTTAAGTAAAGAATACAGGATTCATACATTGTTTCATGTGATCTTAACTCGAATTAAGGATTACACAGATCTTATCTACCTTTGCTACACTATGAACTGACTTGGAGAATCTCTTTGAGCTGTTCTAAACCAGTTCTCATCTGTTTACAGTCATTTTCTCTGAATTATCCATGTTTTCATGTAGTTTCCTATATTCTTCCTTCTGGTCCAAGTATAAGCTTTCCCCACTTTATCAAACAACTTCCTTCACACTGTTATGAACAGAGGCAGCTCGGGAACATTGTCTCTCAACTGTGTTACAGAGTGTAGTACTACATTTCAGTGAAGTGTAAGGCTTTCCAAAGCTGCCGAATGTGTTTCTTTCTCTATTTCAATGGTATTCTGCCTTGTATAACACACATTTACCACTCCAGTCTCTTTTAAGTAAAGAATACAGGATTCATACAGTGTTTCATGTGATTTTAACTCGAATTAAGGATTTCCCGGATCTTAACTACCTTTTCTACACTAAGAACTGACTTGGGCAATCTCTTTCAGCTGTTCTAAACGAGTTCTCATCTGTTTACAGTCATTTTCTCTGAATTATCCATGTTTTCATAGAGTTTCTTATATTCTGCCTTCTGGTACAAGTATAATCTTTGCCCACTTTATCAAACAACTTCCTACACAGTGTTATGAACTGAGGCAGCTCGGGAACATTGTCTCTCAACTGTGTTATAGAGTGTAGTACTACATTTCAGTGAAGTGTAAGGCCTTCCAAAGCTGCCGAACGTGTTTCTTTCACTATTTCAATGGTATTCTGCCTTGTATAACACACATTTACCACTCTAGTTTCTTTTAAGTAAAGAATACAGGATTCATACAGTGTTTCATGTGATCTTAACTCGAATTAAGGATTACCCAGATCTTATCCACCTTTTCTATACTATGAACTGACTTGGAGAATCTCTTTGAGCTGTTCTAAACCAGTTCTCATCTGTTTACAGTCATTTTCTCTGAATTATCCATGCTTTCATGTAGTTTCCTGTATTCTTCCTTCTGGTCCAAGTATAAGCTTTGCCCACTTTATCAAACAACTTCCTACACACTGTTATGAACATAGGCAGCTCGGGAACATTGTCTCTCAACTGTGTTACAGAGTGTAGTACTACATTTCAGTGAAGTGTAAGGCTTTCCAAAGCTGCCGAATGTGTTTCTTTCTCTATTTCAATGGTATTCTGCCTTGCATAACACACATTTACCACTCTAGTTTCTTTTTAGTAAAGAATACAGGATTCATACAGTGTTTCATGTGATCTTAACTCGAATTAAGGATTACCCAGATCTTATCTACCTTTGCTACACTATGAACTGACTTGGAGAATCTCTTTGAGCTGTTCTAAACCAGTTCTCATCTGTTTACAGTCATTTTCTCTGAATTATCCATGTTTTCATGTAGTTTCCTATATTCTTCCTTCTGGTCCAAGTATAAGCTTTGCCCACTTTAAAAAACAACTTCATACACACTGTTATAAACAGAGGCAGCTCGGGAACATTGTCTCTCAACTGTGTTACAGAGTGTAGTACTACATTTCAGTGAAGTGTAAGGCTTTCCAAAGCTGCCGAATGTGTTTCTTTCTCTATTTCAATGGTATTCTGCTTTGTATAACACACATTTACCACTCTAGTCTCTTTTAAGTAAAGAATACAGGATTCATACAGTGTTTCATGTGATCTTAACTCGAATTAAGGATTACCCAGATCTTATCTACCTTTGCTACACTATGAACTGACGTGGAGAATCTCTTTGAGCTGTTCTAAACCAGTTCTCATCTGTTTACAGTCATTTTCTCTGAATTATCCATGTTTTCATACAGTTTCTTATATTCTGCCTTCTGGTACAAGTATAACCTTTGCCCACTTTATCAAACAACTTCCTACACACTGTTATGAACTGAGGCAGTTCGGGAACATTGTCTCTCAACTGTGTTATAGAGTGTAGTACTACATTTCAGTGAAGTGTAAGGCCTTCCAAAGCTGCTGAACGTGTTTCTTTCACTATTTCAATGGTATTCTGCCTTGTATAACACACATTTACCACTCTAGTTTCTTTTAAGTAAAGAATACAGGATTCATACAGTGTTTCATGTGATCTTAACTCGAATTAAGGATTACCCAGATCTTATCTACCTTTTCTACACTATGAACTGACTTGGAGAATCTCTTTGAGCTGTTCTCAACCAGTTCTCATCTGTTTAGAGTCATTTTCTCTGAATTATCCATGTTTTCATGTAGTTTCCTATATTCTTCCTTCTGGTCCAAGTATAAGCTTTGCCCACTTTATCAAACAACTTCCTACACACTGTTATGAACAGAGGCGGCTCGGGAACATTGTCTCTCAACTGTGTTATAGAGTGTAGTACTACATTTCAGTGAAGTGTAAGGCCTTCCAAAGCTGCTGAACGTGTTTCTTTCACTATTTCAATGGTATTCTGCCTTGTATAACACACATTTACCACTCTAGTTTCTTTTAAGTAAAGAATACAGGATTCATACAGTGTTTCATGTGATCTTATCTCGAATTAAGGATTACCCAGATCTTATCTACCTTTTCTACACTATGAACTGACTTGGAGAATCTCTTTGAGCTGTTCTAAACCAGTTCTCATCTGTTTACAGTCATTTTCTCTGAATTATCCATGTTTTCATGTAGTTTCCTATATTCTTCCTTCTGGTCCAAGTATAAGCTTTGCCCACTTTATCAAACAACTTCCTACACACTGTTATGAACAGAGGCAGCTCGGGAACATTGTCTCTCAACTGTGTTACAGAGTGTAGTACTACATTTCAGTGAAGTGTAAGGCTTTCCAAAGCTGCCGAATGTGTTTCTTTCTCTATTTCAATGGTATTCTGCCTTGTATAACACACATTTACCACACTAGTTTCTTTTAAGTAAAGAATACAGGATTCATACAGTGTTTCATGTGATCTTAACTCGAATTAAGGATTTCCCGGATCTTATCTACCTTTGCTACACTATGAACTGACTTGGAGAATCTCTTTGAGCTGTTCTAAACCAGTTCTCATCTGTTTAAAGTCATTTTCTCTGAATTATCCATGTTTTCATGTAGTTTCCTATATTCTTCCTTCTGGTCCAAGTATAAGCTTTCCCCACTTTATCAAACGACTTCCTACACACTGTTATGAACAGAGGCAGCTCGGGAACATTGTCTCTCAACTGTGTTACAGAGTGTAGTACTACATTTCAGTGAAGTGTAAGGCTTTCCAAAGCTGCCGAATGTGTTTCTTTCTCTATTTCAATGGTATTCTGCCTTGTATAACACACATTTACCACTCTAGTTTCCTTTAAGTAAAGAATACGGGATTCATACAGTGTTTCATGTGATCTTAACTCGAATTAAGGATTACCCAGATCTTATCTACTTTTTCTACACTATGAACTGACTTGGAGAATCTCTTTGAGATGTTCTAAACCAGTTCTCATCTGTTTACAGTCATTTTCTCTGAATTATCCATGTTTTCATGTAGTTTCCTATATTCTTCCTTCTGGTCCAAGTATAAGCTTTCCCCACTTTATCAAACAACTTCCTACACACTGTTATGAACAGAGGCAGCTCGGGAACATTGTCTCTCAACTGTGTTACAGAGTGTAGTACTACATTTCAGTGAAGTGTAAGGCTTTCCAAAGCTGCCGAAAGTGTTTCTTTCTCTTTTTCAATGGTATTCTGCCTTGTATAACACACATTTACCACTCTAGTCTCTTTTAAGTAAACAATACAGGATTCATACAGTGTTTCATGTGATCTTAACTCGAATTAAGGATTACCCAGATCTTATCTACCTTTTCTACACTATGAACTGACTTGGAGAATCTCTTTGAGCTGTTCTAAACCAGTTCTCATCTGTTTACAGTCATTTTCTCTGAATTATCCATGTTTTCATGTAGTTTCCTATATTCTTCCTTCTGGTCCAAGTATAAGCTTTGCCCACTTTATCAAACAACTTCCTACACACTGTTATGAACAGAGGCAGCTCGGGAACATTGTCTCTCAACTGTGTTACAGAGTGTAGTACTACATTTCAGTGAAGTGTAAGGCTTTCCAAAGCTGCCGAATGTGTTTCTTTCTCTATTTCAATGGTATTCTGCCTTGTATAACACACATTTACCACTCTAGTTTCTTTTAAGTAAAGAATACAGGATTCATACAGTGTTTCATGTGATCTTAACTAGAATTAAGGATTACCCAGATCTTATCTACCTTTGCTACACTATGAACTGACGTGGAGAATCTCTTTGAGCTGTTCTAAACCAGTTCTCATCTGTTTACAGTCATTTTCTCTGAATTATCCATGTTTTCATACAGTTTCTTATATTCTGCCTTCTGGTACAAGTATAATCTTTGCCCACTTTATCAAACAACTTCCTACACACTGTTATGAACTGAGGCAGCTCGGGAACATTGTCTCTCAACTGTGTTATAGAGTGTAGTACTACATTTCAGTGAAGTGTAAGGCCTTCCAAAGCTGCCGAACGTTTTTCTTTCACTATTTCAATGGTATTCTGCCTTGTATAACACACATTTACCACTCTAGTTTCTTTTAAGTAAAGAATACAGGATTCATACAGTGTTTCATGTGATCTTAACTCGAATTAAGGATTACCCAGATCTTAACTACCTTTTCTACACTATGAACTGACTTGGAGAATCTCTTTGAGCTGTTCTAAACCAGTTCTCATCTGTTTACAGTCATTTTCTCTGAATTATCCATGTTTTCATGTAGTTTCCTATATTCTTCCTTCTGGTCCAAGTATAAGCTTTGCCCACTTTATCAAACAACTTCCTACACACTGTTATAAACAGAGGCAGCTCGGGAACATTGTCTCTCAACTGTGTTACAGAGTGTAGTACTACATTTCAGTGAAGTGTAAGGCTTTCCAAAGCTGCCGAATGTGTTTCTTTCTCTATTTCAATGGTATTCTGCCTTGCATAACACACATTTACCACTCTAGTTTCTTTTTAGTAAAGAATACAGGATTCATACAGTGTTTCATGTGATCTTAACTCGAATTAAGGATTACCCAGATCTTATCTACCTTTGCTACACTATGAACTGACGTGGAGAATCTCTTTGAGCTGTTCTAAACCAGTTCTCATCTGTTTACAGTCATTTTCTCTGAATTATCCATGTTTTCATACAGTTTCTTATATTCTGCCTTCTGGTACAAGTATAACCTTTGCCCACTTTATCAAACAACTTCCTACACACTGTTATGAACTGAGGCAGCTCGGGAACATTGTCTCTCAACTGTGTTATAGAGTGTAGTACTACATTTCAGTGAAGTGTAAGGCCTTCCAAAGCTGCTGAACGTGTTTCTTTCACTATTTCAATGGTATTCTGCCTTGTATAACACACATTTACCACTCTAGTTTCTTTTAAGTAAAGAATACAGGATTCATACAGTGTTTCATGTGATCTTAACTCGAATTAAGGATTACCCAGATCTTATCTACCTTTTCTACACTATGAACTGACTTGGAGAATCTCTTTGAGCTGTTCTCAACCAGTTCTCATCTGTTTAGAGTCATTTTCTCTGAATTATCCATGTTTTCATGTAGTTTCCTATATTCTTCCTTCTGGTCCAAGTATAAGCTTTGCCCACTTTATCAAACAACTTCCTACACACTGTTATGAACAGAGGCGTCTCGGGAACATTGTCTCTCAACTGTGTTATAGAGTGTAGTACTACATTTCAGTGAAGTGTAAGGCCTTCCAAAGCTGCTGAACGTGTTTCTTTCACTATTTCAATGGTATTCTGCCTTGTATAACACACATTTACCACTCTAGTTTCTTTTAAGTAAAGAATACAGGATTCATACAGTGTTTCATGTGATCTTATCTCGAATTAAGGATTACCCAGATCTTATCTACCTTTTCTACACTATGAACTGACTTGGAGAATCTCTTTGAGCTGTTCTAAACCAGTTCTCATCTGTTTACAGTCATTTTCTCTGAATTATCCATGTTTTCATGTAGTTTCCTATATTCTTCCTTCTGGTCCAAGTATAAGCTTTGCCCACTTTATCAAACAACTTCCTACACACTGTTATGAACAGAGGCAGCTCGGGAACATTGTCTCTCAACTGTGTTACAGAGTGTAGTACTACATTTCAGTGAAGTGTAAGGCTTTCCAAAGCTGCCGAATGTGTTTCTTTCTCTATTTCAATGGTATTCTGCCTTGTATAACACACATTTACCACACTAGTTTCTTTTAAGTAAAGAATACAGGATTCATACAGTGTTTCATGTGATCTTAACTCGAATTAAGGATTTCCCGGATCTTATCTACCTTTGCTACACTATGAACTGACTTGGAGAATCTCTTTGAGCTGTTCTAAACCAGTTCTCATCTGTTTAAAGTCATTTTCTCTGAATTATCCATGTTTTCATGTAGTTTCCTATATTCTTCCTTCTGGTCCAAGTATAAGCTTTCCCCACTTTATCAAACAACTTCCTACACACTGTTATGAACAGAGGCAGCTCGGGAACATTGTCTCTCAACTGTGTTACAGAGTGTAGTACTACATTTCAGTGAAGTGTAAGGCTTTCCAAAGCTGCCGAATGTGTTTCTTTCTCTATTTCAATGGTATTCTGCCTTGTATAACACACATTTACCACTCTAGTTTCCTTTAAGTAAAGAATACGGGATTCATACAGTGTTTCATGTGATCTTAACTCGAATTAAGGATTACCCAGATCTTATCTACTTTTTCTACACTATGAACTGACTTGGAGAATCTCTTTGAGATGTTCTAAACCAGTTCTCATCTGTTTACAGTCATTTTCTCTGAATTATCCATGTTTTCATGTAGTTTCCTATATTCTTCCTTCTGGTCCAAGTATAAGCTTTCCCCACTTTATCAAACAACTTCCTACACACTGTTATGAACAGAGGTAGCTCGGGAACATTGTCTCTCAACTGTGTTACAGAGTGTAGTACTACATTTCAGTGAAGTGTAAGGCTTTCCAAAGCTGCCGAAAGTGTTTCTTTCTCTTTTTCAATGGTATTCTGCCTTGTATAACACACATTTACCACTCTAGTCTCTTTTAAGTAAACAATACAGGATTCATACAGTGTTTCATGTGATCTTAACTCGAATTAAGGATTACCCAGATCTTATCTACCTTTTCTACACTATGAACTGACTTGGAGAATCTCTTTGAGCTGTTCTAAACCAGTTCTCATCTGTTTACAGTCATTTTCTCTGAATTATCCATGTTTTCATGTAGTTTCCTATATTCTTCCTTCTGGTCCAAGTATAAGCTTTGCCCACTTTATCAAACAACTTCCTACACACTGTTATGAACAGAGGCAGCTCGGGAACATTGTCTCTCAACTGTGTTACAGAGTGTAGTACTACATTTCAGTGAAGTGTAAGGCTTTCCAAAGCTGCCGAATGTGTTTCTTTCTCTATTTCAAGGGTATTCTGCCTTGTATAACACACATTTACCACTCTAGTTTCTTTTAAGTAAAGAATACAGGATTCATACAGTGTTTCATGTGATCTTAACTAGAATTAAGGATTACCCAGATCTTATCTACCTTTGCTACACTATGAACTGACGTGGAGAATCTCTTTGAGCTGTTCTCAACCAGTTCTCATCTGTTTAGAGTCATTTTCTCTGAATTATCCATGTTTTCATGTAGTTTCCTATATTCTTCCTTCTGGTCCAAGTATAAGCTTTGCCCACTTTATCAAACAACTTCCTACACACTGTTATGAACAGAGGCGTCTCGGGAACATTGTCTCTCAACTGTGTTATAGAGTGTAGTACTACATTTCAGTGAAGTGTAAGGCCTTCCAAAGCTGCTGAACGTGTTTCTTTCACTATTTCAATGGTATTCTGCCTTGTATAACACACATTTACCACTCTAGTTTCTTTTAAGTAAAGAATACAGGATTCATACAGTGTTTCATGTGATCTTATCTCGAATTAAGGATTACCCAGATCTTATCTACCTTTTCTACACTATGAACTGACTTGGAGAATCTCTTTGAGCTGTTCTAAACCAGTTCTCATCTGTTTACAGTCATTTTCTCTGAATTATCCATGTTTTCATGTAGTTTCCTATATTCTTCCTTCTGGTCCAAGTATAAGCTTTGCCCACTTTATCAAACAACTTCCTACACACTGTTATGAACAGAGGCAGCTCGGGAACATTGTCTCTCAACTGTGTTACAGAGTGTAGTACTACATTTCAGTGAAGTGTAAGGCTTTCCAAAGCTGCCGAATGTGTTTCTTTCTCTATTTCAATGGTATTCTGCCTTGTATAACACACATTTACCACACTAGTTTCTTTTAAGTAAAGAATACAGGATTCATACAGTGTTTCATGTGATCTTAACTCGAATTAAGGATTTCCCGGATCTTATCTACCTTTGCTACACTATGAACTGACTTGGAGAATCTCTTTGAGCTGTTCTAAACCAGTTCTCATCTGTTTAAAGTCATTTTCTCTGAATTATCCATGTTTTCATGTAGTTTCCTATATTCTTCCTTCTGGTCCAAGTATAAGCTTTCCCCACTTTATCAAACAACTTCCTACACACTGTTATGAACAGAGGCAGCTCGGGAACATTGTCTCTCAACTGTGTTACAGAGTGTAGTACTACATTTCAGTGAAGTGTAAGGCTTTCCAAAGCTGCCGAATGTGTTTCTTTCTCTATTTCAATGGTATTCTGCCTTGTATAACACACATTTACCACTCTAGTTTCCTTTAAGTAAAGAATACGGGATTCATACAGTGTTTCATGTGATCTTAACTCGAATTAAGGATTACCCAGATCTTATCTACTTTTTCTACACTATGAACTGACTTGGAGAATCTCTTTGAGATGTTCTAAACCAGTTCTCATCTGTTTACAGTCATTTTCTCTGAATTATCCATGTTTTCATGTAGTTTCCTATATTCTTCCTTCTGGTCCAAGTATAAGCTTTCCCCACTTTATCAAACAACTTCCTACACACTGTTATGAACAGAGGTAGCTCGGGAACATTGTCTCTCAACTGTGTTACAGAGTGTAGTACTACATTTCAGTGAAGTGTAAGGCTTTCCAAAGCTGCCGAAAGTGTTTCTTTCTCTTTTTCAATGGTATTCTGCCTTGTATAACACACATTTACCACTCTAGTCTCTTTTAAGTAAACAATACAGGATTCATACAGTGTTTCATGTGATCTTAACTCGAATTAAGGATTACCCAGATCTTATCTACCTTTTCTACACTATGAACTGACTTGGAGAATCTCTTTGAGCTGTTCTAAACCAGTTCTCATCTGTTTACAGTCATTTTCTCTGAATTATCCATGTTTTCATGTAGTTTCCTATATTCTTCCTTCTGGTCCAAGTATAAGCTTTGCCCACTTTATCAAACAACTTCCTACACACTGTTATGAACAGAGGCAGCTCGGGAACATTGTCTCTCAACTGTGTTACAGAGTGTAGTACTACATTTCAGTGAAGTGTAAGGCTTTCCAAAGCTGCCGAATGTGTTTCTTTCTCTATTTCAAGGGTATTCTGCCTTGTATAACACACATTTACCACTCTAGTTTCTTTTAAGTAAAGAATACAGGATTCATACAGTGTTTCATGTGATCTTAACTAGAATTAAGGATTACCCAGATCTTATCTACCTTTGCTACACTATGAACTGACGTGGAGAATCTCTTTGAGCTGTTCTAAACCAGTTCTCATCTGTTTACAGTCATTTTCTCTGAATTATCCATGTTTTCATACAGTTTCTTATATTCTGCCTTCTGGTACAAGTATAATCTTTGCCCACTTTATCAAACAACTTCCTACACACTGTTATGAACTGAGGCAGCTCGGGAATATTGTCTCTCAACTGTGTTATAGAGTGTAGTACTACATTTCAGTGAAGTGTAAGGCCTTCCAAAGCTGCCGAACGTTTTTCTTTTACTATTTCAATGGTATTCCGCCTTGTATAACACACATTTACCACTCTAGTTTCTTTTAAGTAAAGAATACAGGATTCATACAGTGTTTCATGTGATCTTAACTCGAATTAAGGATTACCCAGATCTTAACTACCTTTTCTACACTATGAACTGACTTGGAGAATCTCTTTGAGCTTTTCTAAACCAGTTCTCATCTGTTTACAGTCATTTTCTCTGAATTATCCATGTTTTCATGTAGTTTCCTATATTCTTCCTTCTGGTCCAAGTATAAGCTTTGCCCACTTTATCAAACAACTTCCTACACACTGTTATAAACAGAGGCAGCTCGGGAACATTGTCTCTCAACTGTGTTACAGAGTGTAGTACTACATTTCAGTGAAGTGTAAGGCTTTCCAAAGCTGCCGAATGTGTTTCTTTCTCTATTTCAATGGTATTCTGCCTTGTATAACACACATTTACCACACTAGTTTCTTTTAAGCAAAGAATACAGGATTCATACAGTGTTTCATGTGATCTTAACTCGAATTAAGGATTTCCCGGATCTTATCTACCTTTGCTACACTATGAACTGACTTGGAGAATCTCTTTGAGCTGTTCTAAACCAGTTCTCATCTGTTTACAGTCATTTTCTCTGAATTATCCATGTTTTCATGTAGTTTCCTATATTCTTCCTTCTGGTCCAAGTATAAGCTTTCCCCACTTTATCAAACAACTTCCTACACACTGTTATGAACAGAGGCAGCTCGGGAACATTGTCTCTCAACTGTGTTACAGAGTGTAGTACTACATTTCAGTGAAGTGTAAGGCTTTCCAAAGCTGCGGAATGTGTTTCTTTCTCTATTTCAGTGGTATTCTGCCTTGTATAACACACATTTACCACTATAGTCTCTTTTAAGTAAACAATACAGGATTCATACAGTGTTTCATGTGATCTTAACTCGAATTAAGGATTACCCAGATCTTATCTACCTTTTCTACACTATGAACTGACTTGGAGAATCTCTTTGAGCTGTTCTCAACCAGTTCTCATCTGTTTACAGTCATTTTCTCTGAATTATCCATGTTTTCATGTAGTTTCCTATATTCTTCCTTCTGGTGCAAGTATAAGCTTTGCCCACTTTATCAAACAACTTCCTACACACTGTTATGAACAGAGGCAGCTCGGGAACATTGTCTCTCAACTGTGTTACAGAGTGTAGTACTACATTTCAGTGAGGTGTAAGGCTTTCCAAAGCTGCCGAATGTGTTTCTTTCTCTATTTCAATGGTATTCTGCCTTGTATAACACACATTTACCACTCTAGTTTCTTTTAAGTAAAGAATACAGGATTCATACAGTGTTTCATGTGATCTTAACTCGAATTAAGGATTACCCAGATCTTATCTACCTTTTCTACACTATGAACTGACTTGGAGAATCTCTTTGAGCTGTTCTAAACCAGTTCTCATCTGTTTACAGTCATTTTCTCTGAATTATCCATGTTTTCATGTAGTTTCCTATATTCTTCCTTCTGGTCCAAGTATAAGCTTTGCCCACTTTATCAAACAACTTCCTACACACTGTTATAAACAGAGGCAGCTCGGGAACATTGTCTCTCAACTGTGTTACAGAGTGTAGTACTACATTTCAGTGAAGTGTAAGGCTTTCCAAAGCTGCCGAATGTGTTTCTTTCTCTATTTCAATGGTATTCTGCCTTGTATAACACACATTTACCACACTAGTTTCTTTTAAGTAAAGAATACAGGATTCATACAGTGTTTCATGTGGTCTTAACTCGAATTAAGGATTTCCCGGATCTTATCTACCTTTGCTACACTATGAATTGACTTGGAGAATCTCTTTGAGCTGTTCTAAACCAGTTCTCATCTGTTTACAGTCATTTTCTCTGAATTATCCATGTTTTCATGTATTTTCCTATATTCTTCCTTCTGGTCCAAGTATAAGCTTTCCCCACTTTATCAAACAACTTCCTACACACTGTTATGAACAGAGGCAGCTCGGGAATATTGTCTCTCAACTGTGTTACAGAGTGTAGTACTACATTTCAGTGAAGTGTAAGGCTTTCCAAAGCTGCCGAATGTGTTTCTTTCTCTATTTCAATGGTATTCTGCCTTGTATAACACACATTTACCACTCTAGTCTCTTTTAAGTAAACAATACAGGATTCATACAGTGTTTCATGTGATCTTAACTCGAATTAAGGATTACCCAGATCTTATCTACCTTTTCTACACTATGAACTGACTTGGAGAATCTCTTTGAGCTGTTCTAAACCAGTTCTCATCTGTTTACAGTCATTTTCTCTGAATTATCCATGTTTTCATGTAGTTTCCTATATTCTTCCTTCTGGTCCAAGTATAAGCTTTCCCCACTTTATCAAACAACTTCCTACACACTGTTATGAACAGAGGCAGCTCGGGAACATTGTCTCTCAACTGTGTTACAGAGTGTAGTACTACATTTCAGTGAAGTGTAAGGCTTTCCAAAGCTGCCGAATGTGTTTCTTTCTCTATTTCAATGGTATTCTGCCTTGTATAACACACATTTACCACTCTAGTTTCCTTTAAGTAAAGAATACGGGATTCATACAGTGTTTCATGTGATCTTAACTCGAATTAAGGATTACCCAGATCTTATCTACTTTTTCTACACTATGAACTGACTTGGAGAATCTCTTTGAGATGTTCTAAACCAGTTCTCATCTGTTTACAGTCATTTTCTCTGAATTATCCATGTTTTCATGTAGTTTCCTATATTCTTCCTTCTGGTCCAAGTATAAGCTTTCCCCACTTTATCAAACAACTTCCTACACACTGTTATGAACAGAGGCAGCTCGGGAACATTGTCTCTCAACTGTGTTACAGAGTGTAGTACTACATTTCAGTGAAGTGTAAGGCTTTCCAAAGCTGCCGAAAGTGTTTCTTTCTCTTTTTCAATGGTATTCTGCCTTGTATAACACACATTTACCACTCTAGTCTCTTTTAAGTAAACAATACAGGATTCATACAGTGTTTCATGTGATCTTAACTCGAATTAAGGATTACCCAGATCTTATCTACCTTTTCTACACTATGAACTGACTTGGAGAATCTCTTTGAGCTGTTCTAAACCAGTTCTCATCTGTTTACAGTCATTTTCTCTGAATTATCCATGTTTTCATGTAGTTTCCTATATTCTTCCTTCTGGTCCAAGTATAAGCTTTGCCCACTTTATCAAACAACTTCCTACACACTGTTATGAACAGAGGCAGCTCGGGAACATTGTCTCTCAACTGTGTTACAGAGTGTAGTACTACATTTCAGTGAAGTGTAAGGCTTTCCAAAGCTGCCGAATGTGTTTCTTTCTCTATTTCAATGGTACTCTGCCTTGTATAACACACATTTACCACTCTAGTTTCTTTTAAGTAAAGAATACAGGATTCATACAGTGTTTCATGTGATCTTAACTCGAATTAAGGATTACCCAGATCTTATCTACCTTTTCTACACTATGAACTGACTTGGAGAATCTCTTTGAGCTGTTCTAAACCAGTTCTCATCTGTTTACAGTCATTTTCTCTGAATTATCCATGTTTTCATGTAGTTTCCTATATTCTTCCTTCTGGTCCAAGTATAAGCTTTGCCCACTTTATCAAACAACTTCCTACACACTGTTATGAACAGAGGCAGCTCGGGAACATTGTCTCTCAACTGTGTTACAGAGTGTAGTACTACATTTCAGTGAAGTGTAAGGCTTTCCAAAGCTGCCGAATGTGTTTCTTTCTCTATTTCAATGGTATTCTGCCTTGTATAACACACATTTACCACTCTAGTCTCTTTTAAGTAAAGAATACAGGATTCATACAGTGTTTCATGTGATCTTAACTCGAATTAAGGATTACCCAGATCTTATCTACCTTTGCTACACTATGAACTGACTTGGAGAATCTCTTTGAGCTGTTCTAAACCAGTTCTCATCTGTTTACAGTCATTTTCTCTGAATTATCCATGTTTTCATGTAGTTTCCTATATTCTTCCTTCTGGTCCAAGTATAAGCTTTGCCCACTTTATCAAACAACTTCCTACACACTGTTATAAACAGAGGCAGCTCGGGAACATTGTCTCTCAACTGTGTTACAAAGTGTAGTACTACATTTCAGTGAAGTGTAAGGCTTTCCAAAGCTGCCGAATGTGTTTCTTTCTCTATTTCAATGGTATTCTGCCTTGTATAACACACATTTACCACTATAGTTTCTTTTAAGTAAAGAATACAGGATTCATACAGTGTTTCATGTGATCTTAACTCGAATTAAGGATTACCCAGATCTTATCTACCTTTTCTACACTATGAACTGACTTGGAGAATCTCTTTGAGCTGTTCTAAACCAGTTCTCATCTGTTTACAGTCATTTTCTCTGAATTATCCATGTTTTTATGTAGTTTCCTATATTCTTCCTTCTGGTCCAAGTATAAGCTTTGCCCACTTTATCAAACAACTTCCTACACACTGTTATGAACAGAGGCAGCTCGGGAACATTGTCTCTCAACTGTGTTACAGAGTGTAGTACTACATTTCAGTGAAGTGTAAGGCTTTCCAAAGCTGCCGAACGTGTTTCTTTCTCTATTTCAATGGTATTCTGCCTTGTATAACACACATTTACCACTCTAGTTTCTTTTAAGTAAAGAATACAGGATTCACACAGTGTTTCATGTGATCTTAACTCGAATTAAGGATTACCCAGATCTTATCTACCTTTTCTACACTATGAACTGACTCGGAGAATCTCTTTGAGCTGTTCTAAACCAGTTCTCATCTGTTTACAGTCATTTTCTCTGAATTATCCATGTTTTCATGTAGTTTCCTATATTCTTCCTTCTGGTCCAAGTATAAGCTTTGCCCACTTTATCAAACAACTTCCTACACACTGTTATAAGCAGAGGCAGCTCGGGAACATTGTCTCTCAACTGTGTTTCAAAGTGTAGTACTACATTTCAGTGAAGTGTAAGGCTTTCCAAAGCTGCCGAATGTGTTTCTTTCTCTATTTCAATGGTATTCTGCCTTGTATAACACACATTTACCACTCTAGTCTCTTTTAAGTAAAGAATACAGGATTCATACAGTGTTTCATGTGATCTTAACTCGAATTAAGGATTTCCCGGATCTTAACTACCTTTTCTACACTAAGAACTGACTTGGGCAATCTCTTTCAGCTGTTCTAAACCAGTTCTCATCTGTTTACAGTCATTTTCTCTGAATTATCCATGTTTTCATGTAGTTTCCTATATTCTTCCTTCTGGTCCAAGTATAAGCTTTCCCCACTTTATCAAACAACTTCCTACACACTGTTATGAACAGAGGCAGCTCGGGAACATTGTCTCTCAACTGTGTTACAGAGTGTAGTACTACATTTCAGTGAAGTGTAAGGCTTTCCAAAGCTGCCGAATGTGTTTCTTTCTCTATTTCAATGGTATTCTGCCTTGTATAACACACATTTACCACTCCAGTCTCTTTTAAGTAAAGAATACAGGATTCATACAGTGTTTCATGTGATCTTAACTCGAATTAAGGATTTCCCGGATCTTAACTACCTTTTCTACACTAAGAACTGACTTGGGCAATCTCTTTCAGCTGTTCTAAACGAGTTCTCATCTGTTTACAGTCATTTTCTCTGAATTATCCATGTTTTCATACAGTTTCTTATATTCTGCCTTCTGGTACAAGTATAATCTTTGCCCACTTTATCAAACAACTTCCTACACAGTGTTATGAACTGAGGCAGCTCGGGAACATTGTCTCTCAACTGTGTTATAGAGTGTAGTACTACATTTCAGTGAAGTGTAAGGCTTTCCAAAGCTGCCGAATGTGTTTCTTTCTCTATTTCAATGGTATTCTGCCTTGTATAACACACATTTACCACTCTAGTTTCTTTTAAGTAAAGAATACAGGATTCATACAGTGTTTCATGTGATCTTAACTCGAATTAAGGATTACCCAGATCTTATCTACCTTTTCTACACTATGAACTGACTTGGAGAATCTCTTTGAGCTGTTCTAAACCAGTTCTCATCTGTTTACAGTCATTTTCTCTGAATTATCCATGTTTTCATGTAGTTTCCTATATTCTTCCTTCTGGTCCAAGTATAAGCTTTGCCCACTTTATCAAACAACTTCCTACACACTGTTATAAGCAGAGGCAGCTCGGGAACATTGTCTCTCAACTGTGTTTCAAAGTGTAGTACTACATTTCAGTGAAGTGTAAGGCTTTCCAAAGCTGCCGAATGTGTTTCTTTCTCTATTTCAATGGTATTCTGCCTTGTATAACACACATTTACCACTCTAGTCTCTTTTAAGTAAAGAATACAGGATTCATACAGTGTTTCATGTGATCTTAACTCGAATTAAGGATTTCCCGGATCTTAACTACCTTTTCTACACTAAGAACTGACTTGGGCAATCTCTTTCAGCTGTTCTAAACCAGTTCTCATCTGTTTACAGTCATTTTCTCTGAATTATCCATGTTTTCATGTAGTTTCCTATATTCTTCCTTCTGGTCCAAGTATAAGCTTTCCCCACTTTATCAAACAACTTCCTACACACTGTTATGAACAGAGGCAGCTCGGGAACATTGTCTCTCAACTGTGTTACAGAGTGTAGTACTACATTTCAGTGAAGTGTAAGGCTTTCCAAAGCTGCCGAATGTGTTTCTTTCTCTATTTCAATGGTATTCTGCCTTGTATAACACACATTTACCACTCCAGTCTCTTTTAAGTAAAGAATACAGGATTCATACAGTGTTTCATGTGATCTTAACTCGAATTAAGGATTTCCCGGATCTTAACTACCTTTTCTACACTAAGAACTGACTTGGGCAATCTCTTTCAGCTGTTCTAAACGAGTTCTCATCTGTTTACAGTCATTTTCTCTGAATTATCCATGTTTTCATACAGTTTCTTATATTCTGCCTTCTGGTACAAGTATAATCTTTGCCCACTTTATCAAACAACTTCCTACACAGTGTTATGAACTGAGGCAGCTCGGGAACATTGTCTCTCAACTGTGTTATAGAGTGTAGTACTACATTTCAGTGAAGTGTAAGGCTTTCCAAAGCTGCCGAATGTGTTTCTTTCTCTATTTCAATGGTATTCTGCCTTGTATAACACACATTTACCACTCTAGTTTCTTTTAAGTAAAGAATACAGGATTCATACAGTGTTTCATGTGATCTTAACTCGAATTAAGGATTACCCAGATCTTATCTACCTTTTCTACACTATGAACTGACTTGGAGAATCTCTTTGAGCTGTTCTAAACCAGTTCTCATCTGTTTACAGTCATTTTCTCTGAATTATCCATGTTTTCATGTAGTTTCCTATATTCTTCCTTCTGGTGCAAGTATAAGCTTTGCCCACTTTATCAAACAACTTCCTACACACTGTTATGAACAGAGGCAGCTCGGGAACATTGTCTCTCAACTGTGTTACAGAGTGTAGTACTACATTTCAGTGAGGTGTAAGGCTTTCCAAAGCTGCCGAATGTGTTTCTTTCTCTATTTCAATGGTATTCTGCCTTGTATAACACACATTTACCACTCTAGTTTCTTTTAAGTAAAGAATACAGGATTCATACAGTGTTTCATGTGATCTTAACTCGAATTAAGGATTACCCAGATCTTATCTACCTTTTCTACACTATGAACTGACTTGGAGAATCTCTTTGAGCTGTTCTAAACCAGTTCTCATCTGTTTACAGTCATTTTCTCTGAATTATCCATGTTTTCATGTAGTTTCCTATATTCTTCCTTCTGGTCCAAGTATAAGCTTTGCCCACTTTATCAAACAACTTCCTACACACTGTTATAAACAGAGGCAGCTCGGGAACATTGTCTCTCAACTGTGTTACAGAGTGTAGTACTACATTTCAGTGAAGTGTAAGGCTTTCCAAAGCTGCCGAATGTGTTTCTTTCTCTATTTCAATGGTATTCTGCCTTGTATAACACACATTTACCACACTAGTTTCTTTTAAGTAAAGAATACAGGATTCATACAGTGTTTCATGTGGTCTTAACTCGAATTAAGGATTTCCCGGATCTTATCTACCTTTGCTACACTATGAATTGACTTGGAGAATCTCTTTGAGCTGTTCTAAACCAGTTCTCATCTGTTTACAGTCATTTTCTCTGAATTATCCATGTTTTCATGTATTTTCCTATATTCTTCCTTCTGGTCCAAGTATAAGCTTTCCCCACTTTATCAAACAACTTCCTACACACTGTTATGAACAGAGGCAGCTCGGGAACATTGTCTCTCAACTGTGTTACAGAGTGTAGTACTACATTTCAGTGAAGTGTAAGGCTTTCCAAAGCTGCCGAATGTGTTTCTTTCTCTATTTCAATGGTATTCTGCCTTGTATAACACACATTTACCACTCTAGTCTCTTTTAAGTAAACAATACAGGATTCATACAGTGTTTCATGTGATCTTAACTCGAATTAAGGATTACCCAGATCTTATCTACCTTTTCTACACTATGAACTGACTTGGAGAATCTCTTTGAGCTGTTCTAAACCAGTTCTCATCTGTTTACAGTCATTTTCTCTGAATTATCCATGTTTTCATGTAGTTTCCTATATTCTTCCTTCTGGTCCAAGTATAAGCTTTCCCCACTTTATCAAACAACTTCCTACACGCTGTTATGAACAGAGGCAGCTCGGGAACATTGTCTCTCAACTGTGTTACAGAGTGTAGTACTACATTTCAGTGAAGTGTAAGGCTTTCCAAAGCTGCCGAATGTGTTTCTTTCTCTATTTCAATGGTATTCTGCCTTGTATAACACACATTTACCACTCTAGTTTCCTTTAAGTAAAGAATACGGGATTCATACAGTGTTTCATGTGATCTTAACTCGAATTAAGGATTACCCAGATCTTATCTACTTTTTCTACACTATGAACTGACTTGGAGAATCTCTTTGAGATGTTCTAAACCAGTTCTCATCTGTTTACAGTCATTTTCTCTGAATTATCCATGTTTTCATGTAGTTTCCTATATTCTTCCTTCTGGTCCAAGTATAAGCTTTCCCCACTTTATCAAACAACTTCCTACACACTGTTATGAACAGAGGCAGCTCGGGAACATTGTCTCTCAACTGTGTTACAGAGTGTAGTACTACATTTCAGTGAAGTGTAAGGCTTTCCAAAGCTGCCGAAAGTGTTTCTTTCTCTTTTTCAATGGTATTCTGCCTTGTATAACACACATTTACCACTCTAGTCTCTTTTAAGTAAACAATACAGGATTCATACAGTGTTTCATGTGATCTTAACTCGAATTAAGGATTACCCAGATCTTATCTACCTTTTCTACACTATGAACTGACTTGGAGAATCTCTTTGAGCTGTTCTAAACCAGTTCTCATCTGTTTACAGTCATTTTCTCTGAATTATCCATGTTTTCATGTAGTTTCCTATATTCTTCCTTCTGGTCCAAGTATAAGCTTTGCCCACTTTATCAAACAACTTCCTACACACTGTTATGAACAGAGGCAGCTCGGGAACATTGTCTCTCAACTGTGTTACAGAGTGTAGTACTACATTTCAGTGAAGTGTAAGGCTTTCCAAAGCTGCCGAATGTGTTTCTTTCTCTATTTCAATGGTACTCTGCCTTGTATAACACACATTTACCACTCTAGTTTCTTTTAAGTAAAGAATACAGGATTCATACAGTGTTTCATGTGATCTTAACTCGAATTAAGGATTACCCAGATCTTATCTACCTTTTCTACACTATGAACTGACTTGGAGAATCTCTTTGAGCTGTTCTAAACCAGTTCTCATCTGTTTACAGTCATTTTCTCTGAATTATCCATGTTTTCATGTAGTTTCCTATATTCTTCCTTCTGGTCCAAGTATAAGCTTTGCCCACTTTATCAAACAACTTCCTACACACTGTTATGAACAGAGGCAGCTCGGGAACATTGTCTCTCAACTGTGTTACAGAGTGTAGTACTACATTTCAGTGAAGTGTAAGGCTTTCCAAAGCTGCCGAATGTGTTTCTTTCTCTATTTCAATGGTATTCTGCCTTGTATAACACACATTTACCACTCTAGTCTCTTTTAAGTAAAGAATACAGGATTCATACAGTGTTTCATGTGATCTTAACTCGAATTAAGGATTACCCAGATCTTATCTACCTTTGCTACACTATGAACTGACTTGGAGAATCTCTTTGAGCTGTTCTAAACCAGTTCTCATCTGTTTACAGTCATTTTCTCTGAATTATCCATGTTTTCATGTAGTTTCCTATATTCTTCCTTCTGGTCCAAGTATAAGCTTTGCCCACTTTATCAAACAACTTCCTACACACTGTTATAAACAGAGGCAGCTCGGGAACATTGTCTCTCAACTGTGTTACAAAGTGTAGTACTACATTTCAGTGAAGTGTAAGGCTTTCCAAAGCTGCCGAATGTGTTTCTTTCTCTATTTCAATGGTATTCTGCCTTGTATAACACACATTTACCACTATAGTTTCTTTTAAGTAAAGAATACAGGATTCATACAGTGTTTCATGTGATCTTAACTCGAATTAAGGATTACCCAGATCTTATCTACCTTTTCTACACTATGAACTGACTTGGAGAATCTCTTTGAGCTGTTCTAAACCAGTTCTCATCTGTTTACAGTCATTTTCTCTGAATTATCCATGTTTTTATGTAGTTTCCTATATTCTTCCTTCTGGTCCAAGTATAAGCTTTGCCCACTTTATCAAACAACTTCCTACACACTGTTATAAGCAGAGGCAGCTCGGGAACATTGTCTCTCAACTGTGTTACAGAGTGTAGTACTACATTTCAGTGAAGTGTAAGGCTTTCCAAAGCTGCCGAACGTGTTTCTTTCTCTATTTCAATGGTATTCTGCCTTGTATAACACACATTTACCACTCTAGTCTCTTTTAAGTAAAGAATACAGGATTCATACAGTGTTTCATGTGATCTTAACTCGAATTAAGGATTTCCCGGATCTTAACTACCTTTTCTACACTAAGAACTGACTTGGGCAATCTCTTTCAGCTGTTCTAAACCAGTTCTCATCTGTTTACAGTCATTTTCTCTGAATTATCCATGTTTTCATGTAGTTTCCTATATTCTTCCTTCTGGTCCAAGTATAAGCTTTCCCCACTTTATCAAACAACTTCCTACACACTGTTATGAACAGAGGCAGCTCGGGAACATTGTCTCTCAACTGTGTTACAGAGTGTAGTACTACATTTCAGTGAAGTGTAAGGCTTTCCAAAGCTGCCGAATGTGTTTCTTTCTCTATTTCAATGGTATTCTGCCTTGTATAACACACATTTACCACTCCAGTCTCTTTTAAGTAAAGAATACAGGATTCATACAGTGTTTCATGTGATCTTAACTCGAATTAAGGATTTCCCGGATCTTAACTACCTTTTCTACACTAAGAACTGACTTGGGCAATCTCTTTCAGCTGTTCTAAACGAGTTCTCATCTGTTTACAGTCATTTTCTCTGAATTATCCATGTTTTCATACAGTTTCTTATATTCTGCCTTCTGGTACAAGTATAATCTTTGCCCACTTTATCAAACAACTTCCTACACAGTGTTATGAACTGAGGCAGCTCGGGAACATTGTCTCTCAACTGTGTTATAGAGTGTAGTACTACATTTCAGTGAAGTGTAAGGCTTTCCAAAGCTGCCGAATGTGTTTCTTTCTCTATTTCAATGGTATTCTGCCTTGTATAACACACATTTACCACTCTAGTTTCTTTTAAGTAAAGAATACAGGATTCATACAGTGTTTCATGTGATCTTAACTCGAATTAAGGATTACCCAGATCTTATCTACCTTTTCTACACTATGAACTGACTTGGAGAATCTCTTTGAGCTGTTCTAAACCAGTTCTCATCTGTTTACAGTCATTTTCTCTGAATTATCCATGTTTTCATGTAGTTTCCTATATTCTTCCTTCTGGTCCAAGTATAAGCTTTGCCCACTTTATCAAACAACTTCCTACACACTGTTATGAACAGAGGCAGCTCGGGAACATTGTCTCTCAACTGTGTTACAGAGTGTAGTACTACATTTCAGTGAAGTGTAAGGCTTTCTAAAGCTGCCGAATGTGTTTCTTTCTCTATTTCAATGGTATTCTGCCTTGTATAACACACATTTACCACTCTAGTTTCTTTTAAGTAAAGAATACAGGATTCATACAGTGTTTCATGTGATCTTAACTCGAATTAAGGATTACCCAGATCTTATCTACCTTTTCTACACTATGAACTGACTTGGAGAATCTCTTTGAGCTGTTCTAAACCAGTTCTCATCTGTTTACAGTCATTTTCTCTGAATTATCCATGTTTTCATGTAGTTTCCTATATTCTTCCTTCTGGTCCAAGTATAAGCTTTCCCCACTTTATCAAACAACTTCCTACACACTGTTATAAACAGAGGCAGCTCGGGAACATTGTCTCTCAATTGTGTTACAAAGTGTAGTGCTACATTTCAGTGAAGTGTAAGGCTTTCCAAAGCTGCCGAATGTGTTTCTTTCTCTATTTCAATGGTATTCTGCCTTGTATAACACACATTTACCACTCTAGTCTCTTTTAAGTAAACAATACAGGATTCATACAGTGTTTCATGTGATCTTAACTCGAATTAAGGATTTCCCGGATCTTAACTACCTTTTCTACACTAAGAACTGACTTGGGCAATCTCTTTCAGCTGTTCTAAACGAGTTCTCATCTGTTTACAGTCATTTTCTCTGAATTATCCATGTTTTCATACAGTTTCTTATATTCTGCCTTCTGGTACAAGTATAATCTTTGCCCACTTTATCAAACAACTTCCTACACAGTGTTATGAACTGAGGCAGCTCGGGAACATTGTCTCTCAACTGTGTTATAGAGTGTAGTACTACATTTCAGTGAAGTGTAAGGCTTTCCAAAGCTGCCGAATGTGTTTCTTTCTCTATTTCAATGGTATTCTGCCTTGTATAACACACATTTACCACTCTAGTTTCTTTTAAGTAAAGAATACAGGATTCATACAGTGTTTCATGTGATCTTAACTCGAATTAAGGATTACCCAGATCTTATCTACCTTTTCTACACTATGAACTGACTTGGAGAATCTCTTTGAGCTGTTCTAAACCAGTTCTCATCTGTTTACAGTCATTTCCTCTGAATTATCCATGTTTTCATGTAGTTTCCTATATTCTTCCTTCTGGTCCAAGTATAAGCTTTGCCCACTTTATCAAACAACTTCCTACACACTGTTATGAAAAGAGGCAGCTCGGGAACATTGTCTCTCAACTGTGTTACAGAGTGTAGTACTACATTTCAGTGAAGTGTAAGGCTTTCCAAAGCTGCCGAATGTGTTTCTTTCTCTATTTCAATGGTATTCTGCCTTGTATAACACACATTTACCACTCTAGTTTCTTTTAAGTAAAGAATACAGGATTCATACAGTGTTTCATGTGATCTTAACTCGAATTAAGTATTACCCAGATCTTATCTACCTTTTCTACACTATGAACTGACTTGGAGAATCTCTTTGAGCTGTTTTAAACCAGTTCTCATCTGTTTACAGTCATTTTCTCTGAATTATCCATGTTTTCATGTAGTTTCCTATATTCTTCCTTCTGGTCCAAGTATAAGCTTTGCCCACTTTATCAAACAACTTCCTACACACTGTTATGAACAGAGGCAGCTCGGGAACATTGTCTCTCAACTGTGTTACAGAGTGTAGTACTACATTTCAGTGAAGTGTAAGGCTTTCCAAAGCTGCCGAATGTGTTTCTTTCTCTATTTCAATGGTATTCTGCCTTGTATAACACACATTTACCACTCTAGTTTCTTTTAAGTACAGAATACAGGATTCATACAGTGTTTCATGTGATCTTAACTCGAATTAAGGATTTCCCGGATCTTAACTACCTTTTCTACACTAAGAACTGACTTGGGCAATCTCTTTCAGCTGTTCTAAACCAGTTCTCATCTGTTTACAGTCATTTTCTCTGAATTATCCATGTTTTCATGTAGTTTCCTATATTCTTCCTTCTGGTCCAAGTATAAGCTTTCCCCACTTTATCAAACAACTTCCTACACACTGTTATGAACAGAGGCAGCTCGGGAACATTGTCTCTCAACTGTGTTACAGAGTGTAGTACTACATTTCAGTGAAGTGTAAGGCCTTCCAAAGCTGCCGAACGTGTTTCTTTCACTATTTCAATGGTATTCTGCCTTGTATAACACACATTTACCACTCTAGTTTCTTTTAAGTAAAGAATACAGGATTCATACAGTGTTTCATGTGATCTTAACTCGAATTAAGGATTACCCAGATCTTATCTACCTTTTCTACACTATGAACTGACTTGGAGAATCTCTTTGAGCTGTTCTAAACCAGTTCTCATCTGTTTACAGTCATTTTCTCTGAATTATCCATGTTTTCATGTAGTTTCCTATATTCTTCCTTCTGGTCCAAGTATAAGCTTTGCCCACTTTATCAAACAACTTCCTACACACTGTTATGAAAAGAGGCAGCTCGGGAACATTGTCTCTCAACTGTGTTACAGAGTGTAGTACTACATTTCAGTGAAGTGTAAGGCTTTCCAAAGCTGCCGAATGTGTTTCTTTCTCTATTTCAATGGTATTCTGCCTTGTATAACACACATTTACCACTCTAGTTTCTTTTAAGTAAAGAATACAGGATTCATACAGTGTTTCATGTGATCTTAACTCGAATTAAGGATTACCCAGATCTTATCTACCTTTTCTACACTATGAACTGACTTGGAGAATCTCTTTGAGCTGTTCTAAACCAGTTCTCATCTGTTTACAGTCATTTTCTCTGAATTATCCATGTTTTCATGTAGTTTCCTATATTCTTCCTTCTGGTCCAAGTATAAGCTTTGCCCACTTTATCAAACAACTTCCTACACACTGTTATGGACAGAGGCAGCTCGGGAACATTGTCTCTCAACTGTGTTACAGAGTGTAGTACTACATTTCAGTGAAGTGTAAGGCTTTCCTAAGCTGCCGAATGTGTTTCTTTCTCTATTTCAATGGTATTCTGCCTTGTATAACACACATTTACCACACTAGTTTCTTTTAAGTAAAGAATACAGGATTCATACAGTGTTTCATGTGATCTTAACTCGAATTAAGGATTACCCAGATCTTATCTACCTTTTCTACACTATGAACTGACTTGGAGAATCTCTTTGAGCTGTTCTAAACCAGTTCTCATCTGTTTACAGTCATTTTCTCTGAATTATCCATGTTTTCATGTAGTTTCCTATATTCTTCCTTCTGGTCCAAGTATAAGCTTTGCCCACTTTATCAAACAACTTCCTACACACTGTTATGAAAAGAGGCAGCTCGGGAACATTGTCTCTCAACTGTGTTACAGAGTGTAGTACTACATTTCAGTGAAGTGTAAGGCTTTCCAAAGCTGCCGAATGTGTTTCTTTCTCTATTTCAATGGTATTCTGCCTTGTATAACACACATTTACCACTCTAGTTTCTTTTAAGTAAAGAATACAGGATTCATACAGTGTTTCATGTGATCTTAACTCGAATTAAGGATTACCCAGATCTTATCTACCTTTTCTACACTATGAACTGACTTGGAGAATCTCTTTGAGCTGTTCTAAACCAGTTCTCATCTGTTTACAGTCATTTTCTCTGAATTATCCATGTTTTCATGTAGTTTCCTATATTCTTCCTTCTGGTCCAAGTATAAGCTTTGCCCACTTTATCAAACAACTTCCTACACACTGTTATAAACAGAGGCAGCTCGGGAACATTGTCTCTCAACTGTGTTACAGAGTGTAGTACTACATTTCAGTGAAGTGTAAGGCTTTCCAAAGCTGCCGAATGTGTTTCTTTCTCTATTTCAATGGTATTCTGCCTTGTATAACACACATTTACCACTCTAGCCTCTTTTAAGTAAAGAATACAGAATTCATACAGTGTTTCATGTGATCTTAACTCGAATTAAGGATTACCTAGATCTTATCTACCTTTGCTACACTATGAACTGACTTGGAGAATCTCTTTGAGCTGTTCTAAACCAGTTCTCATCTGTTTACAGTCATTTTCTCTGAATTATCCATGTTTTCATACAGTTTCTTATATTCTGCCTTCTGGTACAAGTATAATCTTTGCCCACTTTATCAAACAACTTCCTACACACTGTTATGAACTGAGGCAGCTCGGGAAAATTGTCTCTCAACTGTGTTATAGAGTGTAGTACTACATTTCAGTGAAGTGTAAGGCCTTCCAAAGCTGCCGAACGTGTTTCTTTCACTATTTCAATGGTATTCTGCCTTGTATAACACACATTTACCACTCTAGTTTCTTTTAAGTAAAGAATACAGGATTCATACAGTGTTTCATGTGATCTTAACTCGAATTAAGGATTACCCAGATCTTATCTACCTTTTCTACACTATGAACTGACTTGGAGAATCTCTTTGAGCTGTTCTAAACCAGTTCTCATCTGTTTACAGTCATTTTCTCTGAATTATCCATGTTTTCATGTAGTTTCCTATATTCTTCCTTCTGGTCCAAGTATAAGCTTTGCCCACTTTATCAAACAACTTCCTACACACTGTTATGAACAGAGGCAGCTCGGGAACATTGTCTCTCAACTGTGTTACAGAGTGTAGTACTACATTTCAGTGAAGTGTAAGGCCTTCCAAAACTGCCGAACGTGTTTCTTTCACTATTTCAATGGTATTCTGCCTTGTATAACACACATTTACCACTCTAGTTTCTTTTAAATAAAGAATACAGGATTCATACAGTGTTTCATGTGATCTTAACTCGAATTAAGGATTACCCAGATCTTATCTACCTTTTCTACACTATGAACTGACTTGGAGAATCTCTTTGAGCTGTTCTAAACCAGTTCTCATCTGTTTACAGTCATTTTCTCTGAATTATAAATGTTTTCATGTAGTTTCCTATATTCTTCCTTCTGGTCCAAGTATAAGGTTTGCCCACTTTATCAAACAACTTCCTGCACACTGTTATGAACAGAGGCAGCTCGGGAACATTGTCTCTCAACTGTGTTAGAGAGTGTAGTACTACATTTCAGTGAAGTGTAAGGCTTTCCAAAGCTGCCGAATGTGTTTCTTTCTCTATTTCAATGGTATTCTGCCTTGTATAACACACATTTACCACACTAGTTTCTTTTAAGTAAAGAATACAGGATTCATACAGTGTTTCATGTGATCTTAACTCGAATTAAGGATTACCCAGATCTTATCTACCTTTTCTACACTATGAACTGACTTGGAGAATCTCTTTGAGCTGTTCTAAACCAGTTCTCATCTGTTTACAGTCATTTTCTCTGAATTATCCATGTTTTCATGTAGTTTCCTATATTCTTCCTTCTGGTCCAAGTATAAGCTTTGCCCACTTTATCAAACAACTTCCTACACACTGTTATGAACAGAGGCAGCTCGGGAACATTGTCTCTCAACTGTGTTACAGAGTGTAGTACTACATTTCAGTGAAGTGTAAGGCTTTCCAAAGCTGCCGAATGTGTTTCTTTCTCTATTTCAATGGTATTCTGCCTTGTATAACACACATTTACCACACTAGTTTCTTTTAAGTAAAGAATACAGGATTCATACAGTGTTTCATGTGATCTTAACTCGAATTAAGGATTACCCAGATCTTATCTACCTTTGCTACACTATGAACTGACTTGGAGAATCTCTTTGAGCTGTTCTAAACCAGTTCTCATCTGTTTACAGTCATTTTCTCTGAATTATCCATGTTTTCATACAGTTTCTTATATTCTGCCTTCTGGTACAAGTATAATCTTTGCCCACTTTATCAAACAATTTCCTACACACTGTTATGAACTGAGGCAGCTCGGGAACATTGTCTCTCAACTGTGTTATAGAGTGTAGTACTACATTTCAGTGAAGTGTAAGGCCTTCCAAAGCTGCCGAACGTGTTTCTTTCACTATTTCAATGGTATTCTGCCTTGTATAACACACATTTACCACTCTAGTTTCTTTTAAGTAAAGAATACAGGATTCATACAGTGTTTCATGTGATCTTAACTCGAATTAAGGATTACCCAGATCTTATCTACCTTTTCTACACTATGAACTGACTTGGAGAATCTCTTTGAGCTGTTCTAAACCAGTTCTCATCTGTTTACAGTCATTTTCTCTGAATTATCCATGTTTTCATGTAGTTTCCTATATTCTTCCTTCTGGTCCAAGTATAAGCTTTGCCCACTTTATCAAACAACTTCCTACACACTGTTATGAACAGAGGCAGCTCGGGAACATTGTCTCTCAACTGTGTTACAGAGTGTAGTACTACATTTTAGTGAAGTGTAAGGCTTTCCAAAGCTGCCGAATGTGTTTCTTTCTCTATTTCAATGGTATTCTGCCTTGTATAACACACATTTACCACACTAGTTTCTTTTAAGTAAAGAATACAGGATTCATACAGTGTTTCATGTGATCTTAACTCGAATTAAGGATTACCCAGATCTTATCTACCTTTGCTACACTATGAACTGACTTGGAGAATCTCTTTGAGCTGTTCTAAACCAGTTCTCATCTGTTTACAGTCATTTTCTCTGAATTATCCATGTTTTCATACAGTTTCTTATATTCTGCCTTCTGGTACAAGTATAATCTTTGCCCACTTTATCAAACAATTTCCTACACACTGTTATGAACTGAGGCAGCTCGGGAACATTGTCTCTCAACTGTGTTATAGAGTGTAGTACTACATTTCAGTGAAGTGTAAGGCCTTCCAAAGCTGCCGAACGTGTTTCTTTCACTATTTCAATGGTATTCTGCCTTGTATAACACACATTTACCACTCTAGTTTCTTTTAAGTAAAGAATACAGGATTCATACAGTGTTTCATGTGATCTTAACTCGAATTAAGGATTACCCAGATCTTATCTACCTTTTCTACACTATGAACTGACTTGGAGAATCTCTTTGAGCTGTTCTAAACCAGTTCTCATCTGTTTACAGTCATTTTCTCTGAATTATCCATGTTTTCATGTAGTTTCCTATATTCTTCCTTCTGGTCCAAGTATAAGCTTTGCCCACTTTATCAAACAACTTCCTACACACTGTTATGAACAGAGGCAGCTCGGGAACATTGTCTCTCAACTGTGTTACAGAGTGTAGTACTACATTTCAGTGAAGTGTAAGGCTTTCCAAAGCTGCCGAATGTGTTTCTTTCTCTATTTCAATGGTATTCTGCCTTGTATAACACACATTTACCACACTAGTTTCTTTTAAGTAAAGAATACAGGATTCATACAGTGTTTCATGTGATCTTAACTCGAATTAAGGATTACCCAGATCTTATCTACCTTTGCTACACTATGAACTGACTTGGAGAATCTCTTTGAGCTGTTCTAAACCAGTTCTCATCTGTTTACAGTCATTTTCTCTGAATTATCCATGTTTTCATACAGTTTCTTATATTCTGCCTTCTGGTACAAGTATAATCTTTGCCCAATTTATCAAACAACTTCCTACACACTGTTATGAACTGAGGCAGCTCGTGAACATTGTCTCTCAACTGTGTTATAGAGTGTAGTACTACATTTCAGTGAAGTGTAAGGCCTTCCAAAGCTGCCGAACGTGTTTCTTTCACTATTTCAATCGTATTCTGCCTTGTATAACACACATTTACCACTCTAGTTTCTTTTAAGTAAAGAATACAGGATTCATACAGTGTTTCATGTGATCTTAACTCGAATTAAGGATTACCCAGATCTTATCTACCTTTTCTACACTATGAACTGACTTGGAGAATCTCTTTGAGCTGTTCTAAACCAGTTCTCATCTGTTTACAGTCATTTTCTCTGAATTATCCATGTTTTCATGTAGTTTCCTATATTCTTCCTTCTGGTCCAAGTATAAGCTTTGCCCACTTTATCAAACAACTTCCTACACACTGTTATGAACAGAGGCAGCTCGGGAACATTGTCTCTCAACTGTGTTACAGAGTGTAGTACTACATTTCAGTGAAGTGTAAGGCTTTCCAAAGCTGCCGAATGTGTTTCTTTCTCTATTTCAATGGTATTCTGCCTTGTATAACACACATTTACCACTCTAGTTTCTTTTAAATAAAGAATACAGGATTCATACAGTGTTTCATGTGATCTTAACTCGAATTAAGGATTACCCAGATCTTATCTACCTTTTCTACACTATGAACTGACTTGGAGAATCTCTTTGAGCTGTTCTAAACCAGTTCTCATCTGTTTACAGTCATTTTCTCTGAATTATCCATGTTTTCATGTAGTTTCCTATATTCTTCCTTCTGGTCCAAGTATAAGCTTTGCCCACTTTATCAAACAACTTCCTACACACTGTTATAAACAGAGGCAGCTCGGGAACATTGTCTCTCAACTGTGTTACAGAGTGTAGTACTACATTTCAGTGAAGTGTAAGGCTTTCCAAAGCTGCCGAATGTGTTTCTTTCTCTATTTCAATGGTATTCTGCCTTGTATAACACACATTTACCACTCTAGTCTCTTTTAAGTAAAGAATACAGGATTCATACAGTGTTTCATGTGATCTTAACTCGAATTAAGGATTACCCAGATCTTATCTACCTTTGCTACACTATGAACTGACTTGGAGAATCTCTTTGAGCTGTTCTAAACCAGTTCTCATCTGTTTACAGTCATTTTCTCTGAATTATCCATGTTTTCATACAGTTTCTTATATTCTGCCTTCTGGTACAAGTATAATCTTTGCCCACTTTATCAAACAACTTCCTACACACTGTTATGAACTGAGGCAGCTCGGGAACATTGTCTCTCAACTGTGTTATAGAGTGTAGTACTACATTTCAGTGACGTGTAAGGCTTTCCAAAGCTGCCGAATGTGTTTCTTTCTCTATTTCAGTGGTATTCTACCTTGTATAACACACATTTACCACTCTAGTCTCTTTTAAGTAAAGAATACAGGATTCATATAGTGTTTCCTGTGATCTTAACTCGAATTAAGGATTTCCCGGATCTTAGCTACCTTTTCTACACTAAGAACTGAGTTGTAGAATCTCTTTGAGCTGTTCTAAACCAGTTCTCATCTGTTTAGAGTCATTTTCTCTGAATTATCCATGTTTTCATGTAGTTTCCTATATTCTTCCTTCTGGTCCAAGTATAAGCTTTGCCCACTTTATCAAACAACTTCCTACACACTGTTATAAACAGAGGCAGCTCGGGAACATTGTCTCTCAACTGTGTTACAGAGTGTAGTACTACATTTCAGTGAAGTGTAAGGCTTTCCAAAGCTGCCAAATCTGTTTCTTTCTCTATTTCAATGGTATTCTGCCTTGTATAACACACATTTACCACTCTAGTCTATTTTAAGTAAAGAATACAGGATTCATACAGTGTTTCATGTTTTCTTAACTCGAATTAAGGATTACCCGGATCTTATCTACCTTTTCTACACTATGAACTGACTTGGAGAATATCTTTGAGCTGTTCTAAACCAGTTCTCATCTGTTTACAGTCATTTTCTCTGAATTATCCATGTTTTCATGTAGTTTCCTATATTCTTCCTTCTGGTCCAAGTATAAGCTTTGCCCACTTTATCAAACAACTTCCTACACACTGTTATGAACTGAGGCAGCTCGGGAACATTGTCTCTCAACTGTGTTATAGAGTGTAGTACTACATTTCAGTGAAGTGTAACGCTTTCCAAAGCTGCCGAACGTGTTTCTTTCACTATTTCAATGGTATTCTACCTTGTATAACACACATTTACCATTCTAGTCTCTTTTAAGTAAACAGTACAGGATTCATACAGTGTTTCATGTGATCTTAACTCGAATTAAGGATTTTCCGGATCTTAGCTACCTTTTCTACACTAAGAACTGACTTGGAGAATCTCTTTGAGCTGTTCTCAACCAGTTCTCATCTGTTTGCAGTCATTTTCTCTGAATTATCCATGTTTTCATGTAGTTTCCTATATTCTTCCTTCTGGTCCAAGTATAAGCTTTGCCCACTTTATCAAACAACTTCCTACACACTGTTATGAACAGAGGCAGCTCGGGAACATTGTCTCTCAACTGTGTTACAGAGTGTAGTACTACATTTCAGTGAAGTGTAAGGCTTTCCAAAGCTGCCGAATGTGTTTCTTTCTCTATTTCAATGGTATTCTGCCTTGTATAACACACATTTACCACACTAGTTTCTTTTAAGTAAAGAATACAGGATTCATACAGTGTTTCATGTGATCTTAACTCGAATTAAGGATTACCCAGATCTTATCTACCTTTGCTACACTATGAACTGACTTGGAGAATCTCTTTGAGCTGTTCTAAACCAGTTCTCATCTGTTTACAGTCATTTTCTCTGAATTATCCATGTTTTCATACAGTTTCTTATATTCTGCCTTCTGGTACAAGTATAATCTTTGCCCACTTTATCAAACAATTTCCTACACACTGTTATGAACTGAGGCAGCTCGGGAACATTGTCTCTCAACTGTGTTATAGAGTGTAGTACTGCATTTCAGTGAAGTGTAAGGCCTTCCAAAGCTGCCGAACGTGTTTCTTTCACTATTTCAATGGTATTCTGCCTTGTATAACACACATTTACCACTCTAGTTTCTTTTAAGTAAAGAATACAGGATTCATACAGTGTTTCATGTGATCTGAACTCGAATTAAGGATTACCCAGATCTTATCTACCTTTTCTACACTATGAACTGACTTGGAGAATCTCTTTGAGCTGTTCTCAACCAGTTCTCATCTGTTTACAGTCATTTTCTCTGAATTATCCATGTTTTCATGTAGTTTCCTATATTCTTCCTTCTGGTCCAAGTATAAGCTTTGCCCACTTTATCAAACAACTTCCTACACACTGTTATGAACAGAGGCAGCTCGGGAACATTGTCTCTCAACTGTGTTACAGAGTGTAGTACTACATTTCAGTGAAGTGTAAGGCTTTCCAAAGCTGCCGAATGTGTTTCTTTCTCTATTTCAATGGTATTCTGCCTTGTATAACACACATTTACCACTCTAGTTTCTTTTAAGTAAAGAATACAGGATTCATACAGTGTTTCATGTGATCTTAACTCGAATTAAGGATTACCCAGATCTTATCTACCTTTTCTACACTATGAACTGACTTGGAGAATCTCTTTGAGCTGTTCTAAACCAGTTCTCATCTGTTTACAGTCATTTTCTCTGAATTATCCATGTTTTCATGTAGTTTCCTATATTCTTCCTTCTGGTCCAAGTATAAGCTTTGCCCACTTTATCAAACAACTTCCTACACACTGTTATGAACAGAGGCAGCTCGGGAACATTGTCTCTCAACTGTGTTACAGAGTGTAGTACTACATTTCAGTGAAGTGTAAGGCTTTCCTAAGCTGCCGAATGTGTTTCTTTCTCTATTTCAATGGTATTCTGCCTTGTATAACACACATTTACCACACTAGTTTCTTTTAAGTAAAGAATACAGGATTCATACAGTGTTTCATGTGATCTTAACTCGAATTAAGGATTACCCAGATCTTATCTACCTTTTCTAAACTATGAACTGACTTGGAGAATCTCTTTGAGCTGTTCTAAACCAGTTCTCATCTGTTTACAGTCATTTTCTCTGAATTATCCATGTTTTCATGTAGTTTCCTATATTCTTCCTTCTGGTCCAAGTATAAGCTTTGCCCACTTTATCAAACAACTTCCTACTCACTGTTATGAAAAGAGGCAGCTCGGGAACATTGTCTCTCAACTGTGTTACAGAGTGTAGTACTACATTTCAGTGAAGTGTAAGGCTTTCCAAAGCTGCCGAATGTGTTTCTTTCTCTATTTCAATGGTATTCTGCCTTGTATAACACACATTTACCACTCTAGTCTCTTTTAAGTAAAGAATACAGGATTCATACAGTGTTTCATGTGATCTTAACTCGAATTAAGGATTACCCAGATCTTATCTACCTTTGCTACACTATGAACTGACTTGGAGAATCTCTTTGAGCTGTTCTAAACCAGTTCTCATCTGTTTACAGTCATTTTCTCTGAATTATCCATGTTTTCATGTAGTTTCCTATATTCTTCCTTCTGGTCCAAGTATAAGCTTTTCCCACTTTATCAAACAACTTCCTACACACTGTTATAAACAGAGGCAGCTCGGGAACATTGTCTCTCAACTGTGTTACAGAGTGTAGTACTACATTTCAGTGAAGTGTAAGGCTTTCCAAAGCTGCCGAATGTGTTTCTTTCTCTATTTCAATGGTATTCTGCCTTGTATAACACACATTTACCACTCTAGTCTCTTTTAAGTAAAGAATACAGAATTCATACAGTGTTTCATGTGATCTTAACTCGAATTAAGGATTACCTAGATCTTATCTACCTTTGCTACACTATGAACTGACTTGGAGAATCTCTTTGAGCTGTTCTAAACCAGTTCTCATCTGTTTACAGTCATTTTCTCTGAATTATCCATGTTTTCATACAGTTTCTTATATTCTGCCTTCTGGTACAAGTATAATCTTTGCCCACTTTATCAAACAACTTCCTACACACTGTTATGAACTGAGGCAGCTCGGGAACATTGTCTCTCAACTGTGTTATAGAGTGTAGTACTACATTTCAGTGAAGTGTAAGGCCTTCCAAAGCTGCCGAACGTGTTTCTTTCACTATTTCAATGGTATTCTGCCTTGTATAACACACATTTACCACTCTAGTTTCTTTTAAGTAAAGAATACAGGATTCATACAGTGTTTCATGTGATCTTAACTCGAATTAAGGATTACCCAGATCTTATCTACCTTTTCTACACTATGAACTGACTTGGAGAATCTCTTTGAGCTGTTCTAAACCAGTTCTCATCTGTTTACAGTCATTTTCTCTGAATTATCCATGTTTTCATGTAGTTTCCTATATTCTTCCTTCTGGTCCAAGTATAAGCTTTGCCCACTTTATCAAACAACTTCCTACACACTGTTATGAACAGAGGCAGCTCGGGAACATTGTCTCTCAACTGTGTTACAGAGTGTAGTACTACATTTCAGTGAAGTGTAAGGCCTTCCAAAACTGCCGAACGTGTTTCTTTCACTATTTCAATGGTATTCTGCCTTGTATAACACACATTTACCACTCTAGTTTCTTTTAAGTAAAGAATACAGGATTCATACAGTGTTTCATGTGATCTTAACTCGAATTAAGGATTACCCAGATCTTATCTACCTTTTCTACACTATGAACTGACTTGGAGAATCTCTTTGAGCTGTTCTAAACCAGTTCTCATCTGTTTACAGTCATTTTCTCTGAATTATAAATGTTTTCATGTAGTTTCCTATATTCTTCCTTCTGGTCCAAGTATAAGCTTTGCCCACTTTATCAAACAACTTCCTGCACACTGTTATGAACAGAGGCAGCTCGGGAACATTGTCTCTCAACTGTGTTACAGAGTGTAGTACTACATTTCAGTGAAGTGTAAGGCTTTCCAAAGCTGCCGAATGTGTTTCTTTCTCTATTTCAATGGTATTCTGCCTTGTATAACACACATTTACCACACTAGTTTCTTTTAAGTAAAGAATGCAGGATTCATACAGTGTTTCATGTGATCTTAACTCGAATTAAGGATTACCCAGATCTTATCTACCTTTTCTACACTATGAACTGACTTGGAGAATCTCTTTGAGCTGTTCTAAACCAGTTCTCATCTGTTTACAGTCATTTTCTCTGAATTATCCATGTTTTCATGTAGTTTCCTATATTCTTCTTTCTGGTCCAAGTATAAGCTTTGCCCACTTTATCAAACAACTTCCTACACACTGTTATGAACAGAGGCAGCTCGGGAACATTGTCTCTCAACTGTGTTACAGAGTGTAGTACTACATTTCAGTGAAGTGTAAGGCTTTCCAAAGCTGCCGAATGTGTTTCTTTCTCTATTTCAATGGTATTCTGCCTTGTATAACACACATTTGCCACACTAGTTTCTTTTAAGTAAAGAATACAGGATTCATACAGTGTTTCATGTGATCTTAACTCGAATTAAGGATTACCCAGATCTTATCTACCTTTGCTACACTATGAACTGACTTGGAGAATCTCTTTGAGCTGTTCTAAACCAGTTCTCATCTGTTTACAGTCATTTTCTCTGAATTATCCATGTTTTCATACAGTTTCTTATATTCTGCCTTCTGGTACAAGTATAATCTTTGCCCACTTTATCAAACAATTTCCTACACACTGTTATGAACTGAGGCAGCTCGGGAACATTGTCTCTCAACTGTGTTATAGAGTGTAGTACTACATTTCAGTGAAGTGTAAGGCCTTCCAAAGCTGCCGAACGTGTTTCTTTCACTATTTCAATGGTATTCTGCCTTGTATAACACACATTTACCACTCTAGTTTCTTTTAAGTAAAGAATACAGGATTCATACAGTGTTTCATGTGATCTTAACTCGAATTAAGGATTACCCAGATCTTATCTACCTTTTCTACACTATGAACTGACTTGGAGAATCTCTTTGAGCTGTTCTAAACCAGTTCTCATCTGTTTACAGTCATTTTCTCTGAATTATCCATGTTTTCATGTAGTTTCCTATATTCTTCCTTCTGGTCCAAGTATAAGCTTTGCCCACTTTATCAAACAACTTCCTACACACTGTTATGAACAGAGGCAGCTCGGGAACATTGTCTCTCAACTGTGTTACAGAGTGTAGTACTACATTTCAGTGAAGTGTAAGGCTTTCCAAAGCTGCCGAATGTGTTTCTTTCTCTATTTCAATGGTATTCTGCCTTGTATAACACACATTTACCACACTAGTTTCTTTTAAGTAAAGAATACAGGATTCATACAGTGTTTCATGTGATCTTAACTCGAATTAAGGATTACCCAGATCTTAACTACCTTTGCTACACTATGAACTGACTTGGAGAATCTCTTTGAGCTGTTCTAAACCAGTTCTCATCTGTTTACAGTCATTTTCTCTGAATTATCCATGTTTTCATGTAGTTTCCTATATTCTGCCTTCTGGTACAAGTATAAGCTTTGCCCATTTTATCAAACAACTTCCTACACACTGTTATAAACAGAGGCAGCTCGGGAACATTGTCTCTCAACTGTGTTACAGAGTGTAGTACTACATTTCAGTGAAGTGTAAGGCTTTCCAAAGCTGCCGAATGTGTTTCTTTCTCTATTCCAATGGTATTCTGCCTTGTATATCACACATTTACCACTCTAGTCTCTTTTAAGTAAAGAATACAGGATTCATACAGTGTTTCATGTGATCTTAACTCGAATTAAGGATTACCCAGATCTTATCTACCTTTGCTACACTATGAACTGACTTGGAGAATCTCTTTGAGCTGTTCTAAACCAGTTCTCATCTGTTTACAGTCATTTTCTCTGAATTATCCATGTTTTCATACAGTTTCTTATATTCTGCCTTCTGGTACAAGTATAATCTTTGCCCAATTTATCAAACAACTTCCTACACACTGTTATGAACTGAGGCAGCTCGTGAACATTGTCTCTCAACTGTGTTATAGAGTGTAGTACTACATTTCAGTGAAGTGTAAGGCCTTCCAAAGCTGCCGAACGTGTTTCTTTCACTATTTCAATCGTATTCTGCCTTGTATAACACACATTTACCACTCTAGTTTCTTTTAAGTAAAGAATACAGGATTCATACAGTGTTTCATGTGATCTTAACTCGAATTAAGGATTACCCAGATCTTATCTACCTTTTCTACACTATGAACTGACTTGGAGAATCTCTTTGAGCTGTTCTAAACCAGTTCTCATCTGTTTACAGTCATTTTCTCTGAATTATCCATGTTTTCATGTAGTTTCCTATATTCTTCCTTCTGGTCCAAGTATAAGCTTTGCCCACTTTATCAAACAACTTCCTACACACTGTTATAAACAGAGGCAGCTCGGGAACATTGTCTCTCAACTGTGTTACAGAGTGTAGTACTACATTTCAGTGAAGTGTAAGGCTTTCCAAAGCTGCCGAATGTGTTTCTTTCTCTATTTCAATGGTATTCTGCCTTGTATAACACACATTTACCACTCTAGTCTCTTTTAAGTAAAGAATACAGGATTCATACAGTGTTTCATGTGATCTTAACTCGAATTAAGGATTACCCAGATCTTATCTACCTTTGCTACACTATGAACTGACTTGGAGAATCTCTTTGAGCTGTTCTAAACCAGTTCTCATCTGTTTACAGTCATTTTCTCTGAATTATCCATGTTTTCATACAGTTTCTTATATTCTGCCTTCTGGTACAAGTATAATCTTTGCCCACTTTATCAAACAACTTCCTACACACTGTTATGAACTGAGGCAGCTCGGGAACATTGTCTCTCAACTGTGTTATAGAGTGTAGTACTACATTTCAGTGACGTGTAAGGCCTTCCAAAGCTGCCGAATGTGTTTCTTTCTCTATTTCAGTGGTATTCTACCTTGTATAACACACATTTACCACTCTAGTCTCTTTTAAGAAAAGAATACAGGATTCATACAGTGTTTCCTGTGATCTTAACTCGAATTAAGGATTTCCCGGATCTTAGCTACCTTTTCTACACTGAGAACTGAGTTGTAGAATCTCTTTGAGCTGTTCTAAACCAGTTCTCATCTGTTTACAGTCATTTTCTCTGAATTATCCATGTTTTCATGTAGTTTCCTATATTCTTCCTTCTGGTCCAAGTATAAGCTTTGCTCACTTTATCAAACAACTTCCTACACACTGTTATAAACAGAGGCAGCTCGGGAACATTGTCTCTCAACTGTGTTACAGAGTGTAGTAGTACATTTCAGTGAAGTGTAAGGCTTTCCAAAGCTGCCAAATCTGTTTCTTTCTCTATTTCAATGGTATTCTGCCTTGTATAACACACATTTACCACTCTAGTCTCTTTTAAGTAAAGAATACAGGATTCATACAGTGTTTCATGTTTTCTTAACTCGAATTAAGGATTACCCGGATCTTATCTACCTTTTCTACACTATGAACTGACTTGGAGAATATCTTTGAGCTGTTCTAAACCAGTTCTCATCTGTTTACAGTCATTTTCTCTGAATTATCCATGTTTTCATGTAGTTTCCTATATTCTTCCTTCTGGTCCAAGTATAAGCTTTGCCCACTTTATCAAACAACTTCCTACACACTGTTATGAACTGAGGCAGCTCGGGAACATTGTCTCTCAACTGTGTTACAGAGTGTAGTACTACATTTCAGTGAAGTGTAACGCTTTCCAAAGCTGCCGAACGTTTTTCTTTCACTATTTCAATGGTATTCTACCTTGTATAACACACATTTACCACTCTAGTCTCTTTTAAGTAAACAGTACAGGATTCATACAGTGTTTCATGTGATCTTAACTCGAATTAAGGATTACCCAGATCTTATCTACCTTTTCTACACTATGAACTGACTTGGAGAATCTCTTTGAGCTGTTCTAAACCAGTTCTCATCTGTTTACAGTCATTTTCTCTGAATTATCCATGTTTTCATGTAGTTTCCTATATTCTTCCTTCTGGTCCAAGTATAAGCTTTGCCCACTTTATCAAACAACTTCCTACACACTGTTATGAACAGAGGCAGCTCGGGAACATTGTCTCTCAACTGTGTTACAGAGTGTAGTACTACATTTCAGTGAAGTGTAAGGCTTTCCAAAGCTGCCGAATGTGTTTCTTTCTCTATTTCAATGGTATTCTGCCTTGTATAACACACATTTACCACACTAGTTTCTTTTAAGTAAAGAATACAGGATTCATACAGTGTTTCATGTGATCTTAACTCGAATTAAGGATTACCCAGATCTTATCTACCTTTGCTACACTATGAACTGACTTGGAGAATCTCTTTGAGCTGTTCTAAACCAGTTCTCATCTGTTTACAGTCATTTTCTCTGAATTATCCATGTTTTCATGTAGTTTCCTATATTCTTCCTTCTGGTCCAAGTATAAGCTTTGCCCATTTTATCAAACAACTTCCTACACACTGTTATAAACAGAGGCAGCTCGGGAACATTGTCTCTCAACTGTGTTACAGAGTGTAGTACTACATTTCAGTGAAGTGTAAGGCTTTCCAAAGCTGCCGAATGTGTTTCTTTCTCTATTTCAATGGTATTCTGCCTTGTATAACACACATTTACCACTCTAGTCTCTTTTAAGTAAAGAATACAGGATTCATACAGTGTTTCATGTGATCTTAACTCGAATTAAGGATTACCCAGATCTTATCTACCTTTTCTACACTATGAACTGACTTGGAGAATCTCTTTGAGCTGTTCTAAACCAGTTCTCATCTGTTTACAGTCATTTTCTCTGAATTATCCATGTTTTCATACAGTTTCTTTTATTTAGCCTTCTGGTACAAGTATAATCTTTGCCCACTTTATCAAACAACTTCCTACACACTGTTATGAACTGAGGCAGCTCGTGAACATTGTCTCTCAACTGTGTTATAGAGTGTAGTACTACATTTCAGTGAAGTGTAAGGCCTTCCAAAGCTGCCGAACGTGTTTCTTTCACTATTTCAATCGTATTCTGCCTTGTATAACACACATTTACCACTCTAGTTTCTTTTAAGTAAAGAATACAGGATTCATACAATGTTTCATGTGATCTTAACTCGAATTAAGGATTACCCAGATCTTATCTACCTTTTCTACACTATGAACTGACTTGGAGAATCTCTTTGAGCTGTTCTAAACCAGTTCTCATCTGTTTACAGTCATTTTCTCTGAATTATAAATGTTTTCATGTAGTTTCCTATATTCTTCCTTCTGGTCCAAGTATAAGCTTTGCCCACTTTATCAAACAACTTCCTACACACTGTTATGAACAGAGGCAGCTCGGGAACATTGTCTCTCAACTGTGTTACAGAGTGTAGTACTACATTTCAGTGAAGTGTAAGGCTTTCCAAAGCTGCCGAATGTGTTTCTTTCTCTATTTCAATGGTATTCTGCCTTGTATAACACACATTTACCACACTAGTTTCTTTTAAGTAAAGAATACAGGATTCAAATAGTGTTTCATGTGATCTTAACTCGAATTAAGGATTACCCAGATCTTATCTACCTTTTCTACACTATGAACTGACTTGGAGAATCTCTTTGAGCTGTTCTAAACCAGTTCTCATCTGTTTACAGTCATTTTCTCTGAATTATCCATGTTTTCATGTAGTTTCCTATATTCTTCCTTCTGGTCCAAGTATAAGCTTTGCCCACTTTATCAAACAACTTCCTACACACTGTTATGAACAGAGGCAGCTCGGGAACATTGTCTCTCAACTGTGTTACAGAGTGTAGTACTACATTTCAGTGAAGTGTAAGGCTTTCCAAAGCTGCCGAATGTGTTTCTTTCTCTATTTCAATGGTATTCTGCCTTGTATAACACACATTTACCACTCTAGTTTCTTTTAAATAAAGAATACAGGATTCATACAGTGTTTCATGTGATCTTAACTCGAATTAAGGATTACCCAGATCTTATCTACCTTTTCTACACTATGAACTGACTTGGAGAATCTCTTTGAGCTGTTCTAAACCAGTTCTCATCTGTTTACAGTCATTTTCTCTGAATTATCCATGTTTTCATGTAGTTTCCTATATTCTTCCTTCTGGTCCAAGTATAAGCTTTGCCCACTTTATCAAACAACTTCCTACACACTGTTATAAACAGAGGCAGCTCGGGAACATTGTCTCTCAACTGTGTTACAGAGTGTAGTACTACATTTCAGTGAAGTGTAAGGCTTTCCAAAGCTGCCGAATGTGTTTCTTTCTCTATTTCAATGGTATTCTGCCTTGTATAACACACATTTACCACTCTAGTCTCTTTTAAGTAAAGAATACAGGATTCATACAGTGTTTCATGTGATCTTAACTCGAATTAAGGATTACCCAGATCTTATCTACCTTTGCTACACTATGAACTGACTTGGAGAATCTCTTTGAGCTGTTCTAAACCAGTTCTCATCTGTTTACAGTCATTTTCTCTGAATTATGCATGTTTTCATACAGTTTCTTATATTCTGCCTTCTGGTACAAGTATAATCTTTGCCCACTTTATCAAACAACTTCCTACACACTGTTATGAACTGAGGCAGCTCGGGAACATTGTCTCTCAACTGTGTTATAGAGTGTAGTACTACATTTCAGTGACGTGTAAGGCTTTCCAAAGCTGCCGAATGTGTTTCTTTCTCTATTTCAATGGTATTCTGCCTTGGATAACACACATTTACCTCTCTAGTCTCTTTTAAGTAAAGAATACAGGATTCATACAGTGTTTCATGTGATCTTAACTCGAATTAAGGATTACCCAGATCTTATCTACCTTTTCTACACTATGAACTGACTTGGAGAATCTCTTTGAGCTGTTCTAAACCAGTTCTCATCTGTTTACAGTCATTTTCTCTGAATTATCCATGTTTTCATACAGTTTCTTTTATTTAGCCTTCTGGTACAAGTATAATCTTTGCCCACTTTATCAAACAACTTCCTACACACTGTTATGAACTGAGGCAGCTCGTGAACATTGTCTCTCAACTGTGTTATAGAGTGTAGTACTACATTTCAGTGAAGTGTAAGGCCTTCCAAAGCTGCCGAACGTGTTTCTTTCACTATTTCAATCGTATTCTGCCTTGTATAACACACATTTACCACTCTAGTTTCTTTTAAGTAAAGAATACAGGATTCATACAATGTTTCATGTGATCTTAACTCGAATTAAGGATTACCCAGATCTTATCTACCTTTTCTACACTATGAACTGACTTGGAGAATCTCTTTGAGCTGTTCTAAACCAGTTCTCATCTGTTTACAGTCATTTTCTCTGAATTATAAATGTTTTCATGTAGTTTCCTATATTCTTCCTTCTGGTCCAAGTATAAGCTTTGCCCACTTTATCAAACAACTTCCTACACACTGTTATGAACAGAGGCAGCTCGGGAACATTGTCTCTCAACTGTGTTACAGAGTGTAGTACTACATTTCAGTGAAGTGTAAGGCTTTCCAAAGCTGCCGAATGTGTTTCTTTCTCTATTTCAATGGTATTCTGCCTTGTATAACACACATTTACCACACTAGTTTCTTTTAAGTAAAGAATACAGGATTCATACAGTGTTTCATGTGATCTTAACTCGAATTAAGGATTACCCAGATCTTATCTACCTTTTCTACACTATGAACTGACTTGGAGAATCTCTTTGAGCTGTTCTAAACCAGTTCTCATCTGTTTACAGTCATTTTCTCTGAATTATCCATGTTTTCATGTAGTTTCCTATATTCTTCCTTCTGGTCCAAGTATAAGCTTTGCCCACTTTATCAAACAACTTCCTACACACTGTTATGAACAGAGGCAGCTCGGGAACATTGTCTCTCAACTGTGTTACAGAGTGTAGTACTACATTTCAGTGAAGTGTAAGGCTTTCCAAAGCTGCCGAATGTGTTTCTTTCTCTATTTCAATGGTATTCTGCCTTGTATAACACACATTTACCACTCTAGTTTCTTTTAAATAAAGAATACAGGATTCATACAGTGTTTCATGTGATCTTAACTCGAATTAAGGATTACCCAGATCTTATCTACCTTTTCTACACTATGAACTGACTTGGAGAATCTCTTTGAGCTGTTCTAAACCAGTTCTCATCTGTTTACAGTCATTTTCTCTGAATTATCCATGTTTTCATGTAGTTTCCTATATTCTTCCTTCTGGTCCAAGTATAAGCTTTGCCCACTTTATCAAACAACTTCCTACACACTGTTATAAACAGAGGCAGCTCGGGAACATTGTCTCTCAACTGTGTTACAGAGTGTAGTACTACATTTCAGTGAAGTGTAAGGCTTTCCAAAGCTGCCGAATGTGTTTCTTTCTCTATTTCAATGGTATTCTGCCTTGTATAACACACATTTACCACTCTAGTCTCTTTTAAGTAAAGAATACAGGATTCATACAGTGTTTCATGTGATCTTAACTCGAATTAAGGATTACCCAGATCTTATCTACCTTTGCTACACTATGAACTGACTTGGAGAATCTCTTTGAGCTGTTCTAAACCAGTTCTCATCTGTTTACAGTCATTTTCTCTGAATTATGCATGTTTTCATACAGTTTCTTATATTCTGCCTTCTGGTACAAGTATAATCTTTGCCCACTTTATCAAACAACTTCCTACACACTGTTATGAACTGAGGCAGCTCGGGAACATTGTCTCTCAACTGTGTTATAGAGTGTAGTACTACATTTCAGTGACGTGTAAGGCTTTCCAAAGCTGCCGAATGTGTTTCTTTCTCTATTTCAATGGTATTCTGCCTTGGATAACACACATTTACCTCTCTAGTCTCTTTTAAGTAAAGAATACAGGATTCATACAGTGTTTCATGTGATCTTAACTCGAATTAAGGATTACCCGGATCTTATTTACCTTTTCTACACTATGAACTGACTTGGAGCATCTCTTTGAGCTGTTCTAAACCAGTTCTCATCTGTTTACAGTCATTTTCTCTGAATTATCCATGTTTTCATGTAGTTTCCTATATTCTTCCTTCTGGTCCAAGTATAAGCTTTGCCCACTTTATCAAACAACTTCCTACACACTGTTATAAACAGAGGCAGCTCGGGAACATTGTCTCTCAACTGTGTTACAGAGTGTAGTACTACATTTCAGTGAAGTGTAAGGCTTTCCAAAGCTGCCGAATGTGTTTCTTTCTCTATTTCAATGGTATTCTACCTTGTATAACACACATTTACCACTCTAGTCTCTTTTAAGTAAAGAATACAGGATTCATACAGTGTTTCCTGTGATATTAACTAGAATTAAGGATTTCCCGGATCTTAGCTACCTTTTCTACACTAAGAACTGAGTTGTAGAATCTCTTTGAGCTGTTCTAAACCAGTTCTCATCTGTTTACAGTCATTTTCTCTGAATTATCCATGTTTTCATGTAGTTTCCTATATTCTTCCTTCTGGTCCAAGTATAAGCTTTGCCCACTTTATCAAACAACTTCCTACACACTGTTATAAACAGAGGCAGCTCGGGAACATTGTCTCTCAACTGTGTTACAGAGTGTAGTACTACATTTCAGTGAAGTGTAAGGCTTTCCAAAGCTGCCAAATCTGTTTCTTTCTCTATTTCAATGGTATTCTGCCTTGTATAACACACATTTACCACTCTAGTCTCTTTTAAGTAAAGAATACAGGATTCATACAGTGTTTCATGTTTTCTTAACTCGAATTAAGGATTACCCGGATCTTATCTACCTTTTCTACACTATGAACTGACTTGGAGAATCTCTTTGAGCTGTTCTAAACCAGTTCTCATCTGTTTACAGTCATTTTCTCTGAATTATCCATGTTTTCATACAGTTTCTTTTATTTAGCCTTCTGGTACAAGTATAATCTTTGCCCACTTTATCAAACAACTTCCTACACACTGTTATGAACTGAGGCAGCTCGTGAACATTGTCTCTCAACTGTGTTATAGAGTGTAGTACTACATTTCAGTGAAGTGTAAGGCCTTCCAAAGCTGCCGAACGTGTTTCTTTCACTATTTCAATCGTATTCTGCCTTGTATAACACACATTTACCACTCTAGTTTCTTTTAAGTAAAGAATACAGGATTCATACAATGTTTCATGTGATCTTAACTCGAATTAAGGATTACCCAGATCTTATCTACCTTTTCTACACTATGAACTGACTTGGAGAATCTCTTTGAGCTGTTCTAAACCAGTTCTCATCTCTTTACAGTCATTTTCTCTGAATTATAAATGTTTTCATGTAGTTTCCTATATTCTTCCTTCTGGTCCAAGTATAAGCTTTGCCCACTTTATCAAACAACTTCCTACACACTGTTATGAACAGAGGCAGCTCGGGAACATTGTCTCTCAACTGTGTTACAGAGTGTAGTACTACATTTCAGTGAAGTGTAAGGCTTTCCAAAGCTGCCGAATGTGTTTCTTTCTCTATTTCAATGGTATTCTGCCTTGTATAACACACATTTACCACACTAGTTTCTTTTACGTAAAGAATACAGGATTCATACAGTGTTTCATGTGATCTTAACTCGAATTAAGGATTACCCAGATCTTATCTACCTTTTCTACACTATGAACTGACTTGGAGAATCTCTTTGAGCTGTTCTAAACCAGTTCTCATCTGTTTACAGTCATTTTCTCTGAATTATCCATGTTTTCATGTAGTTTCCTATATTCTTCCTTCTGGTCCAAGTATAAGCTTTGCCCACTTTATCAAACAACTTCCTACACACTGTTATGAACAGAGGCAGCTCGGGAACATTGTCTCTCAACTGTGTTACAGAGTGTAGTACTACATTTCAGTGAAGTGTAAGGCTTTCCAAAGCTGCCGAATGTGTTTCTTTCTCTATTTCAATGGTATTCTGCCTTGTATAACACACATTTACCACTCTAGTTTCTTTTAAATAAAGAATACAGGATTCATACAGTGTTTCATGTGATCTTAACTCGAATTAAGGATTACCCAGATCTTATCTACCTTTTCTACACTATGAACTGACTTGGAGAATCTCTTTGAGCTGTTCTAAACCAGTTCTCATCTGTTTACAGTCATTTTCTCTGAATTATCCATGTTTTCATGTAGTTTCCTATATTCTTCCTTCTGGTCCAAGTATAAGCTTTGCCCACTTTATCAAACAACTTCCTACACACTGTTATAAACAGAGGCAACTCGGGAACATTGTCTCTCAACTGTGTTACAGAGTGTAGTACTACATTTCAGTGAAGTGTAAGGCTTTCCAAAGCTGCCGAATGTGTTTCTTTCTCTATTTCAATGGTATTCTGCCTTGTATAACACACATTTACCACTCTAGTCTCTTTTAAGTAAAGAATACAGGATTCATACAGTGTTTCATGTGATCTTAACTCGAATTAAGGATTACCCAGATCTTATCTACCTTTGCTACACTATGAACTGACTTGGAGAATCTCTTTGAGCTGTTCTAAACCAGTTCTCATCTGTTTACAGTCATTTTCTCTGAATTATGCATGTTTTCATACAGTTTCTTATATTCTGCCTTCTGGTACAAGTATAATCTTTGCCCACTTTATCAAACAACTTCCTACACACTGTTATGAACTGAGGCAGCTCGGGAACATTGTCTCTCAACTGTGTTATAGAGTGTAGTACTACATTTCAGTGACGTGTAAGGCTTTCCAAAGCTGCCGAATGTGTTTCTTTCTCTATTTCAATGGTATTCTGCCTTGGATAACACACATTTACCTCTCTAGTCTCTTTTAAGTAAAGAATACAGGATTCATACAGTGTTTCATGTGATCTTAACTCGAATTAAGGATTACCCGGATCTTATTTACCTTTTCTACACTATGAACTGACTTGGAGCATCTCTTTGAGCTGTTCTAAACCAGTTCTCATCTGTTTACAGTCATTTTCTCTGAATTATCCATGTTTTCATGTAGTTTCCTATATTCTTCCTTCTGGTCCAAGTATAAGCTTTGCCCACTTTATCAAACAACTTCCTACACACTGTTATAAACAGAGGCAGCTCGGGAACATTGTCTCTCAACTGTGTTACAGAGTGTAGTACTACATTTCAGTGAAGTGTAAGGCTTTCCAAAGCTGCCGAATGTGTTTCTTTCTCTATTTCAATGGTATTCTACCTTGTATAACACACATTTACCACTCTAGTCTCTTTTAAGTAAAGAATACAGGATTCATACAGTGTTTCCTGTGATATTAACTAGAATTAAGGATTTCCCGGATCTTAGCTACCTTTTCTACACTAAGAACTGAGTTGTAGAATCTCTTTGAGCTGTTCTAAACCAGTTCTCATCTGTTTACAGTCATTTTCTCTGAATTATCCATGTTTTCATGTAGTTTCCTATATTCTTCCTTCTGGTCCAAGTATAAGCTTTGCCCACTTTATCAAACAACTTCCTACACACTGTTATAAACAGAGGCAGCTCGGGAACATTGTCTCTCAACTGTGTTACAGAGTGTAGTACTACATTTCAGTGAAGTGTAAGGCTTTCCAAAGCTGCCAAATCTGTTTCTTTCTCTATTTCAATGGTATTCTGCCTTGTATAACACACATTTACCACTCTAGTCTCTTTTAAGTAAAGAATACAGGATTCATATAGTGTTTCATGTTTTCTTAACTCGAATTAAGGATTACCCGGATCTTATCTACCTTTTCTACACTATGAACTGACATGGAGAATATCTTTGAGCTGTTCTAAACCAGTTCTCATCTGTTTACAGTCATTTTCTCTGAATTATCCATGTTTTCATACAGTTTCTTATATTCTGCCTTCTGGTACAAGTATAATCTTTGCCTACTTTATCAAACAACTTCCTACACACTGTTATGAACTGAGGCAGCTCGGGAACATTGTCTCTCAACTGTGTTATAGAGTGTAGTACTACATTTCAGTGAAGTGTAAGGCCTTCCAAAGCTGCCGAACGTGTTTCTTTCACTATTTCAATGGTATTCTGCCTTGTATAACACACATTTACCACTCTAGTTTCTTTTAAGTAAAGAATACAGGATTCATACAGTGTTTCATGTGATCTTAACTCGAATTAAGGATTACCCAGATCTTATCTACCTTTTCTACACTATGAACTGACTTGGAGAATATCTTTGAGCTGTTCTAAACCAGTTCTCATCTGTTTACAGTCATTTTCTCTGAATTATCCATGTTTTCATACAGTTTCTTATATTCTGCCTTCTGGTACAAGTATAATCTTTGCCCACTTTATCAAACAACTTCCTACACACTGTTATGAACTGAGGCAGCTCGTGAACATTGTCTCTCAACTGTGTTATAGAGTGTAGTACTACATTTCAGTGAAGTGTAAGGCCTTCCAAAGCTGCCGAACGTGTTTCTTTCACTATTTCAATCGTATTCTGCCTTGTATAACACACATTTACCACTCTAGTTTCTTTTAAGTAAAGAATACAGGATTCATACAATGTTTCATGTGATCTTAACTCGAATTAAGGATTACCCAGATCTTATCTACCTTTTCTACACTATGAACTGACTTGGAGAATCTCTTTGAGCTGTTCTAAACCAGTTCTCATCTGTTTACAGTCATTTTCTCTGAATTATAAATGTTTTCATGTAGTTTCCTATATTCTTCCTTCTGGTCCAAGTATAAGCTTTGCCCACTTTATCAAACAACTTCCTACACACTGTTATGAACAGAGGCAGCTCGGGAACATTGTCTCTCAACTGTGTTACAGAGTGTAGTACTACATTTCAGTGAAGTGTAAGGCTTTCCAAAGCTGCCGAATGTGTTTCTTTCTCTATTTCAATGGTATTCTGCCTTGTATAACACACATTTACCACACTAGTTTATTTTAAGTAAAGAATACAGGATTCATACAGTGTTTCATGTGATCTTAACTCGAATTAAGGATTACCCAGATCTTATCTACCTTTTCTACACTATGAACTGACTTGGAGAATCTCTTTGAGCTGTTCTAAACCAGTTCTCATCTGTTTACAGTCATTTTCTCTGAATTATCCATGTTTTCATGTAGTTTCCTATATTCTTCCTTCTGGTCCAAGTATAAGCTTTGCCCACTTTATCAAACAACTTCCTACACACTGTTATGAACAGAGGCAGCTCGGGAACATTGTCTCTCAACTGTGTTACAGAGTGTAGTACTACATTTCAGTGAAGTGTAAGGCTTTCCAAAGCTGCCGAATGTGTTTCTTTCTCTATTTCAATGGTATTCTGCCTTGTATAACACACATTTGCCACACTAGTTTCTTTTAAGTAAAGAATACAGGATTCATACAGTGTTTCATGTGATCTTAACTCGAATTAAGGATTACCCAGATCTTATCTACCTTTGCTACACTATGAACTGACTTGGAGAATCTCTTTGAGCTGTTCTAAACCAGTTCTCATCTGTTTACAGTCATTTTCTCTGAATTATCCATGTTTTCATACAGTTTCTTATATTCTGCCTTCTGGTACAAGTATAATCTTTGCCCACTTTATCAAACAATTTCCTACACACTGTTATGAACTGAGGCAGCTCGGGAACATTGTCTCTCAACTGTGTTATAGAGTGTAGTACTACATTTCAGTGAAGTGTAAGGCCTTCCAAAGCTGCCGAACGTGTTTCTTTCACTATTTCAATGGTATTCTGCCTTGTATAACACACATTTACCACTCTAGTTTCTTTTAAGTAAAGAATACAGGATTCATACAGTGTTTCATGTGATCTTAACTCGAATTAAGGATTACCCAGATCTTATCTACCTTTTCTACACTATGAACTGACTTGGAGAATCTCTTTGAGCTGTTCTAAACCAGTTCTCATCTGTTTACAGTCATTTTCTCTGAATTATCCATGTTTTCATGTAGTTTCCTATATTCTTCCTTCTGGTCCAAGTATAAGCTTTGCCCACTTTATCAAACAACTTCCTACACACTGTTATGAACAGAGGCAGCTCGGGAACATTGTCTCTCAACTGTGTTACAGAGTGTAGTACTACATTTCAGTGAAGTGTAAGGCTTTCCAAAGCTGCCGAATGTGTTTCTTTCTCTATTTCAATGGTATTCTGCCTTGTATAACACACATTTACCACACTAGTTTCTTTTAAGTAAAGAATACAGGATTCATACAGTGTTTCATGTGATCTTAACTCGAATTAAGGATTACCCAGATCTTATCTACCTTTGCTACACTATGAACTGACTTGGAGAATCTCTTTGAGCTGTTCTAAACCAGTTCTCATCTGTTTACAGTCATTTTCTCTGAATTATCCATGTTTTCATGTAGTTTCCTATATTCTGCCTTCTGGTACAAGTATAAGCTTTGCCCATTTTATCAAACAACTTCCTACACACTGTTATAAACAGAGGCAGCTCGGGAACATTGTCTCTCAACTGTGTTACAGAGTGTAGTACTACATTTCAGTGAAGTGTAAGGCTTTCCAAAGCTGCCGAATGTGTTTCTTTCTCTATTTCAATGGTATTCTGCCTTGTATATCACACATTTACCACTCTAGTCTCTTTTAAGTAAAGAATACAGGATTCATACAGTGTTTCATGTGATCTTAACTCGAATTAAGGATTACCCAGATCTTATCTACCTTTGCTACACTATGAACTGACTTGGAGAATCTCTTTGAGCTGTTCTAAACCAGTTCTCATCTGTTTACAGTCATTTTCTCTGAATTATCCATGTTTTCATACAGTTTCTTATATTCTGCCTTCTGGTACAAGTATAATCTTTGCCCAATTTATCAAACAACTTCCTACACACTGTTATGAACTGAGGCAGCTCGTGAACATTGTCTCTCAACTGTGTTATAGAGTGTAGTACTACATTTCAGTGAAGTGTAAGGCCTTCCAAAGCTGCCGAACGTGTTTCTTTCACTATTTCAATCGTATTCTGCCTTGTATAACACACATTTACCACTCTAGTTTCTTTTAAGTAAAGAATACAGGATTCATACAGTGTTTCATGTGATCTTAACTCGAATTAAGGATTACCCAGATCTTATCTACCTTTTCTACACTATGAACTGACTTGGAGAATCTCTTTGAGCTGTTCTAAACCAGTTCTCATCTGTTTACAGTCATTTTCTCTGAATTATCCATGTTTTCATGTAGTTTCCTATATTCTTCCTTCTGGTCCAAGTATAAGCTTTGCCCACTTTATCAAACAACTTCCTACACACTGTTATAAACAGAGGCAGCTCGGGAACATTGTCTCTCAACTGTGTTACAGAGTGTAGTACTACATTTCAGTGAAGTGTAAGGCTTTCCAAAGCTGCCGAATGTGTTTCTTTCTCTATTTCAATGGTATTCTGCCTTGTATAACACACATTTACCACTCTAGTCTCTTTTAAGTAAAGAATACAGGATTCATACAGTGTTTCATGTGATCTTAACTCGAATTAAGGATTACCCAGATCTTATCTACCTTTGCTACACTATGAACTGACTTGGAGAATCTCTTTGAGCTGTTCTAAACCAGTTCTCATCTGTTTACAGTCATTTTCTCTGAATTATCCATGTTTTCATACAGTTTCTTATATTCTGCCTTCTGGTACAAGTATAATCTTTGCCCACTTTATCAAACAACTTCCTACACACTGTTATGAACTGAGGCAGCTCGGGAACATTGTCTCTCAACTGTGTTATAGAGTGTAGTACTACATTTCAGTGACGTGTAAGGCCTTCCAAAGCTGCCGAATGTGTTTCTTTCTCTATTTCCGTGGTATTCTACCTTGTATAACACACATTTACCACTCTAGTCTCTTTTAAGTAAAGAATACAGGATTCATACAGTGTTTCCTGTGATCTTAACTCGAATTAAGGATTTCCCGGATCTTAGCTACCTTTTCTACACTGAGAACTGAGTTGTAGAATCTCTTTGAGCTGTTCTAAACCAGTTCTCATCTGTTTACAGTCATTTTCTCTGAATTATCCATGTTTTCATGTAGTTTCCTATATTCTTCCTTCTGGTCCAAGTATAAGCTTTGCCCACTTTATCAAACAACTTCCTACACACTGTTATAAACAGAGGCAGCTCGGGAACATTGTCTCTCAACTGTGTTACAGAATGTAGTACTACATTTCAGTGAAGTGTAAGGCTTTCCAAAGCTGCCAAATCTGTTTCTTTCTCTATTTCAATGGTATTCTGCCTTGTATAACACACATTTACCACTCTAGTCTCTTTTAAGTAAAGAATACAGGATTCATACAGTGTTTCATGTTTTCTTAACTCGAATTAAGGATTACCCGGATCTTATCTACCTTTTCTACACTATGAACTGACTTGGAGAATATCTTTGAGCTGTTCTAAACCAGTTCTCATCTGTTTACAGTCATTTTCTCTGAATTATCCATGTTTTCATGTAGTTTCCTATATTCTTCCTTCTGGTCCAAGTATAAGCTTTGCCCACTTTATCAAACAACTTCCTACACACTGTTATGAACTGAGGCAGCTCGGGAACATTGTCTCTCAACTGTGTTATAGAGTGTAGTACTACATTTCAGTGAAGTGTAACGCTTTCCAAAGCTGCCGAACGTTTTTCTTTCACTATTTCAATGGTATTCTACCTTGTATAACACACATTTACCACTCTAGTCTCTTTTAAGTAAACAGTACAGGATTCATACAGTGTTTCATGTGATCTTAACTCGAATTAAGGATTACCCAGATCTTATCTACCTTTGCTACACTATGAACTGACTTGGAGAATCTCTTTGAGCTGTTCTAAACCAGTTCTCATCTGTTTACAGTCATTTTCTCTGAATTATCCATGTTTTCATGTAGTTTCCTATATTCTTCCTTCTGGTCCAAGTATAAGCTTTGCCCACTTTATCAAACAACTTCCTACACACTGTTATGAACAGAGGCAGCTCGGGAACATTGTCTCTCAACTGTGTTACAGAGTGTAGTACTACATTTCAGTGAAGTGTAAGGCTTTCCAAAGCTGCCGAATGTGTTTCTTTCTCTATTTCAATGGTATTCTGCCTTGTATAACACACATTTACCACACTAGTTTCTTTTAAGTAAAGAATACAGGATTCATACAGTGTTTCATGTGATCTTAACTCGAATTAAGGATTACCCAGATCTTATCTACCTTTGCTACACTATGAACTGACTTGGAGAATCTCTTTGAGCTGTTCTAAACCAGTTCTCATCTGTTTACAGTCATTTTCTCTGAATTATCCATGTTTTCATGTAGTTTCCTATATTCTTCCTTCTGGTCCAAGTATAAGCTTTGCCCATTTTATCAAACAACTTCCTACACACTGTTATAAACAGAGGCAGCTCGGGAACATTGTCTCTCAACTGTGTTACAGAGTGTAGTACTACATTTCAGTGAAGTGTAAGGCTTTCCAAAGCTGCCGAATGTGTTTCTTTCTCTATTTCAATGGTATTCTGCCTTGTATAACACACATTTACCACTCTAGTCTCTTTTAAGTAAAGAATACAGGATTCATACAGTGTTTCATGTGATCTTAACTCGAATTAAGGATTACCCAGATCTTATCTACCTTTTCTACACTATGAACTGACTTGGAGAATCTCTTTGAGCTGTTCTAAACCAGTTCTCATCTGTTTACAGTCATTTTCTCTGAATTATCCATGTTTTCATACAGTTTCTTTTATTTAGCCTTCTGGTACAAGTATAATCTTTGCCCACTTTATCAAACAACTTCCTACACACTGTTATGAACTGAGGCAGCTCGGGAACATTGTCTCTCAACTGTGTTATAGAGTGTAGTACTACATTTCAGTGAAGTGTAAGGCCTTCCAAAGCTGCCGAACGTGTTTCTTTCACTATTTCAATGTTATTCTGCCTTGTATAACACACATTTACCACTCTAGTTTCTTTTAAGTAAAGAATACAGGATTCATACAGTGTTTCATGTGATCTTAACTCGAATTAAGGATTACCCAGATCTTATCTACCTTTTCTACACAATGAACTGACTTGGAGAATCTCTTTGAGCTGTTCTAAACCAGTTCTCATCTGTTTACAGTCATTTTCTCTGAATTATCCATGTTTTCATGTAGTTTCCTATATTCTTCCTTCTGGTCCAAGTATAAGCTTTGCCCACTTTATCAAACAACTTCCTACACACTGTTATGAACAGAGGCAGCTCGGGAACATTGTCTCTCAACTGTGTTACAGAGTGTAGTACTACATTTCAGTGAAGTGTAAGGCTTTCCAAAGCTGCCGAATGTGTTTCTTTCTCTATTTCAATGGTATTCTGCCTTGTACAACACACATTTACCACTCTAGTTTCTTTTAAATAAAGAATACAGGATTCATACAGTGTTTCATGTGATCTTAACTCGAATTAAGGATTACCCAGATCTTATCTACCTTTTCTACACTATGAACTGACTTGGAGAATCTCTTTGAGCTGTTCTAAACCAGTTCTCATCTGTTTACAGTCATTTTCTCTGAATTATCCATGTTTTCATGTAGTTTCCTATATTCTTCCTTCTGGTCCAAGTATAAGCTTTGCCCACTTTATCAAACAACTTCCTACACACTGTTATAAACGGAGGCAGCTCGGGAACATTGTCTCTCAAATGTGTTACAGAGTGTAGTACTACATTTCAGTGAAGTGTAAGGCTTTCCAAAGCTGCCGAATGTGTTTCTTTCTCTATTTCAATGGTATTCTGCCTTGTATAACACACATTTACCACTCTAGTCTCTTTTAAGTAAAGAATACAGGATTCATACAGTGTTTCATGTGATCTTAACTCGAATTAAGGATTACCCAGATCTTATCTACCTTTGCTACACTATGAACTGACTTGGAGAATCTCTTTGAGCTGTTCTAAACCAGTTCTCATCTGTTTACAGTCATTTTCTCTGAATTATCCATGTTTTCATACAGTTTCTTATATTCTGCCTTCTGGTACAAGTATAATCTTTGCCCACTTTATCAAACAACTTCCTACACACTGTTATGAACTGAGGCAGCTCGGGAACATTGTCTCTCAACTGTGTTATAGAGTGTAGTACTACATTTCAGTGACGTGTAAGGCCTTCCAAAGCTGCCGAATGTGTTTCTTTCTCTATTTCCGTGGTATTCTACCTTGTATAACACACATTTACCACTCTAGTCTCTTTTAAGTAAAGAATACAGGATTCATACAGTGTTTCCTGTGATCTTAACTCGAATTAAGGATTTCCCGGATCTTAGCTACCTTTTCTACACTGAGAACTGAGTTGTAGAATCTCTTTGAGCTGTTCTAAACCAGTTCTCATCTGTTTACAGTCATTTTCTCTGAATTATCCATGTTTTCATGTAGTTTCCTATATTCTTCCTTCTGGTCCAAGTATAAGCTTTGCCCACTTTATCAAACAACTTCCTACACACTGTTATAAACAGAGGCAGCTCGGGAACATTGTCTCTCAACTGTGTTACAGAATGTAGTACTACATTTCAGTGAAGTGTAAGGCTTTCCAAAGCTGCCAAATCTGTTTCTTTCTCTATTTCAATGGTATTCTGCCTTGTATAACACACATTTACCACTCTAGTCTCTTTTAAGTAAAGAATACAGGATTCATACAGTGTTTCATGTTTTCTTAACTCGAATTAAGGATTACCCGGATCTTATCTACCTTTTCTACACTATGAACTGACTTGGAGAATATCTTTGAGCTGTTCTAAACCAGTTCTCATCTGTTTACAGTCATTTTCTCTGAATTATCCATGTTTTCATGTAGTTTCCTATATTCTTCCTTCTGGTCCAAGTATAAGCTTTGCCCACTTTATCAAACAACTTCCTACACACTGTTATGAACTGAGGCAGCTCGGGAACATTGTCTCTCAACTGTGTTATAGAGTGTAGTACTACATTTCAGTGAAGTGTAACGCTTTCCAAAGCTGCCGAACGTTTTTCTTTCACTATTTCAATGGTATTCTACCTTGTATAACACACATTTACCACTCTAGTCTCTTTTAAGTAAACAGTACAGGATTCATACAGTGTTTCATGTGATCTTAACTCGAATTAAGGATTACCCAGATCTTATCTACCTTTGCTACACTATGAACTGACTTGGAGAATCTCTTTGAGCTGTTCTAAACCAGTTCTCATCTGTTTACAGTCATTTTCTCTGAATTATCCATGTTTTCATGTAGTTTCCTATATTCTTCCTTCTGGTCCAAGTATAAGCTTTGCCCACTTTATCAAACAACTTCCTACACACTGTTATGAACAGAGGCAGCTCGGGAACATTGTCTCTCAACTGTGTTACAGAGTGTAGTACTACATTTCAGTGAAGTGTAAGGCTTTCCAAAGCTGCCGAATGTGTTTCTTTCTCTATTTCAATGGTATTCTGCCTTGTATAACACACATTTACCACACTAGTTTCTTTTAAGTAAAGAATACAGGATTCATACAGTGTTTCATGTGATCTTAACTCGAATTAAGGATTACCCAGATCTTATCTACCTTTGCTACACTATGAACTGACTTGGAGAATCTCTTTGAGCTGTTCTAAACCAGTTCTCATCTGTTTACAGTCATTTTCTCTGAATTATCCATGTTTTCATGTAGTTTCCTATATTCTTCCTTCTGGTCCAAGTATAAGCTTTGCCCATTTTATCAAACAACTTCCTACACACTGTTATAAACAGAGGCAGCTCGGGAACATTGTCTCTCAACTGTGTTACAGAGTGTAGTACTACATTTCAGTGAAGTGTAAGGCTTTCCAAAGCTGCCGAATGTGTTTCTTTCTCTATTTCAATGGTATTCTGCCTTGTATAACACACATTTACCACTCTAGTCTCTTTTAAGTAAAGAATACAGGATTCATACAGTGTTTCATGTGATCTTAACTCGAATTAAGGATTACCCAGATCTTATCTACCTTTTCTACACTATGAACTGACTTGGAGAATCTCTTTGAGCTGTTCTAAACCAGTTCTCATCTGTTTACAGTCATTTTCTCTGAATTATCCATGTTTTCATACAGTTTCTTTTATTTAGCCTTCTGGTACAAGTATAATCTTTGCCCACTTTATCAAACAACTTCCTACACACTGTTATGAACTGAGGCAGCTCGGGAACATTGTCTCTCAACTGTGTTATAGAGTGTAGTACTACATTTCAGTGAAGTGTAAGGCCTTCCAAAGCTGCCGAACGTGTTTCTTTCACTATTTCAATGTTATTCTGCCTTGTATAACACACATTTACCACTCTAGTTTCTTTTAAGTAAAGAATACAGGATTCATACAGTGTTTCATGTGATCTTAACTCGAATTAAGGATTACCCAGATCTTATCTACCTTTTCTACACAATGAACTGACTTGGAGAATCTCTTTGAGCTGTTCTAAACCAGTTCTCATCTGTTTACAGTCATTTTCTCTGAATTATCCATGTTTTCATGTAGTTTCCTATATTCTTCCTTCTGGTCCAAGTATAAGCTTTGCCCACTTTATCAAACAACTTCCTACACACTGTTATGAACAGAGGCAGCTCGGGAACATTGTCTCTCAACTGTGTTACAGAGTGTAGTACTACATTTCAGTGAAGTGTAAGGCTTTCCAAAGCTGCCGAATGTGTTTCTTTCTCTATTTCAATGGTATTCTGCCTTGTACAACACACATTTACCACTCTAGTTTCTTTTAAATAAAGAATACAGGATTCATACAGTGTTTCATGTGATCTTAACTCGAATTAAGGATTACCCAGATCTTATCTACCTTTTCTACACTATGAACTGACTTGGAGAATCTCTTTGAGCTGTTCTAAACCAGTTCTCATCTGTTTACAGTCATTTTCTCTGAATTATCCATGTTTTCATGTAGTTTCCTATATTCTTCCTTCTGGTCCAAGTATAAGCTTTGCCCACTTTATCAAACAACTTCCTACACACTGTTATAAACGGAGGCAGCTCGGGAACATTGTCTCTCAAATGTGTTACAGAGTGTAGTACTACATTTCAGTGAAGTGTAAGGCTTTCCAAAGCTGCCGAATGTGTTTCTTTCTCTATTTCAATGGTATTCTGCCTTGTATAACACACATTTACCACTCTAGTCTCTTTTAAGTAAAGAATACAGGATTCATACAGTGTTTCATGTGATCTTAACTCGAATTAAGGATTACCCAGATCTTATCTACCTTTGCTACACTATGAACTGACTTGGAGAATCTCTTTGAGCTGTTCTAAACCAGTTCTCATCTGTTTACAGTCATTTTCTCTGAATTATCCATGTTTTCATACAGTTTCTTATATTCTGCCTTCTGGTACAAGTATAATCTTTGCCCACTTTATCAAACAACTTCCTACACACTGTTATGAACTGAGGCAGCTCGGGAACATTGTCTCTCAACTGTGTTATAGAGTGTAGTACTACATTTCAGTGAATTGTAAGGCCTTCCAAAGCTGCCGAACGTGTTTCTTTCACTATTTCAATGGTATTCTGCCTTGTATAACACACATTTACCACTCTAGTTTCATTTAAGTAAAGAATACAGGATTCATACAGTGTTTCATGTGATCTTAACTCGAATTAAGGATTACCCAGATCTTATCTACCTTTTCTACACTATGAACTGACTTGGAGAATCTCTTTGAGCTGTTCTAAACCAGTTCTCATCTGTTTACAGTCATTTTCTCTGAATTATCCATGTTTTCATGTAGTTTCCTATATTCTTCCTTCTGGTCCAAGTATAAGCTTTGCCCACTTTATCAAACAACTTCCTACACACTGTTATGAACTGAGGCAGCTCGTGAACATTGTCTCTCAACTGTGTTATAGAGTGTATTACTACATTTCAGTGAAGTGTAAGGCCTTCCAAAGCTGCCGAACGTGTTTCTTTCACTATTTCAATCGTATTCTGCCTTGTATAACACACATTTACCACTCTAGTTTCTTTTAAGTAAAGAATACAGGATTCATACAGTGTTTCATGTGATCTTAACTCGAATTAAGGATTACCCAGATCTTATCTACCTTTGCTACACTATGAACTGACTTGGAGAATCTCTTTGAGCTGTTCTAAACCAGTCCTCATCTGTTTACAGTCATTTTCTCTGAATTATCCATGTTTTCATGTAGTTTCCTATATTCTTCCTTCTGGTCCAAGTATAAGCTTTGCCCACTTTATCAAACAACTTCCTACACACTGTTATGAACAGAGGCAGCTCGGGAACATTGTCTCTCAACTGTGTTACAGAGTGTAGTACTACATTTCAGTGAAGTGTAAGGCTTTCCAAAGCTGCCGAATGTGTTTCTTTCTCTATTTCAATGGTATTCTGCCTTGTATAACACACATTTACCACACTAGTTTCTTTTAAGTAAAGAATACAGGATTCATACAGTGTTTCATGTGATCTTAACTCGAATTAAGGATTACCCAGATCTTATCTACCTTTGCTACACTATGAACTGACTTGGAGAATCTCTTTGAGCTGTTCTAAACCAGTTCTCATCTGTTTACAGTCATTTTCTCTGAATTATCCTTGTTTTCATACAGTTTCTTATATTCTGCCTTCTGGTACAAGTATAATCTTTGCCCACTTTATCAAACAACTTCCTACACACTGTTATGAACTGAGGCAGCTCAGGAACATTGTCTCTCAACTGTGTTACAGAGTGTAGTACTACATTTCAGTGAAGTGTAAGGCTTTCCAAAGCTGCCGAATGTGTTTCTTTCTCTATTTCAATGGTATTCTGCCTTGTATAACACACATTTACCACTCTAGTCTCTTTTAAGTAAAGAATACAGGATTCATACAGTGTTTCATGTGATCTTAACTCGAATTAAGGATTACCCAGATCTTATCTACCTTTGCTACACTATGAACTGACTTGGAGAATCTCTTTGAGCTGTTCTAAACCAGTTCTCATCTGTTTACAGTCATTTTCTCTGAATTATCCATGTTTTCATACAGTTTCTTATATTCTGCCTTCTGGTACAAGTATAATCTTTGCCCACTTTATCAAACAACTTCCTACACACTGTTATGAACTGAGGCAGCTCGGGAACATTGTCTCTCAACTGTGTTATAGAGTGTAGTACTACATTTCAGTGAAGTGTAAGGCCTTCCAAAGCTGCCGAACGTGTTTCTTTCACTATTTCAATGGTATTCTGCCTTGTATAACACACATTTACCACTCTAGTTTCTTTTAAGTAAAGAATACAGGATTCATACAGTGTTTCATGTGATCTTAACTCGAATTAAGGATTACCCAGATCTTATCTACCTTTTCTACACTATGAACTGACTTGGAGAATCTCTTTGAGCTGTTCTAAACCAGTTCTCATCTGTTTACAGTCATTTTCTCTGAATTATAAATGTTTTCATGTAGTTTCCTATATTCTTCCTTCTGGTCCAAGTATAAGCTTTGCCCACTTTATCAAACAACTTCCTACACACTGTTATGAACAGAGGCAGCTCGGGAACATTGTCTCTCAACTGTGTTACAGAGTGTAGTACTACATTTCAGTGAAGTGTAAGGCTTTCCAAAGCTGCCGAATGTGTTTCTTTCTCTATTTCAATGGTATTCTGCCTTGTATAACACACATTTACCACACTAGTTTCTTTTAAGTAAAGAATACAGGATTCATACAGTGTTTCATGTGATCTTAACTCGAATTAAGGATTACCCAGATCTTATCTACCTTTTCTACACTATGAACTGACTTGGAGAATCTCTTTGAGCTGTTCTAAACCAGTTCTCATCTGTTTACAGTCATTTTCTCTGAATTATCCATGTTTTCATGTAGTTTCCTATATTCTTCCTTCTGGTCCAAGTATAAGCTTTGCCCACTTTATCAAACAACTTCCTACACACTGTTATGAACAGAGGCAGCTCGGGAACATTGTCTCTCAACTGTGTTACAGAGTGTAGTACTACATTTCAGTGAAGTGTAAGGCTTTCCAAAGCTGCCGAATGTGTTTCTTTCTCTATTTCAATGGTATTCTTCCTTGTATAACACACATTTACCACTCTAGTTTCTTTTAAATAAAGAATACAGGATTCATACAGTGTTTCATGTGATCTTAACTCGAATTAAGGATTACCCAGATCTTATCTACCTTTTCTACACTATGAACTGACTTGGAGAATCTCTTTGAGCTGTTCTAAACCAGTTCTCATCTGTTTACAGTCATTTTCTCTGAATTATGCATGTTTTCATACAGTTTCTTATATTCTGCCTTCTGGTACAAGTATAATCTTTGCCCACTTTATCAAACAACTTCCTACACACTGTTATGAACTGAGGCAGCTCGGGAACATTGTCTCTCAACTGTGTTATAGAGTGTAGTACTACATTTCAGTGACGTGTAAGGCCTTCCAAAGCTGCCGAATGTGTTTCTTTCTCTATTTCAGTGGTATTCTACCTTGTATAACACACATTTACCACTCTAGTCTCTTTTAAGTAAAGAATACAGGATTCATACAGTGTTTCCTGTGATCTTAACTCGAATTAAGGATTTCCCGGATCTTAGCTACCTTTTCTACACTGAGAACTGAGTTGTAGAATCTCTTTGAGCTGTTCTAAACCAGTTCTCATCTGTTTACAGTCATTTTCTCTGAATTATCCATGTTTTCATGTAGTTTCCTATATTCTTCCTTCTGGTCCAAGTATAAGCTTTGCCCACTTTATCAAACAACTTCCTACACACTGTTATAAACAGAGGCAGCTCGGGAACATTGTCTCTCAACTGTGTTACAGAGTGTAGTACTACATTTCAGTGAAGTGTAAGGCTTTCCAAAGCTGCCAAATCTGTTTCTTTCTCTATTTCAATGGTATTCTGCCTTGTATAACACACATTTACCACTCTAGTCTCTTTTAAGTAAAGAATACAGGATTCATACAGTGTTTCATGTTTTCTTAACTCGAATTAAGGATTACCCGGATCTTATCTACCTTTTCTACACTATGAACTGACTTGGAGAATATCTTTGAGCTGTTCTAAACCAGTTCTCATCTGTTTACAGTCATTTTCTCTGAATTATCCATGTTTTCATGTAGTTTCCTATATTCTTCCTTCTGGTCCAAGTATAAGCTTTGCCCACTTTATCAAACAACTTCCTACACACTGTTATAAACGGAGGCAGCTCGGGAACATTGTCTCTCAAATGTGTTACAGAGTGTAGTACTACATTTCAGTGAAGTGTAAGGCTTTCCAAAGCTGCCGAATGTGTTTCTTTCTCTATTTCAATGGTATTCTGCCTTGTATAACACACATTTACCACTCTAGTCTCTTTTAAGTAAAGAATACAGGATTCATACAGTGTTTCATGTGATCTTAACTCGAATTAAGGATTACCCAGATCTTATCTACCTTTGCTACACTATGAACTGACTTGGAGAATCTCTTTGAGCTGTTCTAAACCAGTTCTCATCTGTTTACAGTCATTTTCTCTGAATTATCCATGTTTTCATACAGTTTCTTATATTCTGCCTTCTGGTACAAGTATAATCTTTGCCCACTTTATCAAACAACTTCCTACACACTGTTATGAACTGAGGCAGCTCGGGAACATTGTCTCTCAACTGTGTTATAGAGTGTAGTACTACATTTCAGTGAATTGTAAGGCCTTCCAAAGCTGCCGAACGTGTTTCTTTCACTATTTCAATGGTATTCTGCCTTGTATAACACACATTTACCACTCTAGTTTCATTTAAGTAAAGAATACAGGATTCATACAGTGTTTCATGTGATCTTAACTCGAATTAAGGATTACCCAGATCTTATCTACCTTTTCTACACTATGAACTGACTTGGAGAATCTCTTTGAGCTGTTCTAAACCAGTTCTCATCTGTTTACAGTCATTTTCTCTGAATTATCCATGTTTTCATGTAGTTTCCTATATTCTTCCTTCTGGTCCAAGTATAAGCTTTGCCCACTTTATCAAACAACTTCCTACACACTGTTATGAACTGAGGCAGCTCGTGAACATTGTCTCTCAACTGTGTTATAGAGTGTATTACTACATTTCAGTGAAGTGTAAGGCCTTCCAAAGCTGCCGAACGTGTTTCTTTCACTATTTCAATCGTATTCTGCCTTGTATAACACACATTTACCACTCTAGTTTCTTTTAAGTAAAGAATACAGGATTCATACAGTGTTTCATGTGATCTTAACTCGAATTAAGGATTACCCAGATCTTATCTACCTTTGCTACACTATGAACTGACTTGGAGAATCTCTTTGAGCTGTTCTAAACCAGTCCTCATCTGTTTACAGTCATTTTCTCTGAATTATCCATGTTTTCATGTAGTTTCCTATATTCTTCCTTCTGGTCCAAGTATAAGCTTTGCCCACTTTATCAAACAACTTCCTACACACTGTTATGAACAGAGGCAGCTCAGGAACATTGTCTCTCAACTGTGTTACAGAGTGTAGTACTACATTTCAGTGAAGTGTAAGGCTTTCCAAAGCTGCCGAATGTGTTTCTTTCTCTATTTCAATGGTATTCTGCCTTGTATAACACACATTTACCACACTAGTTTCTTTTAAGTAAAGAATACAGGATTCATACAGTGTTTCATGTGATCTTAACTCGAATTAAGGATTACCCAGATCTTATCTACCTTTGCTACACTATGAACTGACTTGGAGAATCTCTTTGAGCTGTTCTAAACCAGTTCTCATCTGTTTACAGTCATTTTCTCTGAATTATCCTTGTTTTCATACAGTTTCTTATATTCTGCCTTCTGGTACAAGTATAATCTTTGCCCACTTTATCAAACAACTTCCTACACACTGTTATGAACTGAGGCAGCTCAGGAACATTGTCTCTCAACTGTGTTACAGAGTGTAGTACTACATTTCAGTGAAGTGTAAGGCTTTCCAAAGCTGCCGAATGTGTTTCTTTCTCTATTTCAATGGTATTCTGCCTTGTATAACACACATTTACCACTCTAGTCTCTTTTAAGTAAAGAATACAGGATTCATACAGTGTTTCATGTGATCTTAACTCGAATTAAGGATTACCCAGATCTTATCTACCTTTGCTACACTATGAACTGACTTGGAGAATCTCTTTGAGCTGTTCTAAACCAGTTCTCATCTGTTTACAGTCATTTTCTCTGAATTATCCATGTTTTCATACAGTTTCTTATATTCTGCCTTCTGGTACAAGTATAATCTTTGCCCACTTTATCAAACAACTTCCTACACACTGTTATGAACTGAGGCAGCTCGGGAACATTGTCTCTCAACTGTGTTATAGAGTGTAGTACTACATTTCAGTGAAGTGTAAGGCCTTCCAAAGCTGCCGAACGTGTTTCTTTCACTATTTCAATGGTATTCTGCCTTGTATAACACACATTTACCACTCTAGTTTCTTTTAAGTAAAGAATACAGGATTCATACAGTGTTTCATGTGATCTTAACTCGAATTAAGGATTACCCAGATCTTATCTACCTTTTCTACACTATGAACTGACTTGGAGAATCTCTTTGAGCTGTTCTAAACCAGTTCTCATCTGTTTACAGTCATTTTCTCTGAATTATAAATGTTTTCATGTAGTTTCCTATATTCTTCCTTCTGGTCCAAGTATAAGCTTTGCCCACTTTATCAAACAACTTCCTACACACTGTTATGAACAGAGGCAGCTCGGGAACATTGTCTCTCAACTGTGTTACAGAGTGTAGTACTACATTTCAGTGAAGTGTAAGGCTTTCCAAAGCTGCCGAATGTGTTTCTTTCTCTATTTCAATGGTATTCTGCCTTGTATAACACACATTTACCACACTAGTTTCTTTTAAGTAAAGAATACAGGATTCATACAGTGTTTCATGTGATCTTAACTCGAATTAAGGATTACCCAGATCTTATCTACCTTTTCTACACTATGAACTGACTTGGAGAATCTCTTTGAGCTGTTCTAAACCAGTTCTCATCTGTTTACAGTCATTTTCTCTGAATTATCCATGTTTTCATGTAGTTTCCTATATTCTTCCTTCTGGTCCAAGTATAAGCTTTGCCCACTTTATCAAACAACTTCCTACACACTGTTATGAACAGAGGCAGCTCGGGAACATTGTCTCTCAACTGTGTTACAGAGTGTAGTACTACATTTCAGTGAAGTGTAAGGCTTTCCAAAGCTGCCGAATGTGTTTCTTTCTCTATTTCAATGGTATTCTTCCTTGTATAACACACATTTACCACTCTAGTTTCTTTTAAATAAAGAATACAGGATTCATACAGTGTTTCATGTGATCTTAACTCGAATTAAGGATTACCCAGATCTTATCTACCTTTTCTACACTATGAACTGACTTGGAGAATCTCTTTGAGCTGTTCTAAACCAGTTCTCATCTGTTTACAGTCATTTTCTCTGAATTATGCATGTTTTCATACAGTTTCGTATATTCTGCCTTCTGGTACAAGTATAATCTTTGCCCACTTTATCAAACAACTTCCTACACACTGTTATGAACTGAGGCAGCTCGGGAACATTGTCTCTCAACTGTGTTATAGAGTGTAGTACTACATTTCAGTGACGTGTAAGGCCTTCCAAAGCTGCCGAATGTGTTTCTTTCTCTATTTCAGTGGTATTCTACCTTGTATAACACACATTTACCACTCTAGTCTCTTTTAAGTAAAGAATACAGGATTCATACAGTGTTTCCTGTGATCTTAACTCGAATTAAGGATTTCCCGGATCTTAGCTACCTTTTCTACACTGAGAACTGAGTTGTAGAATCTCTTTGAGCTGTTCTAAACCAGTTCTCATCTGTTTACAGTCATTTTCTCTGAATTATCCATGTTTTCATGTAGTTTCCTATATTCTTCCTTCTGGTCCAAGTATAAGCTTTGCCCACTTTATCAAACAACTTCCTACACACTGTTATAAACAGAGGCAGCTCGGGAACATTGTCTCTCAACTGTGTTACAGAGTGTAGTACTACATTTCAGTGAAGTGTAAGGCTTTCCAAAGCTGCCAAATCTGTTTCTTTCTCTATTTCAATGGTATTCTGCCTTGTATAACACACATTTACCACTCTAGTCTCTTTTAAGTAAAGAATACAGGATTCATACAGTGTTTCATGTTTTCTTAACTCGAATTAAGGATTACCCGGATCTTATCTACCTTTTCTACACTATGAACTGACTTGGAGAATATCTTTGAGCTGTTCTAAACCAGTTCTCATCTGTTTACAGTCATTTTCTCTGAATTATCCATGTTTTCATGTAGTTTCCTATATTCTTCCTTCTGGTCCAAGTATAAGCTTTGCCCACTTTATCAAACAACTTCCTACACACTGTTATGAACTGAGGCAGCTCGGGAACATTGTCTCTCAACTGTGTTATAGAGTGTAGTACTACATTTCAGTGAAGTGTAACGCTTTCCAAAGCTGCCGAACGTTTTTCTTTCACTATTTCAATGGTATTCTACCTTGTATAACACACATTTACCACTCTAGTCTCTTTTAAGTAAACAGTACAGGATTCATACAGTGTTTCATGTGATCTTAACTCGAATTAAGGATTACCCAGATCTTATCTACCTTTTCTACACTATGAACTGACTTGGAGAATCTCTTTGAGCTGTTCTAAACCAGTTCTCATCTGTTTACAGTCATTTTCTCTGAATTATCCATGTTTTCATGTAGTTTCCTATATTCTTCCTTCTGGTCCAAGTATAAGCTTTGCCCACTTTATCAAACAACTTCCTACACACTGTTATGAACAGAGGCAGCTCGGGAACATTGTCTCTCAACTGTGTTACAGAGTGTAGTACTACATTTCAGTGAAGTGTAAGGCTTTCCAAAGCTGCCGAATGTGTTTCTTTCTCTATTTCAATGGTATTCTGCCTTGTATAACACACATTTACCACACTAGTTTCTTTTAAGTAAAGAATACAGGATTCATACAGTGTTTCATGTGATCTTAACTCGAATTAAGGATTACCCAGATCTTATCTACCTTTTCTACACTATGAACTGACTTGGAGAATCTCTTTGAGCTGTTCTAAACCAGTTCTCATCTGTTTACAGTCATTTTCTCTGAATTATCCATGTTTTCATACAGTTTCTTTTATTTAGCCTTCTGGTACAAGTATAATCTTTGCCCACTTTATCAAACAACTTCCTACACACTGTTATGAACTGAGGCAGCTCGGGAACATTGTCTCTCAACTGTGTTATAGAGTGTAGTACTACATTTCAGTGAAGTGTAAGGCCTTCCAAAGCTGCCGAACGTGTTTCTTTCACTATTTCAATGTTATTCTGCCTTGTATAACACACATTTACCACTCTAGTTTCTTTTAAGTAAAGAATACAGGATTCATACAGTGTTTCATGTGATCTTAACTCGAATTAAGGATTACCCAGATCTTATCTACCTTTTCTACACAATGAACTGACTTGGAGAATCTCTTTGAGCTGTTCTAAACCAGTTCTCATCTGTTTACAGTCATTTTCTCTGAATTATCCATGTTTTCATGTAGTTTCCTATATTCTTCCTTCTGGTCCAAGTATAAGCTTTGCCCACTTTATCAAACAACTTCCTACACACTGTTATGAACAGAGGCAGCTCGGGAACATTGTCTCTCAACTGTGTTACAGAGTGTAGTACTACATTTCAGTGAAGTGTAAGGCTTTCCAAAGCTGCCGAATGTGTTTCTTTCTCTATTTCAATGGTATTCTGCCTTGTACAACACACATTTACCACTCTAGTTTCTTTTAAATAAAGAATACAGGATTCATACAGTGTTTCATGTGATCTTAACTCGAATTAAGGATTACCCAGATCTTATCTACCTTTTCTACACTATGAACTGACTTGAAGAATCTCTTTGAGCTGTTCTAAACCAGTTCTCATCTGTTTACAGTCATTTTCTCTGAATTATCCATGTTTTCATGTAGTTTCCTATATTCTTCCTTCTGGTCCAAGTATAAGCTTTGCCCACTTTATCAAACAACTTCCTACACACTGTTATAAACGGAGGCAGCTCGGGAACATTGTCTCTCAAATGTGTTACAGAGTGTAGTACTACATTTCAGTGAAGTGTAAGGCTTTCCAAAGCTGCCGAATGTGTTTCTTTCTCTATTTCAATGGTATTCTGCCTTGTATAACACACATTTACCACTCTAGTCTCTTTTAAGTAAGGAATACAGGATTCATACAGTGTTTCATGTGATCTTAACTCGAATTAAGGATTACCCAGATCTTATCTACCTTTGCTACACTATGAACTGACTTGGAGAATCTCTTTGAGCTGTTCTAAACCAGTTCTCATCTGTTTACAGTCATTTTCTCTGAATTATCCATGTTTTCATACAGTTTCTTATATTCTGCCTTCTGGTACAAGTATAATCTTTGCCCACTTTATCAAACAACTTCCTACACACTGTTATGAACTGAGGCAGCTCGGGAACATTGTCTCTCAACTGTGTTATAGAGTGTAGTACTACATTTCAGTGAATTGTAAGGCCTTCCAAAGCTGCCGAACGTGTTTCTTTCACTATTTCAATGGTATTCTGCCTTGTATAACACACATTTACCACTCTAGTTTCATTTAAGTAAAGAATACAGGATTCATACAGTGTTTCATGTGATCTTAACTCGAATTAAGGATTACCCAGATCTTATCTACCTTTTCTACACTATGAACTGACTTGGAGAATCTCTTTGAGCTGTTCTAAACCAGTTCTCATCTGTTTACAGTCATTTTCTCTGAATTATCCATGTTTTCATGTAGTTTCCTATATTCTTCCTTCTGGTCCAAGTATAAGCTTTGCCCACTTTATCAAACAACTTCCTACACACTGTTATGAACTGAGGCAGCTCGTGAACATTGTCTCTCAACTGTGTTATAGAGTGTATTACTACATTTCAGTGAAGTGTAAGGCCTTCCAAAGCTGCCGAACGTGTTTCTTTCACTATTTCAATCGTATTCTGCCTTGTATAACACACATTTACCACTCTAGTTTCTTTTAAGTAAAGAATACAGGATTCATACAGTGTTTCATGTGATCTTAACTCGAATTAAGGATTACCCAGATCTTATCTACCTTTGCTACACTATGAACTGACTTGGAGAATCTCTTTGAGCTGTTCTAAACCAGTCCTCATCTGTTTACAGTCATTTTCTCTGAATTATCCATGTTTTCATGTAGTTTCCTATATTCTTCCTTCTGGTCCAAGTATAAGCTTTGCCCACTTTATCAAACAACTTCCTACACACTGTTATGAACAGAGGCAGCTCGGGAACATTGTCTCTCAACTGTGTTACAGAGTGTAGTACTACATTTCAGTGAAGTGTAAGGCTTTCCAAAGCTGCCGAATGTGTTTCTTTCTCTATTTCAATGGTATTCTGCCTTGTATAACACACATTTACCACACTAGTTTCTTTTAAGTAAAGAATACAGGATTCATACAGTGTTTCATGTGATCTTAACTCGAATTAAGGATTACCCAGATCTTATCTACCTTTGCTACACTATGAACTGACTTGGAGAATCTCTTTGAGCTGTTCTAAACCAGTTCTCATCTGTTTACAGTCATTTTCTCTGAATTATCCTTGTTTTCATACAGTTTCTTATATTCTGCCTTCTGGTACAAGTATAATCTTTGCCCACTTTATCAAACAACTTCCTACACACTGTTATGAACTGAGGCAGCTCAGGAACATTGTCTCTCAACTGTGTTACAGAGTGTAGTACTACATTTCAGTGAAGTGTAAGGCTTTCCAAAGCTGCCGAATGTGTTTCTTTCTCTATTTCAATGGTATTCTGCCTTGTATAACACACATTTACCACTCTAGTCTCTTTTAAGTAAAGAATACAGGATTCATACAGTGTTTCATGTGATCTTAACTCGAATTAAGGATTACCCAGATCTTATCTACCTTTGCTACACTATGAACTGACTTGGAGAATCTCTTTGAGCTGTTCTAAACCAGTTCTCATCTGTTTACAGTCATTTTCTCTGAATTATCCATGTTTTCATACAGTTTCTTATATTCTGCCTTCTGGTACAAGTATAATCTTTGCCCACTTTATCAAACAACTTCCTACACACTGTTATGAACTGAGGCAGCTCGGGAACATTGTCTCTCAACTGTGTTATAGAGTGTAGTACTACATTTCAGTGAAGTGTAAGGCCTTCCAAAGCTGCCGAACGTGTTTCTTTCACTATTTCAATGGTATTCTGCCTTGTATAACACACATTTACCACTCTAGTTTCTTTTAAGTAAAGAATACAGGATTCATACAGTGTTTCATGTGATCTTAACTCGAATTAAGGATTACCCAGATCTTATCTACCTTTTCTACACTATGAACTGACTTGGAGAATCTCTTTGAGCTGTTCTAAACCAGTTCTCATCTGTTTACAGTCATTTTCTCTGAATTATAAATGTTTTCATGTAGTTTCCTATATTCTTCCTTCTGGTCCAAGTATAAGCTTTGCCCACTTTATCAAACAACTTCCTACACACTGTTATGAACAGAGGCAGCTCGGGAACATTGTCTCTCAACTGTGTTACAGAGTGTAGTACTACATTTCAGTGAAGTGTAAGGCTTTCCAAAGCTGCCGAATGTGTTTCTTTCTCTATTTCAATGGTATTCTGCCTTGTATAACACACATTTACCACACTAGTTTCTTTTAAGTAAAGAATACAGGATTCATACAGTGTTTCATGTGATCTTAACTCGAATTAAGGATTACCCAGATCTTATCTACCTTTTCTACACTATGAACTGACTTGGAGAATCTCTTTGAGCTGTTCTAAACCAGTTCTCATCTGTTTACAGTCATTTTCTCTGAATTATCCATGTTTTCATGTAGTTTCCTATATTCTTCCTTCTGGTCCAAGTATAAGCTTTGCCCACTTTATCAAACAACTTCCTACACACTGTTATGAACAGAGGCAGCTCGGGAACATTGTCTCTCAACTGTGTTACAGAGTGTAGTACTACATTTCAGTGAAGTGTAAGGCTTTCCAAAGCTGCCGAATGTGTTTCTTTCTCTATTTCAATGGTATTCTGCCTTGTATAACACACATTTACCACTCTAGTTTCTTTTAAATAAAGAATACAGGATTCATACAGTGTTTCATGTGATCTTAACTCGAATTAAGGATTACCCAGATCTTATCTACCTTTTCTACACTATGAACTGACTTGGAGAATCTCTTTGAGCTGTTCTAAACCAGTTCTCATCTGTTTACAGTCATTTTCTCTGAATTATCCATGTTTTCATGTAGTTTCCTATATTCTTCCTTCTGGTCCAAGTATAAGCTTTGCCCACTTTATCAAACAACTTCCTACACACTGTTATAAACAGAGGCAGCTCGGGAACATTGTCTCTCAACTGTGTTACAGAGTGTAGTACTACATTTCAGTGAAGTGTAAGGCTTTCCAAAGCTGCCGAATGTGTTTCTTTCTCTATTTCAATGGTATTCTGCCTTGTATAACACACATTTACCACTCTAGTCTCTTTTAAGTAAAGAATACAGGATTCATACAGTGTTTCATGTGATCTTAACTCGAATTAAGGATTACCCAGATCTTATCTACCTTTGCTACACTATGAACTGACTTGGAGAATCTCTTTGAGCTGTTCTAAACCAGTTCTCATCTGTTTACAGTCATTTTCTCTGAATTATGCATGTTTTCATACAGTTTCTTATATTCTGCCTTCTGGTACAAGTATAATCTTTGCCCACTTTATCAAACAACTTCCTACACACTGTTATGAACTGAGGCAGCTCGGGAACATTGTCTCTCAACTGTGTTATAGAGTGTAGTACTACATTTCAGTGACGTGTAAGGCTTTCCAAAGCTGCCGAATGTGTTTCTTTCTCTATTTCAATGGTATTCTGCCTTGGATAACACACATTTACCTCTCTAGTCTCTTTTAAGTAAAGAATACAGGATTCATACAGTGTTTCATGTGATCTTAACTCGAATTAAGGATTACCCGGATCTTATTTACCTTTTCTACACTATGAACTGACTTGGAGCATCTCTTTGAGCTGTTCTAAACCAGTTCTCATCTGTTTACAGTCATTTTCTCTGAATTATCCATGTTTTCATGTAGTTTCCTATATTCTTCCTTCTGGTCCAAGTATAAGCTTTGCCCACTTTATCAAACAACTTCCTACACACTGTTATAAACAGAGGCAGCTCGGGAATATTGTCTCTCAACTGTGTTACAGAGTGTAGTACTACATTTCAGTGAAGTGTAAGGCTTTCCAAAGCTGCCGAATGTGTTTCTTTCTCTATTTCAATGGTATTCTACCTTGTATAACACACATTTACCACTCTAGTCTCTTTTAAGTAAAGAATACAGGATTCATACAGTGTTTCCTGTGATATTAACTAGAATTAAGGATTTCCCGGATCTTAGCTACCTTTTCTACACTAAGAACTGAGTTGTAGAATCTCTTTGAGCTGTTCTAAACCAGTTCTCATCTGTTTACAGTCATTTTCTCTGAATTATCCATGTTTTCATGTAGTTTCCTATATTCTTCCTTCTGGTCCAAGTATAAGCTTTGCCCACTTTATCAAACAACTTCCTACACACTGTTATAAACAGAGGCAGCTCGGGAACATTGTCTCTCAACTGTGTTACAGAGTGTAGTACTACATTTCAGTGAAGTGTAAGGCTTTCCAAAGCTGCCAAATCTGTTTCTTTCTCTATTTCAATGGTATTCTGCCTTGTATAACACACATTTACCACTCTAGTCTCTTTTAAGTAAAGAATACAGGATTCATACAGTGTTTCATGTTTTCTTAACTCGAATTAAGGATTACCCGGATCTTATCTACCTTTTCTACACTATGAACTGACTTGGAGAATATCTTTGAGCTGTTCTAAACCAGTTCTCATCTGTTTACAGTCATTTTCTCTGAATTATCCATGTTTTCATGTAGTTTCCTATATTCTTCCTTCTGGTCCAAGTATAAGCTTTGCCCACTTTATCAAACAACTTCCTACACACTGTTATGAACTGAGGCAGCTCGGGAACATTGTCTCTCAACTGTGTTATAGAGTGTAGTACTACATTTCAGTGAAGTGTAACGCTTTCCAAAGCTGCCGAACGTGTTTCTTTCACTATTTCAATGGTATTCTACCTTGTATAACACACATTTACCACTCTAGTCTCTTTTAAGTAAACAGTACAGGATTCATACAGTGTTTCATGTGATCTTAACTCGAATTAAGGATTTTCCGGATCTTAGCTACCTTTTCTACACTAAGAACTGACTTGGAGAATCTCTTTGAGCTGTTCTCAACCAGTTCTCATCTGTTTACAGTCATTTTCTCTGAATTATCCATGTTTTCATGTAGTTTCCTATATTCTTCCTTCTGGTCCAAGTATAAGCTTTGCCCACTTTATCAAACAACTTCCTACACACTGTTATAAACAGAGGCAGCTCGGGAACATTGTCTCTCAACTGTGTTACAGAGTGTAGTACTACATTTCAGTGAAGTGTAAGGCTTTCCAAAGCTGCCAAATCTGTTTCTTTCTCTATTTCAATGGTATTCTGCCTTGTATAACACACATTTACCACTCTAGTCTCTTTTAAGTAAAGAATACAGGATTCATATAGTGTTTCATGTTTTCTTAACTCGAATTAAGGATTACCCGGATCTTATCTACCTTTTCTACACTATGAACTGACATGGAGAATATCTTTGAGCTGTTCTAAACCAGTTCTCATCTGTTTACAGTCATTTTCTCTGAATTATCCATGTTTTCATACAGTTTCTTATATTCTGCCTTCTGGTACAAGTATAATCTTTGCCTACTTTATCAAACAACTTCCTACACACTGTTATGAACTGAGGCAGCTCGGGAACATTGTCTCTCAACTGTGTTATAGAGTGTAGTACTACATTTCAGTGAAGTGTAAGGCCTTCCAAAGCTGCCGAACGTGTTTCTTTCACTATTTCAATGGTATTCTGCCTTGTATAACACACATTTACCACTCTAGTTTCTTTTAAGTAAAGAATACAGGATTCATACAGTGTTTCATGTGATCTTAACTCGAATTAAGGATTACCCAGATCTTATCTACCTTTTCTACACTATGAACTGACTTGGAGAATATCTTTGAGCTGTTCTAAACCAGTTCTCATCTGTTTACAGTCATTTTCTCTGAATTATCCATGTTTTCATACAGTTTCTTATATTCTGCCTTCTGGTACAAGTATAATCTTTGCCCACTTTATCAAACAACTTCCTACACACTGTTATGAACTGAGGCAGCTCGGGAACATTGTCTCTCAACTGTGTTATAGAGTGTAGTACTACATTTCAGTGAAGTGTAAGGCCTTCCAAAGCTGCCGAACGTGTTTCTTTCACTATTTCAATGGTATTCTACCTTGTATAACACACATTTACCACTCTAGTCTCTTTTAAGTAAAGAATACAGGATTCATACAGTGTTTCCTGTGATATTAACTAGAATTAAGGATTTCCCGGATCTTAGCTACCTTTTCTACACTAAGAACTGAGTTGTAGAATCTCTTTGAGCTGTTCTAAACCAGTTCTCATCTGTTTACAGTCATTTTCTCTGAATTATCCATGTTTTCATGTAGTTTCCTATATTCTTCCTTCTGGTCCAAGTATAAGCTTTGCCCACTTTATCAAACAACTTCCTACACACTGTTATAAACAGAGGCAGCTCGGGAACATTGTCTCTCAACTGTGTTACAGAGTGTAGTACTACATTTCAGTGAAGTGTAAGGCTTTCCAAAGCTGCCAAATCTGTTTCTTTCTCTATTTCAATGGTATTCTGCCTTGTATAACACACATTTACCACTCTAGTCTCTTTTAAGTAAAGAATACAGGATTCATACAGTGTTTCATGTTTTCTTAACTCGAATTAAGGATTACCCGGATCTTATCTACCTTTTCTACACTATGAACTGACTTGGAGAATATCTTTGAGCTGTTCTAAACCAGTTCTCATCTGTTTACAGTCATTTTCTCTGAATTATCCATGTTTTCATGTAGTTTCCTATATTCTTCCTTCTGGTCCAAGTATAAGCTTTGCCCACTTTATCAAACAACTTCCTACACACTGTTATGAACTGAGGCAGCTCGGGAACATTGTCTCTCAACTGTGTTATAGAGTGTAGTACTACATTTCAGTGAAGTGTAACGCTTTCCAAAGCTGCCGAACGTGTTTCTTTCACTATTTCAATGGTATTCTACCTTGTATAACACACATTTACCACTCTAGTCTCTTTTAAGTAAACAGTACAGGATTCATACAGTGTTTCATGTGATCTTAACTCGAATTAAGGATTTTCCGGATCTTAGCTACCTTTTCTACACTAAGAACTGACTTGGAGAATCTCTTTGAGCTGTTCTCAACCAGTTCTCATCTGTTTACAGTCATTTTCTCTGAATTATCCATGTTTTCATGTAGTTTCCTATATTCTTCCTTCTGGTCCAAGTATAAGCTTTGCCCACTTTATCAAACAACTTCCTACACACTGTTATAAACAGAGGCAGCTCGGGAACATTGTCTCTCAACTGTGTTACAGAGTGTAGTACTACATTTCAGTGAAGTGTAAGGCTTTCCAAAGCTGCCAAATCTGTTTCTTTCTCTATTTCAATGGTATTCTGCCTTGTATAACACACATTTACCACTCTAGTCTCTTTTAAGTAAAGAATACAGGATTCATATAGTGTTTCATGTTTTCTTAACTCGAATTAAGGATTACCCGGATCTTATCTACCTTTTCTACACTATGAACTGACATGGAGAATATCTTTGAGCTGTTCTAAACCAGTTCTCATCTGTTTACAGTCATTTTCTCTGAATTATCCATGTTTTCATACAGTTTCTTATATTCTGCCTTCTGGTACAAGTATAATCTTTGCCTACTTTATCAAACAACTTCCTACACACTGTTATGAACTGAGGCAGCTCGGGAACATTGTCTCTCAACTGTGTTATAGAGTGTAGTACTACATTTCAGTGAAGTGTAAGGCCTTCCAAAGCTGCCGAACGTGTTTCTTTCACTATTTCAATGGTATTCTGCCTTGTATAACACACATTTACCACTCTAGTTTCTTTAAGGAAAGAATACAGGATTCATACAGTGTTTCATGTGATCTTAACTCGAATTAAGGATTACCCAGATCTTATCTACCTTTTCTACACTATGAACTGACTTGGAGAATATCTTTGAGCTGTTCTAAACCAGTTCTCATCTGTTTACAGTCATTTTCTCTGAATTATCCATGTTTTCATACAGTTTCTTATATTCTGCCTTCTGGTACAAGTATAATCTTTGCCCACTTTATCAAACAACTTCCTACACACTGTTATGAACTGAGGCAGCTCGGGAACATTGTCTCTCAACTGTGTTATAGAGTGTAGTACTACATTTCAGTGAAGTGTAAGGCCTTCCAAAGCTGCCGAACGTGTTTCTTTCACTATTTCAATGGTATTCTGCCTTGTATAACACACATTTACCACTCTAGTTTCTTTTAAGTAAAGAATACAGGATTCATACAGTGTTTCATGTGATCTTAACTCGAATTAAGGATTACCCAGATCTTATCTACCTTTTCTACACTATGAACTGACTTGGAGAATCTCTTTGAGCTGTTCTAAACCAGTTCTCATCTGTTTACAGTCATTTTCTCTGAATTATCCATGTTTTCATGTAGTTTCCTATATTCTTCCTTCTGGTCCAAGTATAAGCTTTGCCCACTTTATCAAACAACTTCCTACTCATTGTTATGAACAGAGGCAGCTCGGGAACATTGTCTCTCAAATGTGTTACAGAGTGTAGTACTACATTTCAGTGAAGTGTAAGGCTTTCCAAAGCTGCCGAATGTGTTTCTTTCTCTATTTCAATGGTATTCTGCCTTGTATAACACACATTTACCACACTAGTTTCTTTTAAGTAAAGAATACAGGATTCATACAGTGTTTCATGTGATCTTAACTCGAATTAAGGATTACCCAGATCTTATCTACCTTTGCTACACTATGAACTGACTTGGAGAATCTCTTTGAGCTGTTCTAAACCAGTTCTCATCTGTTTACAGTCATTTTCTCTGAATTATCCATGTTTTCATGTAGTTTCCTATATTCTTCCTTCTGGTCCAAGTATAAGCTTTGCCCATTTTATCAAACAACTTCCTACACACTGTTATAAACAGAGGCAGCTCATGAACATTGTCTCTCAACTGTGTTATAGAGTGTAGTACTACATTTCAGTGAAGTGTAAGGCCTTCCAAAGCTGCCGAACGTGTTTCTTTCACTATTTCAATGGTATTCTGCCTTGTATAACACACATTTACCACTCTAGTTTCTTTTAAGTAAAGAATACAGGATTCATACAGTGTTTCATGTGATCTTAACTCGAATTAAGGATTACCCAGATCTTATCTACCTTTTCTACACTATGAACTGACTTGCAGAATATCTTTGAGCTGTTCTAAACCAGTTCTCATCTGTTTACAGTCATTTTCTCTGAATTATCCATGTTTTCATACAGTTTCTTATATTCTGCCTTCTGGTACAAGTATAATCTTTGCCCACTTTATCAAACAACTTCCTACACACTGTTATGAACTGAGGCAGCTCGGGAACATTGTCTCTCAACTGTGTTATAGAGTGTAGTACTACATTTCAGTGAAGTGTAAGGCCTTCCAAAGCTGCCGAACGTGTTTCTTTCACTATTTCAATGGTATTCTGCCTTGTATAACACACATTTACCACTCTAGTTTCTTTTAAGTAAAGAATACAGGATTCATACAGTGTTTCATGTGATCTTAACTCGAATTAAGGATTACCCAGATCTTATCTACCTTTTCTACACTATGAACTGACTTGGAGAATCTCTTTGAGCTGTTCTAAACCAGTTCTCATCTGTTTACAGTCATTTTCTCTGAATTATCCATGTTTTCATGTAGTTTCCTATATTCTTCCTTCTGGTCCAAGTATAAGCTTTGCCCACTTTATCAAACAACTTCCTACTCACTGTTATGAACAGAGGCAGCTCGGGAACATTGTCTCTCAACTGTGTTACAGAGTGTAGTACTACATTTCAGTGAAGTGTAAGGCTTTCCAAAGCTGCCGAATGTGTTTCTTTCTCTATTTCAATGGTATTCTGCCTTGTATAACACACATTTACCACACTAGTTTCTTTTAAGTAAAGAATACAGGATTCATACAGTGTTTCATGTGATCTTAACTCGAATTAAGGATTACCCAGATCTTATCTACCTTTGCTACACTATGAACTGACTTGGAGAATCTCTTTGAGCTGTTCTAAACCAGTTCTCATCTGTTTACAGTCATTTTCTCTGAATTATCCATGTTTTCATGTAGTTTCCTATATTCTTCCTTCTGGTCCAAGTATAAGCTTTGCCCATTTTATCAAACAACTTCCTACACACTGTTATAAACAGAGGCAGCTCGGGAACATTGTCTCTCAACTGTGTTACAGAGTGTAGTACTACATTTCAATGAAGTGTAAGGCTTTCCAAAGCTGCCGAATGTGTTTCTTTCTCTATTTCAATGGTATTCTGCCTTGTATAACACACATTTACCACTCTAGTCTCTTTTAAGTATAGAATACAGGATTCATACAGTGTTTCATGTGATCTTAACTCGAATTAAGGATTACCCAGATCTTATCTACCTTTTCTACACTATGAACTGACTTGGAGAATCTCTTTGAGCTGTTCTAAACCAGTTCTCATCTGTTTACAGTCATTTTCTCTGAATTATCCATGTTTTCATACAGTTTCTTTTATTTAGCCTTCTGGTACAAGTATAATCTTTGCCCACTTTATCAAACAACTTCCTACACACTGTTATGAACTGAGGCAGCTCATGAACATTGTCTCTCAACTGTGTTATAGAGTGTAGTACTACATTTCAGTGAAGTGTAAGGCCTTCCAAAGCTGCCGAACGTGTTTCACTATTTCAATCGTATTCTGCCTTGTATAACACACATTTACCACTCTAGTTTCTTTTAAGTAAAGAATACAGGATTCATACAATGTTTCATGTGATCTTAACTCGAATTAAGGATTACCCAGATCTTATCTACCTTTTCTACACTATGAACTGACTTGGAGAATCTCTTTGAGCTGTTCTAAACCAGTTCTCATCTGTTTACAGTCATTTTCTCTGAATTATAAATGTTTTCATGTAGTTTCCTATATTCTTCCTTCTGGTCCAAGTATAAGCTTTGCCCACTTTATCAAACAACTTCCTACACACTGTTATGAACAGAGGCAGCTCGGGAACATTGTCTCTCAACTGTGTTACAGAGTGTAGTACTACATTTCAGTGAAGTGTAAGGCTTTCCAAAGCTGCCGAATGTGTTTCTTTCTCTATTTCAATGGTATTCTGCCTTGTATAACACACATTTACCACACTAGTTTCTTTTAAGTAAAGAATACAGGATTCATACAGTGTTTCATGTGATCTTAACTCGAATTAAGGATTACCCAGATCTTATCTACCTTTTCTACACTATGAACTGACTTGGAGAATCTCTTTGAGCTGTTCTAAACCAGTTCTCATCTGTTTACAGTCATTTTCTCTGAATTATCCATGTTTTCATGTAGTTTCCTATATTCTTCCTTCTGGTCCAAGTATAAGCTTTGCCCACTTTATCAAACAACTTCCTACACACTGTTATGAACAGAGGCAGCTCGGGAACATTGTCTCTCAACTGTGTTACAGAGTGTAGTACTACATTTCAGTGAAGTGTAAGGCTTTCCAAAGCTGCCGAATGTGTTTCTTTCTCTATTTCAATGGTATTCTGCCTTGTATAACACACATTTACCACACTAGTTTCTTTTAAGTAAAGAATACAGGATTCATACAGTGTTTCATGTGATCTTAACTCGAATTAAGGATTACCCAGATCTTATCTACCTTTGCTACACTATGAACTGACTTGGAGAATCTCTTTGAGCTGTTCTAAACCAGTTCTCATCTGTTTACAGTCATTTTCTCTGAATTATCCATGTTTTCATATAGTTTCTTATATTCTGCCTTCTGGTACAAGTATAATCTTTGCCCACTTTATCAAACAACTTCCTACACACTGTTATGAACTGAGGCAGCTCGGGAACATTGTCTCTCAACTGTGTTATAGAGTGTAGTACTACATTTCAGTGAAGTGTAAGGCCTTCCAAAGCTGCCGAACGTGTTTCTTTCACTATTTCAATGGTATTCTGCCTTGTATAACACACATTTACCACTCTAGTTTCTTTTAAGTAAAGAATACAGGATTCATACAGTGTTTCATGTGATCTTAACTCGAATTAAGGATTACCCAGATCTTATCTACCTTTTCTACACTATGAACTGACTTGGAGAATCTCTTTGAGCTGTTCTAAACCAGTTCTCTTCTGTTTACAGTCATTTTCTCTGAATTATCCATGTTTTCATGTAGTTTCCTATATTCCTCCTTCTGGTCCAAGTATAAGCTTTGCCACTTTATCAAACAACTTCCTACACACTGTTATGAACTGAGGCAGCTCGTGAACATTGTCTCTCAACTGTGTTATAGAGTGTAGTACTACATTTCAGTGAAGTGTAAGGCCTTCCAAAGCTGCCGAACGTGTTTCTTTCACTATTTCAATCGTATTCTGCCTTGTATAACACACATTTACCACTCTAGTTTCTTTTAAGTAAAGAATACAGGATTCATACAGTGTTTCATGTGATCTTAACTCGAATTAAGGATTACCCAGATCTTATCTACCTTTTCTACACTATGAACTGACTTGGAGAATCTCTTTGAGCTGTTCTAAACCAGTTCTCATCTGTTTACAGTCATTTTCTCTGAATTATAAATGTTTTCATGTAGTTTCCTATATTCTTCCTTCTGGTCCAAGTATAAGCTTTGCCCACTTTATCAAACAACTTCCTACACACTGTTATGAACAGAGGCAGCTCGGGAACATTGTCTCTCAACTGTGTTACAGAGTGTAGTACTACATTTCAGTGAAGTGTAAGGCTTTCCAAAGCTGCCGAATGTGTTTCTTTCTCTATTTCAATGGTATTCTGCCTTGTATAACACACATTTACCACACTAGTTTCTTTTAAGTAAAGAATACAGGATTCATACAGTGTTTCATGTGATCTTAACTCGAATTAAGGATTACCCAGATCTTATCTACCTTTGCTACACTATGAACTGACTTGGAGAATCTCTTTGAGCTGTTCTAAACCAGTTCTCATCTGTTTACAGTCATTTTCTCTGAATTATAAATGTTTTCATGTAGTTTCCTATATTCTTCCTTCTGGTCCAAGTATAAGCTTTGCCCACTTTATCAAACAACTTCCTACACACTGTTATGAACAGAGGCAGCTCGGGAACATTGTCTCTCAACTGTGTTACAGAGTGTAGTACTACATTTCAGTGAAGTGTAAGGCTTTCCAAAGCTGCCGAATGTGTTTCTTTCTCTATTTCAATGGTATTCTGCCTTGTATAACACACATTTACCACACTAGTTTCTTTTAAGTAAAGAATACAGGATTCATACAGTGTTTCATGTGATCTTAACTCGAATTAAGGATTACCCAGATCTTATCTACCTTTTCTACACTATGAACTGACTTGGAGAATCTCTTTGAGCTGTTCTAAACCAGTTCTCATCTGTTTACAGTCAAATTCTCTGAATTATCCATGTTTTCATGTAGTTTCCTATATTCTTCCTTCTGGTCCAAGTATAAGCTTTGCCCACTTTATCAAACAACTTCCTACACACTGTTATGAACAGAGGCAACTCGGGAACATTGTCTCTCAACTGTGTTACAGAGTGTAGTACTACATTTCAGTGAAGTGTAAAGCTTTCCAAAGCTGCCGAATGTGTTTCTTTCTCTATTTCAATGGTATTCTGCCTTGTATAACACACATTTACCACACTAGTTTCTTTTAAGTAAAGAATACAGGATTCATACAGTGTTTCATGTGATCTTAACTCGAATTAAGGATTACCCAGATCTTATCTACCTTTGCTACACTATGAACTGACTTGGAGAATCTCTTTGAGCTGTTCTAAACCAGTTCTCATCTGTTTACAGTCATTTTCTCTGAATTATCCATGTTTTCATACAGTTTCTTATATTCTGCCTTCTGGTACAAGTATAATCTTTGCCCACTTTATCAAACAATTTCCTACACACTGTTATGAACTGAGGCAGCTCGGGAACATTGTCTCTCAACTGTGTTATAGAGTGTAGTACTACATTTCAGTGAAGTGTAAGGCCTTCCAAAGCTGCCGAACGTGTTTCTTTCACTATTTCAATGGTATTCTGCCTTGTATAACACACATTTACCACTCTAGTTTCTTTTAAGTAAAGAATACAGGATTCATACAGTGTTTCATGTGATCTTAACTCGAATTAAGGATTACCCAGATCTTATCTACCTTTGCTACACTATGAACTGACTTGGAGAATCTCTTTGAGCTGTTCTAAACCAGTTCTCATCTGTTTACAGTCATTTTCTCTGAATTATCCATGTTTTCATGTAGTTTCCTATATTCTTCCTTCTGGTCCAAGTATAAGCTTTGCCCACTTTATCAAACAGCTTCCTACACAGTTATGAACAGAGGCAGCTCGGGAACATTGTCTCTCAACTGTGTTACAGAGTGTAGTACTACATTTCAGTGAAGTGTAAGGCTTTCCAAAGCTGCCGAATGTGTTTCTTTCTCTATTTCAATGGTATTCTGCCTTGTATAACACACATTTACCACTCTAGTTTCTTTTAAATAAAGAATACAGGATTCATACAGTGTTTCATGTGATCTTAACTCGAATTAAGGATTACCCAGATCTTATCTACCTTTTCTACACTATGAACTGACTTGGAGAATCTCTTTGAGCTGTTCTAAACCAGTTCTCATCTGTTTACAGTCATTTTCTCTGAATTATCCATGTTTTCATGTAGTTTCCTATATTCTTCCTTCTGGTCCAAGTATAAGCTTTGCCCACTTTATCAAACAACTTCCTACACACTGTTATAAACAGAGGCAGCTCGGGAACATTGTCTCTCAACTGTGTTACAGAGTGTAGTACTACATTTCAGTGAAGTGTAAGGCTTTCCAAAGCTGCCGAATGTGTTTCTTTCTCTATTTCAATGGTATTCTGCCTTGTATAACACACATTTACCACTCTAGTCTCTTTTAAGTAAAGAATACAGGATTCATACAGTGTTTCATGTGATCTTAACTCGAATTAAGGATTACCCAGATCTTATCTACCTTTGCTACACTATGAACTGACTTGGAGAATCTCTTTGAGCTGTTCTAAACCAGTTCTCATCTGTTTACAGTCATTTTCTCTGAATTATCCATGTTTTCATACAGTTTCTTATATTCTGCCTTCTGGTACAAGTATAATCTTTGCCCACTTTATCAAACAACTTCCTACACACTGTTATGAACTGAGGCAGCTCGGGAACATTGTCTCTCAACTGTGTTATAGAGTGTAGTACTACATTTCAGTGAAGTGTAAGGCCTTCCAAAGCTGCCGAACGTGTTTCTTTCACTATTTCAATGGTATTCTGCCTTGTATAACACACATTTACCACTCTAGTTTCTTTTAAGTAAAGAATACAGGATTCATACAGTGTTTCATGTGATCTTAACTCGAATTAAGGATTACCCAGATCTTATCTACCTTTTCTACACTATGAACTGACTTGGAGAATCTCTTTGAGCTGTTCTAAACCAGTTCTCATCTGTTTACAGTCATTTTCCCTGAATTATCCATGTTTTCATGTAGTTTCCTATATTCTTCCTTCTGGTCCAAGTATAAGCTTTGCCCACTTTATCAAACAACTTCCTACACACTGTTATGAACAGAGGCAGCTCGGGAACATTGTCTCTCAACTGTGTTACAGAGTGTAGTACTACATTTCAGTGAAGTGTAAGGCTTTCCAAAGCTGCCGAATGTGTTTCTTTCTCTATTTCAATGGTATTCTGCCTTGTATAACACACATTTACCACACTAGTTTCTTTTAAGTAAAGAATACAGGATTCATACAGTGTTTCATGTGATCTTAACTCGAATTAAGGATTACCCAGATCTTATCTACCTTTGCTACACTATGAACTGACTTGGAGAATCTCTTTGAGCTGTTCTAAACCAGTTCTCATCTGTTTACAGTCATTTTCTCTGAATTATCCATGTTTTCATACAGTTTCTTATATTCTGCCTTCTGGTACAAGTATAATCTTTGCCCACTTTATCAAACAACTTCCTACACACTGTTATGAACTGAGGCAGCTCGGGAACATTGTCTCTCAACTGTGTTATAGAGTGTAGTACTACATTTCAGTGAAGTGTAAGGCCTTCCAAAGCTGCCGAACGTGGTTCTTTCACTATTTCAATCGTATTCTGCCTTGTATAACACACATTTACCACTCTAGTTTCTTTTAAGTAAAGAATACAGGATTCATACAGTGTTTCATGTGATCTTAACTCGAATTAAGGATTACCCAGATCTTATCTACCTTTTCTACACTATGAACTGACTTGGAGAATCTCTTTGAGCTGTTCTAAACCAGTTCTCATCTGTTTACAGTCATTTTCTCTGAATTATCCATGTTTTCATGTAGTTTCCTATATTCTTCCTTCTGGTCCAAGTATAAGCTTTGCCCACTTTATCAAACAACTTCCTACACACTGTTATGAACAGAGGCAGCTCGGGAACATTGTCTCTCAACTGTGTTACAGAGTGTAGTACTACATTTCAGTGAAGTGTAAGGCTTTCCAAAGCTGCCGAATGTGTTTCTTTCTCTATTTCAATGGTATTCTGCCTTGTATAACACACATTTACCACACTAGCTTCTTTTAAGTAAAGAATACAGGATTCATACAGTGTTTCATGTGATCTTAACTCGAATTAAGGATTACCCAGATCTTATCTACCTTTGCTACACTATGAACTGACTTGGAGAATCTCTTTGAGCTGTTCTAAACCAGTTCTCATCTGTTTACAGTCATTTTCTCTGAATTATCCATGTTTTCATACAGTTTCTTATATTCTGCCTTCTGGTACAAGTATAATCTTTGCCCACTTTATCAAACAATTTCCTACACACTGTTATGAACTGAGGCAGCTCGGGAACATTGTCTCTCAACTGTGTTATAGAGTGTAGTACTACATTTCAGTGAAGTGTAAGGCCTTCCAAAGCTGCCGAACGTGTTTCTTTCACTATTTCAATGGTATTCTGCCTTGTATAACACACATTTACCACTCTAGTTTCTTTTAAGTAAAGAATACAGGATTCATACAGTGTTTCATGTGATCTTAACTCGAATTAAGGATTACCCAGATCTTATCTACCTTTTCTACACTATGAACTGACTTGGAGAATCTCTTTGAGCTGTTCTAAACCAGTTCTCATCTGTTTACAGTCATTTTCTCTGAATTATCCATGTTTTCATGTAGTTTCCTATATTCTTCCTTCTGGTCCAAGTATAAGCTTTGCCCACTTTATCAAACAACTTCCTACACACTGTTATGAACAGAGGCAGCTCGGGAACATTGTCTCTCAACTGTGTTACAGAGTGTAGTACTACATTTCAGTGAAGTGTAAGGCTTTCCAAAGCTGCCGAATGTGTTTCTTTCTCTATTTCAATGGTATTCTGCCTTGTATAACACACATTTACCACTCTAGTTTCTTTTAAGTAAAGAATACAGGATTCATACAGTGTTTCATGTGATCTTAACTCGAATTAAGGATTACCCAGATCTTATCTACCTTTGCTACACTATGAACTGACTTGGAGAATCTCTTTGAGCTGTTCTAAACCAGTTCTCATCTGTTTACAGTCATTTTCTCTGAATTATCCATGTTTTCATACAGTTTCTTATATTCTGCCTTCTGGTACAAGTATAATCTTTGCCCACTTTATCAAACAACTTCCTACACACTGTTATGAACTGAGGCAGCTCGGGAACATTGTCTCTCAACTGTGTTATAGAGTGTAGTACTACATTTCAGTGAAGTGTAAGGCCTTCCAAAGCTGCCGAACGTGTTTCTTTCACTATTTCAATGGTATTCTGCCTTGTATAACACACATTTACCACTCTAGTTTCTTTTAAGTAAAGAATACAGGATTCATACAGTGTTTCATGTGATCTTAACTCGAATTAAGGATTACCCAGATCTTATCTACCTTTGCTACACTATGAACTGACTTGGAGAATCTCTTTGAGCTGTTCTAAACCAGTTCTCATCTGTTTACAGTTATTTTCTCTGAATTATCCATGTTTTCATGTAGTTTCCTATATTCTTCCTTCTGGTTCAAGTATAAGCTTTGCCCACTTTATCAAACAGCTTCCTACACACTGTTATGAACAGAGGCAGCTCGGGAACATTGTCTCTCAACTGTGTTACAGAGTGTAGTACTACATTTCAGTGAAGTGTAAGGCTTTCCAAAGCTGCCGAATGTGTTTCTTTCTCTATTTCAATGGTATTCTGCCTTGTATAACACACATTTACCACTCTAGTTTCTTTTAAATAAAGAATACAGGATTCATACAGTGTTTCATGTGATCTTAACTCGAATTAAGGATTACCCAGATCTTATCTACCTTTTCTACACTATGAACTGACTTGGAGAATCTCTTTGAGCTGTTCTAAACCAGTTCTCATCTGTTTACAGTCATTTTCTCTGAATTATCCATGTTTTCATGTAGTTTCCTATATTCTTCCTTCTGGTCCAAGTATAAGCTTTGCCCACTTTATCAAACAACTTCCTACACACTGTTATAAACAGAGGCAGCTCGGGAACATTGTCTCTCAACTGTGTTACAGAGTGTAGTACTACATTTCAGTGAAGTGTAAGGCTTTCCAAAGCTGCCGAATGTGTTTCTTTCTCTATTTCAATGGTATTCTGCCTTGTATAACACACATTTACCACTCTAGTCTCTTTTAAGTAAAGAATACAGGATTCATACAGTGTTTCATGTGATCTTAACTCGAATTAAGGATTACCCAGATCTTATCTACCTTTGCTACACTATGAACTGACTTGGAGAATCTCTTTGAGCTGTTCTAAACCAGTTCTCATCTGTTTACAGTCATTTTCTCTGAATTATCCATGTTTTCATACAGTTTCTTATATTCTGCCTTCTGGTACAAGTATAATCTTTGCCCACTTTATCAAACAACTTCCTACACACTGTTATGAACTGAGGCAGCTCGGGAACATTGTCTCTCAACTGTGTTATAGAGTGTAGTACTACATTTCAGTGAAGTGTAAGGCCTTCCAAAGCTGCCGAACGTGTTTCTTTCACTATTTCAATGGTATTCTGCCTTGTATAACACACATTTACCACTCTAGTTTCTTTTAAGTAAAGAATACAGGATTCATACAGTGTTTCATGTGATCTTAACTCGAATTAAGGATTACCCAGATCTTATCTACCTTTTCTACACTATGAACTGACTTGGAGAATCTCTTTGAGCTGTTCTAAACCAGTTCTCATCTGTTTACAGTCATTTTCCCTGAATTATCCATGTTTTCATGTAGTTTCCTATATTCTTCCTTCTGGTCCAAGTATAAGCTTTGCCCACTTTATCAAACAACTTCCTACACACTGTTATGAACAGAGGCAGCTCGGGAACATTGTCTCTCAACTGTGTTACAGAGTGTAGTACTACATTTCAGTGAAGTGTAAGGCTTTCCAAAGCTGCCGAATGTGTTTCTTTCTCTATTTCAATGGTATTCTGCCTTGTATAACACACATTTACCACACTAGTTTCTTTTAAGTAAAGAATACAGGATTCATACAGTGTTTCATGTGATCTTAACTCGAATTAAGGATTACCCAGATCTTATCTACCTTTGCTACACTATGAACTGACTTGGAGAATCTCTTTGAGCTGTTCTAAACCAGTTCTCATCTGTTTACAGTCATTTTCTCTGAATTATCCATGTTTTCATACAGTTTCTTATATTCTGCCTTCTGGTACAAGTATAATCTTTGCCCACTTTATCAAACAACTTCCTACACACTGTTATGAACTGAGGCAGCTCGGGAACATTGTCTCTCAACTGTGTTATAGAGTGTAGTACTACATTTCAGTGAAGTGTAAGGCCTTCCAAAGCTGCCGAACGTGGTTCTTTCACTATTTCAATCGTATTCTGCCTTGTATAACACACATTTACCACTCTAGTTTCTTTTAAGTAAAGAATACAGGATTCATACAGTGTTTCATGTGATCTTAACTCGAATTAAGGATTACCCAGATCTTATCTACCTTTTCTACACTATGAACTGACTTGGAGAATCTCTTTGAGCTGTTCTAAACCAGTTCTCATCTGTTTACAGTCATTTTCTCTGAATTATCCATGTTTTCATGTAGTTTCCTATATTCTTCCTTCTGGTCCAAGTATAAGCTTTGCCCACTTTATCAAACAACTTCCTACACACTGTTATGAACAGAGGCAGCTCGGGAACATTGTCTCTCAACTGTGTTACAGAGTGTAGTACTACATTTCAGTGAAGTGTAAGGCTTTCCAAAGCTGCCGAATGTGTTTCTTTCTCTATTTCAATGGTATTCTGCCTTGTATAACACACATTTACCACACTAGCTTCTTTTAAGTAAAGAATACAGGATTCATACAGTGTTTCATGTGATCTTAACTCGAATTAAGGATTACCCAGATCTTATCTACCTTTGCTACACTATGAACTGACTTGGAGAATCTCTTTGAGCTGTTCTAAACCAGTTCTCATCTGTTTACAGTCATTTTCTCTGAATTATCCATGTTTTCATACAGTTTCTTATATTCTGCCTTCTGGTACAAGTATAATCTTTGCCCACTTTATCAAACAATTTCCTACACACTGTTATGAACTGAGGCAGCTCGGGAACATTGTTTCTCAACTGTGTTATAGAGTGTAGTACTACATTTCAGTGAAGTGTAAGGCCTTCCAAAGCTGCCGAACGTGTTTCTTTCACTATTTCAATGGTATTCTGCCTTGTATAACACACATTTACCACTCTAGTTTCTTTTAAGTAAAGAATACAGGATTCATACAGTGTTTCATGTGATCTTAACTCGAATTAAGGATTACCCAGATCTTATCTACCTTTTCTACACTATGAACTGACTTGGAGAATCTCTTTGAGCTGTTCTAAACCAGTTCTCATCTGTTTACAGTCATTTTCTCTGAATTATCCATGTTTTCATGTAGTTTCCTATATTCTTCCTTCTGGTCCAAGTATAAGCTTTGCCCACTTTATCAAACAACTTCCTACACACTGTTATGAACAGAGGCAGCTCGGGAACATTGTCTCTCAACTGTGTTAAAGAGTGTAGTACTACATTTCAGTGAAGTGTAAGGCTTTCCAAAGCTGCCGAATGTGTTTCTTTCTCTATTTCAATGGTATTCTGCCTTGTATAACACACATTTACCACTCTAGTTTCTTTTAAATAAAGAATACAGGATTCATACAGTGTTTCATGTGATCTTAACTCGAATTAAGGATTACCCAGATCTTATCTACCTTTTCTACACTATGAACTGACTTGGAGAATCTCTTTGAGCTGTTCTAAACCAGTTCTCATCTGTTTACAGTCATTTTCTCTGAATTATCCATGTTTTCATGTAGTTTCCTATATTCTTCCTTCTGGTCCAAGTATAAGCTTTGCCCACTTTATCAAACAACTTCCTACACACTGTTATAAACAGAGGCAGCTCGGGAACATTGTCTCTCAACTGTGTTACAGAGTGTAGTACTACATTTCAGTGAAGTGTAAGGCTTTCCAAAGCTGCCGAATGTGTTTCTTTCTCTATTTCAATGGTATTCTGCCTTGTATAACACACATTTACCACTCTAGTCTCTTTTAAGTAAAGAATACAGGATTCATACAGTGTTTCATGTGATCTTAACTCGAATTAAGGATTACCCAGATCTTATCTACCTTTGCTACACTATGAACTGACTTGGAGAATCTCTTTGAGCTGTTCTAAACCAGTTCTCATCTGTTTACAGTCATTTTCTCTGAATTATCCATGTTTTCATACAGTTTCTTATATTCTGCCTTCTGGTACAAGTATAAGCTTTGCCCACTTTATCAAACAACTTCCTACACACTGTTATGAACTGAGGCAGCTCGGGAACATTGTCTCTCAACTGTGTTATAGAGTGTAGTACTACATTTCAGTGAAGTGTAAGGCCTTCCAAAGCTGCCGAACGTGTTTCTTTCACTATTTCAATGGTATTCTGCCTTGTATAACACACATTTACCACTCTAGTTTCTTTTAAGTAAAGAATACAGGATTCATACAGTGTTTCATGTGATCTTAACTCGAATTAAGGATTACCCAGATCTTATCTACCTTTTCTACACTATGAACTGACTTGGAGAATCTCTTTGAGCTGTTCTAAACCAGTTCTCATCTGTTTACAGTCATTTTCCCTGAATTATCCATGTTTTCATGTAGTTTCCTATATTCTTCCTTCTGGTCCAAGTATAAGCTTTGCCCACTTTATCAAACAACTTCCTACACACTGTTATGAACAGAGGCAGCTCGGGAACATTGTCTCTCAACTGTGTTACAGAGTGTAGTACTACATTTCAGTGAAGTGTAAGGCTTTCCAAAGCTGCCGAATGTGTTTCTTTCTCTATTTCAATGGTATTCTGCCTTGTATAACACACATTTACCACACTAGTTTCTTTTAAGTAAAGAATACAGGATTCATACAGTGTTTCATGTGATCTTAACTCGAATTAAGGATTACCCAGATCTTATCTACCTTTGCTACACTATGAACTGACTTGGAGAATCTCTTTGAGCTGTTCTAAACCAGTTCTCATCTGTTTACAGTTATTTTCTCTGAATTATCCATGTTTTCATGTAGTTTCCTATATTCTTCCTTCTGGTTCAAGTATAAGCTTTGCCCACTTTATCAAACAGCTTCCTACACACTGTTATGAACAGAGGCAGCTCGGGAACATTGTCTCTCAACTGTGTTACAGAGTGTAGTACTACATTTCAGTGAAGTGTAAGGCTTTCCAAAGCTGCCGAATGTGTTTCTTTCTCTATTTCAATGGTATTCTGCCTTGTATAACACACATTTACCACTCTAGTTTCTTTTAAATAAAGAATACAGGATTCATACAGTGTTTCATGTGATCTTAACTCGAATTAAGGATTACCCAGATCTTATCTACCTTTTCTACACTATGAACTGACTTGGAGAATCTCTTTGAGCTGTTCTAAACCAGTTCTCATCTGTTTACAGTCATTTTCTCTGAATTATCCATGTTTTCATGTAGTTTCCTATATTCTTCCTTCTGGTCCAAGTATAAGCTTTGCCCACTTTATCAAACAACTTCCTACACACTGTTATAAACAGAGGCAGCTCGGGAACATTGTCTCTCAACTGTGTTACAGAGTGTAGTACTACATTTCAGTGAAGTGTAAGGCTTTCCAAAGCTGCCGAATGTGTTTCTTTCTCTATTTCAATGGTATTCTGCCTTGTATAACACACATTTACCACTCTAGTCTCTTTTAAGTAAAGAATACAGGATTCATACAGTGTTTCATGTGATCTTAACTCGAATTAAGGATTACCCAGATCTTATCTACCTTTGCTACACTATGAACTGACTTGGAGAATCTCTTTGAGCTGTTCTAAACCAGTTCTCATCTGTTTACAGTCATTTTCTCTGAATTATCCATGTTTTCATACAGTTTCTTATATTCTGCCTTCTGGTACAAGTATAATCTTTGCCCACTTTATCAAACAACTTCCTACACACTGTTATGAACTGAGGCAGCTCGGGAACATTGTCTCTCAACTGTGTTATAGAGTGTAGTACTACATTTCAGTGAAGTGTAAGGCCTTCCAAAGCTGCCGAACGTGGTTCTTTCACTATTTCAATCGTATTCTGCCTTGTATAACACACATTTACCACTCTAGTTTCTTTTAAGTAAAGAATACAGGATTCATACAGTGTTTCATGTGATCTTAACTCGAATTAAGGATTACCCAGATCTTATCTACCTTTTCTACACTATGAACTGACTTGGAGAATCTCTTTGAGCTGTTCTAAACCAGTTCTCATCTGTTTACAGTCATTTTCTCTGAATTATCCATGTTTTCATGTAGTTTCCTATATTCTTCCTTCTGGTCCAAGTATAAGCTTTGCCCACTTTATCAAACAACTTCCTACACACTGTTATGAACAGAGGCAGCTCGGGAACATTGTCTCTCAACTGTGTTACAGAGTGTAGTACTACATTTCAGTGAAGTGTAAGGCTTTCCAAAGCTGCCGAATGTGTTTCTTTCTCTATTTCAATGGTATTCTGCCTTGTATAACACACATTTACCACACTAGCTTCTTTTAAGTAAAGAATACAGGATTCATACAGTGTTTCATGTGATCTTAACTCGAATTAAGGATTACCCAGATCTTATCTACCTTTGCTACACTATGAACTGACTTGGAGAATCTCTTTGAGCTGTTCTAAACCAGTTCTCATCTGTTTACAGTCATTTTCTCTGAATTATCCATGTTTTCATACAGTTTCTTATATTCTGCCTTCTGGTACAAGTATAATCTTTGCCCACTTTATCAAACAATTTCCTACACACTGTTATGAACTGAGGCAGCTCGGGAACATTGTTTCTCAACTGTGTTATAGAGTGTAGTACTACATTTCAGTGAAGTGTAAGGCCTTCCAAAGCTGCCGAACGTGTTTCTTTCACTATTTCAATGGTATTCTGCCTTGTATAACACACATTTACCACTCTAGTTTCTTTTAAGTAAAGAATACAGGATTCATACAGTGTTTCATGTGATCTTAACTCGAATTAAGGATTACCCAGATCTTATCTACCTTTTCTACACTATGAACTGACTTGGAGAATCTCTTTGAGCTGTTCTAAACCAGTTCTCATCTGTTTACAGTCATTTTCTCTGAATTATCCATGTTTTCATGTAGTTTCCTATATTCTTCCTTCTGGTCCAAGTATAAGCTTTGCCCACTTTATCAAACAACTTCCTACACACTGTTATGAACAGAGGCAGCTCGGGAACATTGTCTCTCAACTGTGTTAAAGAGTGTAGTACTACATTTCAGTGAAGTGTAAGGCTTTCCAAAGCTGCCGAATGTGTTTCTTTCTCTATTTCAATGGTATTCTGCCTTGTATAACACACATTTACCACTCTAGTTTCTTTTAAATAAAGAATACAGGATTCATACAGTGTTTCATGTGATCTTAACTCGAATTAAGGATTACCCAGATCTTATCTACCTTTTCTACACTATGAACTGACTTGGAGAATCTCTTTGAGCTGTTCTAAACCAGTTCTCATCTGTTTACAGTCATTTTCTCTGAATTATCCATGTTTTCATGTAGTTTCCTATATTCTTCCTTCTGGTCCAAGTATAAGCTTTGCCCACTTTATCAAACAACTTCCTACACACTGTTATAAACAGAGGCAGCTCGGGAACATTGTCTCTCAACTGTGTTACAGAGTGTAGTACTACATTTCAGTGAAGTGTAAGGCTTTCCAAAGCTGCCGAATGTGTTTCTTTCTCTATTTCAATGGTATTCTGCCTTGTATAACACACATTTACCACTCTAGTCTCTTTTAAGTAAAGAATACAGGATTCATACAGTGTTTCATGTGATCTTAACTCGAATTAAGGATTACCCAGATCTTATCTACCTTTGCTACACTATGAACTGACTTGGAGAATCTCTTTGAGCTGTTCTAAACCAGTTCTCATCTGTTTACAGTCATTTTCTCTGAATTATCCATGTTTTCATACAGTTTCTTATATTCTGCCTTCTGGTACAAGTATAAGCTTTGCCCACTTTATCAAACAACTTCCTACACACTGTTATGAACTGAGGCAGCTCGGGAACATTGTCTCTCAACTGTGTTATAGAGTGTAGTACTACATTTCAGTGAAGTGTAAGGCCTTCCAAAGCTGCCGAACGTGTTTCTTTCACTATTTCAATGGTATTCTGCCTTGTATAACACACATTTACCACTCTAGTTTCTTTTAAGTAAAGAATACAGGATTCATACAGTGTTTCATGTGATCTTAACTCGAATTAAGGATTACCCAGATCTTATCTACCTTTTCTACACTATGAACTGACTTGGAGAATCTCTTTGAGCTGTTCTAAACCAGTTCTCATCTGTTTACAGTCATTTTCCCTGAATTATCCATGTTTTCATGTAGTTTCCTATATTCTTCCTTCTGGTCCAAGTATAAGCTTTGCCCACTTTATCAAACAACTTCCTACACACTGTTATGAACAGAGGCAGCTCGGGAACATTGTCTCTCAACTGTGTTACAGAGTGTAGTACTACATTTCAGTGAAGTGTAAGGCTTTCCAAAGCTGCCGAATGTGTTTCTTTCTCTATTTCAATGGTATTCTGCCTTGTATAACACACATTTACCACACTAGTTTCTTTTAAGTAAAGAATACAGGATTCATACAGTGTTTCATGTGATCTTAACTCGAATTAAGGATTACCCAGATCTTATCTACCTTTGCTACACTATGAACTGACTTGGAGAATCTCTTTGAGCTGTTCTAAACCAGTTCTCATCTGTTTACAGTTATTTTCTCTGAATTATCCATGTTTTCATGTAGTTTCCTATATTCTTCCTTCTGGTTCAAGTATAAGCTTTGCCCACTTTATCAAACAGCTTCCTACACACTGTTATGAACAGAGGCAGCTCGGGAACATTGTCTCTCAACTGTGTTACAGAGTGTAGTACTACATTTCAGTGAAGTGTAAGGCTTTCCAAAGCTGCCGAATGTGTTTCTTTCTCTATTTCAATGGTATTCTGCCTTGTATAACACACATTTACCACTCTAGTTTCTTTTAAATAAAGAATACAGGATTCATACAGTGTTTCATGTGATCTTAACTCGAATTAAGGATTACCCAGATCTTATCTACCTTTTCTACACTATGAACTGACTTGGAGAATCTCTTTGAGCTGTTCTAAACCAGTTCTCATCTGTTTACAGTCATTTTCTCTGAATTATCCATGTTTTCATGTAGTTTCCTATATTCTTCCTTCTGGTCCAAGTATAAGCTTTGCCCACTTTATCAAACAACTTCCTACACACTGTTATAAACAGAGGCAGCTCGGGAACATTGTCTCTCAACTGTGTTACAGAGTGTAGTACTACATTTCAGTGAAGTGTAAGGCTTTCCAAAGCTGCCGAATGTGTTTCTTTCTCTATTTCAATGGTATTCTGCCTTGTATAACACACATTTACCACTCTAGTCTCTTTTAAGTAAAGAATACAGGATTCATACAGTGTTTCATGTGATCTTAACTCGAATTAAGGATTACCCAGATCTTATCTACCTTTGCTACACTATGAACTGACTTGGAGAATCTCTTTGAGCTGTTCTAAACCAGTTCTCATCTGTTTACAGTTATTTTCTCTGAATTATCCATGTTTTCATGTAGTTTCCTATATTCTTCCTTCTGGTTCAAGTATAAGCTTTGCCCACTTTATCAAACAGCTTCCTACACACTGTTATGAACAGAGGCAGCTCGGGAACATTGTCTCTCAACTGTGTTACAGAGTGTAGTACTACATTTCAGTGAAGTGTAAGGCTTTCCAAAGCTGCCGAATGTGTTTCTTTCTCTATTTCAATGGTATTCTGCCTTGTATAACACACATTTACCACTCTAGTTTCTTTTAAATAAAGAATACAGGATTCATACAGTGTTTCATGTGATCTTAACTCGAATTAAGGATTACCCAGATCTTATCTACCTTTTCTACACTATGAACTGACTTGGAGAATCTCTTTGAGCTGTTCTAAACCAGTTCTCATCTGTTTACAGTCATTTTCTCTGAATTATCCATGTTTTCATGTAGTTTCCTATATTCTTCCTTCTGGTCCAAGTATAAGCTTTGCCCACTTTATCAAACAACTTCCTACACACTGTTATAAACAGAGGCAGCTCGGGAACATTGTCTCTCAACTGTGTTACAGAGTGTAGTACTACATTTCAGTGAAGTGTAAGGCTTTCCAAAGCTGCCGAATGTGTTTCTTTCTCTATTTCAATGGTATTCTGCCTTGTATAACACACATTTACCACTCTAGTCTCTTTTAAGTAAAGAATACAGGATTCATACAGTGTTTCATGTGATCTTAACTCGAATTAAGGATTACCCAGATCTTATCTACCTTTGCTACACTATGAACTGACTTGGAGAATCTCTTTGAGCTGTTCTAAACCAGTTCTCATCTGTTTACAGTCATTTTCTCTGAATTATCCATGTTTTCATACAGTTTCTTATATTCTGCCTTCTGGTACAAGTATAATCTTTGCCCACTTTATCAAACAACTTCCTACACACTGTTATGAACTGAGGCAGCTCGGGAACATTGTCTCTCAACTGTGTTATAGAGTGTAGTACTACATTTCAGTGAAGTGTAAGGCCTTCCAAAGCTGCCGAACGTGTTTCTTTCACTATTTCAATGGTATTCTGCCTTGTATAACACACATTTACCACTCTAGTTTCTTTTAAGTAAAGAATACAGGATTCATACAGTGTTTCATGTGATCTTAACTCGAATTAAGGATTACCCAGATCTTATCTACCTTTTCTACACTATGAACTGACTTGGAGAATCTCTTTGAGCTGTTCTAAACCAGTTCTCATCGGTTTACAGTCATTTTCCCTGAATTATCCATGTTTTCATGTAGTTTCCTATATTCTTCCTTCTGGTCCAAGTATAAGCTTTGCCCACTTTATCAAACAACTTCCTACACACTGTTATGAACAGAGGCAGCTCGGGAACATTGTCTCTCAACTGTGTTACAGAGTGTAGTACTACATTTCAGTGAAGTGTAAGGCTTTCCAAAGCTGCCGAATGTGTTTCTTTCTCTATTTCAATGGTATTCTGCCTTGTATAACACACATTTACCACACTAGTTTCTTTTAAGTAAAGAATACAGGATTCATACAGTGTTTCATGTGATCTTAACTCGAATTAAGGATTACCCAGATCTTATCTACCTTTGCTACACTATGAACTGACTTGGAGAATCTCTTTGAGCTGTTCTAAACCAGTTCTCATCTGTTTACAGTCATTTTCTCTGAATTATCCATGTTTTCATACAGTTTCTTATATTCTGCCTTCTGGTACAAGTATAATCTTTGCCCACTTTATCAAACAACTTCCTACACACTGTTATGAACTGAGGCAGCTCGGGAACATTGTCTCTCAACTGTGTTATAGAGTGTAGTACTACATTTCAGTGAAGTGTAAGGCCTTCCAAAGCTGCCGAACGTGGTTCTTTCACTATTTCAATCGTATTCTGCCTTGTATAACACACATTTACCACTCTAGTTTCTTTTAAGTAAAGAATACAGGATTCATACAGTGTTTCATGTGATCTTAACTCGAATTAAGGATTACCCAGATCTTATCTACCTTTTCTACACTATGAACTGACTTGGAGAATCTCTTTGAGCTGTTCTAAACCAGTTCTCATCTGTTTACAGTCATTTTCTCTGAATTATCCATGTTTTCATGTAGTTTCCTATATTCTTCCTTCTGGTCCAAGTATAAGCTTTGCCCACTTTATCAAACAACTTCCTACACACTGTTATGAACAGAGGCAGCTCGGGAACATTGTCTCTCAACTGTGTTACAGAGTGTAGTACTACATTTCAGTGAAGTGTAAGGCTTTCCAAAGCTGCCGAATGTGTTTCTTTCTCTATTTCAATGGTATTCTGCCTTGTATAACACACATTTACCACACTAGCTTCTTTTAAGTAAAGAATACAGGATTCATACAGTGTTTCATGTGATCTTAACTCGAATTAAGGATTACCCAGATCTTATCTACCTTTGCTACACTATGAACTGACTTGGAGAATCTCTTTGAGCTGTTCTAAACCAGTTCTCATCTGTTTACAGTCATTTTCTCTGAATTATCCATGTTTTCATACAGTTTCTTATATTCTGCCTTCTGGTACAAGTATAATCTTTGCCCACTTTATCAAACAATTTCCTACACACTGTTATGAACTGAGGCAGCTCGGGAACATTGTTTCTCAACTGTGTTATAGAGTGTAGTACTACATTTCAGTGAAGTGTAAGGCCTTCCAAAGCTGCCGAACGTGTTTCTTTCACTATTTCAATGGTATTCTGCCTTGTATAACACACATTTACCACTCTAGTTTCTTTTAAGTAAAGAATACAGGATTCATACAGTGTTTCATGTGATCTTAACTCGAATTAAGGATTACCCAGATCTTATCTACCTTTTCTACACTATGAACTGACTTGGAGAATCTCTTTGAGCTGTTCTAAACCAGTTCTCATCTGTTTACAGTCATTTTCTCTGAATTATCCATGTTTTCATGTAGTTTCCTATATTCTTCCTTCTGGTCCAAGTATAAGCTTTGCCCACTTTATCAAACAACTTCCTACACACTGTTATGAACAGAGGCAGCTCGGGAACATTGTCTCTCAACTGTGTTAAAGAGTGTAGTACTACATTTCAGTGAAGTGTAAGGCTTTCCAAAGCTGCCGAATGTGTTTCTTTCTCTATTTCAATGGTATTCTGCCTTGTATAACACACATTTACCACTCTAGTTTCTTTTAAATAAAGAATACAGGATTCATACAGTGTTTCATGTGATCTTAACTCGAATTAAGGATTACCCAGATCTTATCTACCTTTTCTACACTATGAACTGACTTGGAGAATCTCTTTGAGCTGTTCTAAACCAGTTCTCATCTGTTTACAGTCATTTTCTCTGAATTATCCATGTTTTCATGTAGTTTCCTATATTCTTCCTTCTGGTCCAAGTATAAGCTTTGCCCACTTTATCAAACAACTTCCTACACACTGTTATAAACAGAGGCAGCTCGGGAACATTGTCTCTCAACTGTGTTACAGAGTGTAGTACTACATTTCAGTGAAGTGTAAGGCTTTCCAAAGCTGCCGAATGTGTTTCTTTCTCTATTTCAATGGTATTCTGCCTTGTATAACACACATTTACCACTCTAGTCTCTTTTAAGTAAAGAATACAGGATTCATACAGTGTTTCATGTGATCTTAACTCGAATTAAGGATTACCCAGATCTTATCTACCTTTGCTACACTATGAACTGACTTGGAGAATCTCTTTGAGCTGTTCTAAACCAGTTCTCATCTGTTTACAGTCATTTTCTCTGAATTATCCATGTTTTCATACAGTTTCTTATATTCTGCCTTCTGGTACAAGTATAAGCTTTGCCCACTTTATCAAACAACTTCCTACACACTGTTATGAACTGAGGCAGCTCGGGAACATTGTCTCTCAACTGTGTTATAGAGTGTAGTACTACATTTCAGTGAAGTGTAAGGCCTTCCAAAGCTGCCGAACGTGTTTCTTTCACTATTTCAATGGTATTCTGCCTTGTATAACACACATTTACCACTCTAGTTTCTTTTAAGTAAAGAATACAGGATTCATACAGTGTTTCATGTGATCTTAACTCGAATTAAGGATTACCCAGATCTTATCTACCTTTTCTACACTATGAACTGACTTGGAGAATCTCTTTGAGCTGTTCTAAACCAGTTCTCATCTGTTTACAGTCATTTTCCCTGAATTATCCATGTTTTCATGTAGTTTCCTATATTCTTCCTTCTGGTCCAAGTATAAGCTTTGCCCACTTTATCAAACAACTTCCTACACACTGTTATGAACAGAGGCAGCTCGGGAACATTGTCTCTCAACTGTGTTACAGAGTGTAGTACTACATTTCAGTGAAGTGTAAGGCTTTCCAAAGCTGCCGAATGTGTTTCTTTCTCTATTTCAATGGTATTCTGCCTTGTATAACACACATTTACCACACTAGTTTCTTTTAAGTAAAGAATACAGGATTCATACAGTGTTTCATGTGATCTTAACTCGAATTAAGGATTACCCAGATCTTATCTACCTTTGCTACACTATGAACTGACTTGGAGAATCTCTTTGAGCTGTTCTAAACCAGTTCTCATCTGTTTACAGTCATTTTCTCTGAATTATCCATGTTTTCATACAGTTTCTTATATTCTGCCTTCTGGTACAAGTATAATCTTTGCCCACTTTATCAAACAACTTCCTACACACTGCTATGAACTGAGGCAGCTCTGGAACATTGTCTCTCAACTGTGTTATAGAGTGTAGTACTACATTTCAGTGAAGTGTAAGGCCTTCCAAAGCTGCCGAACGTGGTTCTTTCACTATTTCAATCGTATTCTGCCTTGTATAACACACATTTACCACTCTAGTTTCTTTTAAGTAAAGAATACAGGATTCATACAGTGTTTCATGTGATCTTAACTCGAATTAAGGATTACCCAGATCTTATCTACCTTTTCTACACAATGAACTGACTTGGAGAATCTCTTTGAGCTGTTCTAAACCAGTTCTCATCTGTTTACAGTCATTTTCTCTGAATTATCCATGTTTTCATGTAGTTTCCTATATTCTTCCTTCTGGTCCAAGTATAAGCTTTGCCCACTTTATCAAACAACTTCCTACACACTGTTATGAACAGAGGCAGCTCGGGAACATTGTCTCTCAACTGTGTTACAGAGTGTAGTACTACATTTCAGTGAAGTGTAAGGCTTTCCAAAGCTGCCGAATGTGTTTCTTTCTCTATTTCAATGGTATTCTGCCTTGTATAACACACATTTTCCACTCTAGTTTCTTTTAAATAAAGAATACAGGATTCACACAGTGTTTCGTGTGATCTTAACTCGAATTAAGGATTACCCAGATCTTATCTACCTTTTCTACACTATGAACTGACTTGGAGAATCTCTTTGAGCTGTTCTAAACCAGTTCTCATCTGTTTACAGTCATTTTCTCTGAATTATCCATGTTTTCATGTAGTTTCCTATATTCTTCCTTCTGGTCCAAGTATAAGCTTTGCCCACTTTATCAAACAACTTCCTACACACTGTTATAAACGGAGGCAGCTCGGGAACATTGTCTCTCAAATGTGTTACAGAGTGTAGTACTACATTTCAGTGAAGTGTAAGGCTTTCCAAAGCTGCCGAATGTGTTTCTTTCTCTATTTCAATGGTATTCTGCCTTGTATAACACACATTTACCACTCTAGTCTCTTTTAAGTAAAGAATACAGGATTCATACAGTGTTTCATGTGATCTTAACTCGAATTAAGGATTTCCCGGATCTTATCTACCTTTGCTACACTATGAACTGACTTGGAGAATCTCTTTGAGCTGTTCTAAACCAGTTCTCATCTGTTTACAGTCATTTTCTCTGAATTATCCATGTTTTCATACAGTTTCTTATATTCTGCCTTCTGGTACAAGTATAATCTTTGCCCACTTTATCAAACAACTTCCTACACACTGTTATGAACTGAGGCAGCTCGGGAACATTGTCTCTCAACTGTGTTATAGAGTGTAGTACTACATTTCAGTGAAGTGTAAGGCCTTCCAAAGCTGCCGAACGTGTTTCTTTCACTATTTCAATGGTATTCTGCCTTGTATAACACACATTTACCACTCTAGTTTCTTTTAAGTAAAGAATACAGGATTCATACAGTGTTTCATGTGATCTTAACTCGAATTAAGGATTACCCAGATCTTATCTACCTTTTCTACACTATGAACTGACTTGGAGAATCTCTTTGAGCTGTTCTAAACCAGTTCTCATCTGTTTACAGTCATTTTCTCTGAATTATCCATGTTTTCATGTAGTTTCCTATATTCTTCCTTCTGGTCCAAGTATAAGCTTTGCCCACTTTATCAAACAACTTCCTACACACTGTTATGAACAGAGGCAGCTCGGGAACATTGTCTCTCAACTGTGTTACAGAGTGTAGTACTACATTTCAGTGAAGTGTAAGGCTTTCCAAAGCTGCCGAATGTGTTTCTTTCTCTATTTCAATGGTATTCTGCCTTGTATAACACACATTTACCACACTAGTTTCTTTTAAGTAAAGAATACAGGATTCATACAGTGTTTCATGTGATCTTAACTCGAATTAAGGATTACCCAGATCTTATCTACCTTTGCTACACTATGAACTGACTTGGAGAATCTCTTTGAGCTGTTCTAAACCAGTTCTCATCTGTTTACAGTCATTTTCTCTGAATTATCCATGTTTTCATACAGTTTCTTATATTCTGCCTTCTGGTACAAGTATAATCTTTGCCCACTTTATCAAACAACTTCCTACACACTGTTATGAACTGAGGCAGCTCGTGAACATTGTCTCTCAACTGTGTTATAGAGTGTAGTACTACATTTCAGTGAAGTGTAAGGCCTTCCAAAGCTGCCGAACGTGGTTCTTTCACTATTTCAATCGTATTCTGCCTTGTATAACACACATTTACCACTCTAGTTTCTTTTAAGTAAAGAATACAGGATTCATACAGTTTTTCATGTGATCTTAACTCGAATTAAGGATTACCCAGATCTTATCTACCTTTTCTACACTATGAACTGACTTGGAGAATCTCTTTGAGCTGTTCTAAACCAGTTCTCATCTGTTTACAGTCATTTTCTCTGAATTATAAATGTTTTCATGTAGTTTCCTATATTCTTCCTTCTGGTCCAAGTATAAGCTTTGCCCACTTTATCAAACAACTTCCTACACACTGTTATGAACAGAGGCAGCTCGGGAACATTGTCTCTCAACTGTGTTACAGAGTGTAGTACTACATTTCAGTGAAGTGTAAGGCTTTCCAAAGCTGCCGAATGTGTTTCTTTCTCTATTTCAATGGTATTCTGCCTTGTATAACACACATTTACCACTCTAGTTTCTTTTAAGTAAAGAATACAGGATTCATACAGTGTTTCAGGTGATCTTAACTCGAATTAAGGATTACCCAGATCTTATCTACCTTTTCTACACTATGAACTGACTTGGAGAATCTCTTTGAGCTGTTCTAAACCAGTTCTCATCTGTTTACAGTCATTTTCTCTGAATTATCCATGTTTTCATGTAGTTTCCTATATTCTTCCTTCTGGTCCAAGTATAAGCTTTGCCCACTTTATCAAACAACTTCCTACACACTGTTATAAACAGAGGCAGCTCGGGAACATTGTCTCTCAACTGTGTTACAGAGTGTAGTACTACATTTCAGTGAAGTGTAAGGCTTTCCAAAGCTGCCGAATGTGTTTCTTTCTCTATTTCAATGGTATTCTGCCTTGTATAACACACATTTACCACTCTAGTCTCTTTTAAGTAAAGAATACAGGATTCATACAGTGTTTCATGTGATCTTAACTCGAATTAAGGATTACCCAGATCTTATCTACTTTTGCTACACTATGAACTGACTTGGAGAATCTCTTTGAGCTGTTCTAAACCAGTTCTCATCTGTTTACAGTCATTTTCTCTGAATTATCCATGTTTTCATACAGTTTATTATATTCTGCCTTCTGGTACAAGTATAATCTTTGCCCACTTTATCAAACAACTTCCTACACACTGTTATGAACTGAGGCAGCTCGGGAACATTGTCTCTCAACTGTGTTATAGAGTGTAGTACTACATTTCAGTGAAGTGTAAGGCCTTCCAAAGCTGCCGAACGTGTTTCTTTCACTATTTCAATGGTATTCTGCCTTGTATAACACACATTTACCACTCTAGTTTCTTTTAAGTAAAGAATACAGGATTCATACAGTGTTTCATGTGATCTTAACTCGAATTAAGGATTACCCAGATCTTATCTACCTTTTCTACACTATGAACTGACTTGGAGAATCTCTTTGAGCTGTTCTAAACCAGTTCTCATCTGTTTACAGTCATTTTCTCTGAATTATCCATGTTTTCATGTAGTTTCCTATATTCTTCCTTCTGGTCCAAGTATAAGCTTTGCCCACTTTATCAAACAACTTCCTACACACTGTTATGAACAGAGGCAGCTCGGGAACATTGTCTCTCAACTGTGTTACAGAGTGTAGTACTACATTTCAGTGAAGTGTAAGGCTTTCCAAAGCTGCCGAATGTGTTTCTTTCTCTATTTCAATGGTATTCTGCCTTGTATAACACACATTTACCACACTAGTTTCTTTTAAGTAAAGAATACAGGATTCATACAGTGTTTCATGTGATCTTAACTCGAATTAAGGATTACCCAGATCTTATCTACCTTTGCTACACTATGAACTGACTTGGAGAATCTCTTTGAGCTGTTCTAAACCAGTTCTCATCTGTTTACAGTCATTTTCTCTGAATTATCCATGTTTTCATACAGTTTCTTATATTCTGCCTTCTGGTACAAGTATAATCTTTGCCCACTTTATCAAACAACTTCCTACACACTGTTATGAACTGAGGCAGCTCGTGAACATTGTCTCTCAACTGTGTTATAGAGTGTAGTACTACATTTCAGTGAAATGTAAGGCCTTCCAAAGCTGCCGAACGTGGTTCTTTCACTATTTCAATCGTATTCTGCCTTGTATAACACACATTTACCACTCTAGTTTCTTTTAAGTAAAGAATACAGGATTCATACAGTGTTTCATGTGATCTTAACTCGAATTAAGGATTACCCAGATCTTATCTACCTTTTCTACACTATGAACTGACTTGGAGAATCTCTTTGAGCTGTTCTAAACCAGTTCTCATCTGTTTACAGTCATTTTCTCTGAATTATAAATGTTTTCATGTAGTTTCCTATATTCTTCCTTCTGGTCCAAGTATAAGCTTTGCCCACTTTATCAAACAACTTCCTACACACTGTTATGAACAGAGGCAGCTCGGGAACATTGTCTCTCAACTGTGTTACAGAGTGTAGTACTACATTTCAGTGAAGTGTAAGGCTTTCCAAAGCTGCCGAATGTGTTTCTTTCTCTATTTCAATGGTATTCTGCCTTGTATAACACACATTTACCACACTAGTTTCTTTTAAGTAAAGAATACAGGATTCATACAGTGTTTCATGTGATCTTAACTCGAATTAAGGATTACCCAGATCTTATCTAACTTTTCTACACTATGAACTGACTTGGAGAATCTCTTTGAGCTGTTCTAAACCAGTTCTCATCTGTTTACAGTCATTTTCTCTGAATTATCCATGTTTTCATGTAGTTTCCTATATTCTTCCTTCTGGTCCAAGTATAAGCTTTGCCCACTTTATCAAACAACTTCCTACACACTGTTATGAACAGAGGCAGCTCGGGAACGTTGTCTTTCAACTGTGTTACAGAGTGTAGTACTACATTTCAGTGAAGTGTAAGGCTTTCCAAAGCTGCCGAATGTGTTTCTTTCTCTATTTCAATGGTATTCTGCCTTGTATAACACACATTTACCACTCTAGTTTCTTTTAAGTAAAGAATACAGGATTCATACAGTGTTTCAGGTGATCTTAACTCGAATTAAGGATTACCCAGATCTTATCTACCTTTTCTACACTATGAACTGACTTGGAGAATCTCTTTGAGCTGTTCTAAACCAGTTCTCATCTGTTTACAGTCATTTTCTCTGAATTATCCATGTTTTCATGTAGTTTCCTATATTCTTCCTTCTGGTCCAAGTATAAGCTTTGCCCACTTTATCAAACAACTTCCTACACACTGTTATAAACAGAGGCAGCTCGGGAACATTGTCTCTCAACTGTGTTACAGAGTGTAGTACTACATTTCAGTGAAGTGTAAGGCTTTCCAAAGCTGCCGAATGTGTTTCTTTCTCTATTTCAATGGTATTCTGCCTTGTATAACACACATTTACCACTCTAGTCTCTTTTAAGTAAAGAATACAGGATTCATACAGTGTTTCATGTGATCTTAACTCGAATTAAGGATTACCCAGATTTATCTACCTTTGCTACACTATGAACTGACTTGGAGAATCTCTTTGAGCTGTTCTAAACCAGTTCTCATCTGTTTACAGTCATTTTCTCTGAATTATCCATGTTTTCATACAGTTTCTTATATTCTGCCTTCTGGTACAAGTATAATCTTTGCCCACTTTATCAAACAACTTCCTACACACTGTTATGAACTGAGGCAGCTCGGGAACATTGTCTCTCAACTGTGTTATAGAGTGTAGTACTACATTTCAGTGAAGTGTAAGGCCTTCCAAAGCTGCCGAACGTGTTTCTTTCACTATTTCAATGGTATTCTGCCTTGTATAACACACATTTACCACTCTAGTTTCTTTTAAGTAAAGAATACAGGATTCATACAGTGTTTCATGTGATCTTAACTCGAATTAAGGATTACCCAGATCTTATCTACCTTTTCTACACTATGAACTGACTTGGAGAATCTCTTTGAGCTGTTCTAAACCAGTTCTCATCTGTTTACAGTCATTTTCTCTGAATTATCCATGTTTTCATGTAGTTTCCTATATTCTTCCTTCTGGTCCAAGTATAAGCTTTGCCCACTTTATCAAACAACTTCCTACACACTGTTATGAACAGAGGCAGCTCGGGAACATTGTCTCTCAACTGTGTTACAGAGTGTAGTACTACATTTCAGTGAAGTGTAAGGCTTTCCAAAGCTGCCGAATTTGTTTCTTTCTCTATTTCAATGGTATTCTGCCTTGTATAACACACATTTACCACACTAGTTTCTTTTAAGTAAAGAATACAGGATTCATACAGTGTTTCATGTGATCTTAACTCGAATTAAGGATTACCCAGATCTTATCTACCTTTGCTACACTATGAACTGACTTGGAGAATCTCTTTGAGCTGTTCTAAACCAGTTCTCATCTGTTTACAGTCATTTTCTCTGAATTATCCATATTTTCATACAGTTTCTTATATTCTGCCTTCTGGTACAAGTATAATCTTTGCCCACTTTATCAAACAACTTCCTACACACTGTTATGAACTGAGGCAGCTCGTGAACATTGTCTCTCAACTGTGTTATAGAGTGTAGTACTACATTTCAGTGAAGTGTAAGGCCTTCCAAAGCTGCCGAACGTGGTTCTTTCACTATTTCAATCGTATTCTGCCTTGTATAACACACATTTACCACTCTAGTTTCTTTTAAGTAAAGAATACAGGATTCATACAGTGTTTCATGTGATCTTAACTCGAATTAAGGATTACCCAGATCTTATCTACCTTTTCTACACTATGAACTGACTTGGAGAATCTCTTTGAGCTGTTCTAAACCAGTTCTCATCTGTTTACAGTCATTTTCTCTGAATTATCCATGTTTTCATGTAGTTTCCTATATTCTTCCTTCTGGTCCAAGTATAAGCTTTGCCCACTTTATCAAACAACTTCCTACACACTGTTATGAACAGAGGCAGCTCGGGAACATTGTCTCTCAACTGTGTTACAGAGTGTAGTACTACATTTCAGTGAAGTGTAAGGCTTTCCAAAGCTGCCGAATGTGTTTCTTTCTCTATTTCAATGGTATTCTGCCTTGTATAACACACATTTACCACTCTAGTTTCTTTTAAATAAAGAATACAGGATTCATACAGTGTTTCATGTGATCTTAACTCGAATTAAGGATTACCCAGATCTTATCTACCTTTTCTACACTATGAACTGACTTGGAGAATCTCTTTGAGCTGTTCTAAACCAGTTCTCATCTGTTTACAGTCATTTTCTCTGAATTATCCATGTTTTCATGTAGTTTCCTATATTCTTCCTTCTGGTCCAAGTATAAGCTTTGCCCACTTTATCAAACAACTTCCTACACACTGTTATAAACAGAGGCAGCTCGGGAACATTGTCTCTCAACTGTGTTACAGAGTGTAGTACTACATTTCAGTGAAGTGTAAGGCTTTCCAAAGCTGCCGAATGTGTTTCTTTCTCTATTTCAATGGTATTCTGCCTTGTATAACACACATTTACCACTCTAGTCTCTTTTAAGTAAAGAATACAGGATTCATACAGTGTTTCATGTGATCTTAACTCGAATTAAGGATTACCCAGATCTTATCTACCTTTGCTACACTATGAACTGACTTGGAGAATCTCTTTGAGCTGTTCTAAACCAGTTCTCATCTGTTTACAGTCATTTTCTCTGAATTATCCATGTTTTCATACAGTTTCTTATATTCTGCCTTCTGGTACAAGTATAATCTTTGCCCACTTTATCAAACAACTTCCTACACACTGTTATGAACTGAGGCAGCTCGGGAACATTGTCTCTCAACTGTGTTATAGAGTGTAGTACTACATTTCAGTGAAGTGTAAGGCCTTCCAAAGCTGCCGAACGTGTTTCTTTCACTATTTCAATCGTATTCTGCCTTGTATAACACACATTTACCACTCTAGTTTCTTTTAAGTAAAGAATACAGGATTCATACAGTGTTTCATGTGATCTTAACTCGAATTAAGGATTACCCAGATCTTATCTACCTTTTCTACACTATGAACTGACTTGGAGAATCTCTTTGAGCTGTTCTAAACCAGTTCTCATCTGTTTACAGTCATTTTCCCTGAATTATCCATGTTTTCATGTAGTTTCCTATATTCTTCCTTCTGGTCCAAGTATAAGCTTTGCCCACTTTATCAAACAACTTCCTACACACTGTTATGAACAGAGGCAGCTCGGGAACATTGTCTCTCAACTGTGTTACAGAGTGTAGTACTACATTTCAGTGAAGTGTAAGGCTTTCCAAAGCTGCCGAATGTGTTTCTTTCTCTATTTCAATGGTATTCTGCCTTGTATAACACACATTTACCACACTAGTTTCTTTTAAGTAAAGAATACAGGATTCATACAGTGTTTCATGTGATCTTAACTCGAATTAAGGATTACCCAGATCTTATCTACCTTTGCTACACTATGAACTGACTTGGAGAATCTCTTTGAGCTGTTCTAAACCAGTTCTCATCTGTTTACAGTCATTTTCTCTGAATTATCCATGTTTTCATACAGTTTCTTATATTCTGCCTTCTGGTACAAGTATAATCTTTGCCCACTTTATCAAACAACTTCCTACACACTGTTATGAACTGAGGCAGCTCGTGAACATTGTCTCTCAACTGTGTTATAGAGTGTAGTACTACATTTCAGTGAAGTGTAAGGCCTTCCAAAGCTGCCGAATGTGGTTCTTTCACTATTTCAATCGTATTCTGCCTTGTATAACACACATTTACCACTCTAGTTTCTTTTAAGTAAAGAATACAGGATTCATACAGTGTTTCATGTGATCTGAACTCGAATTAAGGATTACCCAGATCTTATCTACCTTTTCTACACTATGAACTTACTTGGAGAATCTCTTTGAGCTGTTCTAAACCAGTTCTCATCTGTTTACAGTCATTTTCTCTGAATTATAAATGTTTTCATGTAGTTTCCTATATTCTTCCTTCTGGTCCAAGTATAAGCTTTGCCCACTTTATCAAACAACTTCCTACACACTGTTATGAACAGAGGCAGCTCGGGAACATTTTCTTTCAACTGTGTTACAGAGTGTAGTACTACATTTCAGTGAAGTGTAAGGCTTTCCAAAGCTGCCGAATGTGTTTCTTTCTCTATTTCAATGGTATTCTGCCTTGTATAACACACATTTACCACTCTAGTTTCTTTTAAATAAAGAATACAGGATTCATACAGTGTTTCGTGTGATCTTAACTCGAATTAAGGATTACCCAGATCTTATCTACCTTTTCTACACTATGAACTGACTTGGAGAATCTCTTTGAGCTGTTCTAAACCAGTTCTCATCTGTTTACAGTCATTTTCTCTGAATTATCCATGTTTTCATGTAGTTTCCTATATTCTTCCCTCTGGTCCAAGTATAAGCTTTGCCCACTTTATCAAACAACTTCCTACACACTGTTATAAACGGAGGCAGCTCGGGAACATTGTCTCTCAAATGTGTTACAGAGTGTAGTACTACATTTCAGTGAAGTGTAAGGCTTTCCAAAGCTGCCGAATGTGTTTCTTTCTCTATTTCAATGGTATTCTGCCTTGTATAACACACATTTACCACTCTAGTCTCTTTTAAGTAAAGAATACAGGATTCATACAGTGTTTCATGTGATCTTAACTCGAATTAAGGATTACCCAGATCTTATCTACCTTTGCTACACTATGAACTGACTTGGAGAATCTCTTTGAGCTGTTCTAAACCAGTTCTCATCTGTTTACAGTCATTTTCTCTGAATTATCCATGTTTTCATACAGTTTCTTATATTCTGCCTTCTGGTACAAGTATAATCTTTGCCCACTTTATCAAACAACTTCCTACACACTGTTATGAACTGAGGCAGCTCGGGAACATTGTCTCTCAACTGTGTTATAGAGTGTAGTACTACATTTCAGTGAAGTGTAAGGCCTTCCAAAGCTGCCGAACGTGTTTCTTTCACTATTTCAATGGTATTCTGCCTTGTATAACACACATTTACCACTCTAGTTTCTTTTAAGTAAAGAATACAGGATTCATACAGTGTTTCATGTGATCTTAACTCGAATTAAGGATTATCCAGATCTTATCTACCTTTTCTACACTATGAACTGACTTGGAGAATCTCTTTGAGCTGTTCTAAACCAGTTCTCATCTGTTTACAGTCATTTTCTCTGAATTATCCATGTTTTCATGTAGTTTCCTATATTCTTCCTTCTGGTCCAAGTATAAGCTTTGCCCACTTTATCAAACAACTTCCTACACACTGTTATGAACAGAGGCAGCTTGGGAACATTGTCTCTCAACTGTGTTACAGAGTGTAGTACTACATTTCAGTGAAGTGTAAGGCTTTCCAAAGCTGCCGAATGTGTTTCTTTCTCTATTTCAATGGTATTCTGCCTTGTATAACACACATTTACCACACTAGTTTCTTTTAAGTAAAGAATACAGGATTCATACAGTGTTTCATGTGATCTTAACTCGAATTAAGGATTACCCAGATCTTATCTACCTTTGCTACACTATGAACTGACTTGGAGAATCTCTTTGAGCTGTTCTAAACCAGTTCTCATCTGTTTACAGTCATTTTCTCTGAATTATCCATGTTTTCATACAGTTTCTTATATTCTGCCTTCTGGTACAAGTATAATCTTTGCCCACTTTATCAAACAACTTCCTACACACTGTTATGAACTGAGGCAGCTCGTGAACATTGTCTCTCAACTGTGTTATAGAGTGTAGTACTACATTTCAGTGAAGTGTAAGGCCTTCCAAAGCTGCCGAACGTGGTTCTTTCACAATTTCAATCGTATTCTGCCTTGTATAACACACATTTACCACTCTAGTTTCTTTTAAGTAAAGAATACAGGATTCATACAGTGTTTCATGTGATCTTAACTCGAATTAAGGATTACCCAGATCTTATCTACCTTTTCTACACTATGAACTGACTTGGAGAATCTCTTTGAGCTGTTCTAAACCAGTTCTCATCTGTTTACAGTCATTTTCTCTGAATTATAAATATTTTCATGTAGTTTCCTATATTCTTCCTTCTGGTCCAAGTATAAGCTTTGCCCACTTTATCAAACAACTTCCTACAAACTGTTATGAACAGAGGCAGCTCGGGAACATTGTCTCTCAACTGTGTTACAGAGTGTAGTACTACATTTCAGTGAAGTGTAAGGCTTTCCAAAGCTGCCGAATGTGTTTCTTTCTCTATTTCAATGGTATTCTGCCTTGTATAACACACATTTACCACACTAGTTTCTTTTAAGTAAAGAATACAGGATTCATACAGTGTTTCATGTGATCTTAACTCGAATTAAGGATTACCCAGATCTTATCTACCTTTTCTACACTATGAACTGACTTGGAGAATCTCTTTGAGCTGTTCTAAACCAGTTCTCATCTGTTTACAGTCATTTTCTCTGAATTATAAATGTTTTCATGTAGTTTCCTATATTCTTCCTTCTGGTCCAAGTATAAGCTTTGCCCACTTTATCAAACAACTTCCTACACACTGTTATGAACAGAGGCAGCTCGGGAACATTGTCTCTCAACTGTGTTACAGAGTGTAGTACTACATTTCAGTGAAGTGTAAGGCTTTCCAAAGCTGCCGAATGTGTTTCTTTCTCTATTTCAATGGTATTCTGCCTTGTATAACACACATTTACCACACTAGTTTCTTTTAAGTAAAGAATACAGGATTCATACAGTGTTTCATGTGATCTTAACTCGAATTAAGGATTACCCAGATCTTATCTACCTTTTCTACACTATGAACTGACTTGGAGAATCTCTTTGAGCTTTTCTAAACCAGTTCTCATCTGTTTACAGTCATTTTCTCTGAATTATCCATGTTTTCATGTAGTTTCCTATATTCTTCCTTCTGGTCCAAGTATAAGCTTTGCCCACTTTATCAAACAACTTCCTACACACTGTTATGAACAGAGGCAGCTCGGGAACATTGTCTCTCAACTGTGTTACAGAGTGTAGTACTACATTTCAGTGAAGTGTAAGGCTTTCCAAAGCTGCCGAATGTGTTTCTTTCTCTATTTCAATGGTATTCTGCCTTGTATAACACACATTTACCACTCTAGTCTCTTTTAAGTAAAGAATACAGGATTCATACAGTGTTTCATGTGATCTTAACTCGAATTAAGGATTACCCAGATCTTATCTACCTTTGCTACACTATGAACTGACTTGGAGAATCTCTTTGAGCTGTTCTAAACCAGTTCTCATCTGTTTACAGTCATTTTCTCTGAATTATCCATGTTTTCATACAGTTTCTTATATTCTGCCTTCTGGTACAAGTATAATCTTTGCCCACTTTATCAAACAACTTCCTACACACTGTTATGAACTGAGGCAGCTCGGGAACATTGTCTCTCAACTGTGTTATAGAGTGTAGTACTACATTTCAGTGAAGTGTAAGGCCTTCCAAAGCTGCCGAACCTGTTTCTTTCACTATTTCAATCGTATTCTGCCTTGTATAACACACATTTACCACTCTAGTTTCTTTTAAGTAAAGAATACAGGATTCATACAGTGTTTCATGTGATCTTAACTCGAATTAAGGATTACCCAGATCTTATCTACCTTTTCTACACTATGAACTGACTTGGAGAATCTCTTTGAGCTGTTCTAAACCAGTTCTCATCTGTTTACAGTCATTTTCCCTGAATTATCCATGTTTTCATGTAGTTTCCTATATTCTTCCTTCTGGTCCAAGTATAAGCTTTGCCCACTTTATCAAACAACTTCCTACACACTGTTATGAACAGAGGCAGCTCGGGAACATTGTCTCTCAACTGTGTTACAGAGTGTAGTACTACATTTCAGTGAAGTGTAAGGCTTTCCAAAGCTGCCGAATGTGTTTCTTTCTCTATTTCAATGGTATTCTGCCTTGTATAACACACATTTACCACACTAGTTTCTTTTAAGTAAAGAATACAGGATTCATACAGTGTTTCTTGTGATCTTAACTCGAATTAAGGATTACCCAGATCTTATCTACCTTTTCTACACTATGAACTGACTTGGAGAATCTCTTTGAGCTGTTCTAAACCAGTTCTCATCTGTTTACAGTCATTTTCTCTGAATTATCCATGTTTTCATGTAGTTTCCTATATTCTTCCTTCTGGTCCAAGTATAAGCTTTGCCCACTTTATCAAACAACTTCCTACACACTGTTATAAACGGAGGCAGCTCGGGAACATTGTCTCTCAAATGTGTTACAGAGTGTAGTACTACATTTCAGTGAAGTGTAAGGCCTTCCAAAGCTGCCGAATGTGGTTCTTTCACTATTTCAATCGTATTCTGCCTTGTATAACACACATTTACCACTCTAGTTTCTTTTAAGTAAAGAATACAGGATTCATACAGTGTTTCATGTGATCTGAACTCGAATTAAGGATTACCCAGATCTTATCTACCTTTTCTACACTATGAACTTACTTGGAGAATCTCTTTGAGCTGTTCTAAACCAGTTCTCATCTGTTTACAGTCATTTTCTCTGAATTATAAATGTTTTCATGTAGTTTCCTATATTCTTCCTTCTGGTCCAAGTATAAGCTTTGCCCACTTTATCAAACAACTTCCTACACACTGTTATGAACAGAGGCAGCTCGGGAACATTTTCTTTCAACTGTGTTACAGAGTGTAGTACTACATTTCAGTGAAGTGTAAGGCTTTCCAAAGCTGCCGAATGTGTTTCTTTCTCTATTTCAATGGTATTCTGCCTTGTATAACACACATTTACCACTCTAGTTTCTTTTAAATAAAGAATACAGGATTCATACAGTGTTTCGTGTGATCTTAACTCGAATTAAGGATTACCCAGATCTTATCTACCTTTTCTACACTATGAACTGACTTGGAGAATCTCTTTGAGCTGTTCTAAACCAGTTCTCATCTGTTTACAGTCATTTTCTCTGAATTATCCATGTTTTCATGTAGTTTCCTATATTCTTCCCTCTGGTCCAAGTATAAGCTTTGCCCACTTTATCAAACAACTTCCTACACACTGTTATAAACGGAGGCAGCTCGGGAACATTGTCTCTCAAATGTGTTACAGAGTGTAGTACTACATTTCAGTGAAGTGTAAGGCTTTCCAAAGCTGCCGAATGTGTTTCTTTCTCTATTTCAATGGTATTCTGCCTTGTATAACACACATTTACCACTCTAGTCTCTTTTAAGTAAAGAATACAGGATTCATACAGTGTTTCATGTGATCTTAACTCGAATTAAGGATTACCCAGATCTTATCTACCTTTGCTACACTATGAACTGACTTGGAGAATCTCTTTGAGCTGTTCTAAACCAGTTCTCATCTGTTTACAGTCATTTTCTCTGAATTATCCATGTTTTCATACAGTTTCTTATATTCTGCCTTCTGGTACAAGTATAATCTTTGCCCACTTTATCAAACAACTTCCTACACACTGTTATGAACTGAGGCAGCTCGGGAACATTGTCTCTCAACTGTGTTATAGAGTGTAGTACTACATTTCAGTGAAGTGTAAGGCCTTCCAAAGCTGCCGAACGTGTTTCTTTCACTATTTCAATGGTATTCTGCCTTGTATAACACACATTTACCACTCTAGTTTCTTTTAAGTAAAGAATACAGGATTCATACAGTGTTTCATGTGATCTTAACTCGAATTAAGGATTATCCAGATCTTATCTACCTTTTCTACACTATGAACTGACTTGGAGAATCTCTTTGAGCTGTTCTAAACCAGTTCTCATCTGTTTACAGTCATTTTCTCTGAATTATCCATGTTTTCATGTAGTTTCCTATATTCTTCCTTCTGGTCCAAGTATAAGCTTTGCCCACTTTATCAAACAACTTCCTACACACTGTTATGAACAGAGGCAGCTTGGGAACATTGTCTCTCAACTGTGTTACAGAGTGTAGTACTACATTTCAGTGAAGTGTAAGGCTTTCCAAAGCTGCCGAATGTGTTTCTTTCTCTATTTCAATGGTATTCTGCCTTGTATAACACACATTTACCACACTAGTTTCTTTTAAGTAAAGAATACAGGATTCATACAGTGTTTCATGTGATCTTAACTCGAATTAAGGATTACCCAGATCTTATCTACCTTTGCTACACTATGAACTGACTTGGAGAATCTCTTTGAGCTGTTCTAAACCAGTTCTCATCTGTTTACAGTCATTTTCTCTGAATTATCCATGTTTTCATACAGTTTCTTATATTCTGCCTTCTGGTACAAGTATAATCTTTGCCCACTTTATCAAACAACTTCCTACACACTGTTATGAACTGAGGCAGCTCGTGAACATTGTCTCTCAACTGTGTTATAGAGTGTAGTACTACATTTCAGTGAAGTGTAAGGCCTTCCAAAGCTGCCGAACGTGGTTCTTTCACAATTTCAATCGTATTCTGCCTTGTATAACACACATTTACCACTCTAGTTTCTTTTAAGTAAAGAATACAGGATTCATACAGTGTTTCATGTGATCTTAACTCGAATTAAGGATTACCCAGATCTTATCTACCTTTTCTACACTATGAACTGACTTGGAGAATCTCTTTGAGCTGTTCTAAACCAGTTCTCATCTGTTTACAGTCATTTTCTCTGAATTATAAATATTTTCATGTAGTTTCCTATATTCTTCCTTCTGGTCCAAGTATAAGCTTTGCCCACTTTATCAAACAACTTCCTACAAACTGTTATGAACAGAGGCAGCTCGGGAACATTGTCTCTCAACTGTGTTACAGAGTGTAGTACTACATTTCAGTGAAGTGTAAGGCTTTCCAAAGCTGCCGAATGTGTTTCTTTCTCTATTTCAATGGTATTCTGCCTTGTATAACACACATTTACCACACTAGTTTCTTTTAAGTAAAGAATACAGGATTCATACAGTGTTTCATGTGATCTTAACTCGAATTAAGGATTACCCAGATCTTATCTACCTTTTCTACACTATGAACTGACTTGGAGAATCTCTTTGAGCTGTTCTAAACCAGTTCTCATCTGTTTACAGTCATTTTCTCTGAATTATAAATGTTTTCATGTAGTTTCCTATATTCTTCCTTCTGGTCCAAGTATAAGCTTTGCCCACTTTATCAAACAACTTCCTACACACTGTTATGAACAGAGGCAGCTCGGGAACATTGTCTCTCAACTGTGTTACAGAGTGTAGTACTACATTTCAGTGAAGTGTAAGGCTTTCCAAAGCTGCCGAATGTGTTTCTTTCTCTATTTCAATGGTATTCTGCCTTGTATAACACACATTTACCACACTAGTTTCTTTTAAGTAAAGAATACAGGATTCATACAGTGTTTCATGTGATCTTAACTCGAATTAAGGATTACCCAGATCTTATCTACCTTTTCTACACTATGAACTGACTTGGAGAATCTCTTTGAGCTTTTCTAAACCAGTTCTCATCTGTTTACAGTCATTTTCTCTGAATTATCCATGTTTTCATGTAGTTTCCTATATTCTTCCTTCTGGTCCAAGTATAAGCTTTGCCCACTTTATCAAACAACTTCCTACACACTGTTATGAACAGAGGCAGCTCGGGAACATTGTCTCTCAACTGTGTTACAGAGTGTAGTACTACATTTCAGTGAAGTGTAAGGCTTTCCAAAGCTGCCGAATGTGTTTCTTTCTCTATTTCAATGGTATTCTGCCTTGTATAACACACATTTACCACTCTAGTCTCTTTTAAGTAAAGAATACAGGATTCATACAGTGTTTCATGTGATCTTAACTCGAATTAAGGATTACCCAGATCTTATCTACCTTTGCTACACTATGAACTGACTTGGAGAATCTCTTTGAGCTGTTCTAAACCAGTTCTCATCTGTTTACAGTCATTTTCTCTGAATTATCCATGTTTTCATACAGTTTCTTATATTCTGCCTTCTGGTACAAGTATAATCTTTGCCCACTTTATCAAACAACTTCCTACACACTGTTATGAACTGAGGCAGCTCGGGAACATTGTCTCTCAACTGTGTTATAGAGTGTAGTACTACATTTCAGTGAAGTGTAAGGCCTTCCAAAGCTGCCGAACCTGTTTCTTTCACTATTTCAATCGTATTCTGCCTTGTATAACACACATTTACCACTCTAGTTTCTTTTAAGTAAAGAATACAGGATTCATACAGTGTTTCATGTGATCTTAACTCGAATTAAGGATTACCCAGATCTTATCTACCTTTTCTACACTATGAACTGACTTGGAGAATCTCTTTGAGCTGTTCTAAACCAGTTCTCATCTGTTTACAGTCATTTTCCCTGAATTATCCATGTTTTCATGTAGTTTCCTATATTCTTCCTTCTGGTCCAAGTATAAGCTTTGCCCACTTTATCAAACAACTTCCTACACACTGTTATGAACAGAGGCAGCTCGGGAACATTGTCTCTCAACTGTGTTACAGAGTGTAGTACTACATTTCAGTGAAGTGTAAGGCTTTCCAAAGCTGCCGAATGTGTTTCTTTCTCTATTTCAATGGTATTCTGCCTTGTATAACACACATTTACCACACTAGTTTCTTTTAAGTAAAGAATACAGGATTCATACAGTGTTTCATGTGATCTTAACTCGAATTAAGGATTACCCAGATCTTATCTACCTTTGCTACACTATGAACTGACTTGGAGAATCTCTTTGAGCTGTTCTAAACCAGTTCTCATCTGTTTACAGTCATTTTCTCTGAATTATCCATGTTTTCATACAGTTTCTTATATTCTGCCTTCTGGTACAAGTATAATCTTTGCCCACTTTATCAAACAACTTCCTACACACTGTTATGAACTGAGGCAGCTCGTGAACATTGTCTCTCAACTGTGTTATAGAGTGTAGTACTACATTTCAGTGAAGTGTAAGGCCTTCCAAAGCTGCCGAATGTGGTTCTTTCACTATTTCAATCGTATTCTGCCTTGTATAACACACATTTACCACTCTAGTTTCTTTTAAGTAAAGAATACAGGATTCATACAGTGTTTCATGTGATCTGAACTCGAATTAAGGATTACCCAGATCTTATCTACCTTTTCTACACTATGAACTGACTTGGAGAATCTCTTTGAGCTGTTCTAAACCAGTTCTCATCTGTTTACAGTCATTTTCCCTGAATTATCCATGTTTTCATGTAGTTTCCTATATTCTTCCTTCTGGTCCAAGTATAAGCTTTGCCCACTTTATCAAACAACTTCCTACACACTGTTATGAACAGAGGCAGCTCGGGAACATTGTCTTTCAACTGTGTTACAGAGTGTAGTACTACATTTCAGTGAAGTGTAAGGCTTTCCAAAGCTGCCGAATGTGTTTCTTTCTCTATTTCAATGGTATTCTGCCTTGTATAACACACATTTACCACTCTAGTTTCTTTTAGATAAAGAATACAGGATTCATACAGTGTTTCTTGTGATCTTAACTCGAATTAAGGATTACCCAGATCTTATCTACCTTTTCTACACTATGAACTGACTTGGAGAATCTCTTTGAGCTGTTCTAAACCAGTTCTCATCTGTTTACAGTCATTTTCTCTGAATTATCCATGTTTTCATGTAGTTTCCTATATTCTTCCTTCTGGTCCAAGTATAAGCTTTGCCCACTTTATCAAACAACTTCCTACACACTGTTATAAACGGAGGCAGCTCGGGAACATTGTCTCTCAAATGTGTTACAGAGTGTAGTACTACATTTCAGTGAAGTGTAAGGCTTTCCAAAGCTGCCGAATGTGTTTCTTTCTCTATTTCAATGGTATTCTGCCTTGTATAACACACATTTACCACTCTAGTCTCTTTTAAGTAAAGAATACAGGATTCATACAGTGTTTCATGTGATCTTAACTCGAATTAAGGATTACCCAGATCTTATCTACCTTTGCTACACTATGAACTGACTTGGAGAATCTCTTTGAGCTGTTCTAAACCAGTTCTCATCTGTTTACAGTCATTTTCTCTGAATTATCCATGTTTTCATACAGTTTCTTATATTCTGCCTTCTGGTACAAGTATAATCTTTGCCCACTTTATCAAACAACTTCCTACACACTGTTATGAACTGAGGCAGCTCGGGAACATTGTCTCTCAACTGTGTTATAGAGTGTAGTACTACATTTCAGTGAAGTGTAAGGCCTTCCAAAGCTGCCGAACGTGTTTCTTTCACTATTTCAATGGTATTCTGCCTTGTATAACACACATTTACCACTCTAGTTTCTTTTAAGTAAAGAATACAGGATTCATACAGTGTTTCATGTGATCTTAACTCGAATTAAGGATTACCCAGATCTTATCTACCTTTTCTACACTATGAACTGACTTGGAGAATCTCTTTGAGCTGTTCTAAACCAGTTCTCATCTGTTTACAGTCATTTTCCCTGAATTATCCATGTTTTCATGTAGTTTCCTATATTCTTCCTTCTGGTCCAAGTATAAGCTTTGCCCACTTTATCAAACAACTTCCTACACACTGTTATGAACAGAGGCAGCTCGGGAACATTGTCTCTCAACTGTGTTACAGAGTGTAGTACTACATTTCAGTGAAGTGTAAGGCTTTCCAAAGCTGCCGAATGTGTTTCTTTCTCTATTTCAATGGTATTCTGCCTTGTATAACACACATTTACCACACTAGTTTCTTTTAAGTAAAGAATACAGGATTCATACAGTGTTTCATGTGATCTTAACTCGAATTAAGGATTACCCAGATCTTATCTACCTTTGCTACACTATGAACTGACTTGGAGAATCTCTTTGAGCTGTTCTAAACCAGTTCTCATCTGTTTACAGTCATTTTCTCTGAATTATCCATGTTTTCATACAGTTTCTTATATTCTGCCTTCTGGTACAAGTATAATCTTTGCCCACTTTATCAAACAACTTCCTACACACTGTTATGAACTGAGGCAGCTCGTGAACATTGTCTCTCAACTGTGTTATAGAGTGTAGTACTACATTTCAGTGAAGTGTAAGGCCTTCCAAAGCTGCCGAATGTGGTTCTTTCACTATTTCAATCGTATTCTGCCTTGTATAACACACATTTACCACTCTAGTTTCTTTTAAGTAAAGAATACAGGATTCATACAGTGTTTCATGTGATCTGAACTCGAATTAAGGATTACCCAGATCTTATCTACCTTTTCTACACTATGAACTGACTTGGAGAATCTCTTTGAGCTGTTCTAAACCAGTTCTCATCTGTTTACAGTCATTTTCTCTGAATTATAAATGTTTTCATGTAGTTTCCTATATTCTTCCTTCTGGTCCAAGTATAAGCTTTGCCCACTTTATCAAACAACTTCCTACACACTGTTATGAACAGAGGCAGCTCGGGAACATTGTCTTTCAACTGTGTTACAGAGTGTAGTACTACATTTCAGTGAAGTGTAAGGCTTTCCAAAGCTGCCAAATGAGTTTCTTTCTCTATTTCAATGGTATTCTGCCTTGTATAACACACATTTACCACTCTAGTTTCTTTTAAATAAAGAATACAGGATTCATACAGTGTTTCGTGTGATCTTAACTCGAATTAAGGATTACCCAGATCTTATCTACCTTTTCTACACTATGAACTGACTTGGAGAATCTCTTTGAGCTGTTCTAAACCAGTTCTCATCTGTTTACAGTCATTTTCTCTGAATTATCCATGTTTTCATGTAGTTTCCTATATTCTTCCTTCTGGTCCAAGTATAAGCTTTGCCCACTTTATCAAACAACTTCCTACACACTGTTATGAACAGAGGCAGCTCGGGAACATTGTCTCTCAACTGTGTTACAGAGTGTAGTACTACATTTCAGTGAAGTGTAAGGCTTTCCAAAGCTGCCGAATGTGTTTCTTTCTCTATTTCAATGGTATTCTGCCTTGTATAACACACATTTACCACTCTAGTTTCTTTTAAATAAAGAATACAGGATTCATACAGTGTTTCGTGTGATCTTAACTCGAATTAAGGATTACCCAGATCTTATCTACCTTTTCTACACTATGAACTGACTTGGAGAATCTCTTTGAGCTGTTCTAAACCAGTTCTCATCTGTTTACAGTCATTTTCTCTGAATTATCCATGTTTTCATGTAGTTTCCTATATTCTTCCTTCTGGTCCAAGTATAAGCTTTGCCCACTTTATCAAACAACTTCCTACACACTGTTATAAACGGAGGCAGCTCGGGAACATTGTCTCTCAAATGTGTTACAGAGTGTAGTACTACATTTCAGTGAAGTGTAAGGCTTTCCAAAGCTGCCGAATGTGTTTCTTTCTCTATTTCAATGGTATTCTGCCTTGTATAACACACATTTACCACTCTAGTCTCTTTTAAGTAAAGAATACAGGATTCATACAGTGTTTCATGTGATCTTAACTCGAATTAAGGATTACCCAGATCTTATCTACCTTTGCTACACTATGAACTGACTTGGAGAATCTCTTTGAGCTGTTCTAAACCAGTTCTCATATGTTTACAGTCATTTTCTCTGAATTATCCATGTTTTCATACAGTTTCTTATATTCTGCCTTCTGGTACAAGTATAATCTTTGCCCACTTTATCAAACAACTTCCTACACACTGTTATGAACTGAGGCAGCTCGGGAACATTGTCTCTCAACTGTGTTATAGAGTGTAGTACTACATTTCAGTGAAGTGTAAGGCCTTCCAAAGCTGCCGAACGTGTTTCTTTCACTATTTCAATGGTATTCTGCCTTGTATAACACACATTTACCACTCTAGTTTCTTTTAAGTAAAGAATACAGGATTCATACAGTGTTTCATGTGATCTTAACTCGAATTAAGGATTACCCAGATCTTATCTACCTTTTCTACACTATGAACTGACTTGGAGAATCTCTTTGAGCTGTTCTAAACCAGTTCTCATCTGTTTACAGTCATTTTCCCTGAATTATCCATGTTTTCATGTAGTTTCCTATATTCTTCCTTCTGGTCCAAGTATAAGCTTTGCCCACTTTATCAAACAACTTCCTACACACTGTTATGAACAGAGGCAGCTCGGGAACATTGTCTCTCAACTGTGTTACAGAGTGTAGTACTACATTTCAGTGAAGTGTAAGGCTTTCCAAAGCTGCCGAATGTGTTTCTTTCTCTATTTCAAT